>NC_092148.1:78475481-79075481 GCF_045791955.1 Oncorhynchus clarkii lewisi | reverse complement strand
CAGCCCATCTGTAAATAGCCCACCCAACTACCTCATCCCATATTGTTATTTAGTTTTGCTCTTTTGCACCCCACTATCTCTACTTGCACATTAATCTTCTACACATCTATCACTCCAGTGTTAATGCTAAATTGAAATGATTTCACCACTATGGCCTATTTATTGCCTTACCTCCTTAATCTTACTACATTTGCACACACTGTATATATATTTTTCCATTGTGTTATTGACTGTAAGTTTGTTTATCCCATGTGTAACTCTGTGTTGTTGTTTTTGTCGCACTGCTTTGCTTTATCTTGGTCAGGTCGCAGTTGTAAATGAGAACTTGTTCTCAACTGGCCTACCTGGTTAAATAAAATTGAAGAAAAAAAAAAGAAAAAAAATAGCTAACACAACGTGCCATTGAAACACAGGAGTGATGGTTGCTGATATTGGGCCTATGTACATCTATGTAGATTTTCAATAAAAAATCTGCCATTTCCAGCTACAATAGTCATTTATAAGAAGTGTATACACACTAAAGGTCATATGTTTTAGAACACCTACTCATTCAAGGGTTTTTCTTTATTTTTACAATTTTTTACATTGTAGAATAATAGTGAAGACATCAAAACTAGTAAATAACACATTTGGAATCATGTAGTAACCAAAAAAGTGTTAAACAAATCTAAATATGTTTTATATTTGAGATTCTTCAAAAAGCCACCCTTTGCCTTGATGACTGCTTTGGACACTCTTGGCATTCTCTCAACCAGCCTCATGAGGTAGTCACCTGGAATGCATTTTCAACAGGTGTGCCTTCTTAAAAGTTAATTTGTAGAATGTCTTTCCTTCCTAATGCATTTGAGTCAATCAGTTGTGTTGGGACAAGGTAGAACAGAAGATAGAACTATTTGGTAAAAGACCATGTCCATATTATGGCAAGAACAGCTCACATAAGCAAAGAGAAACGACAGTCCATCATTGCTTTCAGACATGAAGGTCAGTCAATATGGAACATTTCAAGAACTTTGAAAGTTTCTGCATGTGCAGTCGCAAAAATCATCAAGCGCTATGATGAAACTGGCTCTCATGAGGACTGCCACAGGAATAGAAGACCCAGAGTTACCTCTGCTGCGGAGGATAGGTTCATTAGAGTTACCAGCCTCAGAAATTGCAGCCCAAATAAATGCTTCACAGAGTTCAAGTAACAGACACATCTCAACATCAACTGCTCAGAGGAGGCTGTGTGAATCAGGCCTTCATGGTCGAATTGCTGCAAAGAAACAACTACTAAAGGACACTAATAATAAGAAGAGACTTGCTTGGGCCAAGAAACACGAGCAATGGACATTAGATCGGTGGAAATTTGTCCTTTGGTCTGGAGTCCAAATTGCCGATTTTTGTTTCAACCGCCATGTCTTAGTGAGAGGCGTGTGGGTGAACGGATGATCTCCGCATGTGTATTTCCCACCATAAAGCATGGAGGAGGAGGTGTGATGGTGTGGGGGTGGTTTTCTGGTGACTCTGTCAGTGATTTATTTAGAATTCAAGAAACATTTAACCAGCACAGCTACCACAGCAAACTTTTGACCGGTAGTGTATACAGTGGGGCAAAAAAAGTATTTAGTCAGCCACCAATTGTGCATGTTCTCCCACTTAAAAAGATGAGAGAGGCCTGTAATTTTCATCATAGGTACACTTCAGCTATGACAGACAAAATGAGAAGAAAAAAAATCCAGTGAATGAATTTATTTGCAAATTATGGTGGAAAATAAGTATTTGGTCACCTACAAACAAGCAAGATTTCTGGCTCTCACAGACCTGTAACTTCTTCTTTAAGAGGCTCCTCTGTCCTCCACTGTATTAATGGCACCTGTTTGAACTTGTTATCAATATAAAAGACACCTGTCCACAACCTCAAACAGTCACATTCCAAACTCCACTATGGCCAAGACCAAAGAGCTGTCAAAGGACACCAGAAACAAAATTGTAGACCTGCACCAGGCTGGGAAGACTGAATCTGCAATAGGTAAGTAGCTTGGTTTGAAGAAATCAACTGTGGGAGCAATTATTAGGAAATGGAAGACATACAAGACCACTGATAATCTCCCTCGATCTGGGGCTCCACGCAAGATCTCACCCCGTGGGGTCAACATGATCACAAGAACGTTGAGCAAAAATCCCAGAACCACACGGGGGGACCTAGTGAATGACCTGCAGAGAGCTGGGACCAAAGTAACAAAGCCTACCATCAGTAACACACTACGCCGCCAGGGACTCAAATCCTGCAGTGCCAGACGTGTCCCCCTGCTTAAGCCAGTACATGTCCAGGCCCGTCTGAAGTTTGCTAGAGAGCATTTGGATGATCCAGAAGAAGATTGGGAGAATGTCATATGGTCAGATGAAACCAAAATAGAACTTTTTGGTAAAAACTCAACTCATCGTGTTTGGAGGACAAAGAATGCTGAGTTGCATCCAAAGAACACCATACCTACTGTGAAGCATGGGGGTGGAAACATCATGCTTTGGGGCTGTTTTTCTGCAAAGGGACCAGGACGACTGATCCGTGTAAAGGAAAGAATGAATGGGGTGAATGGGGCCATGTATCGTGAGATTTTGAGTGAAAACCTCCTTCCATCAGCAAGGGCATTGAAGATGAAACGTGGCTGCCCAGCAATAGCCCCAAAACAGCCCCAAAACATCACTGCTCTAGAGGAGATCTGCATGGAGGAATTGGCCGAAATACCAGCAACAGTGTGTGAAAACCTTGTGAAGACTTACAGAAAACGTTTGACCTCTGTCATTGCCAACAAAGGGTATATAACAAAGTATTGAGATAAACTTTTGTTATTGACCAAATACTTATTTTCCACCATAATTTGCAAATAAATTCATTAAAAATCCTACAATGTGATTTTCTGGATTTTTTTTCTCATTTTGTCTGTCATAGTTGAAGTGTAGCTATGATGACAATTACAGGCCTCTCTCATCTTTTTAAGTAGGAGAACTTGCACAATTGGTGGCTGACTAAATACTTTTTCGCCCCACTGTATATGCATATACAGTTGAAGTCGGAAGTTTACATACACTTAGTTTGGAATCATTAAAATTTGTTTTTCAACCACTCACAAAATTCTTGTTAACAAACTATAGTTTTGGCAAGTAGGTTAGGACATCAACTTTGTGCATGACACAAGTAATTTTTCCAACAATTGTTTGCAGACATATTATTTAACTTATAATTCACTGTATAACAATTCCAGTGGGTCAGAAGTTTACATACACTAAGTTGACTGTGCCTTAAAACAGCTTGGAAAATGATGTCATGGCTTTAGAAGCTTCTGATAGGCTAATTGACATAATTTGAGTCAATTGGAGGTGTACCTGTGGATGTATTTCAAGGCCTACCTTCAAACTCAGTGCTTGCTTAAGATGATGGAAAAATCTAAAGAAATCAGCCAAGACCTCAGAAGAAAATGTGTAGACCTCCACAAGTCTGGATCATCCTTGGGAGCAATTTTCAAACCCCTGAAGGTACCACGTTAATCTGTACAAACAATAGTACGCAAGTATAAACGCCATGGGACCACGCAGCCGTCATACCGCTCAGGAAGGAGACGTGTTCTGTCTCCTAGAGATGAACGTACTTTGGTGCGAAAAGTGCAAATCAATCCCAGAACAACAGCAAAGGACCTTGTGAAGATGCTGGAAGAAACAGGTACAAAAGTATCTATATCCACAGTAAAACGTGTCCTATATCGACATAACCTGAAAGGCCGCTCAGCAAGGAAGAAGCCATTGCCCCAAATCCGCCATAAAAAAGCCAGACTACGGTTTGCAACTGCACATGGGGACACAGATCATACTTTTTGGAGAAATGTCATCTGGTCTGATGAAACAAAAATAGAACTGTTTGGCCATATTCACCATTGTTATGTTTGGAGGAAAAAGGGAGATGCTTGCAAGCCGAAGAACACCATCCCAACCGTGAAGGACAGGGGTGGCAGCATCATGTTGTGGGGGTGCTTTGCTGCAGGAGGGACTGGTGCACTTCACAAAATAGATGGCATGAGGGAGGACAATTATGTAGATATATTGAAGCAACATCAAGACATCAGTCAGGAAGTTAAAGCTGGATCGCAAATGGGTCTTCCAAATGGACAATGACCCAAAGCATACTTCCAAAGTTGTGGCCAAATGGCTTAAGGACAACAAAGTCAAGGTATTGGAGTGGCCATCACAATCAATCCTATAGAATATGTGTGGGCAGAACTGAAAAAGCGTGTGCGAGCAAGGAGGCCTACAAACCTGACTCAGTTACACCAGCTCTGTCAGGAAGAATGGGCCAAAATTCACCCAACTTATTGTGGGAAGCTTGTGGAAGGCTACCCGAAACGTTTGACACAAGTTAACCATTTTAAAGGCAATGCTACCAAATACTAATTGAGTGTATGTAAACTTCTCACCCACTGGGAATGTGATGAAAGAAATAAAAGCTGAAAGAAATAATTCTCTCTACTATTATTCTGACATTTCACATTCTTAAAATAAAGTTGTGATCCTAACTGACCTAAGACAGGGAATTTTTACTAGGATTAAATGTCAGGAATTGTGAAAAACTGAGTTTAAATGTATTTGGCTAAAGTATATGTACGTACGTACATATATTCTTTACTTTTTACCCCTTTTTCTCCCCAATTGGTAGTTACAGTCTTATCCTATTGCTGCAAATCCCATACGGACTTGGGAAAGGCGAAGGTCAAGTGCCATGCGTCCTCGCTTAACCCAGAAACCAGCCACACCAATGTGTTGGAGAAAACACCGTACAACTGGTGACCGAAGTCAGCGTGCATGCGCCTGGCCAGCCACAAGGAGTTACTAGAGTGTGATAGGACAAGGATATCCCGGCCGGCCAAGCCCTCCCCTAACCCAGACAATGCTGGGCCAATTGTGCGCCGCCTCATGGGTCTTCACGGATCAAACCCGGGTCTGTAGTGATGCTTCTAGCACTGCCATGCAGTGCCATAGACAGCTGCGCCACATGGGAGGCCCAAGGTCCTACAGTTGACAGTGCATGTCAGAGCAATAACCATGCCATGAGGTCAAGACATTTTCCGTAGAGCTACAAGACAGGATTGTCAAGGCACAAATCTGAGGATGGGTACCAAAACATTTCTGTAGCATTGAAGGTCCCCAAGTACACAGTGGCCTCCATCATTCTTAAATGGAAGAAGTTTGGAACCACCAAGACTCTTCCTAGAGCTGTCCGTCCGGCCAAATTCAGCAATCGGGGCAGAAGGGTCTTGGTCAGGAAGGGGACCAAGAACCCGATGGTCACTCTGACAGAGCTCGAGAGTTCCTCTGTGGAGATAGGAGAACCTTCCAGAAGGACAACCATCTGTGCAGCACTCCACCAATCAGGCCTTTATGGTGGAATGGCCAGATGGAAGACACTCCTCAGTAAAAGGCCAAAAGGCACTTAAAGACTCACAGACTGGTCTGATGAAACCAAGATTGAACTCTTTGGCCTGAATGCCAAGCATCACGTCTGGAGGAAACCTGGACACATCCCTATGTTGAAGCATGGTGTTGGCAGCGTCATGCTGTGGTGAGGTTTTTCAGCGGCAGGAACTGGGAGACTAGTCAGGAACGAGAGAAAGATGAACAGAGCAAGGTACAGAGAGATCATTGATGAAAACCTGCTCCAGAGAGCTGAGGACCTCAGACTGGGGCGAAGGTTCACCTTCCAACTGAACAACGACCCTATGCACACAGCCAAGACAATGCAGGAGTGGCTTTGGGACAAGTCTCTGAATGTCCTTGAGTGGCCCAGCCAAAGCCTGGACTTGAACCCGATCTATTATCTCTGGAGAGACCTGAAAATAGCTGTGCAGCGACGCTCCCCATCTAACCTGATAGAGCTTGAGAGGATCTGCAGAGAAGAATTTTAGAAACTCCCCAAATACAGGTGTGCTAAGCTTGTAGCGTCATACTACAGAAGACTCAAGGCTGTAATCGCTGCCAGAGGTGCATATACAAAGTACCTCGTAAAGGGTCTAAATACTTATGTATAATGATATTTCTGTTTTTTATTTTTAATAAATTAGCAAAAATGTCTTAACCAATTTTTGCTTTGTCGTTATGGGGTATTGTGTGTAGATTGATGAGGGAAAAAACGATTTAATCCATTTTAAAATAAGGCTGTAACCTAACAAAATCTGGAAAAAGTCAAGGGGTCTGAATACTTTCCGAATGCACTGTAGTAGATAGATACCCCTTTCGCCTACTTAAATAAAGGTTAAATAGAAATGTTTTAAAAAATGATAATTGGATGTAGACCTATAATATACAACTTTATTGTGGGATATAGGTCTGTAGGGGCAGCAGGTAGCCTAGTGGTTAGAGCATTGGGGCAGTAACCGAAAGTTTGCTGGATCGAATCCCCAAGCTGACAAGGTAAAAATCTGTTGTTCTGCCCCTGAACAAGGCAGTTAACCCACTGTTCCCGATAGGCTGTCATTGTAAATAAGAATTTGTTCTTAACTGACTTGCCTAGTTAAATAAAGGTTAAGAAAAAAATTACAATATGGGATATACATATAGACTTCTGGCTGTTGCAGGATATTACTCGAGGGGCCTCTTTCTTTTTCTCTTTCTCTCTTTTTTCCCTCTATCTCTCTCAACTTCTCTCTCTCAGCTGTTCTTTTCTCGGCCAGGCTGACTGAGTTAGTGCCTGTGCTGTTACGGATTCGTTGTGCTGGTATGCGGCAGGAATCTTTGGATCAAGGTAATTTCACACTGTTCAGCATTTTCCCACGCTGTTAACCTTCCCTTTACCTTTGTGCCACTTGGAGAACGAGATAGGGAGCAACACATGTTGCCATTAAACACACACAGCAGCTCTGCAGCCCACAGAGCTGACTTCACCAGCGGGTCAAAAGAACAACTTGATAGATATTGTTTATAAATTACCATCTGACACTCCAGTTTTCCAAAAGGATTTGATTATTGCAGTCTGATCCAAGTGTGGGATGGTGCAGTGAATTGATGGGTGGTGCTGTAATTATGATGAAGGGAGTTTGATTTGTCATTGCAGAGGTCCAGAGTTTTGGGAGGGAGGCCAGGCTATGGGCCTCACATTTGTCCTGATCAGATACAATGAAGATAAGAAGGTGTGTTCTTATTATACTGAAGAAACGCAACATGCAACAAACGCAACATGCAAAAATTTCAAAGATTTTACTGAGTTACAGTTAATATAAGGAAATCAGTCAATTCATTAGGCCCTAATCTATGGATTTCATATGACTAGGAATAGAGATATCCATCTTTTAGTCACAGATACTTCTAAAAAAAACAGGTAGGGGTGTGGATTAGAAAAACAGTCCGTATCTGGTGTGACCACTGTTTGCCTCATGCAAGCTTGACACATATCCTTCACATAGAGTTGATCAGGCTGTTTATTTATTTATCCCACTCCTTTTCAATAGCTGTGCAAAGTTGCTGGATATTGGCGGGAACTAGAACACGCTGTTGTACACATCGATCCAGAGCATCCCAAACATGCTCAATGGGTGACTTGTCTGGTGAGTATGCAGGCAATGAAAGAACTGGGCAATTTTCAGCTTCCAGGAATTGTGTACAGATCCTTGAGACATGGGGCCATGCATTATCATGCTGAAACATGAGGTGATGGCGGTGGATGAATGTCACAACAATTTGCCTCAGGATCTTGTCACGGTATCTTTGTGCATTCAAATTGCCATCAATAAAATGCAATTGTGTTCTTTGTAGTGCTGACCCCATTTAGTCGACTGGTCAATTGTTTGGTCGAGCAGTTGCAAATAATATATATATATATGGCACGTCTTGATTGATGCCTGCCTCAGTGGACTAATCCATTGCGAAGGGCACGGGGATGGCACATAAGTATCATCAATAGTACATTTACCATGAATTCCCATAATTTCTAATCTGCAATGTTTGTTTGGTTACCGTAATTTCTATGAATGCATTCAATATATTATTATTACTGTCTTTTACAGTTCTCATTGTCGGAGTGGACATGGTGTTTGCAGTGCACAACCTAGGCTACACTTGTGAGAAACAAGTTTTGCTTTATTTTACTCCATTTACAAATTGTCCATTTATTAATTGCTTTTTCTTTAGAGCGCTCCTGTCAATGTTGAGTAAAGACGCATACCTGATTACGCATAGAAGTAGGCCTAGGCTACATGGCCTGGGAGCAAATGTAAGCTGCTAAATGTACCATTTGGGGATCTGATGGTATTTCAGATTGTCTTAACTCACCACCACTAATGAGCTGTGGAGCTTCTCAAATAAAACATTTCTTCAACTCAAACAGCAAGTAAAGTCTGTTTTTACATCCATTGAGAATGACAATAGTTCCTCAATGTAACCTATTTGAAAAATCTTTCCAGCTCTCTCCCTTTCAATAACCACTCAGTGTGAAAGGGTTAAAAAGGTAATGCTCTGATCTGGTGGAAACATCATAAAATATGCCTACTGTACCTGATTACTTCTTATCCCTTGCGCAAATAGTCTACAGCTGTCTGTGTCTGTCCGGAACTCACTGGCAAGTGAAACTCTGAGGGTCCAGAATATTTTATTAGCTCAAACTTTGGGCTGGATGAGGTTGATAGTTGTTAAAATGTTTCAAGTTCCTTGCAGACAATCTATGCGTGGCCAATGTGATTTTTGTTATCAGTGTATATTCTACCTCCAGGCTGCAATGTTTTTATTTGTTGGCTTAATGTAGGCTAGTTTTACATAGTTGGCAATGGCAATAGAACTTACTTTTAGATTTGTATAATTTGAATTTAGATTTAGATAGAATAACAAAAATAATCATGACAAGACTTTGAGATACGAAGACTTTATTGTAAAATAAATTAAACTGTTCCAGGAAAATGTGCATATGTAAATCAAAACTGACATGCAGATCGGTAGAAATAGTCAAATAAATTGGCACTCCAAATGGAAAAGGTTGCCGACCCCTGGAGTAGCCTATTATTGGCAACTTCGGGAACGTAATGGCAGAATCTGCAAATGTTTTCTTCTGGTTAGGCTATCTTGATCTCTGTCTCTCTTGAGTCATTTGTGTGTCTTATTAATTTAATCACAGTGTGTTTAAAGCATCAGACAAGCTCAGTAGCCTACATATACAGTAATTGCTTTTATTGAAACACATTGGGTGTGTCTATATATGGAAAAAATATTTGACCAGTCGATTGGTCGAAAGAACAGAAGATGCTGTTTAATCTGCTTCTTGATGTGCCACACCTGTCAGGTGGATGGATTATCTTGGTAAAGGACAAATGCTCACTAATTGGAATGCAAACACATTTGGGCACAACATTTGAGAGAAATAATCATTTTGTTCCAATAGAACATTTCTGGGATATTTTATTTCAGCTCATGAAACATGGGACCAACACTTTACATGTTGCATTTTATATTTTTGGTTCAGTGTACAGTACCAGTCAATGCTGAGCACTTGTTGGCTGCTTTTCCTTCACTCTGTGGTCCAACTCATCCCAAACCATCTCAATTGGGTTGAGGTTGTGTGATTGTGGAGCCCAGGTCATCTGATGGAGCACTCCATCACTCTCCTTCTTGGTCAAATAAACATTACACAGCCTGGAGGTGTGTTGGGTCATTGTCCTGTTTGAAAACAAATGCTGGTCCCACTAAGCGCAAACAAGATGGGATGGCGTATTGCTGCAGAATGCTGTGGTAGCCATGCTGGTTAAGTGTGCCTTGGATTCTAAATAAATCACAGACAGTGTCACCAGCAAAGCACCATCACACCTCCTTTTCCATGCTTCACAGTGGGAACTACACATGCAGAGATCATCCGTTCACCAACTCTGCATCTCACAAAGACATGACGGTTGGAACCAAAAACTCAAATTTGGACTCATCAGACCAAAGGACAGATTTCCACCGGTCTAACGTCCATTGCTCATGTTTCTTGGCCCAAGCAAGTCTCTTCTTCTTATTGATGTCCTTTAGTAGTGGTTTCTTTGCAACAATTTGACCATGAAGCCTTGATTCAGGCAGTCTCCTCAACAGTTGATGTTGAGATGTGTCTGTTGCTTGAACTCTGTGAAGCATTTATTTGGGCTGCAATTTCTGAGTCTGTTAACTGTCGTGTCTTTGGCATCATTAAAACTGAAGACTGTTCGTTTATAAAATCAATTCTCTTTAATTATTATTACGTGATTATTCTAATCATGTAAATATAATTAACCAGTCGTACCCAAGGAAAATATTCAGATTACAAAGTTACGATTTTCCTAATATAACTTTCAGATGTTTTAATATCTGATCAATTAGTCTTCTAATTAATGAATTATTCTTTACCTCATGTTAGTCTCATTCCAAACGTCGTAAATTGTTGGTTATCTGCACGAACCCAGTCTTCACTAAGAATCATCCATACATCAATTGTCTCAATCATTTATTTATTAACTAACTAAATAATCACAGAAATGCATAAACAAACAAACAAAGTAGATATGGTTACATGGAAATGATAGGGGATGTGCCCTAGTGGGCTATACCTATATCGCGGCTTGGTAGACAAAGGGACTGAGAAGGGTGCGAAAGATAAAAGACACTACAAAGTTGATAATTATAACCATTGAAATGCTAATCCTTTGCACATGAACGCTCACTCATTCGAGAATAATTGCAATCAATATATATATTTACGCTACTTCAGAGTAACATTCAGAAATGTTATAGAATAGGTGTTGTCGACCTTCTCATTCAATGGTATAGAATTCCTAGCTGCAGACCAGTAATTAGTATCAAAGATTTGCTTTTATTCTGTCGGATCGATAGACTCAGAGTTTAACCACGTGGTATGGTTAAAAGATTCAGCAATCTACTCAAACCGTAGCTCCCTCTGTGAAGAGGTACTGGTCTGGTCTCAAACCTTTGCCCTCTCGTGGTAATCAAGGTAAGCTGGTCTGAAGGGAAATCCTTCAGGTGGGGGTTATATTCGTATCAGCAGAAGAGGGCTGTCCCATGACGCCAGGTCAATGCCTGCGCTCTTGGGGCAGGCCTATGACCTAGTTAAACTCCAAAGGGAATTGGAGTTTCCTTCATTAAACAGTTTATAATCACATTACATCATTTCACAAATAGTTTCATCTTTCCTCATTCATTTTATACAACAATTAGATGCAAGCCTCACAACTGAGACTCTTGTATAAACAGAGTTATGGTAATGTGGCTGTATTGTCTCTCATGAGTTTCACAAACATTAAACTAAATGGACCAGTCGTAGCTGGATTCTTCCCCGACAGTGTACACATTCTCCAAAACATGGACATTGTTCAGTTCTCAAGTTCTGTGATGTGGAAGAGGTTCCTTTGTTCTCCCGTGAAACGCTCTCTCTATATACTCTGGCCATGAGGAGAGAAACTCCTCTAGGAATTTATGACCTGCCTAACAGAGCCTGGGTGTAGGGGGAAGAGAGAGGTGGTGAGAGAGAGGGGGATGGTGCTCGCTGTACCCAAAGAGGGCCACGTCATGACATAACTCTAATGAACTTATCCTCTGCATCTTCCTTTCCTGTTGCGGTCCTCGTGAGAGCCAGTTTCATCATAGCACTTGGTTTTTGCGACTGCACTTGAAGAAACTTTCAAAGTTCTTGAAATTTTCCGTATTGACTGACCTTCATGTCTTAAAGTAATGATGGACTATCATTTCTCTTTGCTTATTTGAGCTGTTTTTGCCATAGTATGAACTTGGTCTTTTACTAAATAGGGCTATCATCTGCATACCACCCCTACCTTGTCACAACATAACTGATGTCACAACTTCCTCCGAAGTCGGTCCCTCTCCTTGTTCGGGCGGTGTTCGGCGGTCAACGTCACCGACCTTCTAGCCATCACTGATCCATTTTTCATTTTCCATTGGTTTTGTCTTGTCTTCCTTCACACCTGGTTCCAATCCCATCAATTACATAGTGTATTTAACCCTCTGTTTCACCTCATGTCCTTGTCGGAGAATGTTTGATTGTATGTATGTGCAAATTATGTTTTGGTGTGCGATGGGTTTTGTACCCACTTTTATTATTTTGGTTTTCGGAGTTTTGTGAGCTTTGTGAGTTTTAAACGACTCCGTTTATACCAAATTAGTTCTCCTGCGCCTGACTTCCCTACCACCAACACGCACCTGTTACAACTGATTGGCTCAAACGCATTAAGAAAGAAATTCCACAAATTAACTTTTAACAAGGCACATGGATTTCTTAATTATTATATATATTTTTTTTGGGGGGGGGGGGGGGGGGGGAGCTCTGGGGGGGGGCTCGGATAGTTGGGGGGCAACTCTCGGGAACTGTGGGTGGGGGTCTTGGAGGGCTGGTGGTTGGGAGCTTGGGCTGAGGCTGATAGGTTGCTTGTTCGGGTCCCCGTTTTTGACCTTGAGCAGGGCGTTGATCCTGGTTGCGTCTGTCGGTCGCTCTGGATGGGGGTCTGTTAGATGACTGAATGTAATGTAAATGTTGAGCAGCTTCACTACAAGTAGATTGTATGTTTTAATATTACAATTAAAAAAAGTTCCTCCATAGAAGCAGCTCCTCCATAGGTATAATTCTGTGGGCCTAATACAGATAATGCATGTCATCACAAGAAGCCCAGCGCTTCTCAGTTCCAACCCCTGATGTGCCAACCTGGTCTCAAAGCATTTCGTATGACTGTACGTAAATCTGGTGACTCAATTTAGTATGCCATGTTATATTTCGTAAGGTACAGTGGGGCAAAAAAGTATTTAGTCAGCCACCAATTGTGCAAGTTCTCCCACTTAAAAAGATGAGAGGCCTGTAATTTTCATCATAGGTACACTTCAACTATGACAGACAAAATGAGAAAAAAAATCCAGAAAAATCACATTGTAGGATTTTTAATAATTTTTTTGCAAATTATGGTGGAAAATAAGTATTTGGTCAATAACAAAAGTTTAACTCAATACTTTGTCATTGCCAACAAAGGGTATATAACAGAGGTAAAACGTTTTCTGTAAGCCTTCACAAGGTTTCACACTGTTGCTGGTATTTTGGCCCATTCCTCCATGCAGATCTCCTCTAGAGCAGTGATGTTTTGGGGCTGTTGCTGGGCAACATGGACTTTCAACTCCCTCCAAAGATTTATGGGGTTGAGATCTGGAGACTGGCTAGGCCACTCCAGGACCTTGAAATGCTTCTTACAAAGCCACTCCTTCGTTGCCCGGGCAGTGTGTTTGGGATCATTGTCATGCTGAAAGACCCAGCCACGTTTCATCTTCAATGCCCTTGCTGATGGAAGGAGGTTTTCACTCAAAATCTCACGATACATGGTGTTACGAATCCCTTTTGGCCTGACAGTCTAGGGGGGATGGTAATGAGACCTGTAACATAACTCATGCAAATTATAATAGTGACAAAGTAAAAGTGTGAACGAAATAACCACGACAACTGAAATCTACTGTCAAACTCAGGGTTTATTAAGAAACACACGGTAATGGGGGGGAGCAGGAAAAGGGGCTGAGCTGGACCCAAGGAAAGAAACAATAAGTATTCAAAAACACCCCTAAACTAGACTAGCCTACTTTAACAACAGCTAACTAACTAACCAAAAATACAGTGGGTGGTCCGCCCAGTTCTAACTAGTGTATTTAACAAAGTTTACCTACGGGTAGTGTATGCCCATGGGCGACTTGTCTTGGTTCCCCCTTTTCCCACCAGCAAACAAACAAACACCATAACCAAAACAATACTCACAGGTGATGACAACATGCTATGGAGGTGCTCAAACAAAAGAGAGGTCAATACACAAAGAGAGAGTGAAACAGCGAGACCTACAGACATGGCATTTACAGAGAGATTGAGCTCTAGAGCAAACAACTGATGGGGTTTTTAAACCAAGGGAAAGGAACTGTGATTGGGTAGGAAACAGGAGGAGGTGTGTCTTCTGATTGATGATTGATTGGTGACTGATTGGGGAGTGATGATTTTCACCTGTGAGGGGAGAAGGAGAGAAAAGAACACAGGATACACACACACACACACACAGGATACACACACAGGATACTGGTATCCGTAACACATGGCCCCATTCATTCTTTCCTTTACACAGATCAGTCGTCCTGGTCCTTTTGCAGAAAAACAGCCCCAAAGCATGATGTTTCCACCCCCATGCTCCACAGTAGGTATGGTGTTCTTTGGATGCAACTCAGCATTCTTTGTCCTCCAAACACGACGAGTTGAGTTTTTACCAAAAAGTTCTATTTTGGTTTCATCTGACCATATGACATTCTCCCAATCTTCTTCTGGATCATCCAAATGCTCTCTAGCAAACTTCAGACGGGCCTGGACATGTACTGGCTTAAGCAGGGGGACACGTCTGGCACTGCAGGATTTGAGTCCCTGGCGGCGTAGTGTGTTACTGATGGTAGGCTTTGTTACTTTGGTCCCAGCTCTCTGCAGGTCATTCACTAGGTCCCCCCGTGTGGTTCTGGGATTTTTGCTCACCGTTCCTGTGATCATTTTGACCCCACGGGGTGAGATCTTGCGTGGAGCCCCAGATCGAGGGAGATTATCAGTGGTTTTGTATGTCTTCCATTTCCTAATAATTGCTCCCACAGTTGATTTCTTCAAACCAAGCTGCTTACCTATTGCAGATTCAGTCTTCCCACCCTGGTGCAGGTCTACAATTTTATTTCTGGTGTCCTTTGACAGCTCTTTGGTCTTGGCCATAGTGGAGTTTGGAGTGTGACTGTTTGAGGTTGTGGACAGGTGTCTTTTATACTGATAACAAGTTCAAACAGGTGCCATTAATACAGGTAACGAGTGGAGGACAGAGGAGCCTCTTAAAGAAGAAGTTACAGGTCTGTGAAAGCCAGAAATCTTGCTTATTTTAGGTGACCAAATACTTAATTTCCACCATAATTTGCAAATAAATTCATAAAAAATCCTACAATGTGATTTTCTGGATTTTATTTTCTCATTTTGTCTGTCATAGTTGAAGTGTACCTATGATGAAAATGACAGGCCTCTCTCATCTTTTTAAGTGGGAGAACTTGCACAATTGGTGGCTGACTAAATAATTTTTTGCCCCACTGTATGTAATAATTTGTGGATTCCATCACCCATTTCGTATCATATGTTATGAATTTGCAATATGTATGATATGTTACGAATTCTAGCTAGGAGGCTAGGTGGCTAACGTTAGCTAGCTGACTAACTTTATTTAGGCTAGGGGTTAGGGTTAGTGTTTAGGTTAAGTTTAAGATTAGGGTTAAGTTTAGGAGTTAGGTTAAAGGGTTAAGGTTATGGTTAGGGGAAGGGTTAGCTAAATGGGTTAAGGTTAGGGGAAGGGTTAGCTAACAGGGTTAAGGTTATGATTGGGGGACAGGTGAGCTAACATGCTAAGTAAACTCAGCAAAAAAAGAAATTCAAGACCCTGTCTTTCAAAGATAATTCCTAAAAATAACTACACAGATCTTCATTGTAAAGGGTTTAAACACTGTTTCCCATGCTTGTTTGATGAAGCATAAAGAATGAATGAACATGCACCTGTGGCAATTAAGGTCACAATTATGAAAACTTAGGACACTAAAGAGGCCTTTCTACGGACTCTGAAAAACACCAAAAGAAAGATGCCCAGGGTCCCTGCTCAACTGCGTAAACAAGCCTTAGGCATGCTGCAAAGAGGCATGAGGACTGCAGATGTGGCCAGGGCAATAAATTGCAATGTCCGTACTGTGAGACGCCTAAGACAGCACTACGGTGAGACAGGATGGACAGCTGATGGTCCTCGCAGTGGCAGACCACGCATAACAACACCTGCACAGGATCGGTACATCCGAACATCACACCTGTGGGACAGGTACAGGATGGCAACAACAACTGCCGAGTTACACCAGGAACGCACAATCACTTCATCAGTGCTCAGACTGTCCGCAATAGGCTGAGAGATGCTGGACTTGTAGGCCTGTTGTAAAGCAGGACCTCACCAGACATCACCGGCAACAACATCGCCTATGAGCACAAACCCACCGTCGCTGGACCAGACAGGACTGGCAAAAACTGCTCTTCACTGACGAGTCGCGGTTTTGTCTCACCAGGGGTGATGGTCGGATTTGCGTTTATTGTCAAAGGAATGAGCGTTATTCCGAGGCCTGTACTCTGGAGCGGGATCGATTTGGAGGTGGAGGGTCTGTCATGGTCTGGGACGGTGTGTCACAGCATCATCGGACTCAGCTTGTTATCATTGCAGGCAATCTCAATGTTGTGCGTTACAAGGAAGACATCCTCCTCCCTCATGTGGTACCCTTCCTGCTTATCCTGACATGACCCTCCAGCGTGACAATGCCACCAGCCATACTGCTCGTTCTGTGCGTGATTTCCTGCAAGACAGGAATGTCAGTGTTCTGCCATGGCCAGCGAAGAGCCCGGATCTCAATCCCATTGAGCACGTCTGGTACCTGTTGGATCGGAGGGTGAGGGCTAGGGCCATTCCCCCCAGAAATGTCTGGGAATGTGCAGGTGCCTTGGTGGAAGATTGGTGTAACATCTCACAGCAAGATCTGGCAAATCTGGTGCTGTCCATGAGGAGGAGATGCACTGCAGTACTTATTGCAGCTGGTGGCCACACCAGATACTGACTGTTACTTTTGATTTTGACCCCGCTTTGTTCAGGGACACATTATTCAATTTCTGTTAGTCACGTGTCTGTGGAACTTGTTCAGTTTATGTCTCAGTTGTTGAATCTTGTTATGTTCATACAAATATTTACATAAGTTAAGTTTGCTAAAAATAAATGCAGTTGACAGTGAGAGGATGTTTCTTTTTCTGCTGAGTTTAGTTGCAAAGTAGCTAAAAATAATTAAGTAGTTAAAAAGTTAAAAAGTAGCCAATTAACTAAAATGCTGAAGTTGTCTGCTTTGAGATTCGAACTCACAACCTTTGAGTTGCTTGACATTCATTTGAGTTGCTAGACATTCATGTTATAAGCCCCCCCCCCCCCTTCATTTTTAAATTATGTAACCATCTGTCTTATATAACCTTACCAAACGTAACATATAATATGAGTTACCCAGATTTACATTTACTATGTTACGTCTAGTCTATGAGACCAGGCTGGATGTGCAAGTGTGAGCGTGAACATTTGTGTGTGTGTGTGTGTGTGTGTGTGTGTGTGTGTGTGTGTGTGTGTGTGTGTGTGTGTGTGTGTGTGTGTCAACTCTACATCTGTATCAGTGTTTGTCTTCAACCAGCAACGTGTTTTATGGTCCTTTTTTAACACTGTTCCATGTTAATATTAGATATACCAGATGAGTCAACACCTGATGGGTATGGATGGAATATTAGAGTGGTATAATTGTTTAAGTAATCTAGTTTATCTTTACTATACCCAGATCCTGATCTCATGTAACATCTGTTTGTGCTGGAGACCTTCGGGGCCCTGACAACCACACACACTGCAGGGAATATGGGGCCCTTACCCACTGTGCGTGTGCGCGTGCAAAATTCAGGTGTTTGCAATGACACAACAATGAGCACATCAAGCCTTGAAACCCTGTCAATTTTTTTCTGGGTTTCAAAGTCAGTAGAAGAGCATCTTAAATACAGCTGCAGGCAGAAAGGTCTCTGTTTGACAAACATAATGTCAATAGGCAACATTTTCTTTGTTCCCAACAGGGAGAGGTGCATGAATCATACATTAAACATGATTTGTATGAATGCCTCACTCAGAGGCAGCGTTTCTTTCTCTGGGCGATTTGCAGCAGGTGTCAAAATTGGGTGTCACTCAACTTAAACTGTATGCTTTATGATCAGGATTACAGTTGACGTGTCGACAAATATCAATCCATGTATTTGTTCCTTTGGATGATTCTGAAGCATTCCCGTCAATGAATGCCAAAGTACTTTATTTTTTAATATACAGTTCCAAGTATAAAATTATATAAAATAAAATAAATTCTGAGCATGTAATATAGCTATTTTTGTATTAGTATTTTAATTATTTGATTTCATCTTAGTCAAGGGTGACAATCATTGTGGACATGACTGTATGTCTTGATCTTCAGAGACAAAATGTCATTGAACATCCCAGGGGATAGGTTGACTTTCATTCCATCAGTCTCTCTATCTGTCTCAAACTGTCATCTGTCTGAGAGAACATATTGAGGATAAATTAAAGTCTGAAGTTTGAAGCCCATACAATGTTTTCAATGAAGGGAACACATTATTTAGGAACTAGCCATCAGAGTCATCAGTTCATTAGGGCACACAACATCAAATGTTTTTAAGGTCCAGGTGGTCTCTCCCTGTTTGGGTCAGTTTTCTTCTGTTTGTTGCCTTATGAACACTACCCACTGGACTGTCTTGCAGTACAATAAAAGATTGTGATGATGCACATTTGGTCTGGACATGTGGGTGGAAGTCTTGAGGGTTTTTGCTCCCTCTGGATCAACGTTTCAAATGACCAGGAATCAGGAGTGCCTTTTGTGCAGAATTACACCATGAGGACACAACCTGCCCCCAGAGAGTCCTTGCAAGGCCCCTTGGACCAACAATGCCTTTGTTTTTACTTGTCGGTTTCAAAGGAAAGGAGGGGGAAAAATCTTAGGCTCTGGTATGATATTGGTAAGCAGTTGTTGCATGAGTGACAAACTTAAGGGCTACCGATATGAACATTGGAAAATCCTAGAGAAGCAGTGGGGTGAAGACACAACAGCAGCTGACCTGCTCCGCTCAAAAATGTGCAGTTGTGTTATCCGACAAATGTGAGAAGAAAGGAAAACCTATATTAAGTATCCTCCGGATGGGCAAGGGAATAGTTCCTATCCTTGGCAAGTTGTGCCCCAGATCTTCCCTCTCCTCTCATTTCCTCTCCTCTGATGAGTTCATTAAAGATTGTTGGTGGAGTTCAAAAGGCAGGGTCAAGCATGTGAGAGAGGAGGGAAGAGTAAATAAAGGTAAATGAATAGCAGACTGGCTCTTCTCTGTTGGCAGAGGGAAGGTTTGTCTCGTTGGTGCTCTACAGACATCCTTATTGTATGTCCCATGCAGGTAGAACAACATCAACTATGTCCTCTCTGTGGAGAGACCCATACGTCCCTCAATGTGCTGTTAGCAACCCCTTTGATAGATTGCTTTTAGTTATAAATGCTTCAACTTGTATTTTTGTTTTACTTTTCAAGAGCTATTTCTTGGATTGATTCTACTGATTTGCTTCAAAAACATGTGGGAAGAAATGTGGCTGAAGTTGGTGTTTTTAAGATTTGTTGCATGACAACCAGAATACAGCTACGTGTTATTAATTTATCTTTGTCTGTGTCTAGATCACATCTGTTCCCAAGGTTTTTGTGGCATGCACCTGCAAATACTGCAATATCAGTCATATGATACAAGACTATTGCAACTTTGTAACTGATTGTAACCACCCTCACATAGCATATGAGAATGTTTGAAGCATGTACCTCTTGTCGGCAGCATCAATTAATCTCCCTAACAGGGAGGGTATTCACCTTGCTCCCTCAGACGCCCACCCCTCGCCCCCCGAAATGTTGGGAGATGACAATTAAACATAGATATTTTGCTCTCTCCCTTGTTTTTGGACTTAATGAGATAAAAACAGGTTTACAGAAATTGCAAGAGGACATCTTTGCATACAGAATGTCTGAGGGAGTTTGGCTGTGAGTCCACAGCCCTGGTCATTGGCGCCAAATTTGCATTGTAACATCAGTAATAGAATGGTGAGAATAAAGAATAAAAACATCCCACAGGTGCATGAGCTTCCAGGGACAACCCTCGTGAATTTAGTAAGTTTGTTTCTAAAACATATCAGAAAATGGAAAGTGGTTGAGAATGTAGCCTGTAGCATTCAATTATTCTTAATTTATTCTTAATTTCTTTCATTTTACTTTTTGGATTATGTGCATATTGTTGTGTATTGCTAGGTATTTTTACTGCATTGTTGGAGCTAGAAACACAAGCATTTCGCTGCAACTGCGATAACATCTGCAAATTTGTGTATTCGAGCAATAAACTTTGATTAGATTATTTTTAATCAACCCATTACACATAGTTACTTTCACTAAATAGTCAAATGAGCTGGCTCTCTAGATATCCCTCCTATTATCTTTACATGTGTGTGGTTCCATTGCTCTCTGTACACTCTTAGAAAAAAGGGTTCCGAAGGGTTTTTCAACTGTCCCTATAGGAGAACGCTTTTTGGTTCCATGTAGAACCCTCTGTCAAAAGATTTCTTCATGGAACCCGATAGTGTTTTACCTGGAACCAAAAAGGGTTCCTCACAGGGTTTTCCTATAGGGACAGCCATAGGAGAACACTTTTTTTATAAGAGTGTAGACCAAACTCAGGTCTCTTTTGCTGTGATATTATTCACTTCACCTTTGAGAAATATATTATAATCGAATCAAATGAATCTGTTTGGCTGAATCAAACATGGATGTATGTGTTCCTAATCTAACGTGTTGTGTTTCAAGTAGACAATTTGGATTGTGTGAAATACGCAGTGTTGGGTGGTTATGCAGACTAAGCTATGGCTAACTGGCTTTGTGGTTCTGTCTATTGTCCAGATAGCCTACAGACTGTACTGTGTCTGCACTCTTTGATTAGGTGGGATACAGGACACTATTATTACACCGTTGTATTTGCACTTCTTTGTTGATATCAGCTAAAACATTACTGTTATGTAAATAAGTCTAACCAATGGAGCATTGCAAACAGCCTGGTATTGTGATATGGATGGACAAGTAATTTCTGTTTTGTTATTGTTTTACTCATACATCTGCAGTTGTTCAACCACAACAAAATAACAGAAATGCTGTTATAAGCTATGAGCATGTGTGAAATAAGCAAATTATAAACATGCATAAGATGTTTTGAACGGATACATTTAGTGTATATTATTGATAGCATATATGGTAGCAACTGATCTCTCATGACCGCCTAATGTGCAGTCTTACTACATGGTTGTTACTACATGGAGTAGTAACGTAATATATTTTGATGCTTGTGTGTGACAAGCTAAGGAGACTTGTGAGTTACAACAGATGTCCAAGCTCAGGGTAATGCAGGAAATAGAGTTTGCATTGCTTTGTAAGTGTCAACCACATAACTTGCCTGACAAGGTTCTGCTTTATATTCCATAGAATATATTTTTTGATGACAATGTCAGGGGAGTTCTTAATGTTAAAACGTCTTAATTAACTCTTTGAATTACCGTAAGAGTGAATGGTGAGTTTGTTACACCAGTACATTACTTTGCAGTGTTTGGAGTCAGCCAATGAGGCAGTTAGTGAATGGTGAACACATGTAAACACAGAGTGGGTGGAGTCACTAGTTGGACCTACTATCAATTGGCATTAACACTGTATGCACATGTTTTTTGTCATACAAAACTTCTGATCCTGTCATGGTTGATTTATTCTAATGTTTTATTACGTCAAGAATATGTTGTATTTATTTGGTCATTTTTAGGGAATATTTCCTCCGCTTTTCACAGTTATCACATCTAAAACAAAACTTTTGGGGTTTCATTTGCTGCTTTTAAAATGTTCACCCCCAGGCGAAAAGTATGGAATAAGAGAACAAACGCTATTTCTATAAATAACATTAGTGTATATATATTAATTTAGGAAATGAAATAGTGAACTTTATTAATGTTGTTATGGTATAAATAATTGAATGGTTTAATTTGATTATATTTAATCAACCCATTCTTTAAACACTATTAACAAGGTTATTGTTAACATTGAAACAGTCTTTTAAAAATAATTTCAAATATAAACCTTAATAAAAGGACAAATATAATATATATTGGTGCATACAGTCTGAAATTATATGAAGTCATTCAAACCAAGAACCTACAGAGTGGATTTGCCTCTTTCTACCTTTTGCCCTCTAATATGGTCTGTGAGACATCTAGTTACTTGTTAGATGTATTAGATTTGTCATGTGTAAGTGAATAACAAACTGTGTTTTTGTGTTTTCATCTAGGCCTATGTTAATTATCTGGTTAGAAAGATGTTATTCTTTCATTGCAGAACTGTCCTAATACCAGCTTGCAGCTGTGGCACTCGGCTGCAGGTGTATTAGAATTATCTATAGGAAGCAACATTCCATGTGTTTTCAAAGCATACTTCTATCACCTGCCATAATTGGGTTTATCTAGAAATCAGCCAACATTCAAACAACCTAATTTAGTAACATTATGGAAATGGCATATTTTCAGAATTCCTTTTTGAACCTGTTTGATACTTATTTTGTAATAGTTTCAAATACAGTTCCATGTAGCAGCCCAATGAACACATTATGGTTGTTTAATTTTATGTATAATGTATATGTAAACATGCTCAAAGGGAGGATAAACAATATTTCTCAGAAATATACTATGAACAGTTGTTGGGAAATTATCAACATTTATGAATTTGAAAGTACAACCTATGTTTGTTGGTATAGACATTCTAGATGGTTTTCAGTTCAAATATGTAAATTTTCAGAATGTTGAATGTTAAAAGGTTTCTTTTTCTTTAGATTGTTTATAGTCTATTGCTGTCATTTGTAGAACATTGAAACGTTAAACTCATAAAGTTCCTTCCAAAATTCCCATGTCTGTTAATTTGACACATTTTGAAAACATCATAATTCGTGTTTTGATGTCAGCAACCTACTTGTGCCTTAAGTATGCTGCCTAGCTTACCCCACACTTGCATTATCTTCCCGTTATTTCAAAACCTTATGTAGGCTGGCTGTTTCACACCACTTTGAGTCAACTTTGAGACAAACCATTGCAGTCACGGGTCAGATATGAGGTGAGAACTTTTCAAACTTCCCTATCAAATCAAAATAAAGTTTGAAACAAATGTTGCAATATTCTTTAGTTTGTGTCCCATTGGATATCATGTTAATTGCATGCATCTGGGAAATAATGTAGCGCCTCCGCTGCGTTTGACTCTCCTCAGAGCCTGCGGTGACGTCATTATTCCGCGAAAATACAGCATGGTTCTTTCAGGCTACAGTGCTGAGCCGCTACTGTAGTCTTAGAATGATTGTCGAATGGTATGTGTTTGCTGATTAGCTTTTTGCATTTGTTCGATGACATTGTAAACTTTAACCTTAGCATCATAAGAAATCTACCATAACTTGGGGATTGGGGATCTTAATGTTCAAAGTGTTGTGTTCCCAAGAGAGTTTAAACACTACATTTTCCATTTGATAATATCTGCAGCAAAACGATTGTCTTTGTTGGTGTTAAGAACACAAATGGGCTTATTGGGCTGTCTTTATTTTTCACTTTGTTTAACATGCTGTCCAAAAAAAGTAATTTCTGATGGCAGTGACAGGTGCATGAGCAGTCATGAGATGCAGAGGCAATCAGAACACGAACAGCCTAAAATAAGTCCCCATTTTAAAAGCCGAAATATGATACATAGGTTGAAATATGAATTAATGGATATTATAACAAACGCATATTGACACCCGAGGAGGTGGTGGAGAAGCATGGCCATCAAGGCGCTTCACAAGCGTATCTGTCTGGCAGAGTAGAAACTTCAATTGGACATGATTGTGCGCATGTTGGCTCAATTTAGTCTACTACTGCATCGTTTTATGCATTCCATGTGTGAGCCTTTAAGATCAGTCATTATGGCACAGATGGGTTTGCACGATGTAGAATGTTGATTGTTTATTCTGTTTCTCTGAGGGAAATAATGTATCCCAAAATAATTCATTGAAATGCGTCAGGGACACGATAAATATCTGGGGGAACTCCCCCTATACACTGCCACAAAACGAGCAACTTTCTGGATGTGTAGGCTAGTAGTCTATACTATTGTTCGTTGAAAAACATCCCTTATTGTCTTTGATGTAGTCGTTCTTGTCGTCCAAAACATTCCGACTCAGTGCCTCATTCATGTAGTATTTGTGGTTGATAGGTTATCATGGAACCAATTAAGAAGCAGTTATAGCCTCAGCCTAGGCTACATTTCTCTAATTTTTGCGTATAATAAACACGTTATAGAAATGTTGATCTTTATTGTAGTAGCTTAGTCTGCTTGTCGAACTTCTAACTGTCTAACTGTCTAACTGTTTTTTAGTTAAAACTTTAAAACGTGTGTGATGTGGAGGTTTCATCCATTTGGAATGTGTTGCTTTGCCATGTCTTAATTGCTTGTTGTTGGATGCAATTTTACGATTTCTATCTATGCTAGGGGGGCAATAACATTAGCTAATTGTGTGAATTGATAAATAGTTAGTTATTGTAGGAGTTGGACCGCCCTGGTTCTCCGAATATAGCCTATGCAATAGAATTCTGCCCAGTAACAATCGGCAAGCC
The DNA here is from genome assembly GCF_045791955.1 of Oncorhynchus clarkii lewisi. Classification (NCBI taxonomy): domain Eukaryota; kingdom Metazoa; phylum Chordata; class Actinopteri; order Salmoniformes; family Salmonidae; genus Oncorhynchus; species Oncorhynchus clarkii. The sequence continues at coordinate 79,051,116 of NC_092148.1, read as the reverse complement.
TCGGTCACGCGCAGAAGACCTATTGGCTATATGCAAATTATGACATGGGGAGGAAACTATCTCGAGACAAAAAATGCTTTAAAGAGACATTTCCCACTTCTCTCACAAGTACAAGAACAAAGGTGTTGCCATTCAGACCGATAGAGACGCCCACTCGAATGGAATTTAACAACTTTGAGCGCAGCGGAAGACTGCCCCCTCTGCATATGAAAGACAATCCATGCAGGAGAGTCTAGTTGACTCATCTTTGGGGGTAGAATATTATTAGAGACTAACCTTTTTTGGCAAACTATCAGTTCTGCTTTAAGCTCCTCCAACATTACACTGTAGCATATTTAAGAGACCTTTATCAAGGCATAATACCTAGAATTAAGTATTGGACATGGGTCCTATGTGTATCGTTCTGCATATGAATGTAATGATCACAACCTCAACCACATGGATTATATTTATATATGAATACATGCAGTTGTCCAATACAGAGCATAGGCTGTCATCGTGGTGTTATCTATAAGAGAAGTTTGTCGCAACAGCTTTTTTATGCTGCATTGCATTTCCTAGAAAGCTATCTCATTCAACCACAAGCGAGCTGTTGCTATATAAAAGATAGTTATGGTAGACCTTTGTGTGTGTGTGTGTGTGTGTGTGTGTGTGTGTGTGTGTGTGTGTGTGTGTGTGTCGGGGAGAGCGAGAGGGAGCGCGGGGCGATTAGAAGTTAATCAAGTGCATTCGAAAAAACAACAGAGCAAGCAAGTCAACAAGGATACGTTTTTTTGTTGATAAACTGAAATACAGAAATAAAATTGGCCTAATGCATGTTTATGAAGTTGTCAACTTGGGTACATTGCTATTCCTGCATTCATAGCCTAGCCCTAGGCTACATCCCCTCTGAAGGCAGAAAAACTGTACCCCTGACGAGTTTGAACTCTAACACTTGCTAAATGGATAAATTGTTCCAGTTATATAGCCTATATTATCCGAGTACATTTTCTCAATTTGTTCCTGTGACGCATGGTTGGGGTTTTAATTGTGGTAATATTGTCATGATAAAATAAAATTAATATGAAGTTGTCATCTAAAAGTGGAGAGAAAAGAGGAACAAATGTTTGAGTAACTGCTCAACATAGTGTGGTCTGCGCTGCTGCTCGCGTCACTTTGGTCGGAAAAGGCAGGCTTAAAATGTAACGCCAGAAGAAAGTAGAAGCGAACTGAGGGGGAGAGGAAAAAGTTCGCAAGGAGAGGCAGGACTACTCTTGGGAGCCCTGCAGTCTCACTTTTATGCCTCCAAAATACTTTCCTTCCAGTTTCTTTGCATCTAGCAATATTGTTTAGTATTATCACTAGAATAATCCGGCTTTGTAAAAACTGAAACGACCATGGAGCTGCTTTGCCTCGAAATGGACACCATTTTAAGAGCTCGTCCTGATCCGAATATTCTGTGTGATGATAGGGTATTACAAAGCCTGTTGACCATTGAAGAACGATTTATTCCCCAATGTTCTTATTTCAAGTGCGTTCAGAAAGATATTCAGCCATTTATGCGGAGGATGGTTGCTACTTGGATGCTGGAGGTTTGTACCGCAATACTCTGTAGGCTCACGACTCATATCAAAACACACTCAAATCGGACCTATCGCTCTGTCATTTTGTCCAGTTTGTATGGTGTGAGAAAGAGGAGGGTTGCACATCATATTGCCGAATATACAATCCTGATAGCCTATAATTCGTTTATCTTATTAATATGGTTTTATTTTTTGAACCAAGTCACTGACGATTACGTCTCAGATACATTGACAGGTGGTTACAGTGGTGTAGTCTTTCACCAGATAAAGCTTTTCTTTGCATAGGTCGGATCTAGGAAAGGTGCACGGGATTATTTGTTATATATTTTAAAATTGCCTAAATATGTCCATGCACACGTATGCAGTTCAATGCTAGCCCTATTCTAGCCTATATTCTAACGCCATGTTGTTTTTTCAGGAACTGTTGCAGTTTTCTGACGATTTTACAGATCATAAACGCTACACCTGTTGTTGAAACGTGGCATAAATGAAAGAGCAGTGTCTAAACGACATAGTCATCATTGAAATTAATGCGAAATATTGATCAAACATTTTCTATTTATTTTTTAAATATTGGATCGCGGAAGGGGTGCGGGCCTTTCTGTCCCTCTGGTCTTCTCATTGAAATCCGTCACCCAGGAATTAAGTTAGATTTTTTACAATTTGTTTGACATAATATGTTGGGAATTGTCTGAATAGAAACCTGACCGTCAGAGCTTTATTTTCATGGAATAGTTATTTTACTGACATTCATGAAACATTTTATATTAATTTTTTAAAATATATTTCGACCTGGCGGTGACGCACTCGAGAACAGCCACATGCTACTTCGTTTTACATTTGACAATTATTTCGCATTTATCTTCAAATGACATGTTTATCAATTGTCGGGTCTGATGTGAAAGACATTGGTGTTCATTATGATGCGAAAATTATAGGTGTAGACAATTTATTTATATTTTTAAATATTTTAGGAAAATATGACGAAGGAAAAAAAGAGGTTCCGTACTGTGCTGCATGGGTGTTTTTTGGCTGGGGTAATTGTGACTTGAATTCATTTCTTACTGAAGGAATGTGATTCTATTGACAGCCTGTGCCTGAGAGCTTTTTCAAACATTGAAAATAATCTTATTTAGAATTTATTGATGATGTCGCAACAACTCTGGGTGGGGCTCAATTATTGGCCAGGTCCCAAAGGGTTTCGACGAATTTATATGCATATCTGGCTGTTACATTATTTCCTTAATTTCGTTATCATTTTTATGTTTCACATGTATTGAACACATTATAGGTAATTGAAATAACTGGAATTTGATTATGCCAATTGCTGCACACATTGTCACATGTCACCTCTCTCTCTAGGTTTGTGAAGAACAGAAGTGTGAGGAAGAGGTTTTTCCCTTGGCAATGAACTACTTAGACAGATTTTTAGCTGTGGTTCCAACCAGAAAGCGTGATCTGCAGCTTCTTGGAGCAGTTTGCATGTTCCTTGCATCCAAATTGAAAGAAACTCGTCCATTAACTGCAGACAAACTCTGCATCTACACTGATAACTCCATCAGACCACAGGAGCTGCTGGTAAGCAACAGTTGGTTTCTGCCAGCAAAATTATGAGTTACATTTCAGATTGTTATTGTTGGCTTTGTCAAATATGAAACTCATGGCTATTTGTCAATGTTTATGTTATGGGCCAAAAGCCACCTACATATATATGTTTTATATTTATTCATATTATATATGCTACTGTCCATTTTCTCTAAGGATGAACTGTTATGGAATATAATTAACTGAAATCATCAGCCAACCTAGATTAAATGTTTGGCCCCATCACTCTAGGAATGACCCAGAGTGCTTTGTCCCCCAAGAGTTATACTGTACTACAGGTAACTGCCAAAATAAAGGAAACACCCACATTAAATGTGTTAATAAGGCGTTGAGCCACCACAAGCTGCCAGCACAGCTTCAATGCGCCTTGGCATAGATTCTACAAGTGTCTGGAACTCTATTGGAGGGATGAGACACAATTCTTCCACAAAAATTATATAATTTGGTGATTTGTTGATTGTGGTGGAAAATGCTGTCTCAGGTGCCACTCCAGAATCTCCCATAAGTGTCCAATTGTGTTGAGATCTGGTGACTGAGACACACACACCCTTTAAACCCCCTATGGTCTTTTGAGACCCCTCTTTCAAGGTCACTGAGAACTCTTCTAGCCATGGTAGTCAAAATTATGGCACGATGGGGTGTTAATTGCTTAATTAACTCAGGAACCATACCTGTGTGGAAGCACCTGCTTTCACTATACTTTGTATTTTTGATTTACTCAAGTGTTTCCTTTATTTTGGCAGTTACCTGTATATTGGACTGTACAGTAGGTTTTTGTACAGTGGTCTCCATCACCATCTAGTGGCAAATATTTGTAGTAGAACGAGGTCAGCCGTTGAACTGAAGCCAAGGTTTAGATCCGTGGAGTGATTGATCTTTAGAGACTTCAGTCTACAGAGAGGAAGTCTCCCATATTGATGGTCCTGGCAAACAAAATGTTGTCTTTGACCTCCAGTTTGCTCCACTCAAGGTTTGACATATATAAATGTCCTCAAAGAATGGACATTTACAGGTTTTTGTAGATCCTGCTTCAAAAAGTACTTTTTCCAATGTGTTAGAAAACAATGCTTATTACTTGCATACAGTACATTACAATTTTGCATTGGATTAGTTCACTAATTGGATGTCTTGGTTGTAGGCGCTCACAACAAGGTTTCACTTGACCTGGTGTGGGTACATCCTGCTTGTCTTGGTTAGGGTTTCTGCTGCAGTCATTGGTACCCAAAAGTTAGAGCCTTTGGCAATCTCATAGGGTCATGGTGGACCCAAGTGGTGGTGAACATTTTAAATAGTCAGTTTCTCACATCAAAAGTATTTCCTCTGCGACCCTACATAAACATTCTTTAGTAAACAATACTCAATCCCACCCATGTTGTGAAAGAGGCCCCATATTATTCAGCTGAGAGCTTAGGGGCTGCCTGGGCCTGACCCACCTCCTCAGTTGATTGCTGATCCCAATGCTGTGGTAATAAATATGTATGGGTTGGAGAGGCCAGCCATTCCCTGTGATGACAGGTCCTGCATCAGTGGTCTTAGGGGCTGAGTCTGTCCCTCCTCCTATCTCTCATTGGTTGTTATTGTATTATTGCTGACAGAAGCATGATCAACATCAGGTGAAGATTCATATTTTGCTGGACTGGGCTGAGCTGTATCCACCCATACATGTTGTTTAGGCATGGGTCAGAGGAGTACCATGTTTCTGAGATGGTTTCATGAGGGTTGCCTGGTCGTGTTCACAATTAGCTTCTCTTTAAGGCAATCTTTTGGCTGACAGATACAGGAAACAGGAGATCAGCTGCTCGGCCCATGTGATCGTTTTTTTGTCCCCATCTTTGGTAACAATTTCTTGTAAAATAAACCACAATGTCACCCAGAAGGTGGGACCGGAGGCACCAGCAGAAGGAAGTGGGTGCCTGCATGGAGGGTGTGTTGCAAGGTTTTGCCACAGCTCGCTCTCTCTCTCTTTCTGTTTATCTCTCTCTATCTCTGTCTGTCTCTCTCTCTCATTCTCTCTCTCGCACTCTCTCTCTCTCAGCTTGTCTGTCAGCTCGTGTCTGTTTTCTACCACAGCAGAAAGCAGACCTCTAATGATAGAGAGGGGAAACACTGCAGAGTGTGGACAAGAGTCAGGGTCATCTATCTATACGATTCCTCATTGATTCCTTGAATTCTAACCGCAACATCACATTTGTCAACGGCCTATTTCTCAGCGGTATCTGTGGCATTCTTATGGAGTGACTCACTGAACCTTAGCAGTTTTTTACTGTTTTTGTAAGTTGATAGGGAAACACAACACCCTGTGAAACTGAAGTGGGGATATCATAGGGATGTATCATAGTGTGTGGTCCCCTTTCAGAGGAGAGAGAGATGCAGTTCACCTGATATTGGGAATGAGATTTGGTCATCGGTTCAAAATTACTGATATACAGTTCACCTGATATTGGGAATGAGATCTGGTCATCGGTTCAGAATCACCCTGTCGTGGAGTTTTAAAGGCAGTTAATGGCTGCCATGTTGGACCTGCGTTGTCTCATGACTAAGAACCATGTGACGCTCTGAAGGGGAAATCACTAGCATCCCAGGTCCTAGGCACAAGGACAGTCGCAAACCACAAAATTCCTCCCAAATTAGTCACCAGCTCCTTCCGTTACTCATCCTTTCTTCTCTAAGAAACAAGGACAACCGTATAACTCAAACATAACCTCCCACCCCCCCAAGAAAAATAAAACCATGTGATTTAAGATAGGCCTAAATGTCATTGGCTATTGCTGATAGACATTGGGATTGTGCAGTTGAGGATACTGCTCACGATTTGAACAAGTTCAAGTTGATTAGTTTTAGGGAAACTATCATTTTGTTTTAGCCTCTCCTTTTATGCTGTTCACATCCAACATTAGGTATACACTTGTTTGTCTGTGTGTCAGGTGAGCTGTAAAATCGTTGTAAATTAGCTCTGTTTGTTTAACATTATCGATCGAATTTCAGAGAAGGTGTCAATTTGAATTTAGCTAGGTGCTCAAAGTAGCAAAACAGGTCCTAACTCTGGTAACTTAATAGCTTCCAACAGGTTATGACAAAGGTTAAATTATGCTATCCTGTGCTAACCTATTTGCTGTGCATTTTGTCTTGCATTTGTACTTGTATAATCGATACTGTGTATAAGACCACGGTACTTCTTGCTGCCTACGGAGCAGCAAGAGAAATTGCCCCTGTCTACCCGAGTACTCCGTTCTGCCACCTCTTGTCTCCTGGCTCTGCCAAAGGGCAGCTTCTCTGTCCTGGCACCCTGATGATGGAACCAGCTTCCCCCTGAAGATAGGACAGTAGTCCCTGCCTATCTTCCAAAAACATCTGAAACCCTGCCCTCTATTTTAGATAATTGCACAGCCCCCCCCCCCACCCACCCCATAAATAAATAAATAAGCATTTTGTGAACTAACACGCACTTGACTCATTTTCCTCTTACTAGCTGACTTTACTGACAGCCACTTTATTGAGGAAAAAAGTACTTGCTGTGATATGTGGTTGTTCCACCTAGCTATGTTAAGATGAATGCACTAACCGTAAGTTGCTGTGGATAAGAGCATGTGCTAAATTATTAAATGTAAATGTATTATAAAAAAAATCTAAATAGATTGTTGACCAAATGATCAACCATATAGGAATCTATTCATTGCCTCTGTTGGCTTGAGCATGTTAGTGAGAGCTAGTTTTAGAGTCCCTATCTCCCCCCTCCTCCCCCATCCAACCTGGCTCAGTCTCAGCTAGGCTGGTGCCATGTATATACAGTATGTTTAGCCTTGTTGCCGCTCTCATCCTAAAACAGTCTCTCGCTCTCTGCTCTCTCTCTTTTGCCTTCTCTTTTGCTCTCTCGCTCTCTCTTGCTCTCTTTCTCTCTCTTTCTGTTTCAGGAGTGGGAGCTGGTGGTGTTGGGGAAGTTGAAGTGGAACCTGGCGGCTGTCACACCAAACGACTTCATCGAACACATCGTGAGGAAGCTGCCGTTGCCCAAGGACAAGCTGGCGCTGATACGTAAACATGTGCAGACCTTCATCGCCCTCTGCGCTACAGGTATGTTGCATCCTTTATTGATACTAAAGTCTCACTGGTGGATATTTATTTCATCAAAAGATGAGCCAATGTGGGTTGCTATCTGATATCACTTTTGGCTCCCAAAACGATAATGGATGTGCTGCCAAGTCAATTAGGTGCTGATGTCTTGCGTCAACATAGTTGCAAAATATCCTTGTCTCCCCTTCTTTCGACACAAAATCAAAATATCCTTTCTGAGCAACAATGACTGGCGGAGACCCCATTCAGGTAGCTTTGTGGGCCCCCCGTCAATGTGGTGTCATTTCACTTAAGTGAGATGGATTACCTCAATGTGAAAATATGTGGGGCTTAGAAAAGCATGTGTCATGGAAGGACGTGTCTCTGTGAGAGTCTCATGTCCACGTCCATCATGTTTCCCACGGCTGTGGCAGCTGGTACGGTCATGTTCTGGAGGCATATCAGTGGCTATCAGAGAATAGAGTGACACTTCAAAGGACAGCAGCCTGGTTTAAAGGACATTCCTGTGTTCCTGTGTGCTCTGGGACAAAGGGAGGACCTGATGGGAGTGGGACTGGGTATTGTCCCCTCCGCTCTCCAGGGTGGATTGTTTCTTCAAGATCAAACATCAAGTTGTGGGAGTGAGAGGAGATTCTCTAAATATGATCTGAAAATCTGGAGGAGGGTGAGAGCAAAGAAAGAAAGAGATGAGGAGGAGCATATTGTTCCTGCAGTCCCGCATGTTTTCATATCTGTCCGTTTCCCTCTCTTACGCCTCCCTACTGCTTGAGGGCATGATGACTTTCCCATGTTCAGGGTGTGTTTGTGGGGCAGGTTCTCCCAGCACACAGCCCAGCAGTATGGGGGGTAATGGGATCCAGAGCTGCAGCAAAGCCCCCCTCTCCCTCCCTGGCTCCTCTGGACTCCACCCCAGGGTCCCACCTCTGGCCCCACAGGAATGCCCCCTACACTCCCTTATGGGTGAGATCCATGTGGTGGTAGAGGAGTGTGTGTATGGATGGATGGAAGGGAGTTACGGTGACAGGTCTCTAAACATTGCCACTTTTGATGTAGAATCCCTTTTCTGATTGTGCAATTGATATTGTATGTTGTGAAAGACAGAGCACATTGATGGTCTCCATGGGAACTGGCCCCATTGTTCTCAATTTGTCACTCTGTGCCTCTCTCTTTTTCTTTCTCTCTTTTTCGCTCTCTCTTCATGCTCTCCTTTATGTTCTGTGCCATTGGAGAGATGAATGTAAGGGAACGACTGTGTCAGTGATCAGACCTATTCCCAAAGCAACATTGCACAAGGCTCCCAGTGCACTTGGTCCACAATTGCTTCAGTGAGGCAGTGGATATACATTTATGAGTCTTGTGGAGGGAGATGTCTTCCTGATGTCTTGTAGAAGGAAGCCTTGTTGCAGATAACTCGGATTAGCAGCAGGCTATTTTGTCTTCATACTCCTCAGATTTCAGATTCATATGTAGGCAAAGAGCATGTTGAACAATTTGGTGCATCTGAAGATCTCTGGGAATTCAAAACCCATTTTGTGCAATGTTCCCAGCCATAAATCAACTCAACTATCTTGTGAGATTCCTCCCTGAGAATCTCCCTCCAGACATGCTTAGAAGGTGAAGCTGGAGGAGGAAGTTTCTAGGGCTTTGCTATTTGCAAGACAGTTGACAACAGATCTCCTGGGGTCTCAGTATTTCATGCATAGAAGTGATTCAACTCACCCCCACCTCCACCCCCTCTTCTTGGAAAATGTCCATAAACCAACCCTTCTGTATTTGAGTGAGAGAGAGGAGAGGTGGAGAGAAAAAAAGGCTCTAATTTTTAATGGTTCCTCTCTTTTGATGGAAAAGTTCTGTTTGAGGCACTCTGGGGATTTGGTCAGGTGGCTGTGGGCCGGGAGGCACAGGCTGGTTTAGTATTAATTAATAATGAGGGAGCGTCCATTCAGCACTATGCAAATGGTCTAGGGCTCGGCTACAGGCTGGGAGAAAGGAGACAAAGAGCCGGCTCTACATTTCATATGCAGAGGCATGTAAGGGTCAGCACAGCGGGGGCACTCCATAGGAATCACCAACGTCTCCCCAGGGAAGCCTACAGGATAATGGTGGAGAAACAAGCCCATTAAGGGAGATTATGGCCTCCTTCTTCCACAGAGACACCAAGCACTTCTTGTCCCCTTGTTTCCCCCTGGTCTCCTGTCCCGTTCTTTCAATAGAGGTAAAGGAGGGTTTGGGGATAGTGGTGCGCGGGTCAGCTGTTGGTTCACCCGCACCAGCCCGCAATTCCTAATAACCAATCCGCAACTGCCCGACTTGTGATAAAGTGACTTGTGATAAAGTGAAAATCTGAGGCCCACACCTGACCCCAAACCCACAAAAATGAAAACATTTTCTATAGGCTACAGTCAAAGACGGTGGAACGATTTTTTTTGAGTGTGGGTGCAGGATTTTTTTGTTGCCTGATTTTAGATATGTTTCTGCTTATAATTTCTGACATTTTGGTAGGCTATTTCTTAGTCCCCTTGTCTATAATTAGATACATGCAGCTTCTCTTCTGTCATTATACACTGAGTATACAAAGATCAGGTGAATCCAGGTGAAAGCTATGATCCCTTATTGATGTCACTTGTTAAATCCACTTCAATCTGTGTAGATGAAGGGGAGGAGACAGGTTAAATAATTATTTTTAAGTCTTGAGACAATTGATACATGGATTGTATATGTGTGCCATTCAGAGGGTGAATGGGCAAGACAAAATATTTAAGTAGCTTTGAACGTGGTATGGTAGTAGGTGCCAGGTGCACCGGTTTGTGTCAAGAACTGCAATGCTGCTGGGTTTTTCATGCTCAACAGTTTCTTGTGTGTATCAAGAATGGTCCACCACCCAAAGGACATCCAGACAACTTGACACAACTGTGGGAAGCATTGGAGTCAATATGGGCCACCATTCCTGTGGAACACTTTAAAAATCTTGTGGAGTCCATATCCCAACGAATTATGAAGGTGTTCCTAATGTTTGGTATACTCAGTGTATGTTACCCTAAGAAGACTAAATAAACCCTTTCTCACCAGAATGTCATACATCGGTAGAATAAATGCTTCAATCTAGTTGACATCGGTAAACTTTTCTGTCATCTTCTTTCAGGGAGCAAAGATGTTTAGGGGCCAGGGAGAAAATGCAATTAGAAAACAAAACAAAACTGAAACAATCAATTTGACTGTTTTCTTTTTCTTTTTTTTCTCACCTTTATTTAACCAGGTAGGCAAGTTGAGAACAAGTTCTCATTTACAATTGCGACCTGGCCAAGATAAAGCAAAGCAGTTCGACATACAACAACACAGAGTTACACATGGAGTAAAACAAACATACAGTCAATAATACAGTATAAACAAGTCTATATACGATGTGAGCATGTGAGGTGAGATAAGGGAGGTGAAGGCAAAAAAAAGGCCATGGTGGCAAAGTAAATACAATAAGTAAAACACTGGAATGGTAGATTTGCAGTGGAAGAATGTGCAACGTAGAAATAAAAATAATGGGGTGCAAAGGAGCGAAATAAATAAATAAATAAATAAATTAAATACAGTAGGGAAAGAGGTAGTTGTTTGGGCTAAATTATAGGTGGGCTATGTACAGGTGCAGTAATCTGTGAGCTGCTCTGACAGTTGGTGCTTAAAGCTAGTGAGGGAGATAAGTGTTTCCAGTTTCAGAGATTTTTGTAGTTCGTTCCAGTCATTGGCAGCAGAGAACTGGTTTTGGGGGTGATCAGAGAGATATACCTGCTGGAGCGCGTGCTACAGGTGGGTGATGCTATGGTGACCAGCGAGCTGAGATAAGGGGGGACTTTACCTAGCCTTTACCTTTAAGGAAATATAAAGCTGTGAAAACAACCCAACATGTTTCTGGTAAGTTTTCAGTTCGGCTTGGATACATATTTTATGTGGTTGAAATACTATCAGTTTTATGATGCTGATAAAGATAGTACCTCTGTGGTATTTAACTGAGCATTCAAATTCTCAAGAGGCTGAAAGAAAAATCACATTTCTCCCCACCAGTTAGTTCCCAGGTCAAAATTTTGCCCACATTTTGTGTATCATTTACTGCAAGAAATGCTTAATTCTTCAGGAGTTAATATTAAGGCTATGTGAGAGGTTATAGACCTACATTCAGTATCCAGATTTCATTCTCCATTTAACCCATCTGAACAATAGGTTACAGTTAACTTGACATGACATAAGCCTATTTGAGGTCCCAGTCTTGTGACTGTCAAATGTGCAAAGCTCCTCACAATCATCACACATAACATAGCCAGCTCTGCTGTCATCCTCTTTTACCACTTCACCAAATGGGAAAGCCCAAACATTTATTTTCAACCCTCCTTTCACAGCTTTTCCGACATTGTTATTTTTGCCTCTGTGGATTGACGGAAACTTTATCTGCCGGTTCCCAAAACCATTGGGCGATTGGCGTGCAGGCTTTTCAACGCTAAATCTTAAGCTTATGCACTAATGCCAGACAGCCTAAAATAATGAAAGAACCTCAATGTAGCCTATAGATATAAATTGCACAAGAATGACATTTATGGCTTTTTTAAGGTATTGTTTTCTCTGTATTCAACCCGCCCTTCACTCACGTGCCCTTCATCCACATGGATATAACCGTAGGGACTGCGGGTTATGAGTCAACCCGCGCATTACTAGTTGGGGTACGAAGCAGATAGGCCTGAACCTGTCTAATAATCAGCTCCATCTGACTACTTTACTAGAGGTGGGATTCAGAATCCACTGGGACTGCATGGCGTAGGTCTTTAATTCTATACCCGTGTTTGTTGACAGAGAAAGCTTCTGATTTGATTTGTCAGAGCTTCCAACAAATATTTCTCCTCCTCTTCCAACTAATGAACCTCCTCTCTCCGTCCGCTCCAACTCCATTGATGTCTGATTAATCTGCAGCATCCATCCATGAGGCTAGAGGAAGCTTCCTCACAGTGTGCACACAGGAATGTGATACACGGTGTGTCATAGAATGGTATGTCCTGAACTAGCCTCGCCTCACTGTGGTTATCAACACCACATCAGAAAACCTGGGGGCGGCCAGACTTCCACTGAAAAATACTCCAGGCTGATCCGGGAGGGCCATGTAGAACAGGGCACTAGCAGAGCGCTATAGGCTTTTCCCTGAATGATGGGTGGCCACTGCATGTGGTAGACAACATAATGGGCTAGCATGACATGTCACAGTACTTACACTTAGATGCACGCACTAAACACAGGTCAAATACATATGCTTTTAAGAAACAGTTAATTATCTTCTGACCACTGTCTCACTCTGACGGCAGGAGCGGGGTTTAGTGAGGTACACAGGGCTTCGGCAAACTGTGATTGGCTGATACAAGTGTGGGGTGGGGGGGGCTTGTAGCTACCACTAATAAAAAAACAAGGGGTGTTGGGTAAGTACAACAAACTCCTTGTTCAGGGGTGCTGAAACTGCAGACTAAGGTAGTGTTTCCACCACTTCCCAATTCACCAGACGAAGTTCCACCCCATTCCTTTTCAATGGGAGCACGTGGAGCAATGCGCAGAGGATTTTGGGAAGGTGAGCGGAGCTATAGAAAAGGTTCAGCTCTGCTCTACTTTATGCAAATTGCATGCGGCCACCACTGCCGTTAACCAATCATGTGAGGAAAATCTTCCGTTCATGAAACACTGTTACGTCTGTCATTAGTTCCGGGCAAGTACAACCAAAAAAAGGTGTAGGAAAGCCAATCATCGCTGTCTGTTTTTCAAATTCTATATGATTTTACTTTGCTAGAATACAGACACAAAATAAGGTCAATGGCATGGAGGATTGTAGCGAATTGTTGGTGTTAATGGTAGGTGAAGAGAGATATGCCCAATGATGTTTGCTTGTGCTGCTAGCTAGCTAGCTATGAACATCAAGCAACCCAAACCTCAAAGCTGTGATCAAAGCCACCATTTTGTAAATGTGTTGAGTAAATTGTATTGTGAAATGTGCCTACCAAAGGTTAGAAATCACCAGTAGCACACATTATAACATTGTAAATGATACACTAAGCATGAATGTCCCATGTAATATGCTACCAATTGGATTATGGTATCTTAACATTATGATTCTCATATAGTATAGCTTATGGCTCTTTAGTTATACTGGTGTCATGACAATGATGATTATAGCTCACTTCCTGTAAAATACATAGGCCTAAATGCACATGAATGGGTACTTTGGGAAAAGGAAATTGTGTCTTTGACTTGCAAACATTGTTGTGCAAATCTCTCTTTACCCACCATCAACACCAACATCTCTGCGATCCTCCAAAATGGAAGGGTTAGATTTGCACTAAACAATTTCATGTCAGAATAATGTGGTAGAAAATCTGTCTTATGGTTAGCCTCATATACATTATCTACTGGTACCATTTTAAATGAGAGGGCTCACAACTAGACAAGAATGTAATGTTCATTTGAGAAAGCAACATAGAAACACAAATTAGAGACAGATCCCCTTCATACCTTTTTTTTTTATTGCAGAATATTGATCTGTGATGAATGAACATTGACACTAGTTCGTCTTGAATAATGTTTTAAACAAGTTTAAACACTTCACTTCCATGAATCAACATTGAGTGAATCAAAATATAATTTCAAAATGTACAAATAATCTACATGTTGTAAATGTTAGACATCTTAGTAAGTAGGCTATTATGACAAAAGCATAATTTCAGGTGAACCAAAATGTCCATACCAGAGTTGGCCAACCTTGCTCTACTCCCTGACCAACTGGGTGAGCAGGCTTCTATTTCAGCCCAGCAATAATACACATTATTACCAATTCATTAGGTTTGATTAGTTTAATCAGGTGTGTTAGTGCCGGGCTGTAACATAAGTCTGCACACACAGCATACAGTGTACATGCAGAAGAAGGATTGGCCTGCTACAGTTGTAATATGGTTGTAGCCTATAATTTGTGTGTGACTTTTAACTGTATTGTTGTATACAACATTTGTTAACATAACACATTCAACCCATGACATACAAGGATGTGCCAGCAGTCTCTTGGGACATTCACTGGGACCTCCTCTGCAGACAGGCTTTCACAGCTCTCCTTATCTGAGGACAGACATCACAAAGAAACAGGCATAATTGTATTACAATTAGATAGCCCTGACTATTATCTCTTTCTGTCTTCATAGTTTTCCTGTCTAGGGATTAAAACTAGAGATATTTGCATAATCTCATCGCACAACCTGCCCTATCTAACTAGTATACCTACTCCCTTTTCTGAAAGCTGGAGCAGAAAATCCTTTCACCCTCTTCCATTGCTGTTATCTACAAACATATTTGGAGCACAAGTTTTTAATTTACAATGATAAATAGGCTTACACCATGATAATAAGCTAATATGAAGTTAACTAGCTCTAGTATGTAGAGTTGGTTAGCTAGCTAGCTAACGATCAGTTCATTAGCCTACACACTGGCCTCCTGTAGCTAGCTAATACATTGTTTTTTTTTAATTTTCAAAATGTATTTAATTATTTACTTGAATAGATTCACGCCTACACCCACGCCCACGAAGCTGCCAATCTTTTGGAGTTGTAGTGATGTCAAGCGGAGGCACCACTTCTGGTCGAAACGTACCGTAAGGGCTGGCCTTTTTAACATCCACCATAAAGCCAAACAATGAATGTGTGGACGTTGCAGTTGTCCTAACAGGAAGTGATTTTCTAAGGGCACAGATTAACCACTGAAAATAACATCTGAGGTTTGGAAGTCAAGTACATGTTAGTGGCTGGTGGGGTTTGACATGAATGATGTTCTCATAACACAAGAAGTCTCCCAGAGCACAGCTGGAGTTTCTAGGTAAAGATGCGTCGGTCGGCTATTCCTCAGCTGTTTATACAATTTTATCGGTCGAATACTGTCTGGAAACGAAACTCAACTACAGAAAGTCATGGATGAGGGATTCTAACTGGGCTCCAAACGAAAGCTGCCAATTCATGTTCTTCCAGTTCAGAGGGGTCTGCTTCCTCCCACGCCAGGCCTGAGTGCTGTTGCTCAAGTCTCTGGGTCTCGGTGGTGCAACACTGAAGCAAGTTGTTACAGGATCCAACCGTTAAGGAGGATTCCTGTTTTTGTTTCTGGCAAATCAATGTGCCTTTGAGGCTGTGCCGTGGTGACCCAAACCATTTCTTCTAAAAAATTGGAGTAGATGTGTTCTTATGGAATAAGCAAAGTTATGAAACCTGCCAAGATAAGAATGTCAGATGATTCTTTCCTAGAAAATTAACTCTCACTTTCTATGCAACAGTAGTAAGACATACTGCAATAAAAGTCAGGAGGTTCACAGTTGTTTGTAGTGCCTCTCCTCTCTGACCGAGAGCGGTTTAGCCAGACTGTAAGCTACGTCTGTAAATGTTGTTTTTTTGACTACCTGGTCCACTCCATTAGTGGTGAGAAACAGCATAATGCCAGTCTCAAAATGATGTTTGTCTATGACCTTAATCAATCAACAGGGCCCAGGTCCTCAAAATGGAACCCAGTAAAAAACACACAAACTTTGCATCTGTATAGAACAGTCTATTGATTTATTGCACAAGAAAAAAAACTTAAGTTTCCAGCTTTTATAAATCTACAAGTTAAATGTGTATACAGTGCATCTCACCCACCCAGGAGTTGGCCTTGGTGAGTATGGCAGGCAGGCTGGGTGAGCAGAGTGGAGTGGAGGGGGTGAGAGGCCTGCAGGCAGGGCCAGTCAGCCGCTACTCACTGAGCTTTCTATCACAGGCGTCCCCACTCAGCTACATACACATTTTATCCTCAGCATGAATATCAATTAGGCTAGCCTGAAATACAGCCATTCTTCCCCCCCATACACAGCACTCACCACTGGCCCACCAGCCCCAGAGTGGCAGCCTCCGTCGATGACCCTTGTTCTGCAACAGACCTGTCTTGTCCTCCGGGGCCAAAATTCAGCTTGCTGCCCACTGCTCCACTTAGGCTCCGTGTGTGTGTGTGTGTACACATATATGTCTTTGTCCCTTTTTCACTACAAAAAGCTGTGCTGGTAAAGTGCTGATGTGGTGCTCAGGGCTCTGTGCCCTCTTTCCTGTTTTGTGGAGGTTGTCATTAATAAATCAGCCCGTGGCAGTCGACCAGCAGCTAACACAGGGGTGTATAATAAGTTAATTTATTTGTCAACACTGAGCCACAAGATGAGAAAGCTTCTGGCTCTGCATGTTAAAAAGGCAGTGAGGGGCTGCTCCAGCAGCTCTCAAAGGACCTACCTCTTTGATTTGGAGAGAGAGAGCCATTGCACACACACACAGTTTGCTTTTGCTTTTGCTATTGAATATGGCAATATGTTAATGCATCGGCTGCTTCTCTATGGCTCTGTCCATTCCTCAAGCCCAAAGGTGGCCCAGCTACAGAGGAATAGCTGTGGATGGAGGTGTGAGGACGTGGGAGGGAGACCGACTCTTTTCTTCTTCCAAAAACTCACAAGGGTCTGGACACAGACTAGAGAGCGATGTGCAGCAGAGCGATGCCCCCCCACCCACTACTCTCCCCCTTGTCCCTACTCTCCCCAGAACCACAGTCCCCCCTCTACTGCTTTTTGTACAGTTGTCGGATTGAATTGGTATCAGCGGAGAGGGTCTGTTGCCGGGTCTCTCAATTGGGTGAAATGAGGTGATGACTTCAGACAATGGAGCCACACTCTCCTGCTTATCCTCTCTCAGCTACTGGCTGCACCCAATTAATATGCACACAAAAAAATTGTCGCAAATACAAATCACTGGCTGCAACAAAGAGCTGGGCATCTGTGCCATTCAGAGGAGCTTGTTTCTAAAAAAATATATATATTAAAAAATACGGTAAAAGTGAGAGAGACAGAGTGAGTGGAGCAATAGGGAGAAGGTATTGAAACTGATGGAAAAGGGGGGCAGAGAGCAGACAGACAAATTAAAGGAGTAGAACAGTTGTTTAAGCAATTCAGGGACTTCTGAGAAGTGTAACTTGGTAAAAGAAACAACGGTTGATTTCACCTAATTTTTACATTCTGCCATAAAGAGCACACATTCATCATACAAAAAAATCATGTTTTCCCATCTCAGAAAATGACTATAGTAAGTGGCTGTTAAAGTAACAGGGTTGGCTGCAACAGGGTTGACGATTTAATCTTAAATCAGCCATTAATCCCCTTGTTACATGGGGAATGAAAGCTTCTTGTGCAACAGGGAGTGAAAATTGAACCCAAGCTTCACAGGAAAATGTTAATTGTTAAAACATTTCTAGCCTATATATGGGTAACGGGGTTGACGTGTTGTGCTTTACCACAAAACACCAGAAAATGGCCAGCTAAACTGCTTTTACGCTGTGATTTCACTATTAGATGTTACATTTTTCTTTTGAATTAAAAAAAGGAATAGTTTAACCAATTTAAAACGAGAATTCAGTTCACATAACTGGGTTGACCTTAAAATGAGGGACAGACGTATATTAATCACTAATCACATGAAATAAATAATAATCTTCAGAAATAACTTTGTCAAAGCAACAAAATAACTAGGGCTTTACAATGATGGTGAAAACTTGGAGACATTATGGGGTAAAGTGGGTTGAAATCTTCCTAGAAGGCACAGAGAGAGCACAGAGAGAGCACAGAGAGAGCACAGAGAGAGCACAGAGAGTGCACAGAGAGCCATGTCAAAATGCACAATTGTTGGACTTTAGAAAGTCTTTATTCATATAAAACATCTGATTTATTGAATTCTCCATGTGGTCTATATTAAAATGGAAATGGCATCTAACAACTTGGAAACAGGCATTCATATCAGTCAAAAATATCAAACTCCCAGTTCATGCTACAAAACCAACTTTCTAAGAGGTTTTAAAATCGGTTGACTCAACATTCCATGACGTTCATTAAGGCATTGTTGTCAGAATAGATCGATGCTGTTCAATGCATGATTCATATAATTCACCAATACATTTGTTTCAGTTTCAATTACACAATATTTTTTACAAAAACAGACGAATGTAACGAAGGCTAGGAATGTCAATACATTCAAACTAGCAAGGTCAATGATTACAAGTCAGTCATAACGTTGCTAGTAGGCTAGCGTATTTATTTAGGGGGCAAGCTAAAAGTACAAAGCCTAACGTTAGCTAGATAGCTGCTAGGAGGATATCATGTCATTGGAGGAGTAGGTGAGTAACTTACTTTTTTTGGTGGCTACACAGCTAGAGACGCAAGTGTCATTTGGTTAGCTAGCAAGAAAGGTTCAGCAGCTATGCTGAACTTGAACGACTGTTATCCAGTTAGCATATCTCTTGCATTTGCAAATTCGCTCAGGCTATCTACTCTGATTTCAGAGTACTCTCGTCTTGCCAGAGCACAAAATCACTTAATGAACATGCAACACCTGCTGAATAGGACCGGTCTCAGTAAACCAAGGCAAAAAAGTAATAGTTAGTCACGAACACTCTAGATAACATGCAAACAGCCTAACCAGCTCTGTAAGGGCAATGAAGTTACTATTCCCTATCATTTATCAGTGCAATTTTGATGGCCAACTAGCTGAAAAAGTTTGAGAGGGTTTATCTAATGTTCCGTTAGATGTTAGATCATCTTGCTCTGGCTAGCATTAGTTGTTGATCTTGTTGTTGATGTGCATAACTGAGGGAGAGAGTGCTTACCTTTTCATGGTTGTTTGTACACTCTTGTAAAAAAAAAAAAAAAGTGTTCTTCGGCTCTCCCCATTGGACACCCTTTTAAAGAACCCTTTTTAGTTCCAGGTAGAAAGAACCCTTTTTGGTTCCAGGTAGAAAGAACCCTTTTCCGTTCGATGTAAAAACCCTTTCCACAGAGGGTTCTACATGGAACCCAAAAGGGTTCTACCTGGAACCAAAAAGGGTTCTCCTACGGGGACAGCCAAATAACCCTTTTGGATCCCTTTTTTCTAAGAGTGTATCTTTGATTGGCTATGGCGCAGCAATCTGCGTAGACTCCGGTCCAGGACGAGACAGATGGTTTTATTAGGTTTTATTTACTGCAGTGTCTCTATTAATTGTCCAAACTCATGGTTACTTTCCCACTCCATATTGCTATAGTATTTTCACAAATGCCTTAACTATACGTAATTGCAAAACATTCTAAGAATTGATGAAAATGTGAAAATGACCACATCTAAGTGGTCACTTGTCAGAAAATATTTTCAAAAAGTGTTCGTTTTCCATGGGGTGTATATGAACAGATTTTAATATTCTTTCATGTTGCTAAAATGCTGTCAGTTCCACTTTAAATCTTTGTTTAATATAACAGGCTTTTAAAATGCAATATTGGTGCACCATTTCCACTTAAAATATCAAAGGGATGCAAAAGGCACTCTTTTCGTGTAACAACCCAGAAGGAGTCTTAACCTAGGAGTTTTTAAAATCTTTTCCTCTCCCTCTCTGCCAGTGGCCTTCCTGGTGGCCAGTGGCCTGTTCACAAGCTATCTTATTTGCATTATGAATGACAGTGAGGGGAGCTAACAAGGTTATTGGTCTTTGAGACGCACGCCTGCGACCACACGTGGAAAAGGACCTACAGCAGTGAGCATTGGCAGAGGGACTGTGGCTCTTTATTCCACCCTTTCCAAGCGCTATGGGGCTTTTTTCAGACAGCACACGGTTTACTCAGGAGCTGGAAGAAAAGGGGCCGGACCAGGAGGTTGACTGGGACAGGGGGGTAGAGGGGCAGCGGGGTGGAAGGGTTTGCCTTTCAGCTCCTTTACAAGCCAAGTGAACCCTCATTACCCAGGGTCCTGGTCATTAGTGGGAGCCAGTGCTAAAGGCGATTATTTATGACCACCAGATTAGCCTATCAGATTGTCTCTAGGGGGAACGTGTCTGTCTGTACCCTTATTGTGTCAATTGTGAACTTAAGAAAACTATTCACATCTCACTCACTAAATGTAGTGGCCTTTGCTGGCTCACCTGGAGTGTTTGTGGTGTATATTTCTGGATGAGTTGGTATATGTAAATGAGTTTTAACTATATATATTAGTGTATATAGTGTGTCCTCCATTACAGCCATGTAGTCTTAGAAAGTCATATGACTTCAGCATGTTTTTTGTCCTCCCACAGACTTCAATTTTGCGATGTACCCCCCATCGATGATCGCCACGGGCAGTGTTGGAGCGGCTATCTGTGGGCTTCAGCTGGACTCGGGTGACCAGTCTCAGTGGGGGGACAGTCTTACAGACCTGCTGGCCAAAATCACAAACACAGAAGTGGTGAGTGACCTGTCTTTCTGGTCAATTCTGACTTGAGAGAGAACTCCTTCAAATGTTTTTTTCTGGTTATTTTCTCAGCCTAATCAGTATGAGTAAGAGCAGAGGTTGACGTCTACACAGAATCTTTCTCAGAAGCATTATTCATTTAGGTATATCTGAGTACCTACACTTGCAGTAAAGTTCATTTAAAATATTTGAGTCAAGGCCTGTATGTGAGTCAGTCAGCCTATCTGGAAAAACCAGCCCATACAGAAATACCTCAACCACTGATTATGATTTGATAGACAGCATTTGACTGGGTCTGTCAATCTAAATGTAGCTCAATGTCTCTTTTCCAACCCTTCCATAGTTCCCTACTGCCCTGTGGCAGTATATTCCACCTAACATTTGCGTGGTGCTGCTATGCAAAGGTAGTGAAATATCATCCTGTGATCCTGTGAATCCAGGTTAGTTTCCCACAGCCCAGTCAGCATCCCAGGGCCTTGCAGGTCCCCGACATAAAATATCTGTTAATCCAGGCAGAAAGTGGTGCTCAAATGCAAACTGAGGAAGCAGAGCCAGGCCAGGTGGCCCCTCTGTGTGGTTCTGGGGGTAGAGCAGTGCCGTGGAGGTGGAGGGGTGCTCAGCTCAGTCCAAACACAGGCAGGCAGGCTGGGCCACAGCTGGCTCCCACACCTGGCTTTCATCAGGAGGGGAGCAGGGGTGGGGTAGGTGAAGGAGCGCGGGTGTACAGGAGGGTGGTAATAGTGCTGTCATTTAAAAATTCCCTGGTGGCAGGCGCTAACCTCCATTCTGTTGGTAGCTTCCTTGGTCATGTGCATTCCTCCTCGTTTGAGGCAGGACTGTGTGACCTGAGGGCTTCCTGGCCTGACCAGAGTCCTTTGACCTGTAAGGCCAGTCGACCCTGCTGTGGCTGGCGGGGAGAGGAGACCTGGGGGCATGAGGGTGGGGGGCTGAGGCTGCCTGAGCTGCATTGGCCTCTGTTCTGGCTCTCTCCTGCTAAACTTACTGCCAGACAGAGCAAGAGACAGACTCCGAGCTTCACAAAGCCTGTCCCGCTGTGGGTGAGGATAGGAGAGGAGGAGGAGAGGTGGGAGAAAGCTGTTGAAGTGTGAAAAGGGACACCAGGGGAGCATAGCCAGTATCCCGCCTCACTTGTGATGGTTACCCCCTCTCGCTCTCATGCCCCATAATGCATCTCTGCTGGAGAGGCTCCCTCCCCTGTGTGTGGTGTGTGACGTCGAGCTCCATAGCCGATAAACAACAAATGGCTGGCCTGAGCAGCACAGGCCCTCTGCTACAGTAAACTTGCCTGCCAGAGCAGAATTTTTGTGAAGAGGATGCTTGATGATTACTTCCCACCGGGCGAAAACTGGTTGAATCGGTGTTGTTTCCATGTCATTTCAACAACAGAAAAATCTGTGTTGACGTTGAATCAACATGGAAAACTGATTGGATTTGCTAAAAGTCGTCAACAACAAGGGAATTTTGTCATTTTTTTCCACAAAACTTTTAATCTAAATCCAAATACATTTTTTGTTGATTTCACATTGTATTCACGTTAGTTGATAACTCAACCAAATGTAAATCAAAACTAGATGTTGAAATGACGTCTGTGCCCAGTGGGTTAGCACTGCTCTGTCTATTTTCTCGCTATAAAATCAAAAGAGGAATTGGTGTGTCATTTCACACTTACCCTTCCTGGAAAAGGAAGGGTAAGTGTGAAAGGCCGTCATTGTAAATAAGAATTTGTTCTTAACTGACTTGTCTAGTTAAATATAGGTTTAATAAAATTGTAATAATTAATTACAAAAATTCCAAGCTCAGCCACTTAATGTCAATCCCACACCTAATGGCTACAACCACCTCAATTATATCAGTTTGAACGCAGTCGTCAATTTGGTATGAAACAGAGTGTGAGAGTATACACATATTTGGTTTGTTGCTCCGGCTGGGGAGTTGGCACGGAGCTGGGATGGAGATGGCCAGGCAAAATATGAAGTAAAGTAAACTCTTGCCAGCCCGGCTGCTGATGCCAACACCAACCCCTGGCATCCCGCTGGCATATTTGGTATCCAGAGTGTGTGGTTTTCAGAGAGGACATGTGATAGGGCCAAGTCACCGTCTCACGCCGCCCCAGGGAATGTGTATATAGCCTTAGATACACCTGGTGTGGCACAGAGAGTGGTCAGTCAGGTACAGCAGCCCGGTCAGTGAGCCTTCAGGCCAAGCCATGATGGGAGAGGCTTGCGCTGAGGAAGAATTAAAACTTTGTTACTAGGAGGTTTCGATTGGTTGTGATTCCTGTAAGACCAAAGGGATTCTCTGTTGCTGGGCTACTGTTGGTTGTTTGCTGCTTCTGTTTTGATTCTCAACATCCAAGAAGCCAAAAGCATTGCCAGCGAAAGGTAGGACGATAGAAAGTGGATTGACATAAAAAGTAATGTAGCTCATCAAATGTGAAACCTTCCATTGAAGCTAAATGCGCAGTAGGTCCTTCGCTGTTATAACACAGAGCAGGCTGAAACAGGAAGAGAGGAAGGGGCTAGAAGACTGTTTCCACGTTTTTGTCTGCTTTGCTTGGCAAGCTTACACTCTCACTCTCTCCCGTTCATCTTTACTCTGAGTAGCTCACAGGACACCAGATACACACACGCCCCTGTCCTCCACACCCCCTTCATTCCTCCCCTGACCCGCTCTCCCTTTTCTTCCCTTCCTGCATCCCTCCACTCATCATCCACCCCTCCTTACTCACATTGAGATCTTCTTTTAGCCAAAGTTGTTTCTAATTTCATCTGGAAGTTTAGTCTATTGAGCAATGATGTGTGTAATAATCTGGGTGTAACACAGAAATATAGCCAAAGGGAATGGTATAGCTCCTTGTGATGCTCAAACATGACATTGCTCAAAGCAGAGAGAGACACATCACTTTTGAGCTCACATTGAGCTTGTGTACATGGGGTCATGGGTTGCTCTGACCACCTCCAGGGTATGGCATGATCCCCCTCCTAAACACAGACGCACATGAACACGCGCACACTTGCACACACTCGCGCACACACACTGACAGGCCATGCTGTCTGCACAGAGTAGCACTGCCGTGTGGTACAGTAGTTAAAAAATTCCATGGTTTTGTCTGTCTGCTCAACTTCCTTCTTGAGGCTCTATGATGTCACAATGGATGCAGTGTTTGTCTTGTGGTTACTCCTCATACTGTTGATTGAATTGTCAAAATAATTGTAATACATTTTAATTTATTTGGGTAGAGTTTTTAAGATGTAAGAGTGGGGGAATGGGGACTCAGGATTGGATACAACATTCCCAAACTTCATTCCCAGTGTATTCCAAGTGCTGCCTTCCGTAGTATCTAAGTACCAAAAACCCTATCTGAAAACCATATTGGTGTTTTCAATAGTCATATTGAAGCCATTAAAGGTTCTCAAATTAAGCCTGTGGGCCTTGGCATGGGATCCAAACTGAAGTTATAAAGAGCAGCGTACAGGGGAATGTCTTTTAAGATGTTACGGCCTGCATTCTTGCGGTAAGACACTGGCAGTTCCTTTACATGTTTTGTGCTTTAGTTAATCTCAGAGGAGTAGATTTTTGGAGCACATGGCACATGTTGGTGGGAAGTTGGGGACCTCTGAAGCAGAAAATTGGGACGCTGGGCGACAGTCGTGTTTCCTCCACGTCAGCGCAGCCAGTTAGCGACCATGGGAGACGCCCTCCCTGAGGCTCCTCCACATGTTAGTGCTCTTCCAGCCCTATTCCTAGGCCCCCTAACCCTCACACAGCCTTCTCACATCTGTCCACATCCAGGGCCACTATAGGTAGAATACAGAATAAATATTGAGTTATTTAATATGAAGTGAGTCCATTTATCAGATACATTTGGCTCGTCCTCGATTGAGCCCAAATACAGAATTTGAATAATTAATTAATTAATTAATAATTAATTCATTCATTTACAGAGTAATTCACTAGGATCATATATCTAGCCTAAGTAGTGCATTTTTTATTTAGTATTCATTTCAAGGCTTTTCCTGGAGATTTTATATTGTGACCTTTGACACGGTGACCTTTCATAACTCTGCTCAGTTCAACTCCTAAGGAGCAATTCCCATGTGATAGGCCTCTGTTCTCATTTCACCAATGCAGCAGGCAACACTTGCCCAGAAGCCATTACACAGGTTCAAACCATGGCCCATCAGGTTTAAATTAGCTGTAAATGTCGAAGGAATGTTCCCCTCCTCACAAGACTAAAGCTTCTGGCTTGGGGGCTCTCTTTCTGATTTCCCACAGCCACCCGGCTGTTCCAACAGAGCTAAGGGTGCATTACTGTTGTATACCACCAGAAGGCTGCACTGTCATACACTGCAAGCCATAAGCATAGTGATACATAGTTATTACAGGGCACTAATATTTTAATAGTCAGATCAGAACTCTTCCTCTCTAATACTTCCAACCTGAGAGCTGAATCTTGGGGCCACAGCAGGCTGAACTACAGGATATTTCCTCTGTCCCACACCCTTTGAGGCAGATTCCTAAATCCCAATCCTGTAAAAACAAATCAGTCAGTCCTCCTCTCTTCCTTTCCTTTCCTTTCCTTTGGTCTCCTCATGTCCCCTACATCATCTCCCCATCGTGGCGGATACAAGGTCTGAGATGGGGAGGCTTAGGGGTGTTGAGAGGTTGCTTTCTCCGGAAGATTCTCAGGTACTTCCAGCTCTCTTTGATGCAGAAACCCAATCGGCCCGCTCTCAGGTGGATTCCCTACAGGCAGAGACTGGCTTGTTAAAAAAGCGCCACCTTTGTGCTCCCACAGGACGTGGATGTAATTAACATAGCTTAGCTTCAGTACTAGGGCCTATACCTGTGTTTTCACTGTTGTCAAGGCTACTGGTGAGTTGTGTGTGTGTGTGTGGGGTGGGGTGTGTCTGGGGTGGGGGGTGGGGGGGGGGGGATGGGGGAGGTGTTCAGTGCTGGGCCCTAGTGGGCTGAGGTAATGCTTGGCCTGGTCCTAATCACCGCTCAGCCGTAGCTCTCTGTCTGTGGGGGTGGCAGTCAGGGTAGCGGTCATCCAAATTCTGCATGGGCGCCGTTCCCTTAGTAAAGCACAGTACAGTCAGGAAACTGCAGGTCTGTGTCAGTGTCACTTCTGTTTTGTCAGAGCCAATGATTTATATACACACTAGATGACTGACAGGGGGCGCTGTGTTGAAGCCACGTGACTCCATCTTGGCACTCCCCCATTGTTGTAAAATAATATTTTGGAAGCTATAGAAATGAATTTGTTAAATGTCTACATTTGTTTTTGCCACATTTATTATATTACAGACACCTTAATGCATACTTTTAAATTAAATTATGTGAGCTATATATAAAAATTTAAAAATTAAACTTTTTCCTCAAAGTATAATTTTTTGAAAGTTCTAATGTTACTGTCCCCAATATCAAAAAAAGATTACTTAAATAGATATTTTTTTTATTTAAAAAAAAACATTTAATGAAAATACTGTAAAATTCCATTCATTCCTATAGAGGACTGCTTTTTCTGAGTAGTGCCAATATGGCCGACCGGTGGCTTCAAAGCCTCTCATTGGCCATTACATAGCATCATAAATCCAGGGTTTATATACATCAGGGGTAGGCAACTATAGATTCGGAGCTGATGGTTGGGGGGACAAGTAAGTTATCCGTAGTTGGCTAGCTACCAAGCAAGGGATAAGAATGTTGCCAGCCAGTATGGCAATGGAACATTTAGAAAGAACGACTGGGTCGCATCCATATATAGAGAACAAAAAGACTGAATGACTGGGTCGCGTCTCTGGCAACTGAAACGATAGAACGATCAGCCGGCTTGGGTAGAAACCCTAGATTTGTGTTGGGACTGCATCTTGTGGAAAGATACAAAAGTATGAATAAATTAATCAAAATATTTTTTTTAATTCAAATATTTCAATCGTTATTTGAATATGTTGGTAACCTGTTGTACAAAAATTATAATGCCCTTGAAGCCGGTGTTTGGAGGATATATCGGCACGGTTTCCCAACACACGTGCCAATATATCTTCCAAACACTGGCTTCTCAGGCATTATCATTTAATTGTACACTGCAAATTGACCACAACTAAGCCTGAAAAGAGATTGTATTTTTTAAATAATAATTGTATACCTTGATTACACTGAGACATGTTCACATATCTCAGATTTCCTCAATTAAACATTTTTTTTGCTTAATTCCTGGTGATTTTACAGTATTTTCTAACCAAAAAATAAACGAATATATGGGGACCAAAAAAACCTCATATACATCATTGGTCAGGGCTGGGGTTATGGATTATGGAAAGGATATGTAACCTTATCAAATATCAGGCAGGTAAGTGGCTGTCACGCAATATATCAATCCAGTAATCTAGGACATATTCCATTGTTTGCTTTGGCTGTAACTTGGAAGGTATTAAATGTATACTGACATCTCAGTCATCCCCCCCCCCCCCCTCCTTTGTTGATAACTTCTTATACTTACTACTATGATATGTGGTTGTCTTACCTCGCTATCTTAAGATGAATGCTCTAACTGTAAATTGCTCTGGATAAAAGCGTCTGCTAAATTACTCAAATGTAAATGTAAAAAAAATGTAATATTTCTGTATGTGTATATGTAAATGCACACGTGTCATTTTCTCTGAGTCTGACTTTATTTACATGTTTATTTCCATCTCCTTGTGTACTGTGCACTCTTCCTATATTTATGGACATGTCTGTTTGGTTGTGTGTTGCAGGACTGTCTGAAGGAGTGTCAGGAGCAGATTGAACGGGTCTTGGTGAGCAGCCTGCGCGAGGGGCGGCAGCAGCAGCAGCAACAGCAGCATCAGCAGCAGGTCCAGCATGGCCCCAGCAGTAAGACCATGGACGAGCTGGATCAGTCAAGCACCCCAACAGACGTTCGCGACATCAACTTGTGAGCCTGCAAGAAGCAGTAGCGCATCCGAAATAAGCAACAAATCAACATAAAAAAACCCAACAAAAAACAAACCACCCCTTGAAAAAAGGGATTTTGTAGAGATTTTTATTTTATAACACAGAAACATGCGCCCATGTATTTTACGAAATCAAAGCTATTTTTAGATATAAAATAGATATCCTTTAAAAGCTCTGACTTGATACACGAAAGCTCAATGGTGCCTCAGATATACAGAAGGGAAGCCAATCATATTTTGAGTTCTGTTTTTGATTGTTTAATCATAATAAAGTTATATTGAATAAGAAACCAATAGCTAAATAAGGCTTTTTAAAAATTAGTGGTGAGTCCATTCAAGGCTTGCATATATGGGATCACATTTGGGGCAAGGTTTTTCTGTTTTGTTTTTTTTTTTTTTTTTTAGTACATGTTGGTCTGCCTGAGATAGGAGCCCCATATGGGCTACACTGACCGTGAATGGCAGGGCTCAATATGACATGGTTTGGCTGTGTGTTGGTGATAAGGGTAGCACTTTGCATGAATTGCAGAGTATTGTGCTAAGAAAGAGACAAGAAGGGTCCCAAATCCAGGGAACAGCCAAGTATATAATAGTGAATTACATTGTTATTATTATTAAGAAACATGTTCGTGAATGAAGAGTAATAGACGTCAATAAGCTCTTTTTGTCAGGCTGCTTGTTCGTATGGGTGTGGGCATGCATCTCTGTGTGTGAGTGTTGGTGTGATTGCCGTGTGTGTGTGCGCGTGTGTGTGTGTTGGAGCGTTATGGCTTGGCACTTGAGTGGGAAGACTAGACTGGTGATAAACTATGGAACAGGCAGGAGACAGGGATTATTGGCAGGGCATCTATGTTATATCACTGCCTTCAGTTAATATGCGTTGTCAGCCATCTGGGGATCTGAGTCCACTTAGTGGGTGGAGGAACGGTGAAAGGGATGGAGAGAGGGGTGGCTGTGCTCCTTCGTTTTGTCTAGAAGAGTCAGCCGTGGACCCTCTGTTTAGAAGTTTCATTTTGAGGTGTTTGCTTTTCACTGCCAACATACCAATCAAATATTGCCAGATAGCGTTTTTGTATTTTCATGTTATTGTTTTGTTCTTTTGGAGTTATGGAAGGAGCTTCAGGCTGCTTAGTGTCAGTAAGAAGGAGTGTGTGCCTCTCTAAGTGGTGCCCTAGTATCTCAGACGAGAGTAGAGGAGGGATCCCTGTGGTGGATGGAAGGGGTTGGGGTTGAACAGGTGTAGAAAGGGTTTGTTGCGCTGCAGAAGCAAGCTGCTGTGTAGAGGGAGGAAATGTAGGTAAGTTGCTGAAAGATACAGCAGAGGAGCCTAATGGCCTCAAATTATATCTATCAGATTTCTGCGTTTTGGGCAGATCGAGGCCACAGATGACGAATTAGGATCAATACCAGACTTTACGCTGCCAGCTCATTATTTGAGAATTAACTTTATTGGTTCATTAGAGGACAGAGAAATGTATTGGAGCAGGGGAAGATTTGTGATCATTGCATCTGTAGTCCCTCATAGTTGTTTCAACACGCCTATGATTTCAACAGCAAAGTACTTAGAAAACATGCTCCCCAAGGGACAAATGAAATGGTTACGGTGTGGGAGTCTATGGATGTTTTCTGTTTTCTTGTGATCTTTTTCTTTGATTTAATTTGTAGGGCTGGTTTCCCCACATTGAGGCCTAACACCTTACGATATGAGGACATTCCGATCTAAAAACATTCCGAAAAGTGCAAGATGAAAGGGCCATCTGACCATTTCATGTGTTTTAGCAAATAATTAATGCCAATTAAAAAAATTCTAGAGACCTTTATGATTTCAGTTTTATGATTTTGTTTTAGAAGTTATCACATTATGAAATATTTGTTATACTTGAATTTTCTATTTGATCTGCTTCACAGCAACAAAAAAAGTCACATGGGTGATGAACTATAATGAAAATGTTACCATTAACATCAGATTTTTGCACATGTTCTGAGGGCAATTGAGGTTTTCTTTCAAACAAATGGAGCTGGTCTATATTCAAGGCTACCTTATTGATAGTTTTGCTCGTAGAACCTGGCCTATTGTCTATGGGGATACCCCTGTGTAGCTGTCTCTGTGTGAACCCCTCTCCTTCCGAGTGCTTTGCTGCTTCAGTCACTTCATTGGCATGGGGTTCAATCAGTTACCCAAACGTCAGAATTCAACAAATTCACTTCCAAGACTGACAACAGGGTACATCGCCAACACAAGGTAGCTTTCCTTTGACTCACACAAAATTCTCAATGCTACATTTAAAGGGGGCTTTGGTGTGTGTGTGCGCATGTGTGTGCTTGAGTGTTTGTTTGTGTGTACGTGAGTATGTGTGTGGTAGGTAGGTATGAGGGGAAGTTGAGGATTCAGTGTTTTAGCAGGCTAATGTTTTCAAAAAACAAATCTTATAAACCAGGCCATCTTCAACCTCTCAACAAAACTAGCCCCTGTTCATCATTGCCAAGAATGTCAGCCTTTTTTTGTTTTTTGCAAGCTCTATTCTGAGCAAAGATTATGATTTGTTTAGTTTTTGGACTGTTAGGTTTGAATTTGTAAATACACCTCCTTAAAGTTGTTTGTTTTATTTTATGGGGTGTCCAGACCTAATGGAGTTTGTGGAGTGTTTGTAAGGGGTTAGATACTGTATTCCAAAGTGAAGAGAGATGGAGGTGGTGTGAAGACATCATAAAGTGTCAATATTTGTATTGAGTTATTATTATTGTCTTTTTGCGCTGCTAAAAGCTATGATTTTGTTTCATTCTTATATAAAAAAAAAAATAACATGACTTAGTTGTGATGTCACTTGAGTGTGCTGCTATTTTATAAACATTTGTATTATAATATAATTATTTTACCGCTTAAGAGATACATTCAGAATACTGAAGTAGATGGTAATAGAAGAACATGAAATAAGTATTCGACTGGAAATGTTCTTTGTACAGGTTGCTTAGATAGCATGTTTTCTTTTCATTTTGATCTATTTTGCTCTCCTTTCTCGGTCACACTCTGCAAATGCGGTATCTCTATACCTCAGGTTTACTGGACAAAAAAAAAAAAATATCTCAATACCTCACAACTCTACAGTTTTTAGGGAGCCTGGGAAGGGT
Source organism: Oncorhynchus clarkii lewisi (assembly GCF_045791955.1). NCBI lineage: Eukaryota > Metazoa > Chordata > Actinopteri > Salmoniformes > Salmonidae > Oncorhynchus > Oncorhynchus clarkii. Next base: position 79,020,474 of record NC_092148.1, on the reverse strand, counting down.
AACAGTACAGTAGGAAGCACAGTAGTTTGTCTGTTGTGAAATGTACTGACCGTGTTGGGTGGCATACATGCAAGGCTCCCACCTGGACTTAAACCCTAGTGGATGGGACACAACAACCAGTACCCACTTCCTCGGTCAGTTTAAAGTGATACCATGTTCATTGTGGTGCTAAATGTGAGATTCTTGTGACATTCATTGCAAAGACAAATGTGAAAATGTCTGAGTATATGGCTTGTACCAATTACATTAAATGTCAATAGATTTTGGTTCCTAAGCTTAATTTGATGAGCTTAGTTGATCTGGTATGTGCCAGGTTCTATTGTCTGGTAAACTTATACAAAATGGCTAAACCAATCAATCAAACACCTCACCACATACTGTATCTGACATGAGGAAGTGTGTTTCAACAGTGTGGATTTGTCTTTAGTTGTCCCCATCCACTATAAATTACATCATGTACCTCAGAAATGTCTGTTGCACAACTGCTGTTCAATAAACTTCTGCTTTAAAGAGTGTGACACCATATCAGTCCAATGTTATTCTCACTTCTGTTTTCTTTTTGTATGTCATTATGGTTAGTGGAGCAGATTGTGAGATGTGATTGTGAACATACAGTGAGGTGAACATTAGAGGTTGCTGTAGTCATGAAACCAAGAGGACTGGGGAGATGTTAGTGGAGTGGAGCTGAGATTGTGTGGCAGGCCGCAGTCTTGTTTTAAAAACAAAAGCTAAGATGACGGACATCATGTTTACCCCCTGCTTGAACCAAAATCTCCCATTAAGAACGTAGACAGCTTAACTCAATTGGATGGTAGACAAACAAATGAGGTGATTGTGGTTATTTCTGTTGCTTCCCCTGTATGACATCCTTTTAAACACACTCTAATCAGTCCAGTTTCAGGCAAGTGGGGGATTGCTGTCTGAGTGTGTCCTCTTACTCTGGGACCCTAAGGCACTCTTATACAGCTTGTGATGCTGTTTTTTTGGAGGGCTGGATCATGTAGGCCTAGTAAGTGAATAAGTTGGTTTCAAAGTTCTGTATTGTCAACTTCTGTTTATGATTAATCAGCTCTATATTGGTCTGTTTGAAAGGATCAGTTAGTGTTGTTAAGGATCAAGGCATGCTGTATGATCAATAAACTCACCATGAATGAAATCCATTGTCCCTGTTCTTTTTATGATTTTGACAAATTGCTTTATCTTACTAATAAAATCTTCTCTGACTCACTCTTTAGGGACCTTTTTATTGCAAACTGTTAAAGGCCCAGTACAGTCAAAAACGTGATTATATATATTTCCACACTATGAAGTTGGAATAATACTGTGAAATTGTGAAAAGTTATGATAATGCCATTTTTTGTGTAAGAGCTGTTTGAAAAGACCGCCTGAAATGTCAGCATGTTTTGGTGGGATGGAGCGTTGGCCTGCCTGGCGACATCACCAGGCAATATAAGTTAATAGACCAATAAAAGAGAGTTTCGAACCTCTCTGCCAATAATAGATGGTTTTCAGGTTAAATATCCCTCCTATTAGGCTTGTCCAATTAGGTCACGTAGACCACTCCCAGACAGTCTTAACTAAATTCTTGATTGAGAAATTGCTTTTCTGTTTCTTTTTGACTATTTATATTGACAAAAACAACAGTAATGTACTTAATTGTTACCCAGAAATGATTTCATATTTAAATACCAAGGTCTGCATTGGGCCTTTTAAAGCAACACATTTTTTAAGCAGATATAAACATAGTTCACAGGATGAGTTGGATAACAAAGCAGGCACTCTATCATGTCGGAATTCTCTCTTAAAACCTCTTTCCGCTCAGATCCCTTTAGCGGGATCATTTTCGTCAAAATCTGGTGAATTGCAGAGCGCCAAATTCAAATTAAATTACTAAAAATATTTCATTTTCATGAAATCACAAGTGCAATACACCAAAACACAGTTTAACTTGTTAATCCAGCAGGCGTGTCAGATTTCAAAAAGGCTTTACGGTGAGAGCAAACTATGAGATTATGTGAGGACAGTTCTCAGCAGACAAAACATTACAAACAGCTAGCACCAAAGTAGATTGGTCACGAAAGTCAGAAAAGCAATACATTAATCGCTTACCTTTGATCTTCGTATGTTTGCACTCACGAGACTCCCAGTTACACAATAAATGTTTGTTTTGTTCGATAAAGATTCTCTCTATATCCAAAAACCTCCATTTGGTTGGCGCATTTTGTTCAGTAATCCACAGGCTCGTGCGGTTACGACGGGCAGACAAAAAATCCAAATAGTATCCGTAAGGTTCGTAGAACCATGTCAAACGTTTTTTTATAATCAATCCTCAGGTTGTTTTTACAATAAATAATCGATAATATTTCAACCGGACTGTAGCCTTTTCAATAGAAGAGAGAAAGAAAAGGTCTCGCTCCCGGTGTGCGCGCATGCACAAATCTGAGGACATCTGGCTATCCACTGACGCGATGGGATCATTCTCGCTAATTTTTCAGAATAAAAGCCTGAAACTATGTCTAAAGACTGTTCACACCTTGTGGAAGCCATGGGGAAAGGAATCTGGTTGATATCCCTTTAAATGGAGGATAAGCTTGCAATGGAAAGAGTAGTTTCAGAAAAACAACACTTCCTGGATGAATTTTCCTCAGGTTTTCGCCTGCAATATCAGTTCTGTTATACTCACGGACAATATTTTGACAGTTTTGGAAACTTTAGAGTGTTTTCTTTCCTAATCTGCCATTATATGCATATTCTAGCTTCTGGGCCTGGGGAACAGGCAGTTTACTTTGGGCACGTTTTTCATCCAAACATTAAAATACTGCCCCCTAGTCTATGTGCAATCATGAGTCTAAATACAAAATCTGGATTGAATCTGATGTATGGTTCATAAGTAGAAGATGATTTTGAGCATTAGCGTTACATATGCAAAGAATAAGTTATTAATAGTTCCCTTGTTTAAAAAAAGTATTAATTTTAAAAAATCAGTGTGGTTCATCTTAGGTACGTCCATGATAGCAATGACAAGATGATAGGCCACTGTGAAGTGGATTTAGAAAGGATTTAAATGGACACGTAAAATCTGATTTCCTGATTTATCAATAACTCAACCATCTCTCAATCAATCCCGGTTTGCGTAGCTTGGATTTATGGTTCATGAGAAGCAGTTTTCCAAAATGTCCAAAATTGAGGAAAATGTATCCTGGACCTTTTGGGTCATTGAGACAATTTTTTTCAGCATGAGGAAAGACACCTACACACAAAGTTTCAAGTCTCGAGGTAAACGGGGCTGCAGATATGACTGTTTCTAGTGAGACCACTTATAGCAGCGGCACCTATAGGCCAATCGGTGCCGTTGATCTTGACCAAGTTTCTCATGGCTTCTAGTTTCTGGGTGCCAAATTAGAAGAAAAAAAGTTACCAATCTATGCTTGAGTGATTTGACTATGGGAAAATATGTTTTTTAAAGAATAACAATAGGTTTCACAGCTTCGCTGAAACGCTAATAATGTATAGGCAATTTGTTTTACTGCATTTTACATTAAATACACCATATAAAATGCTATATTACCATTTTAATGTCATTCCTGTACTAGAAGGGACATGGCCAATCATATTGCAGAGCGTCTTTACGTCATTACCGTATACACAGACGTGCTCGTGCTGTGTTTTGCAGGTGACAGGAAGAAAGTTCATTTTGAAGAATTGCGATTTAAGGTTCATCAACTACCTCAAATTTAAAAGGATAACAATGCTTACCTTTGGCATAACGATAGTTCGACAGTAAGTGGGCATTATTCAGAAGATACTAGCGGTCGATTCATTACTATTCAGTGTATGTGTGTTTCAATTTGCAATGCAACTGTAAACTGTAGCCCGATACTGTTGCTACATACAGTGAATGGTTATTGACAAGGTGCACGTCAAAAACGGATAAATGCTTATCATAGTAGAATTTAGAATTTGAATGGCTTGCATGCTATCAGTGCATGGCCACCGCACAGACGAATTACGCTGAGCTGGTGTCGCATTACTCCAGTCTCCAGCGGCTGAAGTGAACGTCAACAAAAAGGTCAGACTGAGTGTGAATGTTCAGCCTTGCTTCTCATGAAATGTCAAGGAGTTACAGCAGTCCTGTTCAAGTCGATCACTGCTTCAATAGTAATACAGTTTGATTAAAGAAAAATACCCTACTACTAACTAAACCATCCGTTTAGATATATTTCTCATTAGATGGGGCTGTCTATTCTATGTTATTATTGTCTTATTACATGCTTATAGATAGAATACAATTCAATACCGAACTATCTATAAGCATGTAATAAGACAATAATAACATAGAATACAATTCAATACCGAACTATGTTATTATTGTCTTATTACATGCTTATAGATAGTTTTTTTCCCCCCAGTGGTGAAACAGAATGGAATAAAAAAGGCCTCCTACAAGGTATGATTTACTGTAAAAGCACATCTGTGTCTTTGTTTTGATACTGTGTTGGATACATTAAAGCAGTGGTTTCCAACCTTTTTCGGTTACTGTACCACCAACTGAATTTTGCTCTCCCCGGAGTACCCCTGAAATACACCCCCCCCTCGTGCATTTTGGTCTCATGAGCCTTCTCAAGTAACACCTGTGGTCCTAGTACCCCTGGTTGAGAACCACTGCATTAGAAAGACTCTTGGATGAAATGCACAAAGTTATAGCTTTGGAACAGATCATCCCAATAGATTTCCTAGATTTCATGTTTCAATGGCATATCACTGTGGCCTAAAGTATCACGCCAATCCTGGGCATTTCCCAATCCCCCAGGCCAGGCGATAGACTCGTCTCTATCAGACATAGGGATGCAGCAGGCAGAGGCTGCAGGAAAATATCTCAAAGACGTCAAGTTCACCAACGTGTTTGTCAGTGACATGGCCCGTGCCCGCCAGGTGAGTGGTGATGATGTCACAGACCCCTTAGCATCTTTTAGAATATAATTGGACCCCATTATTATGTGTTGGGATGGCCCGCGGATTAGATTTGATTGTGTAGGTAGAAGTTTATGAAAAAAATCTCTCCTGTATGTGAATGGTTGTTTTGTCTGTTTTGTTACAGACTTGCGAAGCAATTGTAAAACACAACAGTAGTTGCTCTGGCCTAGAAATTGTCACCGATCCATCACTTAAAGAGAGGGTGAGTACCCTTTCTCTGGGCTGAAGGTTGTCAATATCTTGTTTCCATAGATGCGGTTTTCATTCTCAGTGTGTGTGTGTGTTTGTTTGCGCGTGAGGTTGTGTGTGTTATACATGACCTTGTTCTATGACCTTGTGTGTTTTTGTACTCAAGGCCATACAGTAAAGAGCCTGTTATTTCTCAGAGTTTTGGGAGTGCCGAGGGGGGCTTGGTGGTGGACATGAAGAACATGGCTACAGCGGCTGGTCAATCGTGGCTGGACTTCACTCCTCCAGGGGGAGAGACTATAGAACAGGTGAGTCACTCTGGGGGATCCTGAGGGCATTGCTCTCTCTATCTCTCTCTTTCTCTCTCTCACGCTCTCTGAAATACTACTGATGGGAGACCAGATGCAATACATTTTAGCAACACTAGATGGCACCTTTAGCATGCTTTATACAGGGTAATCCATCCTTGACTCTGAAGATGTCCAATACATGTTTTGCATAACAGGTCCCTTCATCAAATTAATTTGATTGAGGTTTGTCTGCTTGATGCTTTTGAAGTGGGGATCAAAGTACATAGGCCTTTGGTGCCACACAATGACCGTTTGAAAAGTCGCTACTTCAGTTGGAGAAACTAATTTAAAGTGTGGGGGAATGTTCCATTGAGACCAAGAACGTACATTGACTTGCCAATTAGGACTCAGCTTGCAGGTCACACGTTCAGTGTCAGTGTGATCCAACAGCTAGTTTATGTAACAGAATGGCCCCCGGGCCCAGTAACACTCTAGCCACACAGGACAAGCTGTTGGCCCCTCCATCAGGATGGTGTCAACCAGTCTGTTGTGTGGGTGGAGGAAGGGAAGGGGAAGGATGATTCTGTGTTGTGAATAAGAGTGCTTTGTTCTGTATTAGATGAAGATGCGGATCAAAGAGTTTCTGGAGCACCTGTTCCAGCGCATGGTGGCTGACCACTGCAGACCAGGACAGAGGGAGACAGGGATGCCAGAGGGGGCTCTTGCAGGCAAGCCAGATGATGGGACCAGAGATGTTCCTGCCCATGCCCTGGTGGTCAGCCATGGGGCCCTAATACGTGTGGCCATGCGCTACCTTGTGGATGAGCTAAAGTGTCCTTTACCCCAGGGGTTGGACATGTCCCATGTGATCGCTCTCTGTCCCAACACGGGTATATGTCGGTTTATCTTCACTGTGACAAAAGGGGATGCGGGCGTCACTCTCTCAGCCATCCGCTGTGTCTTCATCAACAGGTGCGAGCACATCTAAGAGGAGGGGTAGAGTGGAGGGGGTTGAAGTAAATAATCTCCTGGTGCACACTATAGGGCCGACTAGAACCGTATCGTGCTGTTTAGGATATTTTCTTTTCACATTGTCCTTTCTAGCATGGTTCCAGCAACTATGGTAGATAGGCAAAGTGGTACTGGGCTGGCCTGACTCGCCTTGGCCTCTTGAGTGTGAATCGGGCTGACTAAGATATACACAGACTCCATATAGGAATCTGGTTGAGTTATTTAAAATTATTTTAAGGCATACACTACCCGTCTAAAGTTTCATAACACCTACACATTCAAGAGTTTTTCTTTCTTTTTTTGTCTTTTTTAAAACTATTTTCTACATTATAGAGTAATAGTGAAGACATCAAAACTATAAAATAACACATATGGAATCATGTAGTAACCAAAAAAGTGTTAAACATTTTCTATTTGTGATTCTTCAAATAGCCACCCTTTGCCTTGATGACAGCTTTGCACACGTTTGGCATTCTCTCAACCAGCTTCATGAGGTAGTAACCTGGAATGCATTTCAATTAACAGGTGTGCCTTCTTCAAAGTTAATTAGTGGAATTTCTTTCCTTCTTAATGCATTTGAGCCTATCAGTTGTGTTGTGACAAAGTAGGGGTGGTATACAGAAGATAGCCCTAATTAGTAAAAGACCAAGTCCATATTATGGCAAGAACAGCTCAAATAAGCAAAGAGAAACGACAGTCCATCATTACTTTAAGACATGAAGGTCAGTCAATACGGAAAATTTCACGAACTTTGAACGTTTCTTCAAGTGCAGTCGCAAAAACCATCAAGCGCTATGATGAAACTGGCTCTCATGAGGACCATCACTGGAATGGAAGACCCAGAGATACCTCTGCTGCAGAGGATAAGTTCATTAGAGTTACCAGCCTCAGAAAATGCAGCCCAAATAAATGCTTCAGAGAGTTCAAGTAACAGACATCTCAAAATCAACTGTTCAGAGGAGACTGTGTGAATCAGTCCTTCATGGTCGAATTGCCGCAAAGAAACCACTACTAAAGGACACCAATAATAAGAAGAGACTTGCTTGGGCCAAGAAACACGAGCAATGGACATTATACCCGTGGAAATTTGTCCAAATTGGAGATTTTTGGCTCCAACCGCCATGTCTTTGTGAAACCCGGCGTGGGTGAACGGATGATCTCCAAATGTGTATATCCCACCGTAAAGCATGGAGGAGGAGGTGTTATGGTGTAGGGGTGCTTTGCTGGTGACATTGTCTGTGATTCATTTAGCCAAGAAGGAGAGTGATGGAGTGCTGAATGAGATGACCTGGTCTCCACAATCTCCCGACCTCAACCAAATTGAGATGGTTTGGGATGAGTCGGACCACAGAGTGAAGGAAAAGCAGCCAACAAGGGCTCAGCACATGTGGGAACTCCTTCAAGACTGTCGGAAAAGCATTCCAGGGGAAGCTGGTTGAGATAATGCCAAGATTGTGCAAATCTATCATCAAGGCAAAGGATGGCTATTTGAAGAATCTCAAATATAAAATATATTTTGATTTGTTTAAAACTTTTTTTGGTTACTACATGATTCCATATGTTATTTCATAGTGCTTTTGTCTTCACTATTATTCTACAATATAGAAAATAGCAAAAAATAAAGAAAAGCCCTTGAATGAGTAGGTGTTCTAAAATTTTGGACCGGTAGTGTATATGTATTTGTCTGATAGTATTTTAATGTACATTATGCAACACAAAGAAGATTGAGAAAATAAACAATCATATTTTGAAGCTCTCCTATTCCATCTCATCACTGCGTGCATAACCAGCTGACTTGTTAAAAACCTACAGCACTGTCTTTGAAATTCAAATTTAATATTCATTGACACCATCTAAATGTTCTCTATGTTACCGGTAGTTTTATTTGGTGAGTGAAATGTGGACTTTTGGCTTATTCTACAAATGTTCAAATAAAAAAAATGCTAATAAAAAAAGAACACTCTTTAAGAAACATTTTAGAAACAGACTTGTTTATCCAGGCACAATGCCTTTTCGTATTACTTAAACTTTTGGCTGGTTTAATGTATTTCTTTATACATCTTATAACGTCACATCTCCTTCTTGCAACTACTCATATCATGTTATATCTGTTGTTGTTATGAAAAACAGAACTTCATGCTCATGAAAGGCTATTTGTGATTGACCAGTTTTACCTCTTGGAATCCAACCACAATGTTAATGAATGAATGCTGGGTAACACTTTATATGAAGTTGTCTAAACCTATGTAGTAATACTGTAATTATACCAGTAATACATAGTAGTCAGGAGAGTAGGATAATTGCATTTTAATTGCATAGTAATTGAGTTTTTGCCTTTACAAAAGAGGGAGATGGACCGTTCTTCCTTCCACTGGCGTAATAACTAAAACCACTCAACCCCATTACTATGCTATTAGAAAACAACAATGTTGTGACTGTAGTAATTACAGCATTACTACTAATGTAAAGTGTTACCTAGAGCTGCATTGAAAGCAGTACAAACCAGGTGTGATTATGAACCTAGTGTGAAACAATTCTTTCAAATGCTATGTACATTAGTAATATGTCAGAATTAGTCATATTTAGATCTGTTTCCGTTTACACTAAACAAAAATATAAATGTAAAGTTTTGGTACCATGTTTCATGAACTGAAATAAAAGATCCCAGAAATGTTCCATATGCACAAAAAGCATATTTATGTCAAATTTGTTTACATCCCTGTTAGTGAGCATTTGCTTCTTGCCATGATAATCCATCCACCTAACAGGTGTGGCATATCAAGAAGCTAATTAAATGCCACGATCATTACACAGGTGCACCTTGTGGTGGGGACAATAAAAGGCCACTCTAAAATGTGCAGTTTTGTCACAGATGTCTCAAGCTTTGAGGGAGCGTGCAATTGGCATGCTGACTGCAGGAATATCCACCAGAGCTGTTGCCAGATAATTTAATATTAATTTCTCTACCATAAGCTGCCTCCAACGTTATTTTAGAGAATTTGGCAGTCCATCCAATAGGTTTCACAACCGCAGACCACGTGTAACCATGCCAGCCCAGGTCCTCCACATCTGGTTTCGTCATCTGCGGGAACTTCTGAGATCAGCCACCCGGACTGCTGATGAAACTGTGGGTTTGCACAACTAAAGAATTTCAGAAACCATCTCAGGGAAGCTCATCTGCTTGCGCGTCATCCTCACCAGGGTCTTGACCTGACTGAAGTTAGGTGTCGTAACCGACTTCAGTGTACAAATTCTCACCTTCGATGGCCACTGGCATGCTGGAGAAGTGTGCTCTTCATGGATGAATCCCGGTTCAACTGTACCAGGCAGATGGTGTGGGCGAGTGGTTTGCTGATGTCAACGTTGTGAACAGAGTGCCCCATGGTGACGGTGGGGTTATGGTATGGGCAGGAGTAAGCTACTGAAAGCAAACACAATTGCATTTTATCGATGGCAATTTGAATGCACAGAGATACCGTGACGAGATCGAGGCCCATTGTCGTGCCATTCATCCGCTGCCAGCACCTCATGTTTCAGCACAAGCATTTCCCTACACCCGCAATATCATCTGCTAAACATGTGTATGTGACAAATAAAATGTGATTTAATTATGCAGCAACTTCACACAACCATTGAAGAGGATGAGCCAACATTCTACAGGCCACAATCAACAGCCTGATCAACTCTATGTGAAGGAGTTGTCACGCTGCATGAGGCAAATGGTGGTCACACCAGATACTGACTGGTTTTCTGATCCACACCACCACCTTTTTTAAAGGTATCTGTGACCAGATGCACATTTGTATTCACAGTCATGTGAAATCCATAGATTAGGGCCTAATTTATTTATTTCAAATGACCGATTTACTTTTTGAACCGTAACTCAGTAAAATCTTTGAAAATATTGCATGTTGTTTATATTTTTGTTCAGTGTATATATTTTATGATAAGACAATAAGCATCCATACAAAATATTACACATTATAAATAACAATATGTGAATACATTTGAATAAATACATTATATTGTGATGGCTCATTGCTTTTTCCTAATGGTGTCCAGCACCAGCTAACATTTGGTATGGTTTCAAATGACAGCGAAACACAACCTTGATATACACTACATGACCAAAGGTATGTGGACACCTGCTCGTCAAACATCTCATTCCAAAATCATGGGCATTAATATAGAGTTGGTCCCCCCTTTGCTGCTATAACAGCCTCCACTCTTTTGGGAAGGCTTTCCACTAGATGTTGGATCATTGCTGTGGGAACTTGTTTCCATTCAGCCACAAGAGCATTAGTGAGGTCAGGCACTGATGTGGGGCAATTAGGCCTGGCTCGCAGTCGGCGTTCCAATTCAACCCAAAGATGTTTGATAGGGTTGAGGTCAGGGCACTGTGCAGGCCAGTCAAGTTTTTCCATACTGATCTCGACAAACCATTTCTGTATGGACCTCGCCTTGTGTACAGGGGCATTGTCATGCTGAAAACAGGAAAGGGCCTTCCCCACACTGTTACCACAAAGTTGGAAGCACAGAATTGTCTAGAATGTCATTGTATGGGCTCCCGAGTGACGCAGCGCCTCTAGCATCTCAATGCTAGAGGCGACACTACAGACCCTGTTTCGATTCTAGGCTGTAACACAACCGGCTGTGATTAGGAGCCCCATAGGATGGCGCACATTTTGCCCAGCGTCGTTAGGGTTTGGCCGGGGTAGGCCGTCATTGTAAATAAAAATTTGTTCTTAACGAACTTGCCTAGTTAAATAAAGGATAAATAAATAAAAATACAAAATGCTGTAGTGTTAAGATTTCCCTTCACTGGAACTAAGGGACCTAGCCCGAACCGTGAAAAACCATCCCAGACCATTATTCCTCCTACACCAAACATTATAGTTGGCACTATGCATTGGGGCAAGTAGCATTCTCCTGGCATCTGCCAAAGCCATATTAGTTTGTCGGACTGCCAGATGGTGAAGTGTGATTCATCACTCCAGAGAATGCGTTTCCACTGCTCCAGAGTCCAATGACGGCGAGCTTTACACCACTCCAGCCGACACTTGGCATGGTGAACTAAGGCTTGTATGCAACTGCTCAGCCATAGAAACCCATTTCATGAATCTCCCGATGAACAGTTATTGTGCTGACGTTGCTTCCAGAGGCAGTTTGGAACTCGGTAGTGAGTGTTGTAGCCGAGGACATGCAATTTTTATTCGCTACGCATTTCAGCGGTCCTGTTCTGTGAGCTTGTGGGGCCTACCACTTCGCAGCTCAGCCATTGTTGCTCCTAGACGTTTCCACTTCACAATAACAGCACTTACAGTTGACCGGGGAAGCTCCAGCAGGGCAGAAATGTGATGAACTTACTTGTTAGGAAGGTGGCATCCTATGACAGTGCCACGTTGAAAGTCACTGAGTTCTTCAGTAAGGTCATTCTACTGCAAATGTTTGTCTATGGAGATTGCATGGCTGTGTGCTCGATTTTATACACATGTCAGCAACGGGTGTGGCTGAAATAGCCGAACCCACTAATTTGAAGGGGTGTCCACTTACTTTTTTATATATAGTGTATTTACCATATTTAAACATTGTGAACATCCACCACAACCTATAGATTGACAAAATATAGTAATACCATAGCACATCCATTGAAAAATGGTCTTCAATTAATAGAAGTTACAATGCATTAATGCAATGTTGTATCAATTAATATTTACTTGTCAATTTCAATAATTCATACAGAAATGTTGGTCCATTTTGACATACATAGCAAAATCTCATGCAAAAAAATTGCAACATCAGGCTCAATGCCAAACCAGTTTAAAATTGTACTTTTTAAAAGGAGTTAAAAGGACCACATGACACTGGTTCAACCCAGGCATTACCCAAAAAGGACAAATTGTTTAATGTTGCCAAACAGGCCCCTTATCAACTGCTACGCAAACGTCTCTCTGTATGAATTGATATACGATTCTAAGTAATGTAGAAAAGGAAATGGGTGACCTGCCTCAACTTTTTATACACTGTTATAAAAACAAGAAGTGCCCATTTCATAATGAGCCTGCATATTTTCAGGATGATTTGATTGGTTTTCTCTGTGTCAAGGATGAAAGTCCAAACTGTTTGAAAGTGTTTTGCAATGTAAATATTTAAAAAGTGCAGGGGCGGACTGGTCATCAGGCATTTCGCGAAAAATTCCAGATGGGCCGGTTGATTGTTTACCTCGTGGGCCTGCCTAACTTGTTTTTCTTTGTGCAAAATGATCATCATCATCATCAGGCTAAGAATGGAGGCCACAAAATTGGTCGCTGTCTGGGCCTTGAGGAAAGAAATGGGCCGGTGTGTTACAAATGCCAGGGCCGATTTCTGGTCCCAGTGAAAAAGTGCATCACACCCTTGCATAACCAAAGGGTTGGCTTCTCACTGCACTATACACCTGGTCTCATCCACCCATTCTCATCCACTCATTAATGACCTTAAGAAGAATCGCAGAATATGGTGAATTTAACTAAACGATGGAGAGTTGACTGTGGGATATTAGACTGCTTCTTGTGTAAATATTTTCTGTCTGGATTTTAATGATTTGTATATAAGCATGTAAGACTGTTTCTCATGATGCTCACTGATCAGCTTTCTAATTCACCTCCTTGTTTCAATCTAACGTGCTCCTTCTCAAGTTGTATTGTGACCCCACCATCCAGACTACGATTGCAAAACCACAAACTCATAAGGATTGAGGCACTGGTGCATGGCATTACTGTATATCCCTTAATGTTATCTAGCAAAAAGTTTAAACATTTTCCAGACAAGCTTCAAATTCAAAGCTCATTTCTCTGGCCTTACGAGTCAAGACATTGGCCAATGCTTCACTCTTTCTCTGCATTTTCCATTTTTAAAATATATTTTTAAGCTATTTTCTGACTTTATTGAACAGTTAGAGCAGGACTAGGCAACCTTGGTTCTGGAGTGACGCAAGGACTTCATGTTTTTGATTTAACCAACTTGGAAGACCAGGTGTGTTGAATTTAGTCAATTTGCTCATTTGGTCTGGTGTGATGCCTAGTTGGGGCAAAATCCTGCAAGCACTCCAGGAACAGGATTGCCTACCCCTAAGATAAAGAGAGAGGATGATAGTAGGGAAAGAGAGAGGGCAGTAGGTTGGATTCAAACCTATGACAACACCGTAGACGTGTGCCGGAGGCATCTGCTTAGACCGCTAGACCACCCTGGGCCACTTTGTCTGCCTTTTGCACAGCCATTTTGGTAGGACTGCCTGGGCTATTGGAATGCAACACCCGCAAAGGGTCGTCACAAGAAGTGATGGTCTCCTTGGAAATGGCGCCAGCTCGTTCTTGGTCCTGTTGCATAGCCAGGTCCTGATCCTCCATGGAGTCTGCATCTGGGTTCTCCTGTTGGCTCCTCTTCCTTCTGTAAACCATGTGTCTCTTTAACAAGTCATACCCTTTCACAGGGATCTCAGCCCCTTCCAGTAGGAGCAACAGTCCATTGCTGGATGAATAGAACACGTCAACATGGTTCTCCATCCGCCTGTGCTGGAAAAGGCACTGTTTCCTGCTGAACATCATCTGGTAGGGAGTGACAACAGAAACACAACTTGAATTTCACATGAATAGGTTAAGTGATTCTACGGAAATTAATTACACAATGAATGTGAGGTGATTTGGGAGAGCAGATTTGACTGTTCCCAGAGTGGCCATCCATGGATGACTTGCCATGCAATACCTACAGAACTGAACCACTTTTCCTCGACGTCGACACATAAGAAACGTTTACTTTTCAAGTCCAATATTGACACAAAGTCACTTGTTTCTGTTCTTATTGGGAGGACAACTATGGAAAAATAAAAAAACATGTCACAATTTCATACTGTACATAGAGACAGACAATGGATTAAACAATCCTAAATAAGGCACTTTGTTGAATTAGTTAATTTTGACATTATCTGTACAGTTGCTTTAGTTTGAGTGTGAAAAGTTGACTGAAATCTGTGTGTGAAATTAACTATAAAATAAAGCATACCCAGCTAGCACATAACGTTCTGAGAACCATATGTTTCTTAGAGCTTGGTGAGAGCGTGGCTGTCCTATGGTTATTTTACATACAACATTCCCACAACTTTCTGAGAATGGTGCAGGATAGTAAGGCTGGGATGATACCAGTATCATAATATTTATTTTTCCATGGCAAAAATGAAAACGCAGAGCAACACTCTTTGGTCCTTTAAAAACCTGCTGTATGTAAAATACTGTGTGCTATGGCTTGAAAATATAAAAATAAGTGTGCCTGCCTCTGGATGACAACAATGTTTTTTTCCAACATTAGGGCAGTTTTCCTAAATAAGTTAAAGCCGTATCGTATTTCGTTTCCTTGACGCGATAGTAATGAGTGTCACAATACAGGTATCAACCCCTACAGGATAGTTGCTTCACTTTGGAACATTCTCAACACACACACACTTGGAATATTCTCTAACAGTTCAGAAACAACATTCTTCTGTGGGAATTTCAGAACTTACGGATGAAGTTTCCTACAGGTTTCCTCATGGTTCTATTTAAAATCATGTTCTCAAATTGTTCCCGAGAAGGTCAAGAAAACTTTCCATAAAAACCGCAAGCAAACTTTAGTAACGTTCAGAGAGACCATTCTAAGATTGTTATTGAAAAACATACATTCCGTTCTCAGCATCAACACAACTCTCCATCCTCTATCTTAAGTGTGTTGGCCATGCCCACTAAATTGGCAACACCTGATCTTAATGAGTGCTTGTTTCCTTTGAAATAGGGTCTGTTTGAATAGACTAAAAATAACAGCTTTATATTGGTAAGAAAACACGACATGTTAGCTCCATCCTGGTGGCGTAGTGGACTAATTCCATGTATATTGAACAGAAGATTAAAGGTTAGAATCTCACAGCTGCCTCGTTATTTAAATGTATGTGTTTGCATGATTAATGCCTAAGGAAAGGAATTTCCATTGTCCTATCTTGTGCTTTTTTTTAAAACCCAAAATAAGCTAGCAGTGTTATTAAAGTCTTATTGAAACATTTAGTTTTTTTTTTTAAGTTATAAGAAAACTCCTAATAACCTATAATTTCCGTTCTCAGAGCATTAATAAAACTTCCCAGGAAAAGATTTAAGGAACCAGAGTAAAACGTTCTCAGAACCTTCCTGCAACTTAAAAATAAACGTTCCCAGGACAGTCAATTTTTACTTCTGCTCTCAGAATGTTTAAAAAATGTGTTTTACCGGTCAGAAAACATATGGCTTCGTTCCTGTGAAACAAACAGAGCTGCCCGAAAACATGTGGCGAGACAGCATTTGCCTTTTCAATCTGGTGGGGCACCACTTTCAAAGCAGCAGCACCGAACAAGTTTACCATATTCATTTGTTCACGCCATAGAAAAACGTAGAAAATGTTTTGCAATGGAAAAGAAAGCAGCCGTTTCTTATTGGACAAGTTGACATAGTACCTCCCCCAATTAAAGCCTGTTTTCCTTGGTTTTGTCAAGTGTCCCTGAGATTTCACGTGGTAACCCCCACACTCGCGGCAACAGGTGGGTTCAGTCACAGTGGTCTCCTAGCTACAGCGTCTCATCAAACATGTCTCCCGACAACTACATTTGATTTCACCAGCACTTGATTTCTTTCTTCGCTCCTCTCCTGGGCTTTCACTAGAGAATACTGCCAAAGTCAAAATTGTCTATATCGTAAAAATGTATGAAAACAAAAATGTGCTTCTTGGTCTTCATTTAAGGTTAGGCACAAGGTTAGCAGTGTCGTTAGGTTTAAAATCTGATTTTAAGATGAGACATTTTTGAAATAGGCGGGGTTTATAACTTTCTGGCTGTGTTAACTGATGACTGTCCCTCTCCTGCCTGCCTCATGAACGAACACAAATGTTCATGGAAATCAAGGTATGTGTTAATAAAAGCAGTTAAGTCATCCTCCAAAACTAGCTAGAATGATCCAATCTATAGCTAGCTAACAAAAACTAGTAGCTTTAGTAGCCTAGCTAGATATCTGCCCTTAAGCAAGGAAGTTAACCCCCAACAACAACTGCTCCCCGGGCGGTGGAGAAGGTGGAAAGTTTTAAGTTCCTCGGTGTACACATCACAGACAAACTGAAATGGTCCACTCACACAGGCAGTGTGGTGAAGAAGGCGCAACAGCGCCTCTTCAACCTCAGGAGGCTTAAGAAATTTGGCTTGTCACCCAAAATCCTGACAAACTTTTACAGATGCACAATCAAGAACATCCTGTCGGGCTGTATCACACCCTGGTACAGCAACTGCACCGCCTTCAACCGCAAGGCTCTCCCGAGGGTGGTGCGGTCTGCACACCTGGGGCAAACTACCTGCCCTCCATGACACCTACACCACCCGATGTCACAGGAAGGCCAAAAAGATAATAAAGGACATCAACCACCCGGGCCACTGCCTGTTCACACCACTACCATCCAGAAGGTGAGGTCAGTACAGGTGGATCAAAGCTGGAACCGAGAGACTGAAAAACAGCTTCTATCTCAAGGCCATCAGACTGCTAAACAGCAATCACTAACTCAGAGAGGCTGCTGCCTACATTGAGACCCAATCACTGGCCACTTTAATAAATTGATCACTAGTCACTTTATACAATGCACTCTAAATAATGCTACTTTAATAATGTTTACATATCTTACATTACCGATATCACATGTATATACTGTATTTTATACCATCTATTGCACCTTGCCTATGACGCTCGGCCATCACTCATCCATATACTTACATGTACATATTCTCATTCACCCCTTTAGATGTATGTATTAGGTAGTTGTTGGGGAATTGTTAGATAACTTGTGAGATATTACTGCACTGTCGGAACTAGAAGCACAAGCATTTCGCTTCACTCACATTAACATCTGTAGGTGACAAATAACATTTGATTTGACATGGACGTCGATTAAGGCAGGCTTACCGCCTCTCTCTGATTCAGGGGGGGTTAGGTTAAATGCAGAAGACACATTTCGGTGGAATGCATTCAGCTAGGTAAATGTGTATGGCACAGCCCCATAGTCAAAGCACAGATGAATTGGGAAGATACATCATCTATAATAATAATAATATTTTGACATAACCTACGAATAGGACCCATAGTTTTACCTGACTTGGGCCCAGTTTCCCAAAAGCATTTTAAGGCTACGTTCATCATTAGAACCGTCGTAGGAGCATCCTTAGATCTCTGAGCTGTTTCCTAAAACCAACGTTACTAAAGTTGCTCTTGAAAAACACTGGTTATTTAATGACCGCCTCAGACTACTCGAACAGCTAAGTACGTTGTGAATGCCTTTTTGCTTCTCTTTATACACAAGATCTCAGTTAAACACAAAATCAAGATGTTTGTCTTTATGTGGTTGCTGATTAACTTTAGAATGAATGTGACAGTGACTACAAATACAAAGCTGCTCATTTCTTTGCAAAACAAGCGAAGGACATAAAGACACTTTAAATGAAAACCCAGATGGCTGCATTAAAAGAAATACAGTATAGGCTACATAGACCTATCTATTTGAATAATATTGAAATCCATTTTATGGTAATGAAATTTAGTTTTATTTAATTATTTGTACACTACTTTCGGTAATGTTGGCCTGAATATATTTAATGGTGTAACATGTGCCAAATCCGGATTTAGTGCATTGTTATAGGGTAAGCATTAGAATAAGCCGCCTCAATATTTGTAGTCATATGTGATATCTCTAGAAGCTGTTATGTCATCAGTATTGTGGAAAACTCAAATATTAAGGTAAGATTGGAAAGGGAGATCCGAGAGCAGTGTTCTTTCTTCTGATCCTTTCAGTATCAACACATTTAGCGAACATGCTCTCTGCGTGGTGTTTTGGGAAACGAATGCAGTAGGAAATATGCATTGTTGAAACCTAGGCTTACTAATGTTTTATCACTATCGGGAAACCGGGCCCAGGTCATGAGATCAGGAAAAACTCCAGGCCCCTGAAAAGACACGCAATACTTTTGTCACACCACTTTAGAACCTGTGGTGACACATCTGAACCAAAAATGTACATTCCCACAACTTCCAAGGAACCAAATGTGCTAGCTGGGTAGTATGAAAATAGTTCATTAAAGAAAAATACACTTACCGAAAGAGTTTGTGAAGATGGCTTTCTTTACATGTCCATTCAAATTCACCTTCCATAAATAATGTCCTGTGTCGACAGACTCGGAGCGCGCGAGGATTCCTTTGATTGTCCTGTGCGGCGGCGACAGGTCTAGGTGTACAGGGAAACAATTGACCGGAATGGATTGTTGTAGAGCGGCCAGCCAGATCACGACGAGAGCCGGTTGCATGTTGGGGAAATGTGCCGGTTCACACGGTAATCCTGAGGTGCTCAAGGTGCAGTGTTAAACACAATTGACGGGAACAGAGGCCACAAATTAAATTTGAAGACTGACAGCTCTGTAACTGGCCCAACCCTGTCGATACTTTTTTGGCTGACCGGATGTGAAGTTGAGTTTCATGAACTCTTTAAATAACACGGCTAACAATACATTATGCTCGCTCTAACCTATACAAAAAACAGGTGTCAAGCTCAACAGAATATTGTATGTGCGGGAAATTATCTATGTATTATATAATCGTGTAGCCTACATTTCCAGGGAATTTCACCACCGCCCCTCACTTTAAAGGTTAAAGGTAACTGGCCCATATGCCATTCCTGCTCTCTGAAAATCGCCTTCACAGGGGTGAACCATATTCTTCCCAAAACGTGGCCATATTTATTTTTGCCAGAAGGGGGAGCCCCAGCTTCACATATATCAAAGGAATTTGAGTGTGTTGAGAATTGCAGTATAGTCCTTGAAATAGTTACATTTATTTATCAACTGCCACAAAGAAACATGTAAACCGCTGGCATATGTTGTCTTGAGTACTGTATTACCTACCTACTTCTCAATATAAAATACTCCAAATCAACACATAGGAGGTTCAATCATTCTAAATCCAGTTCACAATTGACACACCACAGGCATAAAATAACAACAACAATAACAACCCATATAAAACATGTTTTATTATTCATTCAGGAATACAGTTGACTGCTGTGCACAGCACATACGTACAAAAATAAAAGGAAAACCATTTTTAGTATATTAGCATTCTTACTCGTCATCATATTTTTTAAGAAACAAATGATTGGAGAAGTCTGTTATTTCAAACAAATTTACAATCATTTCAATAAATCGGAACTAAGGCAGAAGGTGAGGTATATGTTAAAAAAGAGGAGGGGGATTCAGAAGGAAGCACACTCCCCTCAGTGCAGGAATAGAAAACTGTGAGAACTCAAACTTAGGCTGCCGACACACAAGGACACACACTGAATCGCTACCACCACTCCCTTATCCACTACCACCCATAGCACCTTTTCACAAGTTGGAGCCTGCAACGCACTGTATTGTAAGTTACTGTAGGCTTGAACACCATTTGAGTATCTAACACTCTTTAAGCAGCATTTGGTACAAAGACCTATGGTTAGGACTAACAGGTGGACACTGAACTAGGTGCCAGT
Organism: Oncorhynchus clarkii lewisi; assembly: GCF_045791955.1. Classification (NCBI taxonomy): domain Eukaryota; kingdom Metazoa; phylum Chordata; class Actinopteri; order Salmoniformes; family Salmonidae; genus Oncorhynchus; species Oncorhynchus clarkii. Next base: position 79,000,426 of record NC_092148.1, on the reverse strand, counting down.
TATGACATGAGAAGCCATTGTGACAGAAGCACAATTCTCACACTTCCAAATATCTATTTCAGTTCACGTATTTGCATGTTGTCATGATAGTGTCCTGTTGCCCATATGAAAAAAAAGAATGATAAGGATGTTGTTATCAAAACAAATATTATTCACCTTCATGAACATTCACATTGCATGTCTTATTATGATGACATTGTGGGGAGAAGAAAGGATGGAAGATAAGATGTTGCACCATCCAAATTCAATAAATCATGAATCCTGCTATGTTATCATCCCAGAGGAACACATGCAAGACAGTGGAAAAGCTTGTTTTCATTCATTCCTCAATTACTGATCATTATCCTAGGTGGTGGTGAAGACATTTTTCAGTTCCATTGTGACAATGAAAGTGGGCTTGATCTGGTGCTAGCTGTAGAGATGATTCTACTTGGCAGACTGAGCAACACTTTTAACTTGCATAAATATTACAGTAGCTATATCTCCTGGGAGCACCATTGTTCAAGCAACAGCACTACTAGTTATCCATATAAAATCGTGTTTTGTCTCATAACGGTCCAAATCCAAAACAGCCTTTGTGTTACATATTTTCATTGTCTGCCATCCTCCTTGATGGAAATAGTGCCTAGCTAGCACATCAATACAATTTCAGCTTGGTGAATTGATCTGATTGGAACTTTGCTTTCTCTTTGGCTGTGGCAAATATGGAGTATGATGACTGTTGACAATGAAATGAAACACTAGCCACTTTAATGATGTCTCCGTATCTTGCATTACTCATCTCATATGTGTAAACTGTACCCTATACTATTCTACGGTATATTAGTCACTTTAATTGTGTGTAAATATTGCATCACCCATCTCATACTGTACTCTATACTATGCCACTGTATCTTAGTCCAATGCTGCTCTGACATATATGTATATATATTCTTAATCCATTCCTTATTTAGATGTACGTGTATTTTGGGTATATGTTGTGAAACTGTTAAATATGACTTGTGAGATATTACTGCACTGTCGGAGCTAGAAGCACAAGCATTTCGCTACACCCACAATAACATCTGCTAAACACGTGTATGTGACCAATAAAATTTGATTTGATTTGACACAGATGCTTCTTGTGTTCCATCACAACCAGACACTGCATCAAGCCTCAGCCCGTCTCTTCTTACTACTGTAAGTACTTGTGTGAGGGTAAGTACCAACTCACATCCATTTTACAGTGGGCTACCAATGCTGTGTTGGAAGTAGAATTTAACAGGCGTAAAGTTAAAGTTTGATAAAAGAGGTCAAAGATGACCTTTCCTGTGTATTTTACTCAGACACACCAAACATACTTATAGCATTGTAATAGCCAAAGGTAAATCTTTAAATCAGATTATGCCACTCCATTCCCAATAAATCCATGCTCATTGGCGACCAGTCAAAGAGAGATACAGAATCAAACCACTTACAACTAAAAATCACCTTATGTCATTCATGCAAGGTTTTCATTGAGCTACACACCATTCATAAATAAATAAAGGAATAATGGAGCGAACGTAGGGCAAAGAGGCATCAAAGGGGCAAAGTGATACTGGTGAACCTGAACACCATGTGCTTAGACACAGTGAAAGAGGTCTATGACTCTGACCTTGTACTAAAATGGCTTCGGGTGGGAGAGGAAGGATACTTCTGGAATCTCAAGACTGTTGTTGAACAAAGAGTTTTACAGTGTCAACTGGCCAAGGGGGGTCTGCTCAGGTACAGTATTCGAGGAGGAGAGCAAGCAAGCATTGACTTCAAACATCACTACTGTAAGCCTTTGGTGAATTGCTTTGAGACATTGCTTCTGTTTTTCTTCCACACAAGATCTTACAACTTAATAACCAGTTTAAACAATAAAAGAGAGAAACAGGTACATATGAGTACAATCCTTATTATTATCTAAATATCAGATATTAGACATAATAGCCAGATTGTGATACCTGAAATGTTGTTAGCACATCTTAATTGCGTGAAATAATGATCCCTTCTCAAAAAATGTAATAGGAATATTTACATATTTTTCAAATTAATGTAGCAGACCCTCATTTACAGAGTGAACGTGAAAACAAGCACTATTTATGCAGCTCAACATTTACTGCATAAATGGAGATACTGTAAAAGTGCTAACATTTTTTTTCAAACCGGCAGATAAGTTAAGGTTTCAACCCTCATCAGTTTAAAAAAAGAATCAAACTGTTTGATCGATCGATACAGCAGTCTCCCAGTTAGTCCAGACCAGACACACACACATTTCAATCTGGTCTAAACATCCAGCCATTTCACACTCAGCCTCATAAAACCCTCTAGCCTCATAAAAAACAGGATTGTCAAAGTTCTCCTAGCATGGTGGGTCTCCAGTTCTAGCTTCCCACATCAATGGCTGTGAGCTCCTGAGGGGCCCGGCCTGTCCAACACAGTCTCAATTACTTAACTGATCTAAATTTGGAAAGAAAATAAACTGAAGATACTTTTGGCCCTCTAGGAATTGGGCTAAAGCCCCCCGGAGTCACTGAGGGAGTGATGACTTGCGTGTCATCCCTATTTCTGACTGAGGGGAGCGTTTCTCACATGCAAGGGAAGGAGCCACAAGTAGGAATCAAAGGCAACCACCCCCTCATCACAAAGCAAGGAAACAAATATTTGGTGAGTGCTCTAGTTGCCCTTACTAGACAATGATATAATGTTGACACAGATGATGGAACATTTTTAGTTCTTGATGGATAATGACAAAAGTTAAAAGTAAACAGGCATTCTTCTCAGTAGAAATATCATGCACACATTATTTCATTCTGGAAATGGCGCTTTGAGGTAATAAAAAAGTATCCATTTCACTTCTAGATGCTGAGATGAGCTGTCATCTACTGACAGGGCAAGGTCTCCACCATTTATGTATGGCAAGCACCCATTCAAAGTGAAGGGGACAGATTAAGCTTCTCCACCCCTTATATAATACTGATAAAATAATAAGCAGCAATTAATGGCATATCCGTAAGTTCTAATACAAAGTAAGCTAACGAAATATACATATAAAGACTGAATAAATACTATCATATAGTGGTATTTCTTTCTTTTTCAGTCCATTTGTATTGGTGTATACAGTATTATGTTACCTGGACAACAATCCACATGTGCAAATAAGTGAGTTATTGCCTGCCAGTTTTGCTCATATTCGGGGGAGGAAGTGTGTCACAGTCATGGCAGTGGTGGCCTTTTTGCCTCTCTTCAGACGGCCATGCTTGCTGAGAGCAATGTAGGAGCCTCTGTAAACGGAAGACTCATAGGCGTTGTAGTTGTTTGGAAGCATGCTCTCTCTGAACTTGCACTCATCATGGAAGACTGTCTGAAAATAACAAAGGAGAAAAGGTCAAAGAAAAAGTATGGCCAAGTTAAGTTTCAGTTCCCAGTTTTATACAGTTGTACAAGATGCACTGAAAAATACATGTCATGCATACATTTCATCCTCACCCAGAATTAGTTCACATGTATAGTAGGGGAGCCATGCACTAACATATTGTAGCAAATTTGGGGTTGATGGAAGAACCTGTAAACCTTTGTCTGAAGACTAGCACATATCTTGCTCCATCCAAAATTCATAATAAACTAAATTGTTTATCATGTATGTTCTTGAGGGGATATCTAACCAAAATTGCAGCATGTTCTCTTTTTTATTGAAAACTACAATAAAACATTTAAATTGACTGATATAATCCTGAAATATAATACTCTCTCAATATCAACAACATAAAATGCACTGTGCATGTTGCTGTTTTGGAGGGGTTTACACATGCTATTGGGAGCATGCCAGGGACCTTGCCTACCACTCCCATAGTTTGTGCTGATGAAGACAATACTAAGCTGCAGCTAACTGAACAAAAACAAATGTTGGTTTACTAACTCCTACAGGTCTATAGACTTATTTATGTGTAGTAATAAGTAAACGTGAACTAGCCTTTTAAAACATCAATGAATGTGTATCACACACAGGTAGCACTGCTGTACAACTTATTTCTCACCCATATGGGAAATTAATTAGCCTATTAACCAATGAATTATTAGTGCAATAATTAAAGAGATTATCTAGTACTTTTGTATACTTTTTAGCCAGTAGTTCTGAATGTATCACTCACAAACCAAAAGTGGTCCCTGAAAATTGCGTACTACGTCACACATGTGCACCATGTAATTGCGCTCTCTCTCTCTACTGTGTCCACTTGGCCGTGCAACCTCATTGGATAACACTGGGCAGTCCTCTTGCTAGCTGTCAATCAAAGGCTTGAGGGGCTGAAGCTCATTGGTTAAAACTCGAATTGCTAGGGGGCTGGTCTACATTGCATGAAATGTAGGGAAAATGGCACAACACAGCTTCAAGAAAACAGTTACTTTCAAACTAGGGATTTCGTGGCTAATTGAGGTAAGGCAGTAATTCTGATCATAGATTATGCATGCATGAACTACACATTGACACATCCAGCCCAAAGCGAGAGGTTTAAAAAATACTTTATTAGTTACCAAAATACCAGAGTATGTCTTAAATGTAAACGTGTTGTTAATTGCATGCACTATGTAACTGTATCCTTTAGGTGATGCTCATTGATGCGCAATTGGAAAGCTGCATGGACCTTCTTTTGCTCACCTTGCAAGTTGTTCATTGTGAATCGTATTTGTCTATCCTAATAAACATTTCACAAATAATATTTTTCAGAGTATTATTTTTCGGACAATTTCTGCAATAATAAGTTGTGAAAAGATAGCATGTGCTGGGACTATCGACAAGACGGGGAGCTGGTGAAGTCCATCAGATACCCTAATACAGTGGTCTCCAACCTTCGAGAGCTAATTAAACATTTTTTTTTTTTAATTCTAGCTTTCAAATAGGCACATTCTTTCCTTCTCTCTGCAACTCTTTCTGGGTCCTTGGGGTACAAGATAAAGTAGTGCATTGTTTTCTGTCAATATACCTGGAAGAATAATAGTTCATCAACAACTCTAAGGGGGCTCTATAAAATCTGTATTTTTTTTTCTCCAATTCTGTTTTATATTTTCCCAAATGATCTTTTCTCAGTTTTATTTTTCCTGGTTTTCGATGTTTTTTGTTTTTAACTCTCAAATGTACAATTGTTCATACAGAAACAACTAAATTGGAACGTTCTGCGTCCATGTTAATGCTTAAATCACATCAGAAGACAATTTTGGGGGGGTCTAGAAGAAAACGAACACATTTTGATTCGAGTGTAATTCCCCTTTAATTGCGCATCTGGCCCCTTTAATTACGCATCTAGCAAACGAGGAATGTGTCATCTAACGAGCCGGTCTAGCATGGTTATGTACTGCTGCTGCTCATTTAATTGCAAAGTTAGCAAATAACACATAATAGATACAAATACTTACTCATGATATACTTCTACCAGATAATCCTACTTTGCAGTTAACATTTAATTGAGAAGGTTTGGTGGAAAGTATTTCTGTCAAAATCACGTCAACTGGCTACACACGGAGTGATAGACAAACGCGCGCACCACAGACAGACAGGGGCAATATTGCTGGAAATTAATTGGCAGATATTGTGTTAGGTTTGGCCAATAGTGGCTAACCTGGGGTGGGATAATGTCAATGTTGCGTTGATTAGATAGTAGGCTAGCTGGGAGCTTGCGGTGTCTGATACTTGTGAGAACACCTGAAAATTGCATGTATACTGAACAAAAATATAAACGCAACATGGAAAGTCTTTGTTCCATGTTTCATGAGCTGAAATAAAAGATCTCAGACATTTTTTCATACACATAAAAATCTTATTCCTCTCAAATGTTGCGCACTAATTTGTTTACATCCCTGTTAGTGAGCATTTCTCCTTTGCCTAGATAATCCATCCACCTGACAGGTGTGGCATGTCAAGAAGCTGAATAAACAGTAAGATCATTACACAGGTGTACCTTGTGCTGGGAACAAGTTTTGTCACATAACACAATGCCACAGATGTCTCAAGTTTTGAGAGAGCGTGCAATTGGCATGCTGACTGCAGGAATGTCCACCAGAGCTGTTGCCAGAGAACTGAGTGTTAATTTCTCTACCATTAGCCGCCTCCAACGTCATTTTAGAACATTTGGTAGTATATCCAACAGGTCTCCAACCACAAACCACATGCAACCATGCCAGCCCTGGACCTCCACATCTGGTTTATTCATCTGTAGGATCGTCTGAGACCAGCCATCTGACAGCTGATGAAACTGTGGGTTTGCACAACCAAAGAATTTCTGCACAAACTGTCAGAAACCATCTCAGAGAAGCTAATCTGGGTGCTTATTGTCCTGACTGCAGTTCGGCGTCATAACTGGTTAGGTTATGGTATGGGCAGGGAGAAGCTACTGGACAACGAACACAATTGCATTTTATCAATGGCAATTTGAATGCACAGAGATACCACGACAATACCCTGAGGACATTGTCATGCCATTCATCCGCCGCCATCACCTCATGTTTCAGCATGATAATGCATGGCCACATGTAGCAAGTATCTGTACACAATTCCTAGAAGCTGAAAAAGTCCCAGTTCTCCCATGGCCTGCATACTCCCAAGACATGTCACCCATTGAGCACTTTGGGATGCTCTGGATCGACATGTACGACATCGTGTTCCAGTTCCAGGAAAATATCCAGCAACTTCGCACAGCCATTGAAGAGGAGCTGGACAACATTCCACAGGCCACAATCCACATCCTGATCAACTCCATGCAAAGGCAATGTGTTGCGCTGCATGAGGCAAATGGTGGTCACACCATATATTGAATGGTTTTCTGATCCATGCCCCTACCTTTCTGTGACCTACAGAGGCATATCTGTATTCCCAGTCATGTGAAATCCATAGATTATGGCCTAATTAATTTATTTCAATTGACTGATTTCCTTAAATGAACTGTAACTCAGTAAAATCTTTGAAATTATAGCATATATATTTTTGGAGTGTAGTTTCAGAATTGTTTGGTGAGCTACTCACAGGTGGGCAGTGAGCTACTAGTAGCTCTTGATCGACCTGTTGGAGACTAACTCAAGCCAAACTCAAAACTATTTGTTCAACATCCATAGTCAGAGGATGCACTTCACTCAAGCCCCATTTATACCTGGTTCTAATTTGTTTTTTTGTCCTGATATTGTCCACATTCTGATTTTGCCCACATTTGTAGACAGGTTTGTAGACAGGTGTAGACAATCAAAAGACACATTGTGATCTGATTGTGGTCAGATCATCCTGCCCACCTCCGGAGGTAGTCAGTCACACATTGTGTCTGGATATCTTACAAGTGTAGACAGATCTGGACAGAGAAACCATTTTCAATCCTAATTATTTTGCCCTCTAAAATCATTGACAGGAGGCACCATTAACTGATTACATCAATATGTGTCTTACAATAAAGAAATATTATTTTGAAATAATAGCTGTGAAATAATTTGCATAAGTGAAGGGACCAGCAAATCTGGTCACAATGCAGACACAGTGGACAGATAAGACACATTTTAATATAACATTTATATTATCAGAATGTATATAAGATCAGGACAAAGGTCCCATATTGGCACCAGGTATAAACGGGGCTTCAGTGATAGGCATAATCTACAAATGTAACCTAACGTGTAAATAATATTCATCTTTAATGGACGAATTTCATATGGTCCCAAGTCACGATGGCAGGTTATGGAGTGTCGGGGGCTTTCCCCCGCACGCAGGGCCATATTACAGAGCGTGACAAAATGATGCGTCTGTTAACCTCATCATTATTGCCCAAGGCAAGTCGACCATGAACAGCCCCCTAGCTCATTTGCTGCCTACAATTAAATACGAACGCATAATAAGGGTAAACATATATATAATGAACCATCAAAAATACCAAAATAGCATTCCACTAGCATATGTCTTATCACATAATTCACAGCACATGTTAAGATAGGCACACCCAATATCTTTAAATTACATGCAAATAAAACCCGATCAGTCAAAATAGCAAATGCCACGCGGAAACATTCAAACAGATATTGCAGGACAATAAATGTAATACTGAGCATACCTACCGTTCCGTATAACCTTCCTCGGCCATTCATTGCGACAAACAGCTCACTTTTCACACCATACAAGCTAACCACTCCTCGCTCTACCGTTGAGATCTCTAATAGACCTAATTGAACAAAATACCAAATATTAGATATTGGAAAAACACATCCGATCAGATTGGCACAAAATATGTTTCGAAATGGTTGTAGGCTAGGCTATAGCTAGGATGTGCTCTACGTCTGTGAGTGTAACCTTGCAGGTTGCTACGCATGATGCTGAGTCTTTGTTCTATATACATTCCCACATTCAATTTTCGATATTTGCTCAGTTTAGGCTATCGTGTAATAATTGCCCTTTTGGACGTGTGCGGTGTCGGTGACTGTTAGTTTCTGGGCCGCTGTAGGAGCCAGTGTAAAAATAAGTTGTTGTCTAAATACGTCCATACATTCATGTCATGTTTGAGCTTAGGGAGATATTTAGCACTGGTGGATAGTGTTTTTAATAGATCTGTCTTTGCTCTAGAAGTCATCCAATGTTCCCTTCGCGTCTTATGACACATCATGCAAAATATGGGCTATCGGCTCTGTTAGATGCATAATTATTGACGTCCCCTTTATGTGATGTCTATTGCATTAAAATCTGTGGAAGCAACTCACTGTACTGGTTTTCATTATGTACACCATTTATCCTGCCGTCTGGGAGGACCTGGAGGTGAAACCCGATGCCCACGTTGCAGTAGAGCCTCCGCACTCTTTTGATACCTAGCAAATAGTCACTCTCCCAGTTCAGGTCCGATCTCTCCCCCGAGATGCCCAGAATGGAGCGGGAGAAGAGGGTCTCCCATCTTTTCTCCAATAAAGTTGCATTTGTCCTGCTTGGAATAGGATATGATGACACAATCCCGACTAGGTACCCCAAGAGAACAATCGCAGTCAACGTCCAGTGCGTGCTGGCCTCGTAGGACATACTGATGAGGAGCCTTTGCGCAATGGCCTTCCGGTTTACCTTCGGGGCACGTGGTCAAAATTAATGGCCCTAAAAATACCACTCTTCTTGTTTTTCTTCCTTCGGCATGCTGGCAGTGGATTATTTTTGGAACGCAAGTCTGAACTCTGGGTATGAAACGAGAGCCCCGGTGCAGAGGGGTAGAAATAGGAGAGTGCGCGGCAGAGCTTGAGGTGGTGGCGGTGATGATTACCATGTTTTGCAGCTCCGCGCCTCTCTCTCTCTGTAGGCAACGCAGGCCGTGGAGAAAACCACTCACCAAAACTCTGTTTCACCTTGCCAGGCTATCGCATATCTAGATGACGTCATGCTGACTTCACCGCTGCCCAGTCGAACAATACAAGGGCCGAGGATGGAGAGAGTGAAGTTGCGAGCAAGCAAGAAAAGAGTCGCTGAACTGCAGTGCCTTGTCTGTGGAGAGTTCAACGGAACACTGTCACAGCGCCCGTGAAACCAAGGAAGGGAGAGACCTCATTGGGTGGCGTTAAGCAACTGCGGGACATGATGGACACTTTGGCAGCTCCCAAATTGGGTCGGTGGTCAAATGTCTGACAGGCTGTTTCCTTATTTAGAAGGAAGGTGTAAAAACAGTCCACTTGTCACCGGAGAGCAATGGCACCCTTGCAGGCCACATCCAATGCTGCTTGTTAATTAAGGCTAGGCCTACTGCGCAATTCGGTTACCCCGAAACGTCTCTCATAGCCTATTCCTTCCCCTTGCCTTAAACATAAAAGCGTATCATATTTTCTTTTTAATGCCACCACGGAGCATGCCTGCCTATACGTCAATTGATTATATACAGTTGCGCGCTTCCACCGGACCCCTTAACACATGTCATCCATTTGGTTGGAAATTCCGATGGAAGGCGCTATTTCCAAAGGTTTTAATAACTGTGCTTCATACGCAACCACCATTGACCATAGTTCAAATCATTTTCACAAACTGTACAAAGTTGTTCTTAGTGACATACAACATCTCAGACAAGCATTTTACAATGCAATACATTTATTTGTATACAAATATATTTGATGACTGTACATTGATATCCAATCTGGATTTATAATAAAAATGATTCGATTTCTATGAAGGCTGAAAATACCAAGGACAACACATTCGGAGCATCAGTGAAAACTGAGGACATAATAGCAGATTCACAATCATACAGTCATCGGCAAATAGGCCCAATGTGAAGATCCTTGGCACTTGCTATCATGAAGCACAACTAACCCAAACACTGGACATTTGGACAAATAAAGGACCAAAACATTTGCTAACTTGTTGAAATTCAATGGTTACTTATGTCTATGAAATATCAACAAAACTAAATATGGGGGGAACTCAAAACAGAGGAACAATGGTTATAATTGACCCAGATGCAACAGTATTGACTACTTCCTATTTACAAATAAATAATGATACACGATGCGTTTACCATATTCTGCACAGGCATTAGTCATCATCAGGAAATGCACATTCAGCAAAGTTGCTCTTTTAAAACCAGAACTAATACAGGAAATGGTCAGGAGGAATGAATATATATATATATTTAACTTTAAAGCAAACAAAACCATATTTTTAAATATCATGAGTGTACTATTCTGCAGGATCAACCAGGAAATCATTAACTTTGTGACAGCAGTCGAGATCAATAAACTATCTGAAAGTAAGCAGCCAATGATGAAAGAGTGGGATGGAAGAATATCCCAATAAATTATAGAGCAGAAGATGTCTTTATACCACATCTATACTAAATAATCATTTATCATTTTTTCACAGAAATAGCTTTTGCACCTTACACCTTTGACAGATGGAATGAAAAGAAGGCAAAATACTTTAATATGTGCTTATGATTTTAAAAAGAACAATAACTACCGACATATGTACAAAAAATACAGACATTTTTAATAGAGGCACTTGCAAAATTGACTTATTTTTCCAAGCGGTCTGGCAGTATGTCCTTATGTTCTACAGTAACTCAGATGAGTATTTTCTGAGTGTGGGGGGAATTTCCAAAAAGTAAATCTGTTATTTTGAAAAAGTTAACCAGTGTCTGTATTCTTTTGCCCATCTTCATCTTTACTTTTTATTGGCCAGTCTGATATATGGCTTTTTCTTTGCAACTCTGCCTAGAAGGCCAGCATCCAGGAGTCGCCTCGTCACTGTTGACGTTGAGACTGGTGTTTTGCGGGTACTATTTAATGAAGCTGCCAGTTGTGGACTTGTGAGGCATCTGTTTTTCAAACTAGACACTTTAATGTACTTGTCCTCTTGCTCAGTTGTGCACCGGGGCCTCCCACTCTCTCTATTCTGGTTAGAGCCAGTTTGCGCTGTTCTGTGAAGGGAGTAGTACACAGCGTTGTACAAGATATTCAGTTTCTTGGCAATTTCTCGCATGGAATAGCCTTCACTTCTCAGAACAAGAATAGACTGACGAGTTTCAGAAGAAAGCTATTTGTTTCTAGCCATGTTGAACTTGTAATCGAAACCACAAATGCTGATGCTCCAGATACTCAACTAGTCTAAAGAAGGCCAGCACAACAGTTTTCAGCTGTGCTAACATAATTGCAAAAGAGTTTTCTAATGATCAATTAGCCTTTTAAAATGATAAACTTTTATTAGCTAACACAATGTGCCATTGGAACACAGGAGTGATGGTTGCTGATAATAGACCTCTGTACTTCTATGTAGATATTCCATTAAAAGTCAGCCGTTTCCAACAACAATTGTCATTTACAACATTAACAATGTCTACACTGTATTTCTGATCAATTTTATGTTATTTTAATGGACCAATTTTTTTGCTTTTCTTTCAAAAACAAGGACATTTCTCAGTGACCCCAAACTTTTAAACGGTAGTGTATGTTTACAGAAACTTTGCTATGAGACTCGAAATTGAGCTCAGGTGCATCCTGTTTCCATTGATCATCCTTGAGATGTTTCTACAACTTGATTGGAATCCACCTGTGCTATATTCAATTGATTGGACATGATTTGGAAAGGCACACACCTGTCTATATAAGGTCCCACAGTTGACAGTGCATGCCAGAGCAAAAACCAAGTCATGAGGTCGAAGGAATTGTCCGTAGAGCTCCGAGACAGATTTGTGTTGAGGCACAGATCTCGGGAAGGTTACCAAAAAATGTCTGCACCATTGAAGGTCCCCAAGAGCACAGTGGCCTCCATCATTATTAAATGAAAAAGTTTGGAACCACCAAGACTCTTCCCAGAGCTGGCCGCCTGGCCAAACTGAGCCATCGAGGGAGAAGGGCCTTGGTCAGGGAGGTGACCAAGAACCCGATGTTCACTCTGAGAGAGCTTCAGAGGTCCTCTGTGGAGAGGGGAGAACCTCCAGAAGGACAACCATCTCTGCAGCACTCCACCAATCAGGCCTTTATGGTAGAGTGGCCAGACGGAAGCCATTCCTCAGTAAAAGGCACATGACAGCCCGCTTGGAGTTTGCCAATAGGCACCTAAAGACTCTCAGACCATGAGAAACGAGATTCTCTGGTCTGATGAAACCAAGATTGAACTCTTTGGCCTGAAGGCCAAGCATCACGTCTGAGGGAAACCTGGCACCATCCCTACAGTGAAGTATGGTAGTGGCAGCATCTTGCTTTGGAGATGTTTATCAGCGGCAGGGACTGGGAGACTAGTGAGGATCGAGGGAAAGATGAACGGAGCAAAGTACAGAGCGCTCAGGACCTCAGACTGGGACAACAACCCTAAGCACACAGCCAAGACAACGCAGGAGTGGCTTCCAGACAAGACTCTGAATGTTCTTGAGTGGCCCAGCCAGAGCCCGGACTTAAACCCGATTGAACATCTAGCTGTGCAGAAACGCTCTCCATCCAACCATCCAACCTGACAGAGCTTGGGAGGATCTGCAGAGAGAAATGTGAGAAACTGCCCAAATACAGATGTGTCAAGCTTGTAGCGTCATACCCAAGAAGACTCAAGGCTGTAATCACTGCCAAATATGCTTCAACAAAGTACTGAGTTAAGGGGCTGAATACTTATATTAATGTGATATTTACATTTGTAAAAATATTTTTAATACGTTTTGTCATTTGTCATTATGGGGTATTGCGTGTAGATTGATGAGAGGAAAAAACAATTCAATACATTTTAGAATAAGGATGTAACGTAACAAAATGTGGAAAAAGTCAAGGGTCTGAATACTTTCCGAATGCACTGTATATCCAATAGTGCCAACTGTATTTAGCAACCTCATAATTTAATAGTCCATTTATGCAACGATGTTTGGTTATTATATTTTGATTATGAAAATGTATGCACTCAATCACTACTTACTTTAAGTCACTCTGGGTAAGAGTGTCTGCTAAAATGCAAACTATTATTTAAATATACAGTAACAGATGAGATATAGAAAGACTGCAGTATTCTCTTAGGTGAGGAGAGAATGCACTTATCCAAAGTCATACCATGTTGCCCTGCTCTCTTCACGGCACTCACACTTGCACTTTGAAATTTTCTCTCTCTCTCTCGCACGCACGCACGCACACACACACACACACACGCACACACACACACTTATGGTACACAGAGCAAAGTATAAACAATTTAACAGAACACAGAGAACTGTCATCATACCAAAACTGTTTTCAGGAACCCAGTTCACAGTATCACTGCAGTGTTGCTAGTATGACTTTTTGGTATTTTGCTCATGGGAATATTAATGGAGTTCCGAAAATAAGTGTACCTGGATTTTTAAAGTGTTGGATAATTCACCTCATTTACTTTCCTAGATTGTCATGAGGTTGAACATGGGATGATAATGGCAGTAGAGATTATGTAATGAATGGCACTAAATGGCATTGTCTGATATTTCTTGAAAAGAGGGAGAAAGAAATTCCAATGAAAGCTTTGAACCACTTCATCCTAACAACAATGCAGTTACACAGATTACCTCATAGATGACCTCTACCAAACAGGTTGCATAATACATTCCCATAGGGATATACATATATGTACTGTATTCATATACAAAATATATATGATAAACCTGTTAATTCCCAAAAAACATCCAACACTAGGGGCCAGTGACACTTAACATTCCCAATATTTCAACCTGGCTGATAACAACAAACAGACAGAAATTCTTTCCCAAGCAGGTAATGGGCTCTCCAGATTAACTTGTTCCTATCTCCCGCGGCCAGTCTGCATGAGAACTGACCAATAATCTCCTGTTGACTTCGACTAAAAGCAGACTATTTTAAAGATATAGCATTGACAAACTCCACCACTTCACACATAGATGAGAGTAAAATGGTAATACATCATTTCAGTTGTCTACGGTCTGATGGAGTCTGATCAAGCTGTGTAGCTAGTTGTACCTGAGGAGAAGGTGAAGGTACCTATCTGAGCAGTCTTCTATGTGACTGAGGGGAACAAGGTGAGAAACACTCTTAAGTACACAGACAGTGTCAACAGACCAGCTAATGCCAGCCAGTCTCTCTCTCTCTCTCTCTCTCTTGTAGCCATAGTAACTGCCTGCAGTAATCTCTGGAGGTAACAATTGTCACAGGTTTACATTTTCTTTTAATTCTGCAGCACACATACATACAAACGTACAGACAGGCTGCCTCATTGCAATGTGTTGGTAAAGCCATAGCAACGGCCAGCGATGACACTGGAGTGTTGCATGCTGGAAGCAGTCGTGCATTCCTTCACTCCTGGTTACTGAATCTTTCAGCTATTGAGGTCCTTTTGGTCAAAGATGATCTGGTTGGCCAGATAAATGGCGATGATGCCGAAGATGGCGGAGGAGGCCATATAGGCAGTGACGGACTTTGTGAACTGAACAATCATGCCCATGAAAAGAGTGGGAAAGACCTGAGAGAGGAGGAAGGTGCTGTCCAGGATGGCAAAGTCCAACCCTACACCGCGCTTCTCGTAGCCCTCCGGTTCATCCTGCTCGGGGGCTGTGGCGCTGAGGGACGATCCATTCTGGCCGTGGGGAGGGGGGTAGTAGTCTGAGTCTTCCTGGCTGAAGATGGCATGCCCTTTGGTGTCCCCCAGTTTGTGGGTCAGCCCCCCCTCCTCGTCCATGGCTGTCAAATGAGTGATCGAGTCCCGCTTGACCGCAATCCCGTTCTTAAGCATGTTTTTGGTTTTCTTATTTGGCATGTAAACCTGAAATGCAAGGAGATACAAGTACATTCAATATACAGTCTAGGCCTAGGCAGTGTGTGCAAGGGAGTTTGTGTGTGTAGGGCTAGATATGAATATGTGTCAGGAGAGAGCTAGAAAAATTATGCGCAAGATGTGAGCGTTTGTTTTGTATTGGAATATGAGTAAGATACATGGCTGTTGACTCAGCCGATACATGGCTGTTGACTCAGCCGATACATGGCTGTTGACTCAGCCGATACATGGCTGTTGACTCAGCCGATACATGGCTGTTGACTCAGCCGATACATGGCTGTTGACTCAGCCGATACATGGCTGTTGACTCAGCCGATACATGGCTGTTGACTCAGCCGATACATGGCTGTTGACTCAGCCGATACATGGCTGTTGACTCAGCCGATACATGGCTGTTGACTCAGCCGATACATGGCTGTTGACTCAGCCGATACATGGCTGTTGACTCAGCCGATACATGGCTGTTGACTCAGCCGATACATGGCTGTTGACTCAGCCGATACATGGCTGTTGACTCAGCCGATACATGGCTGTTGACTCAGCCGATACATGGCTGTTGACTCAGCCGATACATGGCTGTTGACTCAGCCGATACATGGCTGTTGACTCCTATAGCGTCGAAAGAAGTCAACAAAAATGTATCAGGGTTAGAATATGATCCCATATGGGTCTTTCTATAAATAATGGGGCCAATGTGTGACATTGGGATCCAAAAATGTTGAGTAAATATCCTCCTGCTGAGGACTCACCATCTCCCCGTTTCGTTACAATAGCTGCTCCATCTGTTAGCCCTAGTAGTCTTCTTTTTGAACAGCAGAAAGAACTGTTTCTGTTACAGATAGAGTATGAAAAGGAATTGGAATTTAAACAGGATTTGGAGCATGCTAAAATCAAGCTGCAACAAAAGCGGCTAGAGTTGGTTAGGGAAGGAAAGCTCTCAGGGGAGAGTGTGCTCTGGGAAGGTGACCCAGATTCACCTAGGGGTCGCTCCTCTTTCGGTCGTGCCCCGGATACATTTGATATTGTTGGAAACTTAGTTGCCAAAATTTAATGAGAAGGACCCTGAGACATTATTTTAGTTGTTTGAGCGTGTTGCTGACGTTAAGAGTTAGCCTGATTCTGACCGCACTTTAATGTTGCAGTGTGTGTTGAATGGTAAAGAGCAGGAAGCATATTCAGCTCTTAGTGTTATAAGGGTAAAATGGCTGTTATAGATTTACGAATTGGTTCCTGAGGCTTACCGCCAACGATTTAGAACTTTAAAAAGGGATGATCGACCGACTCATGTTGAGTTTGTGTGAGTTATCTTCACAGTTTAATCGCTGGTGTTCCGCCTCTGCAGTTATGACTTTCCAAGGGCTGTGTGATTTGATTAATTTAAGGACACAATCCATGATCGTATAGCCACGTACATTAACGAATGAAAAGTAAAGGCTGTCGATGAAGCTGCGGTTTTGGTGGATGAGTGTTTTGACTCAAGTGTCTTTGCAGAGCCCTGTATTCGGAGTGAGTGGGGGCGTTCAGCAAGATTTGGGCTTCGCTCACCGAGATACTCTGGTGCAAGGGCAGAGTTTCATTCAACTGGGGTTGAACCTGACTCCTGTGGTAAAGCTGACTTTGGTCAAGTGTCACTGTCAGGGTTCAGGTCATTGGAAAAACAAATGTCCGGTTCTCAGGGCTCAGGGTAAATTCAGTACTTGCGCTTAAGTTAAATCTAAGCCTAAGGCGTTAGCAGTGCCTGTCCCACATCAGTTCACTCCGGACACACTGTCTCATGCCCAGGGGCATGTGAAAGTCCATATTGACCCAGACTATTTACCTTTCATTACGAACGGTTTTGTGTCTGTTAGGAAGTAACGACCTAGCGCCAGTGAGGATCCTGAGAGACACAGGTGCCTCTGAGTCGTTTGTGTTGGAGTCTGTTACCCTTCTCTGCTGAGACTGATTTGGGGAATAGTGTTTTAATTAGGGGAATAGGTTTGAACTCTGTCAGTTCCATTGCATAAACTGATGTTGGATTGTGGACTGGTGAAAGGTGAGGTTGTTGTGGGGGTGCACCCTTCGTTGCCTATTGAGGGTATTGACATTATCCTTGGGAGTAACTTGGCTAGTGAGCGTGTATGACCTGTTGTGTTTCCATCTCTAGTGATTTCCGCTAAGCTGTCATTTGTAGGGATTCCTGATGAGTGCGCAGAGTTTCTCAGAAGTGTTCTCTGCGTGTGACGTGTTCTATGAGCCGTGGCAACCTGGTCACTGTGCCGGCTAACAAGAATGGCACAAAGAAATCTGTCACTACTTTCCTTGTTATCCTATTATCTGTACCCCGCTCCGATGTAATCAAGGAGCAACGGGTTGACCCCACATTAGAAGAGTTGCGTTACCAAATTGTGCATGTGGAACAGTTGGGAGGTGTCGCCCATGGCTATTTTCTCCAAGAAGATGTCCTGATGAGAAAGTGGGTGTCATGGTGGTAGTTTTGTGGGAGGCTATTAGTCAGGTTGTTGTACCAGTTAAGCTTCGTGAGTTGGTGTTGACAACTTCCCACAACGACGTTGCTGGACATATGGGTGTGAGGAAAACCTACAATCGCATATTAAGAAATGTCTTTGGCCTAGGTTAAAGAGGGAATGTTTCTGAGTTCATCAAAACTTGTTACACCTGTCAATTAAAGGGCGACAGGGTAGCCTAGTGGATAGAACGTTGGACTAGTAAGGTTGCCAGTTCAAACCCCCGAGCTGACAAGGTACAAATCTGTCGTTCTGCCCCTGAACAGGCAGTTAACCCACAGTTCCTAGGCCATCATTGAAAATAAGAATTTATTTTCCCCATGGAAGTTTGAACATGTACCCCCATGGATTTGAGACGCAGGCTGCGTCATTTGGGACGCAGGCTGGGTCTTCTATTAGGATCCAGGGCAATATTTTGTTTGTGACTGGTATGATGTTCCGGGGTCCTTGTTGGTCCCCAGTTTTATGGGGGGGTGTGATGACCCTCCCACTCTGTCTGCCAAATTCTCTCTCTTTGCTCTTGTTTTCCTTAATAGGATGCCGGTGGGTAGAGCTGGGAGGCTGTGTTCCGGGATAAATACACCTCTTCCCCATTCATTGAGGAGACTCTCTCCATGCAGACACTGTTAGATTTTGGTTGTGGCTGTTTTGTTTGCTTTGGCACCTTTTCAATACCCCTCATTATCACATTTATGCACGCAACCACTCACTTACACTACTGACTACACACACACCATTGTTAATTGTATTTAGTTCAGTTAATTAATATATTAGTTAATGAATTAATATATTGTTATTCCTTATCTCTACGTTGTCTCCCTATTTTTTGTTACGAACTTTGAGCCAGTTCATGACTCCACCTACACAACAACATAGGTCTGGGACTATACATCCTTTCAGTAGGGTTCATACAAGTCAAATTCAAGGACTTTCAGGGACTTTTTGTACATACAGGGTTTAATATACAGTGGGGCAAAAAAGTATTTAGTCAGCCACCAATTGTGCAAGTTCTCCCACTTAAAAAGATGAGAGGCCTGTAAAAATCACATTGTAGGATTTTTAATGAATTGGTGGCTGACTAAATACTTTTCTGCCCCACTGTAGAACCACTCCTCCCCCCAAATAGCATGCAAAAAAGTGGTCATTACCTCTTGCAGAATAATTTATATTTTAGGCCTTGCCAATGCATTGATATTCAAAGTATTATTACATTATAAAATATGTGTGAATAATTAGGACAATTCCTGATTTGAATAGACTGGATCCATGCATGGCGATTTTTGGGCCGACAGAGTCCCACAAAGTAATGAATAGCTTTAGCGTTCATCTCACCATCACTGTTTAAGTAATGAGAAAGTGACCAAAAAACAGGTTCCTTTTCTAATGGAAGGATTTGTATGGAAAGCCAAGATTAGATGTCGTCCTCATAATAACCGCATGTGGTTTTACAGCAACAGAGTAGCGCAACACCCTTCAATTGAAGTGGAGGGAAATAAACGAGTGGCCACATCTCTCACAAAAATGTATAAGGGAGCAGGAGAACATAAATTGGCTACAATAACTTTTTACCAAATTGAGGACATGTCTGATTTTCAAGGTAGGCTGATTCCAGTACTTGAATTTCTGAGCTCCCAGTTCAAGTAAGCTACTTCAAGTTACTTCAAGCTACTTCTTTAAAATTGCAGGTCTAACATGGAAAACAAAATGCTTTTGTCATGTTATTTATTTACCAGGTTATATTGTGAATAAGCCCACTAGGCTATGTCATTTGTTTTCATTATATCTTAAATCATTCATAGAAGAGCGTTGGTTGTTGCACACAATTGTAGACTGTGTCCAATCCGAGGCACAAAAACATGAACTCATTACCTTGATTCTTTCTCTTAAATCTAAGGAGACCCTGCTGGAAATCAAGCAGTCAACAACAGATTATCAACATCAATTCGCTAGGGATATTAGATCCAACAGTGGATCCAGGCACAACGGTCTTCACCGGTGAAATGAACGAGACACCAAAATATTCTGGACATTCCTTGCATTTCTTTTTCCAGCACTTGAGCTGTTGCATGGCATGTGCTATCACAACAGCTGTTCCTCACTTGACTGTCATTTGTAAAATTCCTTCCTGGATCAGATTATGTGTGAAAATATCACGGCATAACTAATCAGCTGGACACCAAATGCTCATCTAATAAGTATTGTGCATAATTATTGAAGAACTACGTTAATGACAGTATCAATTTAGGTGTTAACTATCAAGGTAAGGTGACTCTTTATCGGTTAGAAGCATTCGATTTTGCAATGCATACATTATTTTGAATTTGTGTGCCCATGAATACCAGTAACATAAGGAGACCCTAAATGTACCTGTACTTACACTGCATGTTCCGACAGCTCGATCCAGGATTCTTACAGGGTTCAAGTTCAATGTCTAATTTAACCGACTAATCCTTAACATATATAAGAACAACTTACATTGCCATAAATGCAAGAACAGAAATGTTATGTTTTATGTCACATGATTTTGGGCAAATCTGTCAAGACACCAACAATGATAAAGGGTAAAACATAGGTTTTAAATCAACTTGTTAATTTGATTGAATATAGCTATGACCCCCCTTATATCAATGTAATAACAGGAAAAAGGCATTATCAATGACTTATCAACAGCTGTAACAAGCTGTTAATTGTAAGAAATCCTCACTGGTACCCTAATTTATAGAAAGACCCATATACACTATTCACAGTGCAGAGTCCTGTATGTAAGTGTGCCTTTCGGTCCTTACCTCCATTTCCTTGTGGTAGTGAC
Organism: Oncorhynchus clarkii lewisi; assembly: GCF_045791955.1. Taxonomy (NCBI): domain Eukaryota; kingdom Metazoa; phylum Chordata; class Actinopteri; order Salmoniformes; family Salmonidae; genus Oncorhynchus; species Oncorhynchus clarkii. Next base: position 78,979,869 of record NC_092148.1, on the reverse strand, counting down.
ATGTGAGGGTGTAGGGCAGCGTCTGCAGCGTGGCATAGGCAAAGCCTGTCAGAGCTGACATCAGGCTGACCAGGACCACGCTCTTGGACATACATATGACCAGGGCAGAGATGGTGAAGCTCACCATGCTGCTCAGGTAGACCCGGCGCGAGCCAAAATGGCGAACCAGTCGGCTCATGAGCAGGGAGAAGACGGTTGAGGTAGCACACTGAAAGAACAGGCCCAGGCTGCCCATACGGATGCCTGCAAGACAGGATTGAAATTGTGGCAACAAATTAAGATAAACTATTATGTTATATTAATTCTATGCACTAACACTCAAACGGGACAGTTTTATCTCAATCTCTGCATTCAAAGACTCAATCATGGACACTTACTGACAGTTGTGGCTGCTTTGTGTGATGTATTGTTGTCTCTACCTTCTTGCCCTTGCCCTGTGCTGTTGTCTGTGCCCAATAATGTTTGTACCATGTTTTGTGCTGCTACCATGTTGTGTTGCTACCTTGTTGTTGTCATGTTGTGTTGCTACCATGCTGTGTTGTCATGTGTTGCTGCCTTGCTATGTTGTTATCTTAGGCCTCTCTTTATGTAGTGTTGCGCTGGTGCGCGATAGTGTCTCTCTTGTTGTGATGTGTGTTTTGTCCTATATTTATATTTTCTTTATTTTATTTTTAATCCCAGGCCCCCGTCCCCGCAGGAGGCCTTTTGCCTTTTGGTAGGCCGTCATGTAAATAAGAAGATGTTCTTGACTGACTTGCCTAGTTAGATAAAGGTTAAATAAAAAAATATATACATATAAAAAATGGTTATTGGTTACAGTAATTCTTCATTATTCTATTTATTTTTGTATTTTTGTTTACCCCCTTTTCTCCCCAATTTCATGGTATCCAATTGTTAGTAATTACTATCTTGTCTCATCGCTACAACTCCCGTACGGGCTCGGGAGAGACGAAGGTCGAAAGCCATGCGTCCTCCGAAACACAACCCAAACAAGCCGCACTGCTTCTTAACACAGCGCACCAATGTGTCGGAGGAAACACTGGCTACCTTCGTTAGCGCACACTGCGCACGGCCATGAGTCGCTGGTGCGCGATGAGACAAGGATATCCCTACCAGCAAACCCTCCCTAACCCGGACGACGCTAGGCCAATTGTGCGTCACCCCACGGACCTCCCGGTCGCGGCCGGCTGCAACAGAGCCTGGGCGCGAACCCAGGGTCTCTGGTGGCACAGCTAGCAGTGCCCTAGACCACTGCGCCACCCGGGAGGCCCATTATTCTAATTCTAGTTAGTAAGCTAGCCATTAGATTGCTAATCGCCTCAGGTGTACATATCGCCTCATGCATACATATCAGGTATGAAGGTAAGACCCAGATGCAGACCACATCAAATAAACAATAGTTTAATATTCCAACAGGGGCAGGCAATAGACAGGTCAAGGCAGGCAGGGGTCTGTAAACCAGAGGTGGGGCAACGGTACCGGGCGGCAGTTAGGCTCAGGGTCAGGGTAAGGCAGAGGTCGGTAATCCAGAGCGGGGCAAAGGTAGGCTCAGGGCCAGGGGAAGGCAGAGTGGTCAAGCAGGTGGGCTCAGAGTCAGGACAGGCAAGGGTCAAAACCAGGAGTGCGAGAAAAGAGAGACTGGAAAAAGCAGGAGCTGAGACACAAAACGCTGTTTGACTTGAACAAACAAGACGAACTGGCAACAGACAAACAGAGAACACAGGTATACATACACAGGGGATAATGGGGATGATGGGTGACACCTGGAGGGGAGTGGAGACAATCACAAAGACAGGTGAAACAGATCAGGGTGTGACAATACACGAACAGGAACAACCCAAGGTCAAACACAATACTAATACACCACAACCTGCAGTGGTTGCAAATGTAAAATACAACCAGTAGCCTCATCCGGACACTAAGTATTCAAAACTACCCCTGTAGGATCCGGGTTATGATCTGTGTTTTAAGTGTGTTTTTTCCATTTCACGTCATACTTTCAACCCGTCTAAATATACAACACACTTTACCACAGATGAACCTATAGCTGCATTAATGGTTCTTTATGTGTTTTGTAATTCTGTTTGCATATGCCATCAACACACAGAAGATATCTGCTCAGTGAGGAATTTAAAGACCAGCAAACAGTTGAGTCAGCAAACAGTTTGACTGGACTGTATCGGAAACCATCACAGACCAAATTGACATGTTTGCTGAGGTGGTAGCTCTTGCTCAAGTTCCACCAGATCTGGGTTAAAAAACAATTTGATATCTTTTCAAATACTTAATATGTGCTTGATTGAACTTGCCTGGCTTAATGGACTAATAGAATAGTCCCAAAACTGAAAACCCTGTCCGTCTGGCACTCCAGGTGGGATATTGCAAATGCTCCAAAGAATTCAACTATCTTCATCTTCTGCACATCTATCACTCCAGTGTTAATGTTAAATTGTAATTATTTCGCCACTATGGCCTATTTATTGTCTGTATATATACTTTTTTTCTATTGTGTTATTGACTGTAAGTTTGTTTATTCCATGTGTAACTCTGTTGTTGTTTGTGTCGCCCTGCTTTGCTTTATCTTGGCCAGGTCGCTGTTGTAAATGCTAACTTTTTCTCAACTAGCCTACCTGGTTAAATAAAGGTGAAATAGGGTTAGTTTATTTTTATGTTATTTATTTTATTTAAGTATTTGAACCCAGGTCTGGGTCCCACCAGCGCCTGCTCAGGGTCTCACCCATTGAAGAGAAATTTAGTGTTCAAACACCCGACAGAGTAGTATTTAAAGCGGACTGATATTACAGTAGGCTGTAAGTGCATAGGTCACAAGTTCAGCAACATGGCAGCTAATATCACATGGGAAAAGGATGTGGATGGACTAGCTGTTTTAAAGCAAAGGACTAAGCCCACATTACAAACACTGCATGAGATTAGCTTTAACCAGCATTGGAAGTTCAGGGTATACAATCAGACCTTCACGGAGGAAAAGTCACATTGCGGTAAAAAAAAAGGTTAACACAAGATAATCTCAATTATGGGGTGTAATTTCAATCGCACTCCACACTGCCCTTTCCCACCTGGACAAAAGGAACACCTATGTGAGAATGCTGTTCATTGACTACAGCTCAGAGTTCAACACCATAGTGGCCACGAAGCTCATCACTAAGCTAAGGACCCTGGGACTAAATACAGTGCCTTGCGAAAGTATTCGGCCCCCTTGAACTTTGCGACCTTTTGCCACATTTCAGGCTTCAAACATAAAGATATAAAACTGTATTTTTGTGAAGAATCAACAACAAGTGGGACACAATCATGAAGTGGAACGACATTTATGGGATATTTCAAACTTTTTTAACAAATCAAAAACTGAAAAATTGGGCGTGCAAAATTATTCAGCCCCCTTAAGTTAATACTTTGTAGCGCCACCTTTTGCTGCGATTACAGCTGTAAGTCGCTTGGGGTATGTCTTTATCAGTTTTGCACATCGAGAGACTGACATTTTTTCCCATTCCTCCTTGCAAAACAGCTCGAGCTCAGTAAGGTTGGATGGAGAGCATTTGTGAACAGCAGTTTTCAGTTCTTTCCACAGATTCTCGATTGGATTCAGGTCTGGACTTTGACTTGGCCATTCTAACACCTGGATATGTTTATTTTTGAACCATTCCATTGTAGATTTTGCTTTATGTTTTGGATCATTGTCTTGTTGGAAGACAAATCTCCGTCCCAGTCTCAGGTCTTTTGCAGACTCCATCAGGTTTTCTTCCAGAATGGTCCTGTATTTGGCTCCATCCATCTTCCCATCAATTTTAACCATCTTCCCTGTCCCTGCTGAAGAAAAGCAGGCCCAAACCATGATGCTGCCACCACCATGTTTGACAGTGGGGATGGTGTGTTCAGCTGTGTTGCTTTTACGCCAAACATAACGTTTTGCATTGTTGACAAAAAGTTCAATTTTGGTTTCATCTGACCAGAGCACCTTCTTCCACATGTTTGGTGTGTCTCCCAGGTGGCTTGTGGCAAACTTTAAACAACACTTTTTATGGATATCTTTAAGAAATGGCTTTCTTCTTGCCACTCTTCCATAAAGGCCAGATTTGTGCAATATACGACTGATTGTTGTCCTATGGACAGAGTCTCCCACCTCAGCTGTAGATCTCTGCAGTTCATCCAGAGTGATCATGGGCCTCTTGGCTGCATCTCTGATCAGTCTTCTCCTTGTATGAGCTGAAAGTTTAGAGGGACGGCCAGGTCTTGGTAGATTTGCAGTGGTCTGATACTCCTTCCATTTCAATATTATCGCTTGCACAGTGCTCCTTGGGATGTTTAAAGCTTGGGAAATCTTTTTGTATCCAAATCCGGCTTTAAACTTCTTCACAACAGTATCTCGGACCTGCCTGGTGTGTTCCTTGTTCTTCATGATGCTATCTGCGCTTTTAACGGACCGCTGAGACTATCACAGTGCAGGTGCATTTATACGGAGACTTGATTACACACAGGTGGATTGTATTTATCATCATTAGTCATTTAGGTCAACATTGGATCATTCAGAGATCTTCACTGAACTTCTGGAGAGAGTTTGCTGCACTGAAAGTAAAGGGGCTGAATAATTTTGCACGCCCAATTTTTCAGTTTTTGATTTGTTAAAAAAGTTTGAAATATCCAATAAATGTCGTTCCACTTCATGATTGTGTCCCACTTGTTGTTGATTCTTCACAAAAAAATACAGTTTTATATCTTTATGTTTGAAGCCTGAAATGTGGCAAAAGGTCGCAAAGTTCAAGGGGGCCGAATACTTTCGCAAGGCACTGTACTTCCCTCTACAACTGGATCCTGGACTTGCTGACGGCCGTCCCAAGGTGGTAAGGGTAGGCAACAACACGTCTGCCATGCTGATCTCTCTCAGGGGAGTGTACTTAGTCCCCTCCTGTACTCCCTGTTCACCCACGACTGTGTGGCCAAACACCGGTACCCCCTGTATATAGCCTCGTTATTTTTATTTTATTGTTTTACTTTTCATTATTTTTTACTTTAAATATTTTCTTAATTCTTCTTCTTGGTTAAGGGCTTGTAAGTAAGCATTTCACGGTAAGGTTTACACTTGTTGTATTCGGCGCATGTGACAAATAAAGTTTGATTTGATTTAATAATACATGCTTTGTTATAACTTCAATAAATATGATGTCAGGCTTCAGACTTTTGTGCTTGGCCTGTCCTGTACTTGAATGAACATGCTCTTTGTGCACTGATTATGACATTAATGCACTGTGAGTGTGACATTCCTCCTGGTCCTGCAGAGAGAGAGGGAGGTAGAAGCAGGAAGCATTGCAGAGCTCCACTACACACAGAGAAGAGACCTGGAGGGCGCTCACTCTCGGTTTCTCTCTCACTTTGTCTCTTTCGCACTGGGTCTGTCTCTCTTTGTCTCTCACCTCTCTCTGCTGGGAGTCTGGGATACTATGCCTGTCTCACACAGGTCACCCCCAACCAAGACTGCTGTGTGATCCGCCAGTCAGATTTAATGCAGTTTGAAGGTCAAAGACACTGACAGTGCTCTTCTCCTTTTACAGTGACCTTCCCCTTCCCATCCAATAAAGCTATGCAATCTTCTACACGCTTAGAGAAAATGGTGCTATCAAGAACCTAAAAGAGTTTTTCAGCTATTAGGCAACTAGATTCAGCTGCTGGACGATTTTTGTTGGCGTGAATGGAAAATAAATATTATAATTTGTACACAGACCACATCTAAGCCCAAAAAAAGGTTGTATTTGAAAAGAACAATAATTTAACACGTTGATTACATTGAGACAAGATCACATCTCATTTTTTTTATTTGTGGGTTTACTTAGGAACAGATTTCTTTTTGCTGAATTCCTTCGATTTTAGTAATCTTTCTAGTCATAAAAAATTGGCTTGCGGGCTGGTTTTGGCCCACCGGCTGCCTGTTGCAGATCCCTGCCATAGGAGAACCCTTTGAAGAACCATTTTTGGTTCCAGGTAGAACCCTTTCCACAGAGGGATGCATTAACAATGCATTGAGCGACTCCTCTCACAGGTACGCTTTCACTTTTTTAGAATTAGAAGTGTGTGGCAACGGAATGACTATTGTAAATAAAGGATTTGAAGAAAACTATATATCTGCCTCGTGGGACTAGAACTCACAACTATGAGCAAACTGTCTTGTGGAATGTGCCACCAATCAGTCATAGCGATTGAAAGAAAATACGAGCTGAAATGACCACCATTGTCAACTATTTCTTGTTACGATGGATGTAGCTACAACTATAAACGTGTAATCTTCATAGCATATATGTTTTTTTCTTCTTTGTAACAGCACATACAGTATCTGGATTGAAATGTACTTAAGTACAGTGGTGGAAAAAGTAGTACATTTTTATACTTGAGGAAAAGTAAAAAGTAAAAGTAAATGCTATACATCAAATCCCTTATATTAAGCAAACCGGACAGCACAATGTTATTATTTTTTTTTTTATGGACAGCCAGGGTCACACTCCAAGACTCAGACATAATTTACAAACACTGAGTCCGCCAGATAAGAGGCAGTAGGGATGACAACGTGTTATATTGCTAGGTGCGTGAATTGGACCATATTGTTGTCCTGCCTGAGCATTCGAAATGCAACAAGTACTTTTTGGTGTTAGGGAAAATGTATGGGAGTAAAAAGTACATATTTTATTTAGGAATGTAGTGGAGTAAAATTTTAAGTTATGAAACATAAATAGTAAAATACAGGTACCCCAAAAAAAGACTTAAGTAGTACTCCAAAAATGTTTACTTAGTTACTTTACACCACTGCTCTATTGGCCACTTGAGAACTTTGGGTTCTCTGATTGTGAATCCATCAAATATCAAGGATCTATACTCCCAATGAAGCAGAGCTTGCTGAGCCCAAGTGTTTATGTGATAATATCAAATAGTGTCTACAGGAGAGATTGAGAGGCACTCTGAAGCTTGCCCTGCCAAAGTTAGTGATAGAGTCACACAGTATATCTAAAAAAAAAGAGTCAACTCACCATCCTCGTAGCGCTGCCTGGAGGCGGTCCCGGGGGCGGCACTGGGCATGCCTTCGTACAGCCCCTCCCCCATAAAGTCTGTGTAAAAGAGCATGAAGGACATGACGGCCATCCAGCTGCAGAGCTGGGCCATGCACAGCTGCCTCATCACCCGGGGCACGTGGCAGTAGCTGCGGTAGATGGCTGGAGTCATGGACCAGCACGTCCTCAGCAGGCACAGTAGCGGAATCGACTTGAGCAGGTAGCAGCAGGAGCGCGGCACACCACAGCGACCTGCCTCCAAGAGAGGACCAGGCTCCAGGGCCGTGGTGCACGGCGGCTCCTCCGACACCCTCATGGTGATCAGCACGCTGGTCACGAAGATGAGGATGAGCATGAAGAAGAGGCACTCTGCCTGGCCACCCAGGTAGACTGACAGCAGGCCCCGGCTCCAGTCCAGCGCAGGCAGCAGGTAGCCCACACAGCCTCCCAGGCTGACCATAAAGGAGAACATGGCAAAGGCCTGGTTGCAGTCCTCCTCATTGAGGTACAGGTCAGACAGGAGCGCCTCCAGCGGAGTGAAGCACACCTGGCCACAGAAGTCGAGCAGGCCCACACCGAGGATGAGGAAGGCCACCTGCAGGGCGCATCCGCCCCAGGAGAAGTAGGCAGCCAGCAGGTCGGCATGGGGGATGATGAGGAGGGCTAAGAGGACTCCCAGGGACAGCAGCCAGATGAAGGGCCGGCGGCGGCCGTAGCTGCTGTTGCAATGGTCACTGGCTGAGCCAATCAGAGGGATGAAGATGAGACCTAACACTGGGCCGATACCTGGGAACAGAAATAAGGGAAGTAGTGAGGTTGATTCATTGGTTGTCAGTATCAAAGTCAAAGCCAACATAATAGTTATTGGATTTGAGTTTTACCACAATATTTACCTGTGAACTGGGAAATGTGCAATCCAACAAATGTCCTGGCTGCATCTGATGTTTTCTGGTATCTTCCAGCTTACTATTTCACAACCTTCCCCGTGCTGACAGGGCTTGGAGGCAGGCTCTGTGGCCCCACTGGCCGCTTTACTGCTACATCCATCTCTTTGAGTGCTTGTGAAGGATGCCTACAGATGGTTCTGTGCCCCGAGCTAACTCACCGTCAACCTCCCTCTCCTCCCCACTGCTCCACACTGCTCCCCACTGCTAGCTTGGGCTAATTGGAACACCTCATGACAAAGGCTGCTTGTGGAGCAACACGACTCACATTCGACTCACATTCCCCACAATGGCCAGATGTATGCTTCTGGTTTCACAGTGGGAACACGCACAAAATGCTTCTTTTGAAAACTTCCATCAAAATAAAAAATAAAACATATTAACTAGATCCACATGAGGGACGTCACAAGTGTCAATCTGATTAAATATGTGTGGAGACTGGAGAGTATAATGAATATTCCATTATTCCATTCCCAGACAATGACCTTTTATGTTTGGGATTTTTCTACCTGGATGGATATGTGACAACAACACTTTGTTGGAAACTGTTACACAATGAAATGAAAGAAACCAGATATTATTTTATTGGCATTAAGTTGTGTAATGGTTCCCAGGAAAACATTTCCTGAGGTAAAAAAAAATGTGGTTGGTTTGGGGTTTAGTTCATGTTGACAGGCTCTCAGTGGAGCAGCCCCACAGACAGACTGACGGACGGACAGACAGGCGGACGGAAGGCCAGAGACAGAGACATACAGAATGGGTCACTGCAGTCAGACCCTCACTCACATTTCTGCCTGGCTGCCACAGCTGTGGAAGCCCATCATAACAATCCAGTGTGTAGAGCCTGATGGTACAGTCTGAACTCTCACACACACAGTCCTACTCTGCTAAATATGAGCTCTCTTTCCCTCACCACACACCACAAGCATTTCGCTACACCCACAATAACATCTGCTAAATAAGTGTATGTGACCAATCAATATGATTTGACATACAATCCCAGTATGTATGCACACCACAATGTACTTTCTCATATAGAATACACACACAGCAATGTGCTTTTAAACTTGATACAGTACACACGCACCACACGTACCACACACACACACACACCCACCCACCCACCCACCCACCACCACGTGATCTCTAACTTATAAGCAGTATACACACACCACCATGTGATCTCTAACTTATAAGCAGTATACACACACCACCATTTGATCTCTAACTTATAAGCAGTATACACACACCACCATGTGATCTCTAACTTATAAGCAGTATACACACACCACCATGTGATCTCTAACTTATAAGCAGTATACACACACCACCATGTGATCTCTAACTTATAAGCAGTATACACACACCACCATGTGATCTCTAACTTATAAGCAGTATAAACACACCACCATGTGATCTCTAACTTATAAGCAGTATACACACACCACCATGTGATCTCAAACTTATAAGCAGTATACACACACCACCATGTGATCTCTAACTTATAAGCAGTATACACACACCACCATTTGATCTCTAACTTATAAGCAGTATACACACACCACCATGTGATCTCTAACTTTAAGCAGTATAAACACACCACCATGTGATCTCTAACTTTAAGCAGTATAAACACACCACCATGTGATCTCTAACTTATAAGCAGTATACACACACCACCATGTGATCTCTAACTTATAAGCAGTATAAACACACCACCATGTGTTCTCTAACTTATAAGCAGTATAAACACACCACCATGTGATCTCTAACTTATAAGCAGTATACACACACCACCATGTGATCTCTAACTTATAAGCAGTATAAACACACCACCATGTGTTCTCTAACTTATAAGCAGTATACACACACCACCATGTGCTTTGCACTCATATACAGGACACACTATAATGTGATTTTCTAACATAAGACATGCCCCTGAGCCACTCTACAGAAAGCAGAGTAAAATAGTAGATTAAAGAATTAAAGGGAGGCAACTGGGAAGTATAAATCCAGAGAAGTAGTCATTAGATAAAGTAGATGGACTGCATCTGAGAATCTGACATTACTGCTAGGAAAACCAGACATAAGCCTCCAGGACACAAGTTCCATCTCCATTCACTTAACACTTGACCGTTCCATTAGAAGAAGCTAAAGCAGAAAGTGAAGGAGGTTTTGTGCCATTCCCCGATCAGGTTTACGGGTTGTGTGGGAACGATACAAATAAAACAAAAATATCCTGTTTGCGTGCAGCTGTTTAGAGAGAGGGAGAGTGGAGTGTACGTTAAGACACCTCATATTATCCGTCCACTGGAGTTGTAATTGCCATATGCACATTTTGGAGGGACAATCTCAATCCGTTTGGTCACAAGATAATCTGACAGAGAGAAGAAATGCTTTTACAGCAAACCATCTAGAAGCCATTTGCTGGCAACAGGATGATGCAACTATTTACATCGCCTACACAAAAAATCCACTGCAGAATGGTGGCTATATATACACAGAGCCAGTGGTGCAGCACGGTGGCTATATATACACAGATCCAGTGGTGCAGCACGGTGGCTATATATACACAGAGCCAGTGGTGCAGCACGGTGGCTATATATACACAGAGCCAGTGGTGCAGCACGATGGCTATATATACACAGAGCCAGTGGTGCAGCACGGTGGCTATATATACAAGAGCCAGTGGTGCAGCACGGTGGCTATATATACAGAACCAGTGGTGCAGCACGGTGGCTATATATACACAGATCCAGTGGTGCAGCACGGTGGCTATATATACAAGAGCCAGTGGTGCAGCACGGTGGCTATATATACAAGAGCCAGTGGTGCAGCACGGTGGCTATATATACACAGAGCCAGTGGTGCAGCACGGTGGCTATATATACAGAGCCAGTGGTGCAGCACGGTGGATATATATACACAGAGCCAGTGGTGAAGCACGGTGGATATAAATACACAGAGCCAGTGGTGCAGCACGGTGGCTATATATACACACAGAGCCAGTGGTGCAGCACGGTGGCTATATACACACAGAGCCAGTGGTGCAGCACGGTGGCTATATATACACAGAGCCAGTGGTGCAGCACGGTGGCTATATATACACAGAGCCAGTGGTGCAGCACACTGGCTATATATGCACACAAAGAGCCAGTGGTGCAGCACGGTGGCTATATATACACAGAGCCAGTGGTGCAGCACGGTGGCTATATATACACAGAGCCAGTGGTGCAGCACGGTGGCTATATATACAGAGCCAGTGGTGCAGCACGGTGGCTATATATACAGAGCCAGTGGTGCAGCACAGTGGCTATAAATACACAGAGCCAGTGGTGCAGCACGCTGGCTATATATGCACACAAAGAGCCAGTGGTGTAGCACGGTGGCTATATATACACAGAGCCAGTGGTGCAGCACGGTGGCTATATATACAGAGCCAGTGGTGCAGCACGGTGGCTATATATACACAGAGCCAGTGGTGCAGCACGGTGGCTATATATACACAGAGCCAGTGGTGCAGCACGGTGGCTATATACACACAGAGCCAGTGGTGCAGCACGGTGGCTATATATACACAGAGCCAGTGGTGCAGCACGGTGGCTATATATACACAGAGCCAGTGGTGCAGCACGGTGGCTATATATACACAGAGCCAGTGGTGCAGCACGGTGGCTATATATACACAGAGCCAGTGGTGCAGCACGGTGGCTATATATACACAGAACCAGTGGTGCAGCACGGTGGCTATATATACAGAGCCAGTGGTGCAGCACGGTGGATATATATACACAGAGCTAGTGGTGCAGCACGGTGGCTATATATACACAGAGCCAGTGGTGCAGCACGGTGGCTATATATACACAGAGCCAGTGGTGCAGCACGGTGGCTATATATACACAGAGCCAGTGGTGCAGCACGGTGGCTATATATACACACAAAGAGCCAGTGGTGCAGCACGCTGGCTATATATGCACACAAAGAGCCAGTGGTGCAGCACGGTGGCTATATATACACACAAAGAGCCAGTGGTGCAGCACGGTGGCTATATATACAGAGCCAGTGGTGCAGCACGGTGGCGATATTTACACAGAGCCAGTGGTGCAGCACGGTGGCTATATATACATAGAGCCAGTGGTGCAGCATGGTGGCTATATATACAGAGCCAGTGGTGCAGCACGGTGGCTATATATACACAGAGCCAGTGGTGCAGCACGGTGGCTATATATACACAGAGCCAGTGGTGCAGCACGGTGGCTATATATACACAGAGCCAGTGGTGCAGCACGGTGGCTATATATACACAGAGCCAGTGGTGCAGCACGGTGGCTATATATACACAGAGCCAGTGGTGCAGCACGGTGGCTATATATACACAGAGCCAGTGGTGCAGCACGGTGTCTATATATACACACAAAGAGCCAGTGGTGCAGCACGCTGGCTATATATGCACACAAAGAGCCAGTGGTGCAGCACGGTGTCTATATATACACACAAAGAGCCAGTGGTGCAGCACGCTGGCTATATATGCACACAAAGAGCCAGTGGTGCAGCACGGTGTCTATATATACACACAAAGAGCCAGTGGTGCAGCACGGTGGCTATATATACACACAAAGAGCCAGTGGTGCAGCACGGTGGCTATATATGCACACAAAGAGCCAGTGGTGCAGCACGGTGGCTATATATACAAGAGCCAGTGGTGCAGCACGGTGGCTATATATACAAGAGCCAGTGGTGCAGCACGGTGGCTATATATACAAGAGCCAGAGGTGCAGCACGGTGGCTATATATACATAGAGCCAGTGGTGCAGCACGGTGGCTATATATACAAGAGCCAGTGGTGCAGCACGGTGGCTATATATACAAAGAGCCAGTGGTGCAGCACGGTGGCTATATATACAAAGAGCCAGTGGTGCAGCACGGTGGCTATATATACAAAGAGCCAGTGGTGCAGCACGGTGGCTATATATACAAAGAGCCAGTGGTGCAGCACGGTGGCTATATATACAAAGAGCCAGTGGTGCAGCACGGTGGCTATATATACAAAGAGCCAGTGGTGCAGCACGGTGGCTATATATACAAAGAGCCAGTGGTGCAGCACGGTGGCTATATATACAAAGAGCCAGTGGTGCAGCACGGTGGCTATATATACACAGAGCCAGTGGTGCAGCACGGTGGCTATATATACATAGAGCCAGTGGTGCAGCACGGTGGCTATATATACAAGAGCCAGTGGTGCAGCACGGTGGCTATATATACAGAACCAGTGGTGCAGCACGGTGGCTATATATACACAGAGCCAGTCATGCAAATTAATTACTTAAAAATCATACAATGTGATTTTCTGGATTTTTGTTAGATTCCGTCTCTTACAGTTAAAGTGTACCTATGATACAAATTACAGACCTCTACATTCTTTGTAAGTAGGAAAACCTGCTAAATCGGCAGTGTATCGAATACTTGTTCTCCCCACTGTAGATACTGTTCTACCTGTTTCCTCCAGCATCTTCACAAGGTTCTTTGCTGTTGTTCTGGGATTGATTTGCACTTTTCGTACCAAAGTACGTTAATCTCTAGGAGACAGAACGTGTCTCCTTCCTGAGTGGTATGATGGCTGTGTGGTCCCATGGTGTTTATACTTGCGTACTATTGTTTATACAGATGAACGTGGTACCTTCAGGCATTTGGAAATTGCTTCCAAGGATAAACCAGACTTGTGGAGGTCTACAATTGTTTTTTTTTAGGTCCTGGCTGATTTCTTTTGATTTTCCCATGATGTCAAGCAATGAGGCACTGGGTATGAAGGTAGGCCTTGAAATACATCCACAGGTACATCTCCAATTGACTCAAATGATGTAAATTAGCCTAACAGAAGCTTCTAAACAATGACATCATTTTCTGGAATTTTCCAAGCTGTTTAAAGGCACAGTCAACTTAGTGTATGTAAACTTCTCACCCACTGGAATTGTGATACAGTGAATTATAGGTGAAATAATCTGTCTGTAAACAATTGTTGGAAAAATTAGTAGATGTCTTATCCGACTTGCCAACACTATAGTTTGTTCACAATAAATTTGTGGAGTGATTGAAAAATGAGTGTTAATGACTCCAACCTAAGTGTATGTAAACTTCTGACTTTAATTGTACATAGAGCCAGTGGTGTGGTGTCTATTTTAAACCTAAACATCTAATTCAGCATTAATGTTAGGTCAAATATAAGAGCATGCCACAGTTTGCAGGCAATGAGGTCTAACAACAACAAAAACCCCTCTTTGTATCTATTGGTAAGAGTAGGCTGCTGTTGTTAGTGTAGAACAAACCCACAGCCACAGTCCAGAACCACATTTGAAACTCAACTATGGGGATCAAAAATGAGCCTGTTCCATCAGGAGGACAAGACAGTGAGTATGTTTTTGGAAATGTGGTCCTGTGCCAGCAGGCCAGCAGCCACAGGAGACAGCAAGCTGTTGTAGATACATTTTCTAACGGGCTGTTGGGGCACTGCCCTGTCCACTGCCATTAGGACAGGACCCCTCCAGAGCACTGGGACTCTGTACCTCCACACTAAGCCCTCTGACACCCCAAACCAGTAAAAGCAATTATTTCAATTTCAATTAGCACCTGATTATGACCTGAACAAAGCAACAGGTGATTTGGCCTCTGATTAAGGTAACGGCCTCATTGACGCCTACAAGGCCAGTGGGAAACGGACTAATAGCGAGAGACCTGTGACCCTGCCCAACCCTATCTCCCAGACACAGTCACACACAGTCACAGGCCCGCTAACAGACAAGCACACACACACGCACTTTAATAAGAGGTTTGTCTCCTATCCTTTACCCTTCCTACAGAGGACATAATCAATTTGAATATCAAGTCTGAGCCACCAACAACTGATAAATCATTCACATATGCTATACAGTTGTTCATCAACCTGCAGAATACATTTCCATTAGTTTGGCTTTCATACACATTTCCTGGGACTACATTAATGAGTCTCAAATTAGATTGACACTGCAATCTGCAGACAGTTTCTTTAACTGCAATAAAAAGGGACATAATAATTATGCGATGGGGTATAATCATATTTTCGACCATAAACATGAAAAAGGCACGCAGAAACACTGGGAAAAGAGAGAAGTGTCTAATGTATTAAATAATGGGAAACAGTTGACACCCAACAATCCATCAAGTGGTCAGCTAGAGAACAACAGAAGAGACGGATGAATCCTATTCTCGCACGTGCGTGCGTATGAGCATGGGCGCGTGCACACGCCTGTTTCTGTGTGTGTGTGTGTGTGTGTGTGTGCATGCATGCATGTGTGTGTGTTGGGTGATATTTAGCTAATGGGGCGGGGGAGGGGGGCTCTCATCTTCCCCTTAGATGAAGACTCTTTCATGTCTATTGAATGTCCTGTCAGAGAGAGTGGACAAGGGGGGAGTAACCAGAGCTGGCTTACCTAGTACCATAGTCATGTACTGTTCCTCTACCCCAGCCTCCAGCAACAGGGGGGGAACGTACGTGATCCCAGCTGCCACGCAAATCTCCAGGCCGCAGGTCAGGGAGTTAAGCAGGACGAGACGCCATTGAGACCTCCATCCAGACATATTTACAGGGTCGCCTTTCCACTGCTACTCCGCAACTGGGGGCTGCTGCCGGAAGACGGAGAGCCAGATGGGGCCCCGAGGGACGAGGCTCGGGGATGAGGGGGCCGTCGCAGACGGAGAACAGGGAGAACACGCGGACCGTCTCAGATGACCTGTAGGATCCATCCTGGCTTCAGCATTCTGGATCTGAAAGAAGAGAACCTAGGAGAGAGGTGTTGAGAAAAACAAAATAACAGATTGACTCACGTTGGAACGCATGGAGGCTGATAGCTAAGACCGGCCTGAGGAGGGAGGGAAGCTGGGAGAGAAAAGGGCCGAGACAGGTCCCTCTAAGGCTAAAGCACCTGGTGGTCAGCCTTTCTCACAAGACAAGGAAGAGGATTCCAACATGTAGAGACAGTGACAGGGACTGTTAAGCTCGAAACAGCTTGTGCATACATAATGACGATATTTTGTGATGTTTTTGTTCGTTTTGAACTCCAGTAAGTTTTTTGGGGGCAATTCAGGCACCCAACATTTTTTCTCAAGGCCAGCCGAAGTTCAGGAGTCGAAGTCTACGCCCCTTGTCCATAATTGGTCAACTATAAGGATTCTTCAATAAAGTCTTTGTTGTCAACGACTCGTTTTCAAGCAAATTTCTTAATTGAGAAATACTGAAAAAAGATCTTAGATGTAAAATTGCGCGACTAAGATCTCCTCTGCATTTTTTAAAATATTAATGACAGATTCCTTAGATTAATACGGACTATTTTGAGGACGTATATACTGGCTACGTCGTCTCGAATAGGACAAACAGTACTATTGTCACTTTTTTCTTGTTTTTCAAGTGAAGATCTTGTAAGGGAGTATGCGAGCACACTCGTTTGGTTCGCCAAGCTGACTTTAGCTAGCTGCCAGCTGACTTTAGCTAGCTGCCAGCCGAACTGAAGCATGCTGATACCTTTAGACAGCCACAACTAGCCACAAAAGGATTAATACACCAACTCAACAGTTCAGCTTCTGAAAGTTTACATACACCTTAGCCAAAAACATTTAAACTTTTTCACAATTCATGACATTTAATCCATAATTTAAAAATTACCTGCCTTAGGTTAGTTAGGATCACCACTTTATTTTAAGAATGTGAAATGTCAGAATAATAATAGAAAGAAGGATTTATTTCAACTTTGATTTCTTTCATCACGTTCCCAGTGGTTCAGAAGTTTACATACACTCAATTAGTATTTGCTAGCATCGCCTTTAAATTGTTTAACTTGGGACAAACGTTTCGGGTAGCCTTCCACAAGCTTCCCACAATAAGTTGGGTGAATTTTGGCCCATTCCACCTGACAGAGCTGGTGTAACTGAGTCAGGTTTGTAGGCCTCCTTGCTCGCACACGCTTTTTCAGTTCTACCCACACATTTTCTATAGGATTGAGGTCAGAGCTTTGTGATGGCCACTCCAATACCTTGACTTTGTTGTCCTTAAGCCATTTTGCTACAACTTTGGAAGTATGCTTGGGATCATTGTCCATTTAGAAGACCCATTTGCAACCAAGCTTTAACTTCCTGACTGATGTCTTGAGATGTTGCTTCAATATATCCACATAATTTTCCTACCTCATGATGCCATCTATTTTGTGAAGTGCACCTGTCCCTCCTGCAGCAAAGCACCCCCACAACATGATGCTGCCACCCCCGTGCTTAATGGTTGGGATGCTGTTCTTCAGCTTGCAAGCCTCCCCCTTTTTCCTTCAAACATAACAATGGTCATTATGGCCAAACAGTTCAATTTTTGTTTCATCGGACCAGAGGACATTTCTCCAAAAAGTACGATCTTTGTCCCCATGTGCAGTTGCAAACCGTAGTCTGGCTTATTTATGGCGGAATTTGGAGCAGTGGCTTCTTCCTTGCTGAGCGCCCTTTCAGGTTATGTCGATACAGTATAGGACTCGTTTTACTGTGGATCCAGGTACTTTTCCTCCAGCATCTTCACAAGGTCCTTTGCTGTTGTTCTGGGATTGATTTGCACTTTTCGCACCAAAGTATGTTCATCTCTAGGAGACAGAACGCGTCTCCTTCCCGAGCGGTATGACGGCTGCGTGGTCCCATGGTGTTGATACTTGCGTACTATTGTTTATATAGATGAATGTGGTACCTTCAGGTGTTTTGAAATTGCTCCCAAGGATGAACCAGACTTGTGGAGGTCTACAATTTTCTTTCTGAGGTCTTGGCTGATGTCTTTTGATTTTCCCATGATGTCAAGTAAAGAGGTACTGAGTTTGAAGGTAGGCCTTGAAATACATCCACGGGTACACCTCCAATTGACTCTAATGATGTCAATTAGCCTGTCAGAAGCTTCTAAAGCCATAACATAATTTTCTGGAATTTTCCAAGCTGTTTAAAGGCACAGTCAACTTAGTGTATGTAAACTTCTGACCCACTGGAATTGTGAAATAAGTGAATTAATCTGTCTGTAAACAATTGGTCGAAAAATGACTTGTGTCACGCACAAAGTAGATGTCCTAACCGACTTGCCAAAACTATAGTTTGTTTACAAGAAATTTGTGGAGTGGTTGAAAAACAAGTTTTAATGACTCTAACCTAAGTGTATGTAAACTTCCGACTTCAACTGTATGTGGCGATGTGGAAAATGCACCCACTTGGCACTATCTTTCCCTCTCTGTTTTCTTAAGGCGAAGAGAGGGAAGGAGGGAGGGAGCTCATAACAAAAGTGGTGGTTGACAAAGAAAGAGAAAGAGCGAGAGAAACAGTCCAGATGAGCTTTCTCTCTCAGCAGGTGGGAGTAGGTGGGGTCTGGGGCCAGCCCTCCACATCTCGCTGCTCTGTCATTAAACTCTCCCATCCAGGCCTGATTACACCATACCAAGTCAAGAGGCTCCTAACAAGGAGAACCTCACTCTCATTTTCACCCATTGTTCTCCTGGATCGCTGCTAATGAGCCTGTTTCTACCACTTCCTCCTTTGAGAGGATGAGGACCTCACACACAACGAACAGTGACATTGGCAGATCCACTCAGACCAAAGGTGATTTTAAGTCAGTGTCATTTTCTGCTACACTTAGAAAAGGAACACTACGATACACAGGGGTCTTTTATGCAAGTTTACATGATGCGGATAGACTCCAGGCAGCAGTCATCCATTCAAATTGGAGTAAAAAGCATAGTCAGCATAATGAGACACTGTCTAGATGAGGGCCAATGGTCCCAATAGCAAAATTATATTTCCTGGTCTCCCAATAAAATATGAGCAAAGTGGCATTATCTTTACTTCCACTCCATTAGACAGAAGGAAAGCACACCCTGATCTTATAATCCTGCTTCAATGATGCAAATGCACGCTGCAACAACAGAGCCTCAACAGATCTAGGCCTACATCATTTACCAATTATGATTTCACATTTCCTCAAAAAACTGCCCCATCACACACACACACACACACACACACACACACACACACACACACACACACACACACACTCTCTCTCTCATGCGCAGACACATGCCTACACAGACACACAGGTACAGACACACTCACAGACACACACACCCACAGCCACGAACATGCACACACACACAGAGAGCCCAACCCAGCTCCATTCCATGCGTAACACAACACCACAGTGTACCCCATCTATCATTTCCTCTCATAATCCTCCTGGGCCTGATACATCAATCTCCTCTGAAGAACATCTCCCCCCAACGATGACAAGTGTACCTTACTGCCTGCACAGCCATCCTTCACTCACCCTGTGTCCTTTCCACCCTGTGTCCTACTAGAGCTGGGAATTGGCAGGGACCTCACTATACGTTATGATCATGATAAATAGGTGCTGATATTATATGTATTACGATTCTCACGATTCTATATGAGATATATTTCGATTCAATACTTTGATTTTATTGTGATTTGATGTTCCAAACATATTGCTCACTATGTCTGCTGCAGAGAGACAAGAGAGAGCATGAGAAAATGATTTTTGATCAGTCATGGAAATTAAAGTGATGAAAAGATGGACAACAAAGATGGACAACAAAAATACCAGAGTTTTGGCAAAGGTATAGTACAGCCGCCTAGCGCTAGCTAACGCTACCTATAAAAAATATGTACAAATTGATACTTGGAGTCAAATATTGATATAATATCATCCCAAAATAATATTGTGATATGTAACTGTATCAATTTCCCCCCCTATGAATAACAAATATCCTTATTTTTTCATACATATTATTTTCTCACGAGAGAAAAGCTTGATTTTTATGTGAAGAAAATAGAACAGGAAAAGCACAAAGTGAGATGGGTATAGTATCAAGCAACAGCAGCATACTCTAACCATCAACTGGACTAATTTACTGAGGTGATGCAATATCACATATAAGAACAATAAAAGAGCATGGATCAGGTGTTCTTCAAGTCGGTCACTCTGGAAAAATGTATTGGGAGAAACCCCAGCTGTTATAGGACAGGATTTCATCAGCCTAGGTACCGGACTGATCCAGAGTAAGGCATAAAAGGAACTCTTGACATGTTCCCAAGAGAAAAGACTCAGCCTACTGCCAAGGTGCCATCTGAGCAAGAGATGTGTGAGAAGACTGAGAACAGTTGCAGGCGCAAAAACAACAAGATGTTAAATTCAGATTTGATGTGAAATTCCTCCACCACTGTGGTCCATCTCCTTAGCAAACCAAATAGATACAGTTGAAGTCGGAAGTTTACATACACTTAGGTTGGAGTCATTAAAACTCGTTTTTCAACCACTCCACAAATTTCTTGTAAACAAACTATAGTTTGGGAAGTCGGTTAGGAGATCTAGGGTGTGCATGACACAAGTAATTTTTCCAACAATTGTTTACAGATAGATTATTTCAATTATAATTCACTGTATCAATATTCCAGTGGGTCAGAAGTTTACATAAACTAAGTTGACTGTGCCTTTAAACAGCTTGGAAAATTCCACAAAATTATGTTATGGCTTTAGAAGCTTCTAATAGACTAATTGACATCATTAGAGTCAATTGGAGGTGTACCTGTGGATGTATTTCAAGGCTTACCTTCAAACTCAGTGCCTCTTTGCTTGACATCATGGGAAAATCAAAAGAAATTAGCCAAGACCTCAGAAAGAAAATTGTAGACCTCCACAAGTCTGGTTCATCCTTGGGAGCAATTTCCAAATGCCTGTAGGTACCGTGTTCATCTGTACAAACAATAGTACGCAAGTATAAACACCATAGGACCACGCAGCCATCATACCGCTCAGGAAGGAGACTCATTCGGTCTCCTAGAGATGAACATACTTTGGTGCGAAAAGTGCAAATCAATCCCAGAACAACAGCAAAGGACCTTGTGAAGATGCTGGAGGAAACAGGTACAAAAGTATCTATATCCACAGTAAAACGAGTCCTATATCGACATAACCTGAAAGGCTGCTCAGCATGGAAGAAGCCACTGCTCCAAAACCGCCATAAAAAAAGACAGACTACGGTTTGCAACTGCACATGGAGACGATCATACTTTTTGGAGAAATGTCCTCTGGTCTGATGACACAAACATAGAACTGTTTGGCCATAATGACCATCGTTATGTTTGGAGGAAAAAGGGGGTGGCTTGCAGGCCGAAGAACACCATCCCAACCGTGAAGCACAAGGGTGGCAGCATCATGTTGTGGGAGTGCTTTGCTGCAGGAGGGACAGGTGCACTTCACAAAATAGATGGCATCATGAGGTAGGAAAATTATGTGGATATATTGAAGCAACATCTCAAGACATCACTCAGGAAGTTAATGCTTGGTCGCAAATGGGTCTTCCAAATGGACAATGACCGCAAGCATACTTCCAAAGTTGTGGCAAAATGGCTTAAGGACAACAAAGTCAATGTATTGGAGTGGCCATCACAAAGCCCTGACCTCAATCCTAAAGAAAATTTCTGGGCAGAACTGAAAAAGCGTGTGCGAGCAAGGAGGCCTACAAACCTGACTCAGTTACACCAGCTCTGTCAGGAGGAATGGACCAAAATTTACCCAACTTATTGTGGAAAGCTTGTGGAAGGCTACCCAAAAAGTTTGACCCAATTTAAACAATTTAAAGGCAATGCTAGCAAATACTAATTGAGTGTATGTAAACTTCTGACCCACTGGGAATGTGATGAAAGAAATAAAATATGAAATAAGTCATTCTCTCTACTATTATTCTGACATTTCACATTCTTAAAATAAAGTGGTGCTCTTAACTGACCTAAGACAGGGAATTTTTACTAAGATTAAATGTCAGGAATTGTGAAAAACTGAGTTTAAATGTATTTGGCTAAGGTGTATGTAAACTTCCCGTCTTCAACTATATGTCATTTACAATAATAGACTAGATAGTAATGAAGCACAACAGAGCACAGTAAATAAATACTATTCAGGTGCACCATGGTGAGTTTTTATAAAAATAAAAATAAATTGAACCTTTAGTTAACTAGGCAAGTCAGTTAAGGACAAATCCATATTTACATTGACGGTCTACTTCCTCCAGGAAATATTTTCAGTAGTGAATATTTAGTAGTTCAGCAACAATGATCAGTTGTGAAGAAACAGAAAAACAAAAGCCAATTTGTAGAGTGGGGAATGTAGTTCTATAAAATGTTCTATTCAGCATTGGATACCATTACTGATGTCATCATCATAGGCGATTGGAGTGTCAGTGAGCAACGTGAGAGGACTGTGAGAGAGAGACGTGAAAGGAGTGTCAGTGAGCAACGTGAGAGGACTGTGAGAGAGAGACGTGAGCGAAGTGTCAGTGAGCAAAGTGAGAGGACTGTGAAAGAGAGATGTGAGAGGAGTGTCAGTGAGCAACGTGAGAGTAGAAGGGGAACAAAGCAAATGCTTTAGCAGCCTGGGGCCAGCAGGGTCCTGGGTCACTCCTATGGAGGAGAGAGGGGACTTTCACACTCGTCAAATCCCATTCCCACCAGACTCAAATACCCTGAAAAGAGCCCATCAGGAGACCAGTCAGCACCTCCAGTGCCTGCCCAGTGCCCACCCCCTCCCGTACACCGGTCTTCTTCCCCTCCCTAAACCATCCTCACACTCCTTGGCTCCAAGGTCACCTCCAGGGCTGACCTGTAGTCTTAGAATTCTAAGAGGACTTCTGACATTCTGCACATGACTGGCTATTTTTTGATGACTCTCAATCACAGTTTGAATGCCCTCTTTTCCCAGTCCCAGTCAGACTTTCTCACTGAAACCACAAGTCCCACATGACATGAACAGATAAAAAATCTTGTTTTGTGCAGGTCAGACAGACTCCAGGGTTAGAAAATGGAATGGCTGCAGAGGTATTGACCTAAGCATTGGTGGCCACACTGGGCTGAGGTAGGGAGGGATGTGAGGGAGTAGAGACTAGACAGACTACTGTGCAGAGAATTTATCAGCAGGTTTAGTGAACCCTGAATTATGTGTAAAATAAAACACAAATGTGTTTGGTTCAAACCTGGCTCTCCTTGAAAATAACATCAACATAGCACGGCGCAGAGCTCTAGGGGGCAAACTCCTAGACGGAGCAGAGTGAGGGAGACAAGGTGCACACAGCAACCCCCACAACAGCCATTCCACACAAGTTTAATGACACCTCTGGCTCCACAATATATTCCAGTCATGCCCATCGATCGTCAGCCATAATCAGAACTTAATCAGAGCATCTCAGAGTCTTCTGGAGTGATTATACACACTGGGCCTAGGCACAAGGGCACAGAAGTGGCTGAGGGGGGAAGAGATGGGAGGTAGAGGGGGAAGAGGGGATATTGTCATGACAGCCCTGCTCTCCCTTTGTGCCATTACCAAGCCCATTCAGGCCCAGACCCCCAAATCAGCCTTAATGGCCCCGAGGAGTATTATTACAACACCAAACCGGCTTTGTGTACATTGTGCCAATCTGAGTAGTAGCACTTTGATCTATTTTTTGAAGACCTGTTCAATTGGGGCTTTTATTAATACGGGGGTTCATATAAAATGGTATTAAAAAAAACAGCAACTGGAGAGACAGGAACAGGAGAATTGCTGCGATATGACATCAGAACCACAAGGACTCTTGTGGTTTTCTGGCTCGCTCTGAATGTCTCCAGGCCTGCAGCACAGTAGTTCTCCCCCTCTGTGTTCCTGTTCAGGGATTGCTGGCAGGAGTTAAAGGAACAGAGCCGTGTCCACAACAGCAGGCCGCATGAATGTCTTTAACCTCCAGTCATCCAGACAGTGAATTCCAGATGGATTCCAGTTGAGGTTGGGCAGGCTGGGGACTGGGCTGGGGAGGAACTCAGAAGTGAAAGAAGTTCTCTTTGGGCTCGGAGCCTTGGACTTCCATCACATCAAATCAAATCAAGTTTATTTGTCACGTGGCGCGAATACAGCAGTGAAATGCTTACTTACAGGCTCTAACCAATAGTGCAAAAAAAGTATTAGGTGAACAATAGGTAAGTAAAGAAATAAAAACAACAGTAAAAAGACAGTGAAAAACAGTAGCGAGGCTATAAATGTAGCGAGGCTATAAAAGTAGAGAGGCTACAAACAGACACCGGTTAGTCAGGCTGATTGAGCTAGTATGTACATGTAGATATGGTTAAAGTTACTATGCATATATGATGAACAGAGAGTAGTAGTAGCGTAAAGAGGGGTTGGCGGGTTGTCAGTGGGACACAATGCAGATAGCCCGGTTAGCCAATGTGCGGGGGCACTGGAGCCAATTGAGGAAGTATGTACATGAATGTTTAGTTAAAGTGATGTAAAAGAGGGGTTGGCGTAAAAGAGGGGTTGTTGGGGGGGGGGGGGGAGTCTTATGGCTTGGGGGTAAAAACTGTTGAGAAGCCTTTTGTCCTAGACTTGGCACTTCGGTACCGCATGCCATGCGTTAGTAGAGAGAACAGTCTATGACTGGGGTGGCTGGGGTCTTTGACAATTTTTAGGGCCTTCCTCTGACACCGTCTGGTGTAGAGGTCATGGATGGTAGGCAGCTTAGCCCCAGTAATGTACTGGGCCGTACGCACTACCCTCTGTAGTGCCTTGCGGTCGGAGGCCGAGCACTTGCCGTACCAGGCAATGATGCAACGAGTCAGGATGCTCTTGATGTTGCAGCTGTAGAACCTTTTGAGGATCTCAGGACCCATGCTAAATCTTTTTAGTTTCCTGAGGGTGAATAGGCTTTATCGGGCCCTCTTCGCGACTGACTGTTGGTGTGTTCGGACCATTGTAGTTTGTTGGTGATGTGGACACCAAGGAACTTGAAGCTCTCAACCTGCTCCACTACAGCCCGTCGATGAGAATGGGGGCATACTCGGTCCTCCTTTTCCTGTATTCCACAAGGTCTCTGACCTCCTCCCTATAGGCTGTCTCGTCGCTGTCGGTGATCAGGCCTACCACTGTGTTGTCGGCTGCAAACTTAATGATGGTGTTGGAGTCGTGCCTCCCCTGGGGGAGCTGCAGTGTTGAGGATCAGCAGCCTTGTGTATGTCGACCTGCTTAAAGGTCAAGTCGGCTACGGAGAGCGTGATCACACACCGGAACAGCTGATTCTCTCATGCATGCCTCAGTGTTGCTTGCCTCGAAGCGAGCATAGAAATTATTTAGCTCGTCTGGTAGGCTTGTGCCACTGGGCAGCTCACGGCTGTGCTTCCCTTTGTAGTCTGTAATAGGTTGCAAGCCCTGCCACATAAGACGAGCGTCGGAGCCGGTGTAGTATGATTCAATCTTAGCCCTGTATTGACGCTTCGCCTGTTTGATGGTTCGTCGCAGGGCATAGCAGGATTTCTTGTAAGCTTCCGGGTTAGAGTCCCGCACCTTGAAAGCGGCAGCTCTGCCCTTTAGCTCAGTGTGAATGTTGCCTGTAATCCATGGCTCCTGGTTGGGGTATGTACGTACAGTCACTGTGGGGACGACGTCCTCGATGCACTTATTGATAAAGCCAGTGACTGATGTGGTGTATTCCTCAATGCCATCGGAAGAATCCCGGAACATGTTCCAGTCTGTGATAGCGAAACAGTCCTGTAGTTTAGCATCTGCTTCACCAGACCACTTTTTTATAGACCGAGTCACTGGTGCTTCCTGCTTTAATTTTTTCTTGTAAGCAGGAATCAGGAGTATAGAGTTGTGGTCGGATTTACCAAATTTAGTGAACATTACCTGGCTGTTGATCAGTTGACTGAAAGACCTCTGTCTGGTCTGAGGAGAAAAGACGTCCTTGTCTTATTTCTGGAGAGTCTAATCATACATTTGGCCATGGCACTCTCCATCTACATAATTAAGCCAATGTCTCAGCACAATTCATCTCAGAAGTAAGTTGAATATGAAGCTGATGTTTAACTTTAATGTAACATTTTTGGCAATTAATTAGAGTTATTAATTATTTTGAAACTTTCTCCATGGTTGTGTATTAAGTCCGATCATGAAACTGAAGTTGTAACATATACAATTCACGCAATAAATAACAATAAAATTAAATATATTTGTTTATTTTTCTGAAAATACAGATTCAATTGTCCTTTACACTTTTGAGGGAACTTCAAACCCAATCAGCTCTCCTTTCGGGGGTCCTGGCAGAGCTGTCAACTGTCACGAGAATTTTCAATCCCAATGATAATAACTGACAATCAATAGCTCTGACCAATCCCCGAGATCTGTAAGACCATGGGTTTAATAATAATTAGTCAAAGACTCAGCTTATGCAAAAAGATAAAGTTTATTCAGAGAACGTTCTGAAGTCCATTATACAAAGACATCCATTTTATAGCTGATCACAAACAGTAGGTATCCTACCCACATACATCCACACAAACAGTAGATATCCTACCCACATACATCCACACAAACAGTAGGTATCCTACCCACATACATCCACACAAACAGTAGGTATCCTACCCACATACATCCACACAAACAGTAGATATCCTACGCACATACTTCCACACAAACAGTAGGTATCCTACGCACATACTTCCACACAAACAGTAGGTATCCTACGCACATACTTCCACACAAACAGTAGATATCCTACGCACATACTTCCACACAAACAGTAGGTATCCTACACACATACTTCCACACAAACAGTAGGTATCCTACGCACATACTTCCACACAAACAGTAGGTATCCTACACACATACTTCCACACAAACAGTAGGTATCCTACGCACATACTTCCACACAAACAGTAGATATCCTAATCACATGCATCCACACAAACAGTAGGTATCCTACGCACATACTTCCACACAAACAGTAGGTATCCTACGCACATACTTCCACACAAACAGTAGGTATCCTACGCACATACATCCACACAAACAGTAGGTATCCTACCCACACACATCCACACAAACAGTAGGTATCCTACCCACATACTTCCACACAAACAGTAGGTATCCTACGCACATACTTCCACACAAACAGTAGGTATCCTACGCACATACTTCCACACAAACAGTAGGTATCCTACCCACATACATCCACACAAACAGTAGGTATCCTACGCACATACTTCCACACAAACAGTAGGTATCCTACGCACATACTTCCACACAAACAGTAGGTATCCTACGCACATACTTCCACACAAACAGTAGGTATCCTACGCACATACTTCCACACAAACAGTAGATATCCTACGCACATACTTCCACACAAACAGTAGGTATCCTACGCACACACTTCCACACAAACAGTAGGTATCCTACGCACATACTTCCACACAAACAGTAGGTATCCTACGCACATACTTCCACACAAACAGTAGGTATCCTACGCACATACTTCCACACAAACAGTAGGTATCCTACGCACATACTTCCACACAAACAGTAGATATCCTACGCACATACTTCCACACAAACAGTAGGTATCCTACGCACACACTTCCACACAAACAGTAGGTATCCTACGCACATACTTCCACACAAACAGTAGGTATCCTACGCACATACTTCCACACAAACAGTAGGTATCCTACGCACATACTTCCACACAAACAGTAGGTATCCTACGCACATACTTCCACACAAACAGTAGGTATCCTAATCACATACTTCCACACAAACAGTAGGTATCCTACCCACATACATCCACACAAACAGTAGGTATCCTACGCACATACATCCACACAAACACTAGGTATCCTACGCACATACTTCCACACAAACAGTAGGTATCCTACGCACATACTTCCACACAAACGTTAGGTATCCTACTCACATACTTCCACACAAACAGTAGGTATCCTACGCACATACTTCCACACAAACAGTAGGTATCCTACGCACATACTTCCACACAAACGTTAGGTATCCTACTCACATACTTCCACACAAACAGTAGGTATCCTACGCACATACTTCCACACAAACAGTAGGTATCCTACGCACATACTTCCACACAAACAGTAGGTATCCTACGCACATACTTCCACACAAACAGTAGGTATCCTAATCACATACTTCCACACAAACAGTAGGTATCCTACCCACATACATCCACACAAACAGTAGGTATCCTACGCACATACATCCACACAAACACTAGGTATCCTACGCACATACTTCCACACAAACAGTAGGTATCCTACGCACATACTTCCACACAAACGTTAGGTATCCTACTCACATACTTCCACACAAACAGTAGGTATCCTACGCACATACTTCCACACAAACAGTAGGTATCCTACGCACATACTTCCACACAAACGTTAGGTATCCTACTCACATACTTCCACACAAACAGTAGGTATCCTACGCACATACTTCCACACAAACAGTAGGTATCCTACTCACATACTTCCACACAAACAGTAGGTATCCTACGCACATACTTCCACACAAACAGTAGGTGAGTTTTATCTCTATAGTTCTCACCACTGTGTATCACTGCCCAGCCGACAGTTCCATTCCCCTGAGATTAGGGAAACCTTGAGAAGTACTCCCTATGCTCTCATAGGTTCCTCAGAGTTCCTGCCAGGTCGGTTCAAACAGTTGAATTGGTCTTCGGTATTTTCTTAGGCACACACACATTTCTCTCTCTCCCAGTCCAACCTAACTGTTCTTCTGTATTTTCTTAGGCACACACACATTTCTCTCTCTCCCAGTCCAACCTAACCTTTCTTCTGTATTTTCTTAGGCACACACACATTTCTCTCTCTCCCAGTCCAACCTAACTGTTCTTCTGTATTTTCTTAGGCACACACACATTTCTCTCTTTCCCAGTCCAACCTAATTGGACTTATGTTTAATACTTTAATTATTCCTTATACATGCTACATAAACTATACTCCCTAATGGTTACGTTTCAGGGTAGAATTATTTAATCATTACCTTTAAACATATCAATTATTTTATCACGACCCTCCCGGGGAAGCAGCGCTGGTTAGCCTATCTGACAGACAGATGGACAGACACGGGATTCACACAGACACTTATCAGGTGGACCCAGAGGAGAGGAATGCACGCTCGGGATAACTGATCTGGAAGTGAGGAGAGGAGGATCAACACCTCTCCCAGTCCTTTGAAACTGTTGAAAGGGGAAAGGGGGATTCCTTGTCAGTTGTACAACTGAATACATTCAACTGAAATGTGTTTTCCTCATTTAACCCCACCCCTCTGGTTGGAGATAGTAAGAGATCTGGGAGGGGACTCTTATCCCTCTTGGCATGCAAATAGCACAAAAATGGATTGCCACAGAGTCCAGTCCTTTAGCATTTTGTGAATCAATGCCTGATAACATCCCTGAGGACTCCTGCCTTTCAGTGCCTCAAAGCCTATTATGTAAAGCTACAATGACTAATATGAGTAAATTTCATCTCAATGACTTTCAAAAGAACAACAACATATTTATTTGCACAAAGTTAATTGAGAGGTCAAAACCTGAATTTAAGCCTAAACATTTTTTGCTGTAGAGTTGAAGAAAATTGATCTTGCTCATATTTTTTATATTACCTCAAACAGAGCTCTCCAACAGTTTGCCCTCAAAAAGTCCATCCATGCCTTCTTCTTGGCAGGGCTGGCACAGTTCCTTCATTGTGAGCAAATAATCGGTGTAGTCAGCCCTCCTCAAGTGCAATAAGCATTGCGTGGACTGGCATCTTGCATGGCTGACAACAATGAGCACTGTGTGGACTGGCATCATGCGTGGCTGACAATAATGAGCACTGCGTGGACTGGCATCATGCATGGCTGACAATAATGAGCACTGTGTGGACTGGCATCATGCATGGCTGACAACAATGAGCACTGTGTGGACTGGCATCATGCATGGCTGACACCAATGAGCACTGCGTGGACTGGCATCATGCATGGCTGACACCAATGAGCACTGTGTGGACTGGCATCATGCATGGCTGACAATAATGAGCACTGCGTGGACTGGCATCGTGCATGGCTGACACCAATGAGCACTGCGTGGACTGGCATCATGCATGGCTGACAACAATGAGCACTGCGTGGACTGGCATCATGCATGGCTGACACCAATGAGCACTGCGTGGACTGGCATCATGCATGGCTGACAATAATGAGCACTGCATGGACTGGCATCATGCATGGCTGACAATAATGTAAAAAACCCAAAAGTCAATTAACATACACAACTGAGTGAATATCTGTTTGATAACTGTCACACTTACAAAAGGATCATATAATAACAGTATTTGCATCTTTGAATTCACAGTCTGATGGTTCTGACCAGTTAGCGCATTCAATTAGGAAACTTTATCATAATTCAAAGTAATGGGTAGTAGAATTTACTTACTATGTAAAGTAGAGTAGTACAGCTGACGACCAAGACAATTGCATTGCCGCTATCTGACCATCACAGTCTTGTCCCCTAGCCATTCACACACACAGACCACTGGATATGTGCATGCCCACCTTATCCTACTAATACTCCACTGCCACTAGAGGACAGCTACATAGATCCCTCTTCTGACTACCTAGCCAAACTGTGAATATCTACTTTCTGCTCTCTCCCTATGTCTCCGCCTTCTTACTGCCCCTCCCTCTATTATCTCTCACTCTCTCTCTCACTCTTTCTCTCACTCTTTCTCTCTGTCCCAGCCTGTAAGGTGGAAAAAACCTGAGCACTTCAGGAATCTTCTCCTCGTGGAAAACATACTGGCTCAAACCTCGTCCTAAAACCCACACACCTACTCATTACTCACCGCACGCACGCACGCACACACGCACACGCACACGCACACCTATCCTCATGGGGTCCTACAATTAATTTCCATTCAAAATCCTATTTTCCCAAAACCTATCCCTAACCCTTAAGATAAACCTTACCCTAATTATAACCCTACAGTAAGTGTAACCCTAAACCTAGCCCCTAAGCCTAAAAAAGCCTTTGAGGGAGAATTTTCCTTGTTTTACTATCCTTGTTGGGACATAAAATCTCCCAATGTCCCCACAAGGACAGTAAAACAAGGAACATTCTATAGAAGAACCAACCGACACACACACACACACACACACACACACACACACATGCAATCACTTCCCCTCCCCCCAAAAGTTAGTACAAAAGCCCCTGGCCCTGTATCATGTTAAATAGCCTATCAGGGATCGTACCTCTCACCCCCTCCCAGCCTTAATCTATACCCCTGCCTCAGTCACAGGTCCATTCACACACACTAACTCCACTAACCCCCCGGCTGCTGACATGTCTGCTCCTCACGCCTGCAGGCAGGCTCAACCCCCCACAGAAACCTTTTCATTTGATAAACGACAAGAGAAGTGGAGCTGCGTGGAGTGGAATCAGAGACAGTAACTCATTAGAGCATGCCTGTAGTTTAAGGAATGTCCATTCCTGCAGCCTGTGGACCAGGGGCAGATCAATATGAAGACAGAGGGCAGCAATTGTCTGCTAGTAACAATTCCCTTTGCCCACAAGAGTGGCTTGCATCGAATTAGATGAGCTTTAGAGAGCTCACAGCTTAGGGAATGATGTGAGTTTGTTAGAAGACTGTTTCCTGACTATCAAAAGCCTCTTCTCTAGTATCGTTTTCCCATTTAGATACATTGGGCTAACACAACAGAACAAAATAATTCTGTCCCCAGTCATGAGATAAGCATGAGATATTTATACGACTGAACGCTAGTTAGTCTAAACACACCTCTTTTGCTATTCATTAACAGAGTAAAAGCAGAACGTAAAAGACTTTTAGTGTGCCACAGAGTTAAAGAAGACATACAGTGGGGAGAACAAGTATTTGATACACTGCCGACTTTGCAGGTTTTCCTACTTACAAAGCATGTAGAGGTCTGTAATTTTTTTATCATAGGTACACTTCAACTGTGAGAGACGGAATCTAAAACAAAAATCCAGAAAATCACATTGTATGATTTTTAAGTAATACATTTGCATTTTATTGCATGACATAAGTATTTGATCACCTACCAACCAGTAAGAATTCCGGCTCTGTTAGTTTTTCTTTAAGAAGCCCTCCTGTTCTCCACTCATTACCTGCATTAACTGCACCTGTTTGATTCAGTGTCCACACACTCAATCAAACAGACTCCAACCTCTCAACAATGGCCAAGACCAGAGCCAGAGAGGACATCAGGGATAAAATTGTAGACCTGCACAAGGCTGGGATGGGCTACAGGACAATTTTTTATTTTATTTTTGTACCTTTATTTAACCAAGCAAGTCAGTTAAGAACAAATTCTTATTTTCAATGACGGCCTAGGAACAGTGGGTTAACTGCCTGTTCAGGGGCAGAACGACATATTTGTACCTTGTCAGCTCAGGGGTTTGAACTTGCAACCTTCTGGTTACGAGTCCAACGCTCTAACCACTAGGCTACCCTGCCGCCAATAGGGAAGCAGCTTGGCGAGAAGGCAACAACTGTTGGAGCAATTATTAGAAAATGGAAGAAGTTCAAGATGACGGTCAATCACCCTCTGTCTGGGGCTCCATGCAAGATCTCACCTCGTGGGGCATCAATGATCATGAGGAAGGTGAGGGATCAGCCCAGAACTACACGGCAGGACCTGGTCAATGACCTGAAGATAGCTGGGACCACAGGCTCAAAGAAAACCATTAGTAACACACTACGTCATCATGGATTAAAATCCTGCAGCGCACGCAAGGTCCCC
This sequence comes from Oncorhynchus clarkii lewisi, assembly GCF_045791955.1. NCBI lineage: Eukaryota > Metazoa > Chordata > Actinopteri > Salmoniformes > Salmonidae > Oncorhynchus > Oncorhynchus clarkii. Next base: position 78,947,155 of record NC_092148.1, on the reverse strand, counting down.
CTGCTCAAGCCAGCGCATGTCCAGGCACGTCTGAAGTTTGCCAATGACCATCTGGATGATCCAGAGGAGGAATGGGAGAAGGTCATGTGGTCTGATGAGATAAAAATAAAGCTTTTTGGTCTAAACTCCACTCGCCGTGTTTGGAGGAAGAAGAAGGATGAGTACAACCCCATCCCAACCGTGAAGCATGGAGGTGGAAACATCCTTCTTTGGGGATGCTTTCTGTAAAGGGGGCAGGACGACTGCACCGTATTGAGGGGAGGATGGGTGGGGCCATGTATCGCAAGATCTTGGCCAACAACCTCCTTCCCTCAGTAAGAGCATTGAAGATGGGTCGTGGCTGGGTCTTCCAGCATGACAACGACCCGAAACACACAGCCAGGGCAACTAAGGAGTGGCTCCGTAAGAAGCATCTCAAGGTCCTGGAGGGCCTAGCCAGTCTCCAGACCTGAACCCAATAGAAAATCTTTGGAGGGAGCTAAAAGCCGTATTCCCCAGCGACAGCCCCGAAACCTGAAGGTTCTGGAGAAGGTCTGTATGGAGGAGTGGGCCAAAATCCCTGCTGCAGTGTGTGCAAACCTGGTCAAGAATTACAGGAAACGTATGATCTCTGTAATTGCAAACAAAGGTTTCTGTACCAAATATTAAGTTCTGCTTTTCTGATGTATCAAATACTTATGTCATGCAATAAAATGAAAATATATTACTTAAAAATCATACAATGTGAGTTTCTGGATTTTTGTTTTATATTCGGTCTCTCACAGTTGAAGTGTACCTATGATAAAAAATTTACAGATCTCTACATGCTTTGTAAGTAGGAAAACCTGCAAAATCGGCAGTGTATCAAATACTTGTTCTCCCCACTGTAATATCAAATCAAAACTAAATGTATTGGTCCCATACACATGGTTAACAGATGCTCATGCGAGTGTAGCGAAATGCTTGTGCTTCTAGTTCCGAAAAAAAAATCTAACAAGTAATCTAACAAGTAATCTAAAAATTTCACGACAGCTACCTTATACAGTACACCCAAGTGTAAAGGAATGAATATGAATATGTACATATAAATATATGGATGAGCGATGGCCAACGGCATAGGCAAGATGCAGTAGATGGTATAGAGTACAGTATATACATATGAGATGAGTAATGTAGGGTATATCAACATTATATAAAGTGCATTATATACATTATATACATTGTTTAAAGTGACTAATGATACATTTACTACATACAATTTTATTTTATAAGTGGCTAGAGATTTGAGTCAGTATGTTGGCAGCAGCCACTCAATGTTAGTGATGGCTGTTAACAGTCTGATGGCCTTGAAATAGAAGCTGTTTTTCAGTCTCTCGGTCCCCGCTTTGATGCACCTGTACTGACCTCGCCTTCTGGATGATAGCGGGGTGAACAGGCAGTGGCTCGGGTGGTTGATGTCCTTGATGATCTTTTTGGCCTTCCTGTGACATTGGGTGGTGTAGGTGTCTTGGAGGGCAGGTAGGTTGCCCCCGGTGATGTGTTGTGCAGACCTCACTACCCTCTGGAGAGCCTTATGGTTCTGGGCAGAGCAGTTGCCGTACCAGGCGGTGATACAACCCGACAGGATGCTCTCGATTGTGCATCTGTAAAATTTTGTGAGTGTTTTTGGTGACAAGCCAAATTTATTCAGCCTCCTGAGGTTGAAGAGGCGCTGTTCACCACGCTGTCTGTGTGGGTGGACCATTTCAGTTTGTCCGTGATGTGTACGCTGAGGAACTTAAAACTTTCCACCTTCTCCACTACTGTCCCATCGATGTGGATAGGGGGGTGCTCCCTCTGCTGTTTCCTGAAGTCCACGATCATCTCCTTTGTTTTGTTGACATTGAGTGTAAGGTTATTTTCCTGACACCCCACTCCGAGGGCCCTCACCTCCTCCCTGTAGGCCGTCTCGTCATCGTTGGTAATCAAGCCTACCACATGTTGCTGTCTGAGGCTATCTAGAACATACAGTGCCTTGCGAAAGTATTCGCCCCCCTTGAACTTTGCGACCTTTTGCCACATTTCAGGCTTCAAACATAAAGATATAAAACTGTATTTTTTTGTGAAGACATTTATTGGATATTTCAAACTTTTTTAACAAATCAAAAACTGAAAGATTGGGCGTGCAAAATTATTCAGCCCCCTTAAGTTAATACTTTGTAGCGCCACCTTTTGCTGCGATTACAGCTGTAAGTCGCTTGGGTCTATCAGTCTCTATCAGTTTTGCACATCGAGAGACTGACATTTTTTCCCCATTCCTCCTTGCAAAACAGCTCGAGCTCAGTGAGGTTGGATGGAGAGCATTTGTGAACAGCAGTTTTCAGTTCTTTCCACAGATTCTCGATTGGATTCAGGTCTGGACTTTGACTTGGCCATTCTAACACCTGGATATGTTTATTTTTGAACCATTCCATTGTAGATTTTGCTTTATGTTTTGGATCATTGTCTTGTTGGAAGACAAATCTCCGTCCCAGTCTCAGGTCTTTTGCAGACTCCATCAGGTTTTCTTCCAGAATGGTCCTGTATTTGGCTCCATCCATCTTCCCATCAATTTTAACCATCTTCCCTGTCCCTGCTGAAGAAAAGCAGGCCCAAACCATGATGCTGCCACCACCATGTTTGACAGTGGGGATGGTGTGTTCAGCTGTGTTGCTTTTACGCCAAACATAACGTTTTGCATTGTTGCCAAAAAGTTCAATTTTGGTTTCATCTGACCAGAGCACCTTCTTCCACATGTTTGGTGTGTCTCCCAGGTGGCTTGTGGCAAACTTTAAACAACACTTTTTATGGATATCTTTAAGAAATGGCTTTCTTCTTGCCACTCTTCCATAAAGGCCAGATTTGTGCAATATATGACTGATTGTTGTCCTATGGACAGAGTCTCCCACCTCAGCTGTAGATCTCTGCAGTTCATTCAGAGTGATCATGGGCCTCTTGGCTGCATCTCTGATCAGTCTTCTCCTTGTATGAGCTGAAAGTTTAGAGGGACGGCCAGGTCTTGGTAGATTTGCAGTGGTCTGATACTCCTTCCATTTCAATATTATCGCTTGCACAGTGCTCCTTGGGATGTTTAAAGCTTGGGAAATCTTTTTGTATCCAAATCCGGCTTTAAATTTCTTCACAACTGTATCTCGGACCTGCCTGTTCCTTGTTCTTCATGATGCTCTCTGCGCTTTTAACAGACCTCTGAGACTATCACAGTGCAGGTGTATTTATACGGAGACTTGATTACACACAGGTGGATTGTATTTATCATCATTAGTCATTTAGGTCAACATTGGATCATTCAGAGATCCTCACTGAACTTCTGGAGAGAGTTTGCTGCACTGAAAGTAAAGGGGCTGAATAATTTTGCACGCCCAATTTTTCAGTTTTTGATTTGTTAAAAAAGTTTGAAATATCCAATAAATGTCGTTCCACTTCATGATTGTGTCCCACTTGTTGTTGATTCTTCACAAAAAATACAGTTTTAAATATTTATGTTTGAAGCCTGAAATGTGGCAAAAGGTCGCAAAGTTCAAGGGGGCCGAATACTTTCGCAAGGCACTGTATCCCAGTCCCCGTAAAAGGAGGGCGAGGGAGGGCTTTGTATGCGTCGCGGAAGTTAGAGTAGCAATGATCCAGAATTTTGCCAGCCTGGGTCACGCATTCAATATGCTGATCAAATTTATGGAGCCTTGTTTTCAGATTAGCCTTATTAAAATCCCCAACTACAATAAATGCAGCCTCAGGATATGTGGTTTCCAGTTACATAAAGTTCAATGAAGTTCTTTCAGGGCCGTCAAGGTGTCTGCTTGGGGGGGGATATAGGGCTGGGATTATAATCGAAGAGAATTCTCTTGGTAGATAATGCGGTCTGCATTTGATTGGAATGAATTCTAGGTCAGGTGAACAAAAGGACTTGAGTTCCTGTATGTTGTCATGATCACACCATGAGTCGTTAATCATAAGGCATACACCCCCGCCCTTTTTCTTACCAGAGAGATGTTTGTTTTTGTCGGCACAATGCGTGAAGAAACCGGGTGGCTCTACCGACTCTGATAAGGATTCCTAGTGAGCCATGTATCAGTGAAACAGAGAATGTTACAATCTCTGACATCTCTCTGGAAGCCAACCCTTGCTCGAATTTTGTCTACATTGGCGAGTATTATACTCGGGAGAGGTGAGCAATGTGCCCTTCTGCGGCGCCGTTGTTTTGGGTCGCCTACTGGGATCTGATCCATTGTCCTGGGTGGTGGTCCAAATTCACTTCGGGAAAGTCATATTCCTGGTCGTAATGTTGGTAAATTGACGCTGCTCTTATATCCAATAGTTCTTCCCGGCTGTGTGATATAAGACTTAATATTTCCTGGGGTAACAATGTAAGAAATAACACATTAAAAAAAGTACTGCATAGTTTCCTAAGAACGCGAAGCGAGACAACCATCTCTGTCGGCACCATCCAAGTTGCTGGGTCTTTAACAAATAATGAGGTTGGTGCTGAGTAAATAATGAGGTTGGTGCAAGGAACTGAGTTCCACCCAGTCTCATTTCTATATCCAGCTGGACTCTTTCTCCACAATGCCCAAAGGACTCAAATCGGAGCATATGACAAGTATACATAGGCCTATAACTTAAGACTATAGACCTTAATTTAAAGCCACAGCTCTAGACATACACCACAGTATCTTTGGCCTGCAAACAGTCAGAATCTGGAATTTTCTAGAAGTACTATCTCACAGAAGTGTAGATGTTAATCTAGTCTAATTAAAGTTGTTCATGGTTCATTACAGCGGGTCTTGGCTGATGACATATCAGCCGGCTAGGCTACATGGGTTTGGGTATTCTGCAAACCCTGCTCCAGGACTTAAAGCCAAACCCAGAATGTCCATTATAAGACTTCTCTGCACTTTGATAACTGAGGAGGAGACAAAGGTGACCATGTCAGAAATGGACTAGAAGAGCTACTCCTCTTGGCATCGAGAGGAAGGACCCAATAAAACTTACATTTCACCCACATTATAGATGAGTCGCTGGACAGATTAAGGATCAATCACTCTGTGTGTTCCCATAGCAAATTAACCTACGTTAAATACATGATTCTGATGCTAAAACGCAGCTCTGCACATTCATTAGCTTAAGCACAGATCCTGTTTTCCATTCTTAGAGATTGCCTTGCAAGTAACCAGCTATATTGTTCTCTGCTTGCTCTAAATAGATAGCTTATTAGTTTGGGAGAGCTTATTAGTTTGGGAGAGCTCATGAGAGACTGTGACAATTAAGGGGTACTGTTGGCCCCAGGGAAAGACAACACTTATTAGTGTGATTTCTCTGTGAAAAGGAGCCTCACTGCAGGACATTAGTTAAGCTGCTGGGAAAAAACAGGCCACCATTTTGATAACTCACTACCTATTACTGTTACGTCTGTTGTTGGAATGAGACCATAGTGCAGCGTGGTAAGTGCACATCTTTCTTTATTTTGATGAACACCAAAAAACAACAAAAGATAAACAAACGTAAAGTTCTGCAGGCTATACAGCAACTAACAAAATCAAGATCCCACAAAGGGGCTGCCTAAGCATGATCCCCAAACAGAGACAACGATAAACAGCTGCCTCTGATTGGGAACCATACTAGGCCAACAAAGAAATAGAAACATAGATTTGCCCACCCAAGTCACACCCTGACCTAACCAAATAGAGAATAAAAAGGCCTCTCTAAGGTCAGGGTGTGACAATTACAGACCCAACAAACAGCACTCATGGGCCTATACCAGAGATGCATTCATAAGAGTCCACTGCTAAATGAAATCTGTGTATCTCTGATGCATTGGGGAACACTTCAAAATGTGTTTGCCGGGATCTGTGTGAAGTTCCTGGGATTGGGAGTCGTGGGGCACATGTGTAACCCTTCTAGATGTTTCTGTTAAGTATGCTGGGAGTGTAGGGCCACGACCTCACACAGATCTGTCTTCAGAACGAGAGGGACCCAGAGTTTGGCTGTGGCTCGATATTGGTGGGACATCCACAGGTCCATGTCTCCAGCTGCTGTCAGACTGCAGAGAGCCTTATGACCCAATGATTAACGTCTCAGTCAAATGCTACACAGAACCAGATGGTGAGACCCAGGAGCGGATGCTCTGCCCCATATGAATATTCATGTACAGACACACAATTGCTTTGTGTGTTTATTAGCAGCAGCGTTCTCATCACACCACTCCCTCACACACATACAGACATAAAGTCATTACAACACAAAATCAAAAGGGAAAAAAAGCCTTTGAAACATAACTGGCATGGTGAGCACAACCCACAGCGGAGAAGCCAAAGTCGGGTGGGACATAAGGCATGTCAATCGTCAGCTACAACACACAAAAGGCATCCACAGAATGGAAAAAGCAACCAAGTTGAAAATGTCCATCCTTTACTTTGATTAGCCTCTTATAAACACTCTCAAACAGACACTACACTAGACATCAAATGGTCAAGTTCATATCAAATTGTCCATTGCTGGCATTGGCAGAAATCCCATCACTAGGCCTAAACTTATAAAGAAAGACTTAAAATCACCTCACTAAATAGGCCTCTCTCATGGTTCACCGAGTACAGAAATTCCCTTCCATTTCAGGTACATGAGAGTGTGAGAAGGAGCAGAAGCCATGTGTCACAGGAGCACAATGGCCATTCATCCAATTTCTGATGGGGAATTACAGGTCTAATACAGGAGAAAAACATGTCAGGAACACGTGAGCAAGAACATTTCTTTAGATCTATGACCTTGCTCAATCCAGCACAGCACATAGGCCTACCTCATACAATGTAACAACAGCCAAATGATCATAATTCCTTTGCATTCCACTCTTAACCGCTGTCATTCAGTGGTCTTTCTGACAATCAATGGTGAGTATGAATCATTTGTATAGTAGCAATACTAGTTTGTGTGTGAAAGTAACAAAAAGTCCAGGTACAGTGGGGAGAACAAGTACTTGATAACCTGCAAAATAGGCAGGGTTTCCTACTTACAAAGCATGTAGAGGTCTGTAATTTTTTATCATAGGTACACTTCAACTGTGAGAGACGGAATCTAAAACAAAAATCCTGTAACGGTTCTCTTTAGGTGAAGGAGAGTCGGACCAAAATACAGCGTTGTGATGATTCATGTTTAATAAAGACGACACACGATCAATACAAAACAAGAAACGTATCGCGAAAACCTAACAGCCTATACTGGTGCACAAACAAACACAGAGACAGGAACTAGTACAATCACCCACAAACACACAGTGAAACCCAGGCTACCTAAATATGGTTCCCAATCAGAGACAATGACTAACACCTGCCTCTGATTGAGAACCATATCAGGCCAGACATAGAAATAGACAAACAAGACATCCAACATAGAATGCCCACCCAGCTCACGTCCTGACCAACACTAAAACAAGGAAAATACACACGAACGATGGTCAGAACATGACAAATCCAGAAAATCACATTGTATGATTTTTAAGTAATTCATTTGCATTTTATTGCATGACATAAGTATTTGATACATCAGAAAAGCAGAACTTAATATTTGGTACAGGAAACCTTTGTTTGCAATTACAGAGATCATACGTTTCCTGTAGTTCTTGACCAGGTTTGCACACACTGCAGCAGGGATTTTGGCCCACTCCTCCATACAGACCTTCTCGAGATCCTTTAGGTTTCGGGGCTGTCGCTGGGGAATACGGACTTTCAGCTCGCTCAAAATATTTTCTATTGGGTTCAGGTCTGGAGACTGGCTAGGCCACTCCAGGACCTTGAGAAGCTTCTTACAGAGCCACTCCTTAGTTGCCCTGGCTGTGTGTTTCGGGTCGTTGTCATGCTGGAAGACCCAGCCACGACCCATCTTCAATGCTCTTACTGAGGGAAGGAGGTTGTTGGCCAAGATCTCGCGATACATGGCCCCATCCATCCTCCCCTCAATACGGTGCAGTCGTCCTGTCCCCTTTACAGAAAAGGAAAATCCCCAAAGAATGATATTTCCACCTCCATGCTTCACGGTTGGGATGGTTTTCTTGGGGTTGTACTCATCCTTCTTCTTCCTCTAAACACGGCGAGTGGAGTTTAGACCAAAAAGCTATATTTTTGTCTCATCAGACCACATGACCTTCTCCCATTCCTCCTCTGGATCATCCAGATGGTCATTGGCAAACTTCAGACTGGCCTGGACATGCGCTGGATTGAGCAGGGGGACCTTGCGTACGCTGCAGGATTTTAATCCATGATGACGTAGTGTGTTACTAATGGTTTTCTTTGAGACTGTGGTCCCAGCTATCTTCAGGTCATTGACCAAGTCCTGCGGTGTAGTTCTGGGCTGATCCCTCACCTTCCTCATGGTCATTGATGCCCCACGAGGTGAGATCTTGCATGGAGCCCCAGACTGAGAGTGATTGACCGTCATCTTGAACTTCTTCCATTTTCTAATAATTGCGCCAACAGTTGTTGCCATCTCACCAAGCTGCTTGCCTATTGTCCTGTAGCCCATCCCAGCCTTGTGCAGGTCTACAATTTTATCCCTGATGTCCTTACACAGCTCTCTAGTCTTGGCCATTGTGGAGAGGTTGGAGTCTGTTTGATTGAGTGTGTGGACAGGTGTCTTTTATACAGGTAACGAGTTCAAACAGGTGCAGTTAATACAGGTAATGAGTGGAGAACAGGAGGGCTTCTTAAAGAAAAACTAACGGGTCTGTGAGAACCGGAATTCTTACTGGTTGGTAATTGATCAAATATTTATGTCATGCAATAAAATGCAAATTAATTACTTAGAAATCATACAATGTGATTTTCTGGATTGTTGGTTTAGATTCCGTCTCTCACAGTTGAAGTGTACCTTTGATAAATATTACAGACTTTGTAATATGCTTTGTAAGTAGGAAAACCTGAAAAATCGGCAGTGTATCAAATACTTGTTCTCCCCACTGTATGTGCATGTGTAGTTGATTTATACTGACACATGCATGTTGGTGATTCACTCACTGGTCAGACATTTACTGAAAATGAAAAGTTGCAATGCTCGCTCATCATTAAAAATGATGTATATGCAGTGAAGGAAAAAAGTATTTGATCCCCTGCTGATTTTGTACGTTTGCTCACTGACAAAGAAATGATCCGTCTATAATTTTAATGGTAGGTTTATTTGAACAGTGAGAGACAGAATACCAACCAAAAATCCCAAAAATACATGTCAAAAATGTTAGAAATTGATTTGCAATTTTAATGAGGGAAATAAGTATTTGACCCCCTCTCAATCAGAAAGATTTCTGGCTCCCAGGTGTCTTTTATACAGGTAACAAACTAAGATTAGGGGCACACTCTTAAAGGGAGTGCTCCTAATCTCAGTTTGTTACCTGTATAAAAGAAGCAATCAATCAATCAGATTCCAAACTCTCCACCATGGCCAAGACCAAAGAGCTCTCCAAGGATGTCAGGGACAAGATTGTAGACCTACACAAGGCTGGAATGTGCTACAAGACCATCGCCAAGCAGCTTGGTGAGAAGGTGACAACGGTTTGTGTGATTATTCGCAAATGGAAGAAACACAAAAGAACTGTCCATCTCCCTCGGCCTGGGGCTCCATGCAAGATCTCACTTCGTGGAGTTGCAATGATCATGAGAACGGTGAGGAATTAGCCCAGGACTACACGGGAGGATCTTGTCAATGATCTCAAGGCAGCTAGTCACCAAGAAAACAATAGCAAGGTCCCCCTGCTCAAGAAAGCACATATACATGCCCGTCTGAAGTTTGCCAATGAACATCTGAATGATTCAGAGGACAGCTGGGTGAAAGTGTTGTGGTCAGATGAGACCAAAATGGAGCTCTTTGGCATCAACTCGACTCGCCGTGTTTGGAGGAGGAGGAATGCTGCCTATGACCCCAAGAACACCATCCTCACCATCAAACATGGAGGTGGAAACATTATGCTTTGGGGGTGTTTTTCTGCTAAGGGGACAGGGAAACTTCACCGCATCAAAGGGATGATGGACGGGGCCATGTACCGTCAAATCTTGGGTGAGAATCTCCTTCCCTGAGCCAGGGCATTGAAAATGGGTATTGGATGGGTATTCCAGCATGACAATGGCCCAAAACACATGGCCAAGGCAACAAAGGAGTGGCTCAAGAAGAAGCACATTAAGGTCCCGGAGTGGCCTAGCCAGTCTCCAGACCTTAATCCCATAGAAAATCTGTGGAGGGAGCTGAAGGTTCGAGTTGCAAAACATCAGCCTCGAAACCTTAATGACTTGGATAAGATCTGCAAAGAGGAGTGGGACAAAATCCCTCCTGAGATGTGTGCAAACCTGGTGGCCAACTACAAGAAACGTCTGACCTCTGTGATTGCCAACAAGGGTTTTGTCACCAAGTACTAAGTCATGTTTTGCAGAGGGGTCAAATACTTATTTCCCTCATTAAAATGCAAATCAATTTATACAAATTTTGACATATGTTTCTCTGGATTTTGTTGTTGTTATTCTGTCTCTCACTGTTCAAATAAACCTACCATTCAAATTATAGACTGATCATTTCTTTGTCAGTGGGCAAACGTACAAAATCAGCAGGGGATCAAATACTTTATTCCCTCACTGTATATATATAATATAAAACAATTATTTCCAGACATTTACTGACCCATCATCGGATTCAGGGCAGATCCCATAAGCCTTTGGTTTGAAACCATTTCTGACAAAGCATTAGTCCATTCCAGCTAAAACAGGCATCAAAGCAGTCACACATATATTGACTTAAATCATTTTGTCTTGATTCTTTCAGAGGGTATATGGTTCTCAGATATCAAAGGTCTCTCACACTCCCCTCAAACACTGGCCTAGAATCCCTTTCAGCTCACGGCATGAAAAACAATACGGTGGTATCTCATACTTTTCAATGTCTCACAGAAGTGTAGCTAAATCACTGTCAGAGTCATGTGTATAGGTGGCAGGGAAGTCAGGCGCAGGAGAGTCAAATGGAATGTAAATGGAGTCTTTTAATATAAGTCCACTTAACATGCTCCAAACACTAAATACGTACATACATAAACAAACATGGGTACGAGGACCCGTCGTGCACCTATACAGCATAAAACAACACTTGACATATAACATCTCTGACAAAGACATGAGGGGAAACAGAGGGTTAAATACACAACAGGCAATGAATGGGATTGAAAACAGGTGTGTGGGAAGACAAAACCAAAACCAATGGAAAATGAAAAATGGATCAATGATGGCTAGAAGGCCGGTGACGTCGACCGCCGAGCACCGCCCGAACAAGGAGAGGCAACGACTTCGGTAGAAGTCGTGACAATCACAAACTTTTTTCTTAGTTGGCAGCTTCCTGGCACATTCATAAAGAGCTAGCTTGGCAGCAGTGGCATCCATACTTGGTACACTTTAGGGCTGTTCCCGACTAAAGAAAAAATCTTGGTCAACCGAGAGTTGTCCGGTTCTTTCAACCAATCGATTGGTCTAAATGTATAGACAGACATATAGAAATATAGAGACAGACATACCCTATGTGTTTGAATAAAACCAACTACATATGCACTGAGCTTGTCTGATGCTTTAAACACACGGATTGTTTAAATTATTAAGACATACAAATGACTCAAGAAAGAGCCCGATGGTCACACTGTGTTAAATGTTTTTACAGCGAGTGCCCGTGTGACTGGCCCACGTTGTCTCACTCTCCACCCTACTGCAGTGAAAAAGCACCACAGCACTGCAAGTGTTTATTGGGCTGTCCATGAGGAAGCTGCAACATCATTACAGCCATTTAGTTTCTAACTTGTTTCTGACTGAAACGTTCTGTTACCGAAATCCCTAATTTGTTTAGAAAAAACATTCCCTATTCCCTCAACCCTTGCTCTCTTTACGTGAAACATGTAAGCATCGCATTCATGTGCCCAATAGGGCCTGACCTATAGCCTATCATAATCACATCAATAAATTGGTTATAACAAACTCCGAACACAGTAATGTTGACAGCAAAATGGATACGGAGGATGTGAAAAACAAACTTGAAACGGGTGCTCACGGAATCAGTAGGCTATTAAACAAACACTCTAACAGGCAACAGAAGCTAGATCTGTCTTATTTCTGTAGATGTACAGTGCATTCGGAAAGTATTCAGATCCCTTCACTTTTTCTACACTTTATGTTACAGCCTTATTCTAAAATAGTTTAAATAATTGTTTACCTCTTCAATCTACACACAATACCCCATAATGAAAAAGCAAAAACTGTTTCTTGTACATTTTTGCTAATAAGAAAATGTATTTACATAAGTATCCCTTTGTTATCAGATGCAAAATTGAGCTCAGGTGCATCTTGTTTCCATTGATCAACCTTGACATGTTTCTATGACTTGATTGTAAATTAAATAGATTGGACATGATTTGGAAAGGCACACACCTGTCTATTTAAGGTCTTACAGTTGACAGTGCATGTCAGAGCAAAAACCAAGCCATGAGGTCAAAGGAATTGTCCGTAGAGCTCCGAGACAGGATTGTGTCGAGGCACAGATCTGGGGAAGGGTACCAAAACCTTTCTGCAGAATTGAGAGTCCCCAAGAACAAAGTGGCCTCCATCATTCTTAAATGGAAGAAGTTTGGAACCACCAAGACTCTTCCTAGAGCTGGCCGCCCAGCCAAACTGAGATTCTCTGGTTCTCTGGTCTTTTTCACCTGACAGCCAAGCGTCACGTCTGTAGGAAACCTGCCACCCTGCCTATGTGGAAGCATGGTGGTGACAGCATCATGCTGTGGGGATGTTTTTCAGGGGCATGGAGACTAGTCAGGATCGAGGGAAAAATTAACGGAGCAAAGTACAGAGAGATCCTTGACGAAAACCTGCTCCAGAGAACTCAAGACCTGAGACTGGGGCAAAGGTTCACCTTCCAACAGGACAATGACCCCAAGCACACAGCTAAGACAAGACTGGCCCAGCCAGAGCCCGAACTTGAACCCAATCGAACATTTCTGGAGAGACCTGGAAATAGCTGTGCAGTGACACTCTCCATCCAACCTGACAGAGTTTGAGAGGATCTGCAGAGAAGAATGGGAGAAACTCCCCAAATACAGGTGTGCCAAGCTTGTAGAGTCATACCCAAGAAGACTCGAGGTTGTAATCGCTGCAATCGCTACATTTGCAAAAATGTCTAAAAACCTGTTTTTGCTTTGTGATTATGGGGTATTGTGTATAGATTGCAGAGGATTTAAAAAAAATCTATTTTAGAATAAGGCTGTAATGTAACAAAATGTGGAACAAGTCAAGAGGTCTGAATACTTTCCGAATACACTGTATATGGATGATTTATAAAGCCAGGCACATTTAACAGTTAGGCTGTTGATTATAGACCTAATTAAATTGGGGTTTGCTCTCTCCGCAATTTTATTAAACAATTAGGCTAAGTCCCTAATCGCACGGGACAAGTATTACTAGAGAACGTTGGTTACGTAATTGTTATCCCAGAATGTTCGTTATACTGTACCTGAGGACAATTTGGACGGGTTTCGTTTGCTCCAAACTGCCCCCTGTAATTCTTTCTTTTTTCCAATAAATTGACAGTTATGATGGAAGCCTGGAGGTTTTTTTCTAGGCGTGAAGATACAGTGCCTTGCGAAAGTATTCGGCCCCCTTGAACTTTGCGACCTTTTGCCACATTTCAGGCTTCAAACATAAAGATATAAAACTGTATTTTTTGTGAAGAATCAAGAACAAGTGGGACACAATCATGAAGTGGAACGACATTTATTGGATATTTCAAACTTTTTTAACAAATCAAAAACTGAAAAATTGGGCGTGCAAAATTATTCAGCCCCTTTACTTTCAGTGCAGCAAACTCTCTCCAGAAGTTCAGTGAGGATCTCTGAATGATCCAATGTTGACCTAAATGACTAATGATGATAAATACAATCCACCTGTGTGTAATCAAGTCTCCGTATAAATGCACCTGCACTGTGATAGTCTCAGAGGTCCGTTAAAAGCGCAGAGAGCATCATGAAGAACAAGGAACACACCAGGCAGGTCCGATATACTGTTGTGAAGAAGTTTAAAGCCGGATTTGGATACAAAAAGATTTCCCAAGCTTTAAACATCCCAAGGAGCACTGTGCAAGCGATAATATTGAAATGGAAGGAGTATCAGACCACTGCAAATCTACCAAGACCTGGCCGTCCCTCTAAACTTTCAGCTCATACAAGGAGAAGACTGATCAGAGATGCAGCCAAGAGGCCCATGATCACTCTGGATGAACTGCAGAGATCTACAGCTGAGGTGGGAGACTCTGTCCATAGGACAACAATCAGTCGTATATTGCACAAATCTGGCCTTTATGGAAGAGTGGCAAGAAGAAAGCCATTTCTTAAAGATATCCATAAAAAGTGTTGTTTAAAGTTTGCCACAAGCCACCTGGGAGACACACCAAACATGTGGAAGAAGGTGCTCTGGTCAGATGAAACCAAAATTGAACTTTTTGGCAACAATGCAAAACGTTATGTTTGGCATAAAAGCAACACAGCTGAACACACCATCCCCACTGTCAAACATGGTGGTGGCAGCATCATGGTTTGGGCCTGCTTTTCTTCAGCAGGGACAGGGAAGATGGTTAAAATTGATGAGAAGATGGATGGAGCCAAATACAGGACCATTCTGGAAGAAAACCTGATGGAGTCTGCAAAAGACCTGAGACTGGGACGGAGATTTGTCTTCCAACAAGACAATGATCCAAAACATAAAGCAAAATCTACAATGGAACGGTTCAAAAATAAACATATCCAGGTGTTAGAATGGCCAAGTCAAAGTCCAGACCTGAATCCAATCGAGAATCTGTGGAAAGAACTGAAAACTGCTGTTCACAAATGCTCTCCATCCAACCTCACTGAGCTCGAGCTGTTTTGCAAGGAGGAATGGGAAAAAATGTCAGTCTCTCGATGTGCTAAACTGATAGAGACATACCCCAAGCGACTTACAGCTGTAATCGCAGCAAAAGGTGGCGCTACAAAATATTAACTTAAGGGGGCTGAATAATTTTGCACGCCCAATTTTTCAGTTTTTGATTTGTTAAAAAAGTTTGAAATATCCAATAAATGTCGTTCCACTTCATGATTGTGTCCCACTTGTTGTTGATTCTTCACAAAAAAATACAGTTTTATATCTTTATGTTTGAAGCCTGAAATGTGGCAAAAGGTCGCAAAGTTCAAGGGGGCCGAATACTTTCGCAAGGCACTGTATTTCAACAAGTCCAAGCGATAACAGGGCTACACTGATTTTTAATTTTTTAAATTATATTTATTTAACCTTTATTTAACCAGGTAGGGCTAGTTGAGAACAAGTTCACATTAACAACTGCGACCTGGCCAAGATAAAGCAAAGCAGTGTGACACAGACAACAACATAGAATTACACATGGAATAAGATGGAATAAACAAGCCAATAACACAATAAACAAGTCAATGACACAGTAGAAAAAAAGAAAGTCTATATACAGTGTGTGCAAAAGGCATGAGGAGGTAGGCAATAAATAGCCCATAGTAGCGAAGAATTACAATTTAGCAGATTAACACTGGAGTGATAAATGAGCAGATAATGGTGTGCAAGTAGAGATACTGGTGTGCAAAAGAGCAGAAAAGTAAATAAAAACAGTATGGGGATGAGGTAGGTAGATTGGGTGGGCTATTTACAGACGAACTGTGTACAGCTGCAGCGATCGGTTAGCTGCCTAGACAGCTGATGTTTAAAGTTGGTGAGGGAAATATAAGTCTCAAGCTTCAGCAATTTTTGCAATTCGTTCCAGTCACTGGCAGCAGAGAACTGGAAGGAAAGGCGGCCAAATGAGGTGTTGGCTTTGGGGATAATCAGTGAGATATACCTGCTGGAACGTGTGCTACGGGTGGGTGTTGTTATCGTGACCAGTGAGCTGAGATAAGGCGGAGCTTTACCCAGCATAGACTTATAGATGACCTGGAGCCAGTGGGTCTGGCGACGAATGTGTAGCGATGGCCAGCCGACAAGAGCATACAGGTCGCAGTGGAGGGTGGTATAAGGTAATTTGGTAATAAAACGTATGGCACTGTGATAAACTGCATCCAGTTTGCTGAGCAGAGTATTAGAAGCTATTTTGTAGATGACATCGCCGAAGTCGAGGATCGGTAGGATAGTCCGTTTTACCAGGGTACGTTTGGCGGCGTGAGTGAAGGAGGATTTGTTGCGAAATAGAATGCCGATTCTAGATTTGATTTTGGATTGGAGATGTTTAATATGAGTCTGGAAGGAGAGTTTACAGTCTAGCAAGACACCTAGGTATTTATAGTAGTCCACATATTCTAGTTCAGAACCGTCCAGGGTGGTGATGTTAGTCGGGCGGGCGGGTGCGGGCAGCGAAAGGTTGAAAAGCATGCATTTAGTTTTACTAGCGTTTAAGAGCAGTTGGAGGCCACGGAAGAAGTGTTGTATGGCATTGAAGCTCGTTTGGAGGTTAGTTAGCACAGTGTCCAAGGAAGGGACAGAAGTATACAGAAGGGTGTCGTCTGCGTAGAGGTGGATCAGGGAATCACCCGCAGCAAGAGCGACATCATTGATATATACAGAGAAAATAGTCGGCCCCCATAAAGACTGCCAGAGGTCCGGACAACAGACCCTCCGATTTGACACGGTCTGCAAAGTAGTTGGTGAACCAGGCGAGGCAGTCATTAGAGAAACCAAGGCTGTTGAGTCTGCCGATAAGAATACGGTGATTGACAGAGTCGAAAGCCTCGGCCAGGTTGATGAAGACGGTTGCACAGTACTGTCTTCTATCGATGGCGGTTAAGATATGTTGTGGAAATTTCCTCTATTTACCAAATCATGGCAGCAAACCACACACAAGTCAGAGTTAGTTATCACAAAGTCCATTTTTAATTATATGAGCTCTATCACAACCCTGTGACTCTCAGATCAATTCAGTGTCTATCAATGAATTCTCTGAGAGCCCCCTCTACATTGCAACTGAGATCCTTTAATAGCAAAGATCCACCCCCCCCCCCCCCCTAGACGACATGACAAACCACAGGTCTTAGGAACTTACACAAAGAAAATACTTTACTTCAGAGAGGAGTATCCCCTAGCCAGACAGAGTTGGCTATAAATTATCGTTCAGTTTGGTCTCCTAAACAAAGTTCTTATTTCGTCCTTGGTACAAAATGGTACCAAGACATTACCCCCACCCTATGATATATATCAAATTGTCATTTCGATACAACCAATTCTAAATACAACCAATCCTCCATATCAACAGGCATATATCAAATCCATCCTATCTTGACAAGATCACAGAGACACACTGACTGGCACACAGACATTGTGGATATAAAACATCTTACCTAGGGCCTCCCGGGTGGCGCAGTGGTTAAGGGCGCTGTACTGCAGCGCCAGCTGTGCCATCAGAGTCCCTGGGTTCGCGCCCAGGCGACGCACAATTGGCCTAGCGTCGCCCGGGTTAGGGAGGGCTTGGTCGGTAGGGGTGTCCTTGTCTCATCGCGCACCAGCGACTCCTGTGGCGGGCTGGGCGCAGTGTACGCTAACCAAGGTGGCCGGGTGCACGGTGTTTCCTCTGGCGCATTGGTGCGGCTGGGTTGGATGTGCGCTGTGTTAAGAAGCAGTGCGGCTTGGTTGGGTTGTGTATCGGAGGACGCATGACTTTCAACCTTCGTCTCTCCCGAGCCCGTACGGGAGTTGTAGCGATGAGACAAGATAGTAGATACCATGAAATTGGGGAGAAAAAGGGGTAAAATAAAAAATAATAAAAAAAAAAAAACATCTTACACTCTAGACCCAAACTGCTATATACCTATATCTATCCTGCCCTGCATCTCTAAAGTCTTCGAAAGCCAAGTTAATAAACAGATCACTGACCATTTCGAATCCCACCGTACCTTCTCCGCTGTGCAATCCGGTTTCCGAGCTGGTCACGGGTTACCACCTAATTCTGATTATTCCCCAACAGATATCGTTTAGAACCTTGGTGCACCCGTGACCAGCTCGGAAACCGGATTGCACAGCGGAGAAGGTACGGTGGGATTCGAAATGGTCAGTGATCTGTTTATTAACTTGGCTTTCGAAGACTTTAGAGATGCAGGGCATCTAGGTATATAGCAGTTTGGGTCTAGAGTGTCACCCCCTTTGAAGAGGGGAATAACCGCGGCAGCTTTCCAATCTTGGGGATCTCAGACGATACGAAAGAGAGGTTGAACAGGCTGGTAATAGGGGTTGCAACAATAGCGGCGGATAGTTTTAGAAAGAGAGGGTCCAGATTGTCTAGCCCAGCTGATTTGTACGGGCCCAGGTTTTTGTAGCTCTTTCAGAACCTGCTATCTGGATTTGGGTGAAGGAAAAGTGAAGGTGAAGGAAAAGCTGGGGAGGCTTGAGCTTGGTTCCCAACTTTCTAAACAATACCTAACCATCTTTGGTATAGTGTCGCAATAATATTTGAATTGAGGAAGTATCCGCAGTAGACGTCCTAAATGCCTCCAAGCCTTCAGATGTGAGCTAAACAGTGCACTTGCACTTGAGATGCCTTTTAAGGCAATGGATGTGAAAGTGAGCTTGTAATTTCCAAATGTATAGGTCAGTTGTATGCTGCTTTGCGATCTATTAACAGCAAGGGTTACAATAAATAGGCGCAATGTTTTTTACTGATGCATTTGAAAATATTCAACTCATACGCACAAAACATATGAACAAAAGCATTCACTGCGAAGGTTGATACATGTAGGCCGTTCATATATAGGCTATTCGTAAAACTTCTTTCAATGTATCGAATCAGATACTGTTTTCTTGCTGAAATCTTGAGCAATACCTGCCAAACATAGACATTTCTCTCAAAACACAGGGATGTTGATTCGCACAGGACTAGTATTATCAGAGGACCTTGGAGTTATTCTGTCTGGAATTGTTACTCTCCTGCCATGTACAGATTACTGACATGGCAGATTCGGACGGAACAAAATTGACAGATGTGGTGTTTTGTGCTTGTGCACATAATTACATTACCTGACCACCCCCAGTAAAACTAATCCCATCCGAAAAGGGCTTAAAACAAGAGCTGTTTCCTCGTCTCTGCTGCTGCTGCTTCCACCACATTGTTCTCAATCCCAATATGCTGGTTCATTTTGCAATTATGCACATAGCATCATAGGGAAAGGAGCCAATTCTACAGAGCACTGAAGATTATGTTTCAGAACCGCGGACAGCGACCATATTCAACACAGGAGAAGGCGCATTTGTTACAAATGAATTGAGTCATTAGTGTTGCACCATTATTTTAACAATATAACCATATACATTTTCAGTGTCATGTCTCAGAGTGAAGGACTGTGCCATCCCTGTGGCCTCCGCAATGAATTAGTCTACTGAGACAGGCGTGAATCAGACAGATGTCTTGTGCTCCATGAAAAAAAATGTGCGAATGCCCGACTAAAGAAATCTCGGTCGACCAACAGCCTATCGACCAAACAATCTACCAGTCGACTAAATGGGGTCAGCCCTAGTACACTTACTGTATAGCCCCTTCTACCACACTTCACTCAAGTAGTGTGGCTGGGGCTTTGTGTGTATTGCAAACATCTGGCCAAGTTCTTATCACCATGGGAAAAGGTCGGAGGACAAGACTCTGTGTTATCCTAGCTATGAGGCCCAGTCTCAGTTTGACACACCATGACAGCCATGACAGCCATGACAGTGGTGTGGGGTTTTATTTGAACAGCATCAGACTGAAGATGTGCTTCTCATTACTGGGGAATTTGTGCCTTGTACCCTCCCCTCCCTGCTTCCGTGAGAGAATGCCTGCAGCATTCTCTTCAGTCTCCTCAGATGCCAAGCCCATGAACACACTTTACCAAGTAGGCGAAATTGAGTAAATTCACTAAATTGAATTATGCAGAGAGAGGGGGTGTAAGACTGCAATGAGGCACGAGGAATAGTTAGGTTTTGATTTCTCTCTCAACCAGGAAGTGAGCATTGTTGTGTGAGTACTTCAGCCTACTCTCAAAAGCATTGGGGGATCGTGAGGGAGAGACAGATAGCTTTTCAATAGATACATAATTAGGTTCTGCTTATGTATGCTTATAACAGCGAAGAACCATATCATTAACCACTGTGTGTAATCAACAAAATATTGTCTAGCTACCCAACCACTAAAAATATATATTAATTACATATCGGGGTGGTTATTTTTAACACAAGCACAGGGACCACAAAGAATGCAGTGATTGACAGCGTCGAAAGCCTTGGCCAGGTCGATGAAGACGGCTGCACAGTACTGTCTTTTATCGATGGCGGTTATGATATTGTTTAGGACCTTGAGCGTGGCTGAGGTGCACCCGTGACCAGCTCGGAAAACAGATTGCATAGCGGAGCAGGTACGGTGGGATTTGAAATGGTCGGTGATCTGTTGGTTCACTTGACTTTCGAAGACTTTAGAAAGTCAGGGCAGGATGGATATAGGTCTGTAACAGTTTGGGTCCAGAGTGTCTCCCCCTTTGAAGAGGGGGATGACTGCGGCCGCTTTAAAATCTTTAGGAATCTCAGACGATACGAAAGAGAGGTTAAAAAGGGGTTGCAACAACGGCGTCGGATAATTTTAGGAAGAGAGGGTCCAGATTGTCTAGCCCAGCTGATTTGTAGGGATCCAGATTTTGCAGCTCTTTCAGAACATCAGCTATCTGGATTTGGGTGAAGGAGAAACGGGGGGGGGGGGGGGGGGGGGGCTTGGGCCAGTTGCTGCGGGGGGTGTAGAGCTGTTGGCCGGGGTTGGGGTAGCCAGGTGGAAAGCATAGCCAGTCATAGAGAAAGTCTTATTGAAATTCTCGATTATCGTGGATTTATCAGTGATGACAGTGTTGACTAGTCTCAGTGCAGTGGGCAGCTGGGAGGAGGTACTCTTATTCTCCATGGACTTTACAGTGTCACAAAACTTTTTGGAATTAGTGCTGCAAGATGCAAATTTCTGTTTGAAAAAGCTAGCCTTAGCTTTCCTAACTGATTGTGTATATTGGTTCCTGACTTCCCTGAAAAGTTGCATATCG
The DNA here is from genome assembly GCF_045791955.1 of Oncorhynchus clarkii lewisi. Lineage (NCBI taxonomy): Eukaryota > Metazoa > Chordata > Actinopteri > Salmoniformes > Salmonidae > Oncorhynchus > Oncorhynchus clarkii. The sequence continues at coordinate 78,926,064 of NC_092148.1, read as the reverse complement.
CGGGGACTAGTGCAGTACGCCACAGGGTGTTTTTGTGCTGGTCAAGGGCAGTCACGTCCGGGGTGAACCAAGGGCTATATCTGTTCTTAGTTCTACACTTTTTTTAGAAGTAAGAATGTCTTTGTTTTTAGAACTAAGAAAGTATAAGTCTTTACTAGGTAAAGCCCAGCCTTATCTCTGCTCACTGGTCACTATAGCAACACCCAACCGTAGCACGCGCTCCAGCAGGTATATTGCACTGGTAATCCTCAAAGCCAACACTTACTTTGGCCGCCTTTCCTTCCAGTTCTCTACTGTCAATGACTGGAGTGAATTGCAAAAATCTCTGAAACTGGAGTCTTATATCTCCCTCTGTAACTTTAAGCATCAGCTGTCAGAGCAGCTTACCGATCACTGTACCTGTACACAGCCAATCTGTAAATAGAACACCCAACTCATCCCCATATTATTACTTACCCTCTTGCTCGTCTGCACCCCAGTATTTCTACTTGCACATGCTCATCTGCACATCTACCACTCCAGTGTTAATGCTAAATTGTAATTATTTCGCCTCTATGGCCTATTTATTGCCTTACCTCCCTACTCTTCTACATTTGCACACACTGTACATAGATTTTTCTATTTTTCTTTTCTATTGTGTTATTGACTGTACGTTTGTTTACGTGTAACTCTGTGTTGTTATTTTTGTCGCACTGCTTTGCTTTATCTTGGCCAGGTCGCAGTTGTAAATGAGAACTTGTTCTCAACTGGCCTACCTGGTTAAATAAAGGTGAAATAAAAAACTAAAAATACAAGCAGTCAGAGGTCATACACGCAGTGAGGTGTTCACCATGTGCATCAAACCCCACTTATCTGTCTCATCCTCTGGATACCAGAGTAAACACAAAATGTCCATAGCGCTCTTCATCCTATCTCTAACACCGATGAGCACCTTCAAGAATTCTGAAAAGTCAGCCACGAAACACATCTACACTAAAGGCATAGCAACAACAAAAAATACAAAATAAAAAGGGAGAAAACATAAAACATAGAACAAGACGATGTAGAACTATCAGGTGGGACACAAAGGAGACTTTCCGAGCTAGGTTAGCTGTCATCTGGCTTATTGATTTGGCCGATTAGAGAAGCCACAGCTAGACTGCATTTTCCTCATCCCAGCTGGCTACAGCAGACTATTAGAGGGAAGCTGTGTGGACTCTGACCTTGAGGACTGGAGAGGGCTGAGAAATGCTTTTGTGCTCCTCAGCTCCTCATAATGAATGGTCCAGTAGGAGATTTCATGGACCAGACGACCCTGCTGTGAGTTATGGATGGTGATCCAATAATGTGCATTCCAGAACACAACGGTTTCCTCAATTACGGTGCAGGAAATGGTTTGAGGATTGTTACCCTCTAGGGGCAAAACATCAAGAAATAACGAGAGAATACAACACTTCGTTTTTGCCATCACATTGAACTTTTACAGTGCGTTTCCCCACACTTGTAACAACAAATAATGTCATGATGTTTATTATGATTACAGCTGAAGGGACATCCAACTCAGCAATGAAAGCATGGAGCCTAATTGGTCTGTTTGCCCAAAGACAAAGATAACTAAGAATATTCCACTGATTAAAGAAAAGAACTCACGCTATGTAGCCTAAGAGATTAACTCACACATTGACAAAGGATAAAGGGCTAGACTTTGCTGCTTGGAGCCAGTCGGGTGGTGATGATGGCCCAGTACATTACTGGGGCCATGATCCCACCCATCCAGGACATCTACTTTAAACGGTGCTACACACACACTCACGCTACACACATCACAACTGCTACTACCAGACTCTTATTTTGCTATTGCTAATACTGCATAATTTAAACACTTGCCCCTGGTTGGAGTGGTGTAAAGCTCGCCACCATTGTACTCTGGATCAGTGGAAATACGTTTAGTGGAATGATTAATCACGCTTCACCATCTGGCATTCCGTCAGATGAATCTGGGTTTGGCGGATGCCAGGAGAACGCTACTGACCGAATGCATAGTGCCAACTCTAAAGTTTGGTGGAGGAGGAATAATGGTTTGGGCTAAGACCCTTTGTTTCAGTGAAGGGAAATCTTAACGCTACAGCATACAATGACATTCTAGACGAATCTGTGCTTTCAACTTTGTGGCATCAGTTTGGGGAAGGCCCTTTCCTGTTTCAGCATGACAATGCCCCCGTGTACAAAGCAAGGTCCAAACAGAAATTGTTTGTCGAGATCAGTGTGGAAAAACTTGACTGGCTTGCACAGAGCCTTGACCTCAACCCCATTGAACACCTTTGGGATGAATTGGAAAGACGACTACGAGCCAGGTCTAATCGCCCAACATCAGTGCCCGGCCTCACTAATGCCCTTGTGACTGAATGGAAGCAAGTCCCAGCGGCAATATTCCAACATCTAGTGGAAAGCCTTCCCAAAAGATTGGAAGCTGTTTTAGCAGCAAAGGGGGGACCAACTCCATATTAATGCCCATGATTTGGGAATGAGATGTTCGACGAGCAGGTGTCCACATACTTTTGGCAATTTAGTGTATGATACGAGCATAGCATACAAGGCTTTAAACAGGAAGAAGAGCTTAGTGGATTAATAGATTCTTAGCTACCACAACACTTTTTTCAGCTGCTCTTGGTGAAAGGCGTTGAGCTAATTTCACTCACAGGGGTCATGCTAAACGTATCTTAGAGCCAGACTTCAATAATAAATGCGGCTACAGTTAACATCATGGAGTAGTACGAGATACAGGCCTAGGGCTAGGCCAATATGTGTGTGTTTAAAGGTCTTGAGTAGCTTTAAGTAGCTTGCCGGGTGGGGTGTGATTTTCCTGCTCTCTACAGCATTAGGGAGCAGATTTCAGCTGGTCTAGCAGGAGCATTCAGGGTGAAGGACATTTTTCCCCCAGGATGGAGCAGATGTGGCCCTAAGATCAACCCAAGGCTCTCTGACTGGCTGCTACAGGCTCAGTGAACAACCATGGCCCAGGGTACTGTACATACTGTGTCTGTCAGTGTCTACCAATGTGTTTCATACATACGGAGTGTAGGCCCTGCAGGCATATTCAGCATAGGAACTTGTAAAAATCCCTTTTTACAATGTGTTATTACGAAGGGATAATCAGCTTATTACTGAGCAGGCTGAATGATTCTTGGATGTTGATTCTTAGCCTAATACACGTTAATAACAGGATCATAAAACTTAACCCTAGTTAATTTCAATACTTGTTAAATGTTAAGAAGAATAGGTTGGGAAGTGAGATGCTAATTTGATGATGTTATAACTGGACTGTACAGAAACTAGCCGAGAACAGAGCAAAACAGATAAGGACAGAAGAGGAGAGATAGACCCTGGCAATAGGACCGAAAATAATTCTGTATTTCGCTGAAACATTAATAACACACTCAATTTTGCAGAGGGAAAGAGGCCTTTGTATGTAGGTAGAATCATGGCCACATAGACAATAAAAGTCCCTTCGTCATGATTTGAAGTTGTTTAAAATTGTTAGTTTTTTTGTAAGTGCTGTTGGTTTGGCCATTCAGTTCCTGGTAAGAGCAAAGCATCTAGAAAAAAACCTTGGAAACTTTTAGTTGTAATTGACATTTGTGACAACCTCTGTTTATAGAATGAGCCTAATGGAAAACCCAGTTCCTGTTATTTTGTTACTTTGTTCTCTGGTCAGGGAAGTTTTAATAGAAACAGAGAAAAAAACACACAGATTATTTGACTAATAACTCTACAGTCCTATGTGTAGCAATGGGAGCAGTTCTCTCAAATCTCAAACTGAGTAAATGTGTCACTCCAATCACTGAGTTGAAACTATAGGCCTAAGCATCAACAGGTGGATTGAATGTCTAAGATCCACCATCAAAAAATTATGTTTGATCTCCAGGAACGTATGAAATTGGACAGAATTACTTTTGATGAAGGTAAAATAGGAGGGCATAAGTATGAAAAGGTCAGTTATTGTGGCTTACTATAAAATAATAAAAAAGTGGTAACACTGTAGCCTACAGTCTTGCATCAGCAGGTCTAACATTACAAGTGTGAAGTTATCTACAGATTTATGGGGTAGAAATGATTTGGGACATTTGTGTCATGTGGCACTGGTATACAATTTACTTTGCCTGGTGAATTATTTTGTATTATATTAAGCCTACCCCTATATGGAAATATGTTTAGAAGTATTCCTCCTAATTGGAAAATACTCTAATAATAGGTCTACTACTGTGTTAGAATACCGTTCTTCACTTTGCCAATGAGACAACCTCACACTCAACGTCAACAAAACTAAGGAGATGATTGTGGACTTCAGGAAACAGCAGAGGGAACACCCCCCTATCCACATCGATGGAACAGTAGTGGAGAGGGTAGCAAGTTTTAAGTTCCTCGGCATACACATCACAGACAAACTGAATTGGTCCACTCACACAGACAGCATCGTGAAGAAGGCGCAGCAGCGCCTCTTCAACCTCAGGAGGCTGAAGAAATTCGGCTTGTCACCAAAAGCACTCACAAACTTCTACAGATGCACAATCGAGAGCATCCTGGCGGGCTGTATCACCGCCTGGTATGGCAACTGCACCGCCCTCAACCGTAAGGCTCTCCAGAGGGTAGTGAGGTCTGCACAACGCATCACCGGGGGCAAACTACCTGCCCTCCAGGACACCTACACCACCCGATGTCACAGGAAGGCCATAAAGATCATCAAGGACATCAACCACCCGAGCCACTGCCTGTTCACCCCGCTATCATCCAGAAGGCGAGGTCAGTACAGGTGCATCAAAGCTGGGACCGAGAGACTGAAAAACAGCTTCTATCTCAAGGCCATCAGACTGTTAAACAGCCACCACTAACACTGAGTGGCTGCTGCCAACACACTGACACTGACTCAACTCCAGCCACTTTAATAATGGGAATTGATGGGAAATGATGTAAATATATCACTAGCCACTTTAAACAATGCTACCTTATATAAATGTTACTTACCCTACATTATTCATCTCATACGCATACGTATATACTGTACTCTATATCATCGACGGTATCCTTATGTAATACATGTATCACTAGCCACTTTATACTATACTATGCCACTTTGTTTACATACTCATCTCATTTGTACATACTGTACCCGATACCATCTACTGTATCTTGCCTATGCTGCTCTGTACCATCACTCATTCATATATCCTTATGTACATATTCTTTATCCCCTTACACTGTGTACAAGACAGTAGTTTTGGAATTGTTAGTTAGATTACTTGTTATTACTGCATTGTCGGAACTAGAAGCACAAGCATTTCGCTACACTCGCATTAACATCTGCTAACCATGTGTATGTGACAAATAAAATTTGATTTGATTTGATTTGATTTGATTTGAGTGACGTTTAAAAACGTTATATCTCTATGAACTCAAAATACACTACATGACTAAAAGTATGTGGACACATGCTCATGGAACATCTCATTCCAAAATCATGGGCATTACTATGGAGTTGGTTTGCCTGTTGCTGCAAAACAGCCTCCACTCTTCTGGGAAGGCTTTCCACTAGATGTTGGAACATTGCTGCGGGGTCTTGCTTCCATTCAGCCACAACAGCATTAGTGAGGTCGGGCACTGGTGTTGGGCGATTAGGCCTGGCTCGCAGTCAACGTTCCAATTCATCCCAAAGATGTTCAATGGGGTTGAGGTCAGGGCTCTACGCAAGCAAGTAAAGTTCTTCCACACTGATCTCGACAAACCATTTCTCTGTGGACCTCGCTTTGTGCACGGGGCATTTTCATGCTGAAACAGGAAAGTGCTTTCCCCAAACTGGTGCCACAAAGTTGGAAGCACAGAATTGTCTAGAATGTCATTGTATGCTGTAGGGTTCTGACTTCCCTTCACTCTAACTAAGGGGCCTATCCCGAACTATGAAAAACACCCCCGACCATTATTCCTCCTCCACCAAACTTTACAGTTTACATTTCACATTTTAGTCATTTAGCAGATGCTCTTATCCATACGTTTTTGGCACTATGCATTGTGGCCAGAGCATGTGAGCAGAGCGGAGCGAAGAGTGGAGTGTGCCTAATTTGACTGGAGCGTGGAGCGAGATTCTCAAAAGTATAGGAGCTTTCGCCTTCTTGCCCGCTCCAGTAGTGCTCACTTCACGAGCTCAGGTCATGCCCGCCCCAGCAAAGCCCCTTGCTTTAGTTACTGTCATGGAGTTCGCTAAATATTTTCATAAAGAAACTGGTAAAACACAGTTACTAAATCAAGGTGACTTATAAAGATGAGAACCAAGAGGAAGAGAGGGAGTGCGGTGATGTAGTGTCGACAACTAATCATTATGGAATCTGAAGACACTTATCCCAAAAGCATTATGGTGTACTTACTACGTGCACATGCTAAAAGAAAGTAACGAGGTGGGTCGTTAACCAAGTGTGTCATTGTAGCAAAGTATTTATAAACTAAAAATCTGATCTCTTAAAAGTTTCGTTCATCTTCGTTTTATTATCTATACAATGGGCCATAATTGATTTTGGCCCAATAGGCCTGGCATATTCCCAAATTCAAGGAGCTTTCCGTTTTGATTGGGTTAATTTGCCTAAAAACCTGTACCTATATACACCAATTGTTTCAAAAAACTTTGCATCTCTGCCCAGCCTGGCAAGAGTGGCCAACGGGGTGTTTATCATCCCCAGTGGCTTTGCAAGTGTGGAGAGGATATTCTCCGCTTCTGGCCTGTTCTCCAGGCACCATCACATGAGCCAGAAGCCACAGACTGGCCAGACTCGTTTTTCTAAAAATGTATTCTAAAAATGAATTCAAAGGCACTAAGTCATTTCATGTTTAATTTGTATTTAATTCTAAGTAAGTCACAACCTTTATGCGCAATGTATAGACTATAATAATGTAATACAATGAAATGTTGTTTAATTAAATGCTGAGCTCTTTATGTCCCCACCAGCCTATTGTGTCGCACTCGCAAATGCTTCACAGTGTATTTATTTTTAACGTAGTCTTGAAATAATTTAAATAATATAGAATCAATTATTCATTTTCGTTCCTTCTCAGGCTCCCTGTTTGGCTCCTCACCTATTTAAAGTGTTTATATGCTATTTAATATGACATGTAGGCTATTTGAAATTATGTTCACTTCTAACGTTCACCTTGTCATGTTTATTAAAATACTTTTAATTAAAATCCATATGGTTTAGTTTCAATACTTAAAAAACAATTGGTAGGTCCAGGTAGTCACAAAAATAGATGGGTGTTGGTTAAATTGTGATTTTAATGAATGGAGCGAATTTGGGGCGGGAGTGGTTTTTAGGAAAGGACAAGGAGCGCAGGTGAGCAATGAGCGGGATTTCCAACCGCTCAACTCCGCATACGTGTTCTAATTGGGGCAGGTAAAGTTCTCCTGGCATCCACCAAACCCAGATTCGTCTGTCGGACCAGATGTTGAAGCGTGATTCATCACTCTAGAGAACGCATTTCCACTGCTCCGGGGTCCAATGGCAGCTGTACACCACTCCAGTCGACGCTTTGCATTGCGCATGTTGATTTTAGGCTTGTGTGCGTGCGGCAACTCGGTCATGGAAACCCATTACATGAAACTCCAGACAAACAGTTATTGTGCTGACGTTGCTTCCAGAGGCAGTTTGGAACTTGGTAGTGAGAGTTGCAACCAAGGACAGATGCTTTTTATGTACTACGCGCTTCAGCACTCGGTGGTTCTGTTCTTCACAGCTGAGTCTGTGTTGCTCCAAGACATTTCCACTTTACAATAACAGCACTTACAGCTGACAGGGGCAGCTCTAGTAGGGCAGAAATTTGATGAACTGACTTGTTGGAAAAGGTGGCATCTTATGATGGTGCCACGTTGAAAGTCACTGAGCTCTTCAGTGAGGCCATTCTACTGTAAATGTTGGTATATGGCGATTGCATGGCGGTGTGCTCGTTCGTGCACACCTGTCAGCAACGGGTGTGGCTGAAATAGCCAAATCCACTCATTTGAAGGTGTGTCCACATACTTTTGTATACATAGTGTACTTCCAAATGGCTCCTCCCCCTCGCCCATGTGTCAAAGCAGCAGGGTTCTCGCCAACAGAGCCAAATGTTTACAGCGAAGACAAAATGTACGCAATCGTTGCTACCATGGCACAATATCAATTCATATAAATCAAAGTAGCCTATATGGAAACTAAGCCGGTATAAAACATCAGGACGTCAAAAGCCACAACGTCGTGATCATTTCGACTGGAACATCATTATCACATTGATTTAGGTTCGATAGACAGACCATAACCGCGAGAGGACTTCAAATCATTATGTTTTTCAAAAGCAAACTCATGCAGTGGGCGCATTTAACATTGTATAAAGCGGAAGTTATAAAGATACAATGAATACGATTTACATATTAGTAGTCCAGTTATAGCGAGCTGCGGCGCTACATTTGGAAACAAGCGGAAAGTATGTGGCACGGCAAATTATTAGATCGAATAGCGAAATACTTTCGGCCTACCTTTTCTACAAAACTCCCGTAAATCTATGCAGCAACTTGTCCACTATTCTTGATGTTCAGTCGTTGCCCAACTTTTAGGAACTTGGGACTCTGCTGTGACGTTCAGGAATACTATGGAGCGAGGAGAGAGATTATGGGAGGATGGAGGCGACTGTTTTCGGGAGAAATGCTGAGACGCTCAATGGTAGGCAAGACTTCATTCTGGATTTTATGAAGCCGATATTTTTTCTACAAAGTATCCTCCTGTTTGTTTTTCGCTCCACTTGTAATAATAATAATAATATGATGACACGATGTATCAAAAATCAATTATACGATGTAGTATCAGATACTGACTCAATGTAACATGGACAGTTGAATCACTTTATTTTGAGGGTCAAATGTGTGTTGAACACAACAGGGAATTTGTGGCTTTAAAGACACATCCTGCATTATTTCTAAATACTGACTCAAACACAGAGGGGATACATACTGTATTTCACAACTATTTTACATTACACTCCCTCTACTTCATTGTCAAACAAGTTCAGAAGACATGTTGAATACCATCTGAACCATCATGTTGCCTGGCCAGAGGTTTAAGGAGTTGGGGAACTAATAACACTAGGAAGCCAATGCAGGCAGAGTTGAATAGCCTTGTGGTCACCTCCATGCTTTGTGTAATGCAGTCACATCTAGCCCCCTGGAGGCCATTCCCTAGACTTCAATTACAAGCTGGTGAGGTTGGGAACATTCCATTAAAATTCATTTTCACTGTATAATTGTTTTAGTTTCTGATATCACACATTACATTCCAAGATGGCATAGCAGTTCATACGTCTTTTGTCCTCGTCTTGTCGTGTCCCGTATATATATATATATATATATATATATATATATATATATCTTTTTTTTAAATTCACATACCTTTTTATATTTTTTAAAATTTTTCCATAAACTCATCTTCAAAACACTCCTGCAACCCGCCTCACCAATTTATATTTATAAAAAAAGTATTATTTACCTCAAATCTGTAATCCTCCAAGAAGCTAGCCAGAAACTAGCCAGAAGCTAATCCAGAAGCTAACCAAAAGCTAATCAAAAGCTAATCAGAAGCTAATCAGAAGCTAGTTAGCTTCTTTACTGGCTAATCGTTAGTATTCAGCTAACCACGGTTTTGGTCATCAGCTATCCTTTAGCTCGAAAATCTATCGGCAGTTTTGTACGGAGCAGCTCGGCTCGGAACGGAACATACCGGACCAATTTTTCTCTCCATGTCCCTGGATTTCAACCGCTAACTCTGAACATTCATACCCGGATCTCGCGGCTAGCTAGCTGCTATCCGTGTGACTATCGGCTTTCGGCGATTCCGGAGCAAACATCAATTATTCCGGAGCTAGCCAGCTGAAGAATTCCATCAATCACTCCTGGGCTACAATCACTTATCCGGACCCGTTTTACTGCCTACGCGGAGCCCCACCGGGCCTTCACAACTGGACTGCCGACGTTATCTACCCGAAGGAGTTATCCGGCTGGCTCCTCCGTCGCGACGTTACCTGAACGCCTATCTGCGGCCCGCTAACCGTTAGCTGTCTTATCGGCTGCTATCTGAATAGACCTATCGGACAATTTATTTATTTATTTGTATTATTATTTTTTCTTTTTTTCTTTTTTATTCTTGGGCCTCTGTAACTATATCTATTGTTTTTTTGTTGTTGTGTGATTTGGATTAATCCCCTCTACCACACGGAACCCCACTAATCTACTGACGGAACGCAAGAGGTGGCTAATAACAGACCTCCATCCTATGCTAGCTTGCTACCGATGGCCTGGCTAGCTGTCTAAATCGCCGTGACCCCCAAACAACCTCTCTACTCACTGGACCCTTTTGATCACTCGACTAAGCATGCCTCTCCTTAAATGTCAATATGCCTTGTCCATTGCTGTTCTGGTTAGTGTTTATTGGCTTATTTCACTGTAGAGCCTCTAGTCCTGCTCACTATACCTTATCCAACCTATTAGTTCCACCACCCACACATGCAATGACATCTCCTGGTTTCAATGATGTTTCTAGAGACTCTCTCTTTTCATCACTCAATACCTAGGTTTACCTCCACTGTATTCACAACCTACCATACCTTTGTCTGTACATTATACCTTGATGCTATTTTATCGCCCCCAGAAACCTCCTTTTACTCTCTGTTCTAGACGACCAATTCTTATTGCTTTTAGCCGTACCCTTATTTTACTCCTCCTCTGTTCCTCTGGCGATGTAGAGGTGAATCCAGGCCCTGCAGGGCCTAGCTCCACTCCTATTTCCCCAGGCGCTCTCTTTTGACGACTTCTGTAACCGCAATAGCCTTGGTTTCATGCATGTTAACATTAGAAGCCTCCTCCCTAAGTTTGTTCTATTCACTGCTTTAGCACTCTGCCAACCCGGATGTTCTAGCTGTGTCTGAATCCTGGCTTAGGAAGACCACCAAAAATTCAGACATTTTAAATCCAAACTACAACATTTTCAGACAAGATAGAACTGCCAAAGGGGGCGGTGTTGCAATCTACTGCAAAGATAGCCTGCAGAGTTCTGTCCTACTATCCAGGTCTGTACCCAAACAATTTGAACTTCTACTTTTAAAAATCCACCTCTCTAAAAACAAGTCTCTCACCGTTGCCGCCTGCTATAGACCACCCTCTGCCCCCAGCTGTGCTCTGGACACCATATGTGAACTGATTGCCCCCCATCTATCTTCCGAGCTCGTGCTGCTAGGCGACCTAAACTGGAACATGCTTAACACCCCAGCCACCCTACAATCTAAACTTGATGCCCTCAATCTCACACAAATTATCAATGAACCTACCAGGTACCTCCCCAAAGCCTTAAACACGGGCACCCTCAGATATCATCCTAACCAACTTGCCCTCTAAATACACCTCTGCTGTCTTCAACCAAGATCTCAGCGATCACTGCCTCATTGCCTGCATCCGTAATGGGTCAGCGGTCAAACAACCTCCACTCATCACTGTCAAACGCTCCCTGAAACACTTCAGCAAGCAGGCCTTTCTAATCGACCTGGCCGGGGTATCCTGGAAGGATATTGATCTCATCCCGTCAGTAGAGGATGCCTGGATATTTTTTTTAAAATGCCTTCCTAACCATCTTAAATAAACACGCCCCATTCAAGAAATTTAGAACCAGGAACAGATATAGCCCTTGGTTCTCCCCAGACCTGACAGCCCTTAACCAACACAAAAACATCCTATGGCGTTCTGCATTAGCATCGAACAGCCCCCGTGATATGCAGCTGTTCAGGGAAGCTAGAAACCATTATACACAGGCAGTTAGAAAAGCTAAGGCTAGCTTTTTCAAGCAGAAATTTGCTTCCTGCAACACTAACTCAAAAAAGTTCTGGGACACTGTAAAATCCATGGATAATAAGAACACCTCCTCCCAGCTGCCCACTGCACTGAAGATAGGAAACACTGTCACCACTGATAAATCCACCATAATTGAGAATTTCAATAAGCATTTTTCTACGGCCATGCTTTCCACCTGGCTACTCCTACCCCGGTCAACAGCACTGCACCCCCCCACAGCAACTCGCCCAAGCCTTCCCCATTTCTCCTTCTCCCAAATCCGTTCAGCTGATGTTCTGAAAGAGCTGCAAAATCTGGACCCCTATAAATCAGCCGGGCTAGACAATCTGGACCCTTTCTTTCTAAAATTATCTGCCGAAATTGTTGCCACCCCTATTACTAGCCTGTTCAACCTCTCTTTCGTGTCGTCTGAGATTCCCAAAGATTGGAAAGCAGCTGCGGTCATCCCCCTCTTCAAAGGGGGGGACACTCTTGACCCAAATTGCTACAGACCTATATCTATCCTACCATGCCTTTCTAAGGTCTTCGAAAGCCAAGTCAACAAACAGATTACCGACCATTTCGAATTTTACCATACCTTCTCTGCTATGCAATCTGGTTTCAGAGCTGGTCATGGGTGCACCTCAGCCACGCTCAAGGTCCTAAATGATATCTTAACCGCCATTGATAAGAAACATTACTGTGCAGCCGTATTCATTGATCTGGCCAAGGCTTTCGACTCTGTCAATCACCACATCCTCATCGGCAGACTCGACAGCCTTGGTTTCTCAAATGATTGCTTCGCCTGGTTCACCAACTACTTCTCTGATAGAGTTCAGTGTGTCAAATCGGAGGGTCTGCTGTCCGGACCTCTGGCAGTCTCTATGGGGGTGCCACAGGGTTCAATTCTTGGACCGACTCTCTTCTCTGTATACATCAATGAGGTCGCTCTTTCTGCTGGTGAGTCTCTGATCCACCTCTACGCAGACGACACCATTTTGTATACTTCTGTTCCTTCTTTGGTCACTTTGTTAACAACCCTCCAGGCAAGCTTCAATGCCATACAACTCTCCTTCCGTGGCCTCCAATTGCTCTTAAATACAAGTAAAACTAAATGCATGCTCTTCAACCGATCGCTACCTGCACCTGCCCGCCTGTCCAACATCACTACTCTGGACGGCTCTGACTTAGAATATGTGGACAACTACAAATACCTAGGTGTCTGGTTAGACTGTAAACTCTCCTTCCAGACCCACATCAAACATCTCCAATCCAAAGTTAAATCTAGAATTGGCTTCCTATTTCGCAACAAAGCATCCTTCACTCATGCTGCCAAACATACCCTTGTAAAACTGACCATCCTACCAATCCTCGACTTTGGCGATGCCATTTACAAAATAGCCTCCAATACCCTACTCAACAAATTGGATGCAGTCTATCACAGTGCAATCCGTTTTGTCACCAAAGCCCCATATTCTACCCACCATTGCGACCTGTACGCTCTCGTTGGCTGGCCCTCGCTTCATACTCGTCGCCAAACCCACTGGCTCCATGTCATCTACAAGACCCTGCTAGTTAAAGTCCCCCCTTATCTCATCTCGCTGGTCACCATAGCATCTCCCACCTATAGCACACGCTCCAGCAGGTATATCTCTCTAGTCACCCCCAAAACCAATTCTTTCTTTGGCCGCCTCTCCTTCCAGTTCTCTGCTGCCAATGACTGGAACGAACTACAAAAATCTCTGAAACTGGAAACACTTATCTCCCTCACTAGCTTTAAGCACCAACTGTCAGAGCAGCTCACAGATTACTGCACCTGTACATAGCCCACCTATAATTTAGCCCAAACAACTACCTCTTTCCCTACTGTATTTAATTAATTTATTTTTGCTCCTTTGCACCCCATTATTTTAATTTCTACTTTGCACATTCTTCCATTGCAAATCTACCATTCCAGTGTTTTACTTGCTATTTGTATTTACTTTGCCACCATGGCCTTTTTTTTTGCCTTTACCTCCTTTATCTCACCTCATTTGCTCACATTGTATATAGACTTGTTTATACTGTATGTTTGTTTTACTCCATGTGTAACTCTGTGTCGTTGTATGTGTCGAACTGCTTTGCTTTATCTTGGCCAGGTCGCAATTGTAGATGAGAACTTGTTCTCAACTTGCCTACCTGGTTAAATAAAGGTGAAATAAAATAAATAGTTTATATGCATGACCATCATAAGATTGTGTCAAGCATCCACATGGGCACAGTAACAGAACACAAAACACTGTTGTTGGCTTCTCTGAGCCAATAGAGGAGTCTCTTCTGGAGACACGATGTATTGTGCTATTCAGAGGGGGTACAACTTCACTGAGTAGCTCGTGTCTGTGTAGTAATTCAATAGGAATAACATTGTATTAACACATTGTTGAATGATCCTTATTCAACTTGTACTAACAATAACCCCTCAACTCAATTTCTACACAATAACAAAGCAGTTATTAAATTGTTTTAATAAAGATATAAGCTCAAGATACAGTACAAGTTCATTCTCAGGAGTTAAATATGAATCCTGCTTGGTAGAGAAGAAGCCCCACTTTCCCATCAATCAACAGTGTGAAACTTAAATAATCTCAGATTCATGCATTTCTTGCTGTGCAAGAGGAATCATGTCTTCGGAAACAATTATTTGCAGCTTTGATTGAATAGGGCCCTGTACTGTAGGTTTCACTGTTGTATGTACCTGAACCCAGGAACCTGATCAGCCAATCAGCCCCCTAGGGCTGTTCCAGGGATTGGCTGTCCTCGTCAAAGGACCTGTGAGTGTGTGTGTGTGTGTGTTGCTCTGATGGCCAGGCTGCCTTGCTGCACACAACACTAGGGAGAGGGGACAGGCACGGGGTCCGGCCGGGGAATGATGCTGCCGAGTCGGCACCATGGTCCCTCTGCCCCAGGGAACCCAATACTTAAGGCCACCGAGACCAATGCCAAGAATGCCACACATTTCCGTAGGGTTTTGCAGGTTCTCACCACTGCAGTACGGTATAAACAGTACAGCAGGTTAACACGACACCGACTTGGGAGCTCTGAGGAGAATGGCCACAGCCATCTGTTTTTCACTTGACACTTTTGATGGTGCACTTGATCTGTTTAATCATCTTAATACTATTGCTGTTCATCATAGCAGGCAAACCTCTGACAAGCATCAATTATTTCATCCAACTAAAATGACTTACTTCAAAACAGACATGGAAGAATGTAATTACCATGTCATATTCGTTTCAGGTAGATTAGTCGATCGTGGACTACTCAAACAGTAAATTAAATTGTGCACAAACTGCAATATGGGGTAGGCTATACTCCAATGTTTACAAGCCCAGTAAAAAAACTAACAAATGTAAAATCTGAAACATTATTTCACAAAGAGAAGATTTAGGATATAGTCACATTGTTTAAACACTTTTTACATACATTTCGACTAAAAACATATAGTAAAGATGTGTGTAAACAGTACATTATGATCAGTGCACAGTAAGTTGTGATCAGTCAATTGGAATGCCACATCAAAAATGAGTTGAGAAGTGCTGAAAATGTGTTGGGCAAACATTCAGGGGTATGGGCTATAGAGTTTAGGCTGCAACAACATAAGAAACAAACTTTCTGTGTCTCATAGTAAATGTTTAAATCAATGTTTTGGCACGGAGTAGATAAAACATCATCTATCAGAGTGCTTCTTTATCTCTGAGAACAGTGCCCTCTGCTGTTACTGGGGTGGAGTGAGATGACAAAAAGTTCACTATGATTCACTGCAATGCAGTACACACACACACACACACACACACACACACACCTGCATAATGCTTGCCTCGGCAACAACACAATCCATCTTTTTTGGGAAGATGGGCCAAGATGATGTCACCTTGCCCTAAGATGATGCCAATTATGCAGGCATCGCTAAATCAATTGACAGTCATCCATCACACTAACCTCTAAAATGCAACTATTTAAATAGGTTAGAGGGAACTTAATTATCAAAACTCTTGAGGCCCCTCTCTATATTGTAAAATCATTGCAATACAAAAGCACTGAATCTCATACTTTTGACTGGAGTGCTGTAACAATCTGAGAGTACAGTCACTCATTTGGTTAGTTTATTTTCATGATGGTAGACTCAACTGTGACTTAACTAAAATGCTAATTGCTATAGCATGATGAGGAAGAGGCCGTAGAATCTGTCAAAAACAGCATGATGTTGACAGTTGCCAAGCCTCCATTATTGGCCCTGTGTCTCCGTCAGCGTTTGGAGGTGAGTGTGAGGGTGGACGAGACACGGAAGATCTGAGGCAGCATGTTGCTCAACTGGTAGAACATCTCCTCAGAGATACTCTGTCAATAAAACACAGACAAAGTAGATATCAATGTTTAATGCACATTGGAACGGATGAACATATGGAACAGCCGCTTTCCAAGAGAGTAGCCTACACAGACAAAGACACAAACTACTAACATGCAAGACATCTATTAGGGGGAAATTCTTAACATTCAAATTCACAACATACATTGTTTTGCTTGTACAACAGTAAGTGTTAACGACCACCTAAGCAGGGACATTTAGCTCAATGTCCCATTTCCCTTGGGACCAGTCAAGATGCTGAAATTATGCGCTCTCTGACAGCTGTCCCTTTAATAGGTAGCATGGCCTTCAAATAAGCATTTTAAGTATTAATGTCTCCCCTCACAACTCGTCTACTGCTTGTGTATTTAGACCTACGTGTCTGTTTGAGGTGTACAACAAAGCTGTTTTAGTGTTGGAGCGTAAATCTGGCAGCCGTAAATGCTGTTAGGGGTCTTTGATGCTGGTTTTATCCCGAGACTGTCAACATATAATCATACTATAGGTGACCCTCTCTACAGGGACACAATTTCACCCATGCCTGTAACCAAAGACTTGTATAACTAACCTGTAACAGAGCCATATTAATGAAGGGGGATGCTTTTATTGAGAAATAAGAGCGCTCCAGAATATAATTTCTCGGTGAGATGTAGACGGCCAGTACGTTGCTTTTAAACTTTACTGAACTATTACCAGAATGTATTTACAAAATAATACATATAGGAGCAGTCAGAATAATATTATTTGACCTAAAAAACTTATTATTATTATTATTATAATTAATGTCATAACATTTATCACACAGTGACACTATAGACAGACCAAGTTACATATGTTTTATGTTGAGCTTCCGGGAATCTTTTTTTGTAATGGTAAATTGAATGTAGGTACACTGTGTACACTCCGAAGTGTATTTGGAGAGTACACAAGACCAGCTGTGCCTTTGTGAGACATACTGTACAGGGGTACTATTGTTGGATGCTGAATGGCTGGGACAAGCAATAGCTCCAACTCCAAAGTGTGTTTAACTTCCTGTTCCGAAAGAAATGATCAGAATCTTCTCCTCAAGTACTTGTTTTTGCTTCAAATAGGGTTCATTCTGGGGCTCCACTAAATCACATTTGGCAGGCAACACTTAATCAACCTATAATACTAGTTATATGAGTGGTGTCAAAGACTAATCAGCCCTGAATAGTGAATACCGACAATGCTTTGGTGTTGTTTTCTGAGTCCTTGTCAGAGACATCTAACCTGTCTGGTTATGTACATTCAACTGTAGTGATACAGTTCTAAACCTAAATAATGTCTCTAAAAATATATATTCCGCAATACAATGCATACTATGTGTGAGTCAATTAGGTTCTGACCAGATCAGCAGCAGCCAGCCAGACCTGTTTTCTTACCTGTGGAACTAGAAACTGGACTGTCCGTGAGATCCCCCCATCCCACGATGCCATCTCCATCATGAAACCTGTAGAGGGAAACATCTTAAGTTAGGACAGAGGTCTCAGAGGTAACACAAGAGGGGAAAATGACACTGGTACATCTTACTCTCTCACCTTTGACACATTTGAAGACCAGCTCAGCCCGCCTCAGGCACCATGGGATAGTCATCTCCTGCAGGGGAGAGAATAAAAGGAGTCAGTCGGGCCACAGGATGGTGGAACATGATGAGCCTTCTATCCTCTGTCATCCCCTCACTGTTCCCTTCTCTTCTGCCTTCCTGACATTGTCAAACAACAGCTTTTCATAGAGAATAAAAGTAATGTTCCTTGAAAGACATCTGTGGGTGTACAGCTCATTGCCTTCTATGGCTCCTTTGACCAACTATGCTGGTCATTATGCTACTGTATATAGGCCTGAGTTGGGCAAAAGTACAATCCATCAGTAGGAAAAAGCACTGGAAAAGAAGACTCCAGACAGAAATGCTTTTAAATGATAAAATTACAGATAATTACGTTTCTTTGGTTCCTGCAGCTTAGGAAGCGAGAACACCACACAGAGTACATTTGTGAGCGAGCTCCTGCTTTGACTTGAGAGAAGACGTTTCATCAGGCATGTTGTGGCATGATAAGGACAGAGCCCTCTCTAGACTGCTGTGAGGAGGTCTACTCTACATCAGGTAGCAGCTTGTTGAGTAATGGTTGTTTTTCAATTCTGGATGCCTCCATGTGGACTCAGGAGTGCTGCTGTCTATCAATGCTACCGCTGTCCCCCCACCCTGTGTGTACCGTGCGCTGTATACTCAGAGTTTGAGTAAACACAACAGTTCAAGACTCTCCACTTTTCCCTCCTCCTCTACTCCTGAATGGAGAAAATGCTAAGAGCACTGCTTGGGTTGTACTGAATGAACAAGTAGAGAGATGTGGAGGAGGAGGTCATTAAGGGAAACAGTATCAAAGGCTTGTGAATGTGCCGTGGGACAGGGTAGGAACATGTCAGGATGACACTGGGGATGAGGACAATAGACTGACGAACACACAACTGTTTAACTGAAGGGCATGAGGGGCATAGCAGCACTCAAAGACAAATCAGTTCCTAAGGCAGGAAATAGGACACATTCATTACTCCTCCTCTCCTTCTTCGTCAGTCCATTTTTCATCCATTTCTCCTTTCTCTACTAATCATCTAACCATGGAATGACGAGTGGTCAGTTCAGTTCACTGGGTTTACTCACAAAACAACTGAATCATACACCATAAAGTTAAATATAAAATTGGGTGATTCAATCATTTCTCATAATTCAGGCTACATTGATATTTATTTTTTTAGAGCTTGTGATAACTGACTGTACAGTTAGATAATAAGTAATCAAATATTTTCGCACACCCATTTTCTTCTACAAAACCTCACCATTGCCAAAACCATGACTGAAAATGGTGTTGTATGATGCAAGGAGCCACTTCATAAAATACATTCATTATTATCACTGGTATTGACAATGAAACACTCCTGGTCTCTGATCCAGTGCATTATATCTCCTGCCGTTGTAACCTTAAGCAAGGTACTTAACCCACAACAAGGTAAAATACTGCATTTATAGGTTACTGTATAAAACACATGTGGTCCGTCAACCCTCCATCCAAAGAGCTACTGGGTATGCAGGCTTTTGATACAACCCTGCGCAAACACACCAGTCAGCTTATCAAGGTCCTGTTGAGCAGCTGATTTTTCTTTACAATGTGGTGTGTTCATGCAGGGCTGGAGCAAAATCCTGCACACCCAGTAGCTCTCCTGGAGGATGGTTGGCCACCCTGCAACATTACAATTACAACCAATGAAACAGTGATCAAATGGCTAAGATGGGCAAGGTTGCTAACAAAGACATGTTTATGTAAGGCAACAATATTCCGTGTTCAGGGGAGATCTTGACAGCATAGGAGTTACTTGTCAATTAGGCTATTATAAGAATATTTTTTTACTTTGTCAAAATTACCTGACCAGTATTGAGTAGAGGGGAATCCTTCCTTTCCAACGGTGTCAGAATTATTTCTCAGACAATTTTGAGTGTTTGAGTGACAGTTTTACAGCCGGAGTATGCAGCATTTGCACACCCGTATCATTGGCGGTTATACTTTGCCGGTGGAAAGTTATTTTAGGACATCGGACATGACAATGACATTAATACATGGTAAGTTAACTAGCCATTCAAAATATAGTGTAGTTTGGCTGGTTATCTAGTTTTACCTGCTGCGCAATGTCTTTCTCTCTCTCTCTCCTCTGGAAATAGCCCACTCGCACTGGAACACATGCAGGTGATGCACACACCCTGACCTTTCCAGGATTTTCATTGCTGACCAAAAATGTGCTATAACTGGGCAAATAAGTCACTATCTAGCAATTAATGTGCACACTGTGCGGCAGGTAGCCTGGCGGGTAGGAGCATTGGGCCAATAACAGAAAGGTTGCTGAATCGAATCCCGAGCTGGCGAGGTAACAATCTGTCGTTCTGCCGCTGAGCAAGGCAGTTAACTTACTGTTCCCCGGGCGCCGATGATGTGGATGTCGATTAAGGTAGCCCCCCACACCTCTCTGAAGACACATTTCAGTTGAATGCATTGTTTTACAACTGATTAGGTATCCCCCTTTCGCTTTCCATTATCTCAAAAACACATCTCGCGACTGCATAATTGAAAGACCGATCATGCCTGTCAAAGCGAGCCTCCAATAATTATACTCCAATGCGCTCTGCAGAGATTGGGAGGACAGTGCGCAACACATCGCAGGAGACTTTGATCAAATTCTGATCAGAGTAGCCTAATTGTTTGATATTTAGATGTTTTTGTCAAGTCAGACAACTTAAACCTATAATCTGCTTGTCCGACAATTTGTTTTACTTGCCCTGGGCAAGCGGAGAAGCATTAATGTCGAGCCCTGAACCAATTACACATACAGCATAGCATATGTATAACTAACTGTCATCTCTCACCTGTAAATAATGTACTGTTGTACATGAATTATGAATCTGACTTCTGGGACCTCGAGGTATATATATTACCTTCTGCTTTTACACATATAACATAAGGCTCTCTCTCACCTCTGACATGTCGTGGACCAGTAGCAGAGGGATGGTGATGTTGGTGACATCATGCGTGCAGCAGACCTTGAGGATGTTGCGCAGGCCCATGATGGCAGGTTCCCGGGCCGTAATGTTACCTGAGCGGACATTGTCATCCACACACAGGTGGAACACTATGTGGACCTCAGACAGGTTGGAGTGGCGGGAGATGTAGAATTCACCTGGAGAGGATGATAGAAGAAGATAAAGTTTAGAAATGACTTAAGGTTGGTTTCATTTAGGAGTGAATCCTTTCTTCCACTTAAGCCAAATGTTCACCTAGTCTCCCATTGACATCAATGCACAAAGTTAGGATTTGCCCCTTAAAGACTTAGGCCAAGATAAAACCACATATTCAGTCAACTTTACCTGGTAAGATATTGGAAGAATTCTTTTCCACATTTTGGTTCTTATCTTCACAACTACTTCCATTCCTAGGAACCTCTGTCAATGGGAAAACAAGAGATGACTTCTGCATTTCCTGTATGTAAAACTTGTGCAAAGATAACCTTTGAGGAAATAGATGACAATAGCAACAGAGGTCATAGGTCCATCCGTATAAAGCCTGATAGCTAGGAGGAATGTTTCTATACTCAGCTTTCTGATATCTCTCCACTTAAACAACCATTCAATGGGGATTCATTGTAATAAGGATCTTGACTGAGGTTTCCGACAACACACGTTGGCAATGATGTCAAAAGTATTGTCCCTTCCGTCCTGACATAATCCCCAACAGGCCACTGACTTTGCCCTTGCTCGAACGTTGAACAAACATTACTTTACTGGGCCAGCAGGATCTTTAACATTGTTCTAACTGTACCTTGTATACAGATAACTGCCAAAATTAAGGAAACACTTGAGTAATTCAAAACACCAAATTATGGAATTTTTTGTGGAAGAAGGGTGTCGCATCCGTCTAATAGAGTTAGACACTTGTAGATTCTATGTTAAGGCGCATTGAAGCTGTTCTGGTGGCTCAACGCCCTACTACTATTAAGAAACGATGTTGGCGTTACCTTTATTTTGGCAGTTACCTGTATTTCATAGTTACATTATCACGGTCTATCCAGTCCTCTTACAGAGAGCACTCATCTCAATCATCATGTAATTCAAGTCCGAGTCTGGGGAAGAAATACAAGTGAATTAACGCATCTTTGTTCAGACTTTTTCACTGTGATACCACAAGGCCATATTTGCAAGTTATATAGAGAATGGTTGGAAAATTGGCAGTTTCTCATTGCAGCTATTGGATATACACAGTATAATGATTAAAAAACACTCTCAGAAGTATGATTGACTGTTTGCCAGTGGTGGGCTGCTGGTGTGTGTGACTGACTCACCAGGCTGGTCTTTGTGCTTGCTGGTCTGAGACCGGGCATAAAGCATCACTTGCTGGACAACCTCCAGCTGCTCCTCCAGCCGAGGGAAGTGGAAGTCTGTACACTCTTTAGATACTGTGGCAAAGTCTGGGGAAAACATATAAACACATGATGACAGGATTCATTACATTGATTCATTATAATCTCACAATGGTTACGGAGGTTTTGGGGTTGGAGAATGTTTTTACTGTGACAAAACCTTTTATGAGCTATTGTCATGCTAAATCATGCTAAAACTTAACTCACTGGTACCATAAAGCCAAAGAAAAACACCTTCGAATGTGGTCATGGCAATAAGATTTGATTTATTCCAATTATAAATGTGTTTCATCCTCTCACTTAACTAACAGGGTCT
Source organism: Oncorhynchus clarkii lewisi (assembly GCF_045791955.1). Lineage (NCBI taxonomy): Eukaryota > Metazoa > Chordata > Actinopteri > Salmoniformes > Salmonidae > Oncorhynchus > Oncorhynchus clarkii. The sequence goes on along the minus strand of NC_092148.1, from coordinate 78,903,528 downwards.
AACAGTGTGGTCCCCCTGCTTTGTTGGCCCCTGACATTTGGCCCTTGACCTCTCACCTCTCTTGATGCCACTGTAGGAGTTGACCCTGTTGTCCACCAGCAATACCAGGCCACACAGGGACGAGGAGTAGAGAGACAGAGCAGTCTGCAGCCGCCTCAGCTTGGTCCCTCTGCTGCCATGGCGACGGTGCTTACAGAAGTCCAGTACGTCCGCCCGCACCAGTCGCAGGTTGTGCATTGTCTTCAGCTGTGCACCTGGACAACACCACAGCAACAACACCGTCAAAATACATACGGAAACAAACACAAAAATATATAATGTACAGGATGTCTTTACATTTTACGATGTCAGGAAGTTCAGTGTAAATTAATTCGCTGTCATCAAGGTTTATTTTTTATCATGGGCATGTTGGACCAGGCAGCAGTGTTTCCATGGGGACACAGACAGTATAGTACCTAAGTGGATGGTGAAGCTCTCCTCCAGCTGTCGCTGCTCCTCATACAGCCTGACCCCAGGCTCAGACTCCTCTGTCAGCTGGCTCGGCTGCACCTTGATCTCCTCACTGACAAATACAACATCACACTGTAAAGGATACAGTTCACAAGATGCCTTGTCCCGGATCTGTTTGTGCTGTCTTGCCCACGCCAATGAGCATAGAAGTTGGCAAGACAGCACAAACAGATCTGGAACCAGGCTGGAAGATGAACGGACACAAACCAACCCCAGATGAATTACATTGGGACTGACAAACTACACTGTACATAAAAAATAATTAAGACATATATAGCAAAGGAAAAAACATTTGAGCTCGGATGCCATTTCAATGCCTCTTGAAAGTGCTGCTGTGTGTGCAAATTTCATTCAACTGTTTCTGCAGGCTTTCTTTCCCATTTAAGCACATGACTCGTCTATTCATTATCTGATTTAACCAATTTTGCTTCACTATAAGAAGGTGAAGATTAGTGAGATTAAGGAACATCCCCCTAGAAAACAATTGAGTACATTTCTGCACACATGCATTCACAAGCGCACACACACACACACACTTACTTAATAGTGCTGTTATTGGGGTTCTGCATGTCCTGGTGCAGTTTGATCACCCACTCCTGATACTCCTGCTTCTGAATATGAGTCACCTGTTTCAGTTCATTGGCCCACTTGTTCTCCAGCACCTGACCAGACAGAAGAATCACCAATCGTACATCTCTATGACTGTGTATCTTTGTACATAGAGCATTACAATGCTTGTAGCTTAAATGGCCAACCAGATTGGCTCTGTCTCTTACCTGCTGGGCATCGAAGTGTTGAGATGCAACTGCATTTACATCCTGGTCAGTCATGGTCTTTCCCAGTTCTTGCATGACTTTGTCCATCTCTGTTGCCTGCCTGGGAGTTGAAAACGGAACAATGCAAAACACTTTAGGCATTTGTTATAATGACACTAACTTCAATTACGATGATTTAATTGGCTACTTTGCACTTGAGGACTCATCTCTATGGTCATACCAACCTCTCTTGTAACTTCTTCAGCTCCATGTCTCTCTCACTGATGAGCTCTGAGACACTGACAAAGTAGTTGTGTTCCAGGTTGAGCAGAGTGTCAGAGGCCGGGGAGTGGATGAGCTCGTGGTAAACCTCTGCAAAGTCCTCATCCCAGCTGGGCTCCTCAGGACGAGCATGTTCCAGTGTAGTCTAAAGAGTAACAAGCAAACAAGAATAATGGCATTGGTGTGGGAGTAACCTTCTGAGAGCGAAGGAAAATCACAGGAAGACATTGTTCAGTAGATCACAGGACATTGTAGGAAGTGCAGAAGTGAGTGACACAGCACAGAATGAAAGACCCAGGCAACTATTGACTGAAAAGCATTATATGGTTTTCCTAAACAAACCCAATAGAGGCAAAGCTAAGAGAGCGACCTCATACTTCTGTCATATTTAGAATGTATAGAATAGTATTTAGAGTATGAACTTCCTCTATTAATACATGTCTGGGAATCTTTATGCAACAAACATGAGACATTAAAAGACCTTTGGAGTTCCTTAAAATACACTGGACATTGTCTATGAGTACTTCTGTGCTAGTGCAGAAAAATGTTAATGGTAATCCTGTATGCACCACAGCAGTGAGCCAACAGAGCTTTATAGGAGGGGCAGCCTTCTTTCTTTTTATAAGTGCTTGAGCAAGTGGCAGCAGAATTTAAAGTCCAGAGCTTTGAAGTGCATGAGGCAGATGATCTCGTTGACCTTCTTAAAAAACAAAATAAGGAAGATATTCTGTTTCAACGGGATTTTTTCACGAGGGGTCTCTGCTTTTTGATCCATTTAAATTGAAAGCCATAATGTCTTAATATCTCTCATCAGACCACAGCTGTTTTAATGATATACAATATACACTTCAGACTGTCAGACAGATAATGCAGGTCTGGAATTGCAACATTCCCTGCAGTGTATAAAATCGATGAGCTGCAACTTATCAAAGTCAAACACTACAACTTGGCAACTCCAGGCAACTGTTGGCAAAAATTGTTTAATACATTGTTCCAAACTTAAGGAGCAGTCAACTGTCTGACTTACTGACTTCCTGTATCAACATAATGATCTATGACTACAGTTCAGACACTGAAGATAATTTCCTCAACGTTTGAGATAATTGGATTTTTCAATAGCATAAGAATACAGGTTACACTGTATAAGTCAAATGTTATTGGTTGCATACACATACTTAGCAGATGTTATTGCGGGTGTAGCGAAATGCATACATACATATACAGTGGGGCAAAAAAGTATTTAGTCAGCCGCCAATTGTGCAAGTTCTCCCACTTAAAAAGATGAGAGGCCTGTAATTTTCATCATAGGTACACTTCAGCAATGACAGACAAAATGAGAAGAAAGAAAATCCAGAAAATCACATTGTAGGATTTGTAATTAATTTATTTGCAAATTATGGTGGAAAATAAGTATTTGGTCAATAACAAAAGTTTCTCAATACGTTATATACCCTTTGTTGGCAATGACAGAGGTCAAGTGTTTTCTGTAGGTCTTCACAAGGTTTTCACACACTGTTTCTGGTATTTTGGCCCATTCCTACATGCAGATCTCCTCTAGAGCAGTGATGTTTTGGGGCTGTTGCTGGGCAACATGGACATTCAACTCCCTCCAAAGATTTTCTATGGGGTTGAGATCTGGAGACTGGCTGGGCCACTCCAGGACCTTAATGCTTCTTACGAAGCCACTCTTTCGTTGCCCGGGCGGTGTGTTTGGGATCATTGTCATGCTGAAAGACCCAGCCACGTTTCATCTTCAATGCCCTTGCTGATGGTAGGCTTTGTTACTTTGGTCCCAGCTCTCTGCAGGACATTCACTAGGTCCCCCCGTGTGGTTCTTGTGATAATTTTGACCCCACGGGGTGAGATCTTGCGTGGAGCCCCAGATCGAGGGAGATTACCAGTGGTCTTGTATGTCTTCCATTTCCTAATAATTGCTCCCACAGTTGATTTCTTCAAACCAAGCTGCTTACCGATTGCAGATTCAGTCTTCCCAGCCTGGTGCAGGTCTACAATTTTGTTTCTGGTGTCCTTTGACAGCTCTTTGGTCTTGGCCATAGTGGAGTTTGGAGTGTGACTGTTTGAGGTTGTGGACAGGTGTCTTTTATACTGATAACAAGTTCAAACATGTGCCATTAATACAGGTAACGAGTGGAGGACAGAGTAGCCTCTTAAAGAAGTTGTTACAGGTCTGTGAGAGCCAGAAATCTTGTTTGTAGGTGACCAAATACTTATTTTCCACCATCATTTACAAATAAATTCATTAAAAATCCTACAATGTGATTTTCTGGATTTTTTTTTCTAATTTTGTCTGTCATAGTTGAAGTGTACCTATGATGAAAATTACAGGCCTCATCTTTTTAAGTGGGAGAACTTGCACAATTGGTGGCTGACTAAATACTTTTTTGCCCCACTGTATGTATATACTGTACTCGATACCATCTACTGCATCTTGCCAATGCCGTTCTGTAGCATCACTCAATCATATATTTGTATGTACATACTATTCATTCCTTTACACTTGTGTATAAGGTAGTTGTGAAATTGTTAGGTACAACATCCCGTTCACGAAAACGGATCACTCCTACAGACAGGGAGTCACGTGGCCGTGGCTTACTATATAAAACAGGCAGACAGGCATTGAGACTTTCAGTTACTGTTCGATTGAACGTTAATGGGCAAAACTGACTTAAGCAACTTTGAACATAAATAAAAATCACCCACGGGCCAAATTCTGCTTTAGGGCGAAAGTTTATACAAAAAAATGCTTGTAACATGGTCTTTGGTTTTGAGTAATGATTTTACCTCTGAGTAGGTCTTGGCCCATGTGTTTGTAAGCTGGTTGATGTCCACCTCTCCTGTTGTCAGTCTCTGTAGGGCCAACTCTGCTTCTCTGTCATAGTCCTGGATGGTTTCGCTCTCAATAAACATGGACAGTGTGCTCCTCAGTTCTAAACCAAGATACATCAAAGTAGTAGTACCAAAAGGTATGTGTGGATGAATAAAAGAGACTGTAAGTTGTTGAATATATCAATGTGCTTGGTTTTGAATTGAATTACATTTAGTTTATTGGAAATCCATTACCATTCTCAACGAAGCAAGGTATTTTGTGCAGCAGCATAAGTCGTCCATGAAGGTCACTGACATTTTCTTGGACAGGGAATTGCAGAGGTACTTTGAGGACACAGTCATTCCTCCCTGCCCTGAACCCAAACACAAACTCCTTCTCAGTGGTGTTCACCTTTCCCTTGTTTTTCTTCATTTTCTCAGCTGAAAGCAGATAGAATACTGACTACTTGTACAGTAATGATAATGCAATCGAATCGTTCCAAGTCATTTCCGTAAGCCATGACACCAACCATCTCAGATTGTTCTGTAGTTTAATTTAATCTCTGACAAATTAAGCTAATTGATTGCACCCAAATTGGCCATTTTAATTTATAGTATTTAGATCACATTCAATAAATATAGTACCCAACATCCGATTTGGACCAACTTTTTTCCTACCAATGAGTAAGACACGAGGAATAAAAATAAAATGTCAAAAGCCACCCACGGAGACCCCACAGCCCATGCCAATCCTTCCCCAAACCAGTATACAGTAGAAGTTCTCTGTTTGACAAGTAGTATGAAGTTGCGGCTTGAAGTATTGCTTCTCCATACCATGTAATGTATTCCCTCAGAATCTGGTGATGGTTTTTTCCCCTGTTCAGAGAAATTAGTAATTTAAGTTGCTTGCATTATATACCATAAAGTAGTGTGAGAGTACTGGGTTTTGACCACTAGATGTCGCTGTTGCTGCTATACGGACACACTTTCATCCATTTTGCTGGTCTCTTGTAGTTATTAAATTAAATAAAAGTTTATTTGTCACGTGCACCGAATACAACAGGTGTAGACCTTACAGTGAAATGCTTACTTACAGGCTCTAACAAATAGTGCAAAAAAGGTATTCGGTAAACAATAGGTAGGTAGAGAAATAAAAACAACAGTAAAAAGACAGTGAAAAACAGTAGCGAGGCTATACACAGACACCGGTTAGTCAGGCTGATTGAGGTAGTATGTACATGTAGATATGGTTAGTGACTATGCATATATGATGAACAGAGAGTAGCAGTAGCGTAAAGAGGGGTTGGTGGGTGGTGGGACACAATGCAGATAGCCTGGTTAGCCAATGTGCGGGAGCACTGGTTGGTCGGGCCAATTTTTTTTTTTTCACCTTTTATTTAACCAGGTAGGCAAGTTGAGAACAAGTTCTCGTTTACAATTGCGACCTGGCCAAGATAAAGCAAAGCAGTTTGACACATACAACAACACAGAGTAAAACAAACATACAGTCAATAATACAGTAGAAAAATAAGTCTATATACAATGTGAGCAAATGAGGTGAGATAAAGGAGGTAAAGGCAGAAAAAGCCATGGTGGCGAAGTAAATACAATATAGCAAGTAAAACACTGGAATGGTAGATTTGAAGTCGAAGAATGTGCAAAGTAGAGAAATAATGCAAAGGAGCAAAATAAATAAATACAGTAGGGGAAGAGGTAGTTGTTTGGGCTAAATTATAGATGGGCTATGTACAGGTGCAGTAATCTGTGAGCTGCTCTGACAGCGGGTGCTTAAAGCTAGTTAGGGAGATAAGTATTTCCAGTGTTAGAGATTTTTGTAGTTCGTTCCAGTCATTGGCAGCAGAGAACTGGAAGGAGAGGCGGCCAAAGGAAGAATTGGTTTTGGGGGTGACCAGAGAGATATACCTGCTGGAGCGCGTGCTACAGGTGGGTGATGCTATGGTGACCAGCGAGCTGAGATAAGGGGGAACTTGACCTAGCAGGGTCTTGTAGATGACATGGAGCCAGTGGGTTTGGCGACGAGTATGAAGCGAGGGCCAGCCAATGACAGAGTACAGGTCGCAGTGGTGGGTAGTATATGGGGGTTTGGTGACAGAACGGATGGCACTGTAATAGACTGCATCCAATTTATTGAGTAGGGTATTGGAGTCTATTTTGTAAATGACATCGCCAAAGTCGGGGATCGGTAGGATGGTCAGTTTTACGAGGGTATGTTTGGCAGCATGAGTGAAGGATACTTTGTTGCGAAATAGGAAGCCAATTCTAGATTTAAAACTTTGGATTGAAGATGTTCTGGAAGGAGAGTTTACAGTCTAACCAGACACCTAGGCATTTGTAGTTGTCCACATATTCTAAGTCAGAACCGTCCAAGGTAGTGATGCTGGATGGGCGGGCAGGTGCAGGCAGCGATCGGTTGAAGAGCATGCATTTAGTTTTACTTGTATTTAAGAGCAGTTGGAGGCCACGGAAGGAGAGTTGTAAGGCATTGAATCTTGTCTGGAGGGTTGTTAACTTCTCTAGGGTAGGGGGCAGCATTTGGAATTTTGGATGAAAAGCATGCCCAAATTAAACTGCCTTCTACTCAGGCCCAGAAGATAGGATATGCATATAATTAGTAGATTTTATAGAAAACACTCAAGTTTCCAAAACTGTTAAAATAGTATAACAGAACTGATTTGGCAGGCGAAAACCTGAGAAAAATCCCTTAGTAGGATCTTTTATTATTTTTTTCTCTATTCAATGCCATTACAGTATCCATTGACTTAGGACTCAAATTGAAGTTCTTATGCCTTCCACTAGATGTCAACAGTCTTTAGAAATTGTTTCAGGCTAGTATTCTGAAAAATGAGGGAGTAAGATCAGTCGGAATGAGTGGACCCTGCCGTGTCACAGAGCTTTTTCATGCGCACGACCGAGAGAGTGCCTTTCTTGTTTACCTTTTATATTGACGACGTTATTGTCCGGTTGAAATATTATCGATTATTTAGGCTAAAAACAACCTGATGATTGAATATAAACATTGTTTGACAAGTTTCTATGAACTTTACGGATACAATTTGGATTTTTTTGGTCTGCCTGTTGTGACTGCGTTTGAGCCTGTGGATTACTGAAGAAAACGCACGAACAAAACAGAGATTTTCGGATATAAAGAGAGACTTTATCGAACAAAAGGAACATTTATTGAATAAATGAATGTCTTCTGAGTGCAAACATATGAAGATCATCAAAGGTAAGTGATTAATTTTATCTGTATTTCTGACTTGTGTAACTCTTCTACTTGGCTGGTTACTGTTTGTAATGATTTGTCTGCTGGGCTATGTTCTCAAATAATTGTAAGGTATGCTTTCACCATAAAGCATTTTTAAAATCTGACACAGTGGTTGGATTCACAAGAAGTTAATCTTTAAACCCATGTAAAATAGTTGTATCTTTTCTGAAATTTTATAATGAGTATTTCTGTATTTGAATTTGGCGCTCTGCAATCTCACTGGATGTTGGCCAAGTGGGACGCTAGCGTCCCACATACCCTAGAGAGGTTAAGACAGTGTCCAAAGAAGGGCCAGAAGTATACAGAATGGTGTCGAGGAAGTATGTACATATGTACATGAATGTATAGTTAAAGTGACTGTGCATATATGATAAACCGAGAGCAGCAACAGCATAAAAAAAGAGGGGCTGGGGGAGGGGGGGCACACAATGCAAATAGTCCAGGTACCCATTTGATTACCTGTTCAGGAGTCTTATGGCTTGGGGGTAAAAACTGTTGAAGACTTTTTGTCCTAGACTTGGCACTCCAGTCCCGCTTGCCATGCGTGGTGGTCTGCTTGATACATGTTGGTATTACAGACTTAATCAGGGACATGTTAACAATGGCAGTGAAGACACCACATAGATCACAACATTTTCTATGCAACTTTGGGTAGAAAAATCAATAGATTTGGCTCATGATGAAAATAAAGTGAGTGGTCATCCTCACAATTCAAGCCAGTCCTCCATGAAAGCAAATCAGTTTGTCCTTCTTTTACGCTTAATCTGTGTCCATGTAACATACCCTTTGTGTGGTTCATTCCCTTCAAAAAAAGGTCTGGATTAGTTACTGTTTGACCATTCCTGGTGAACAAGCAAACCATTAGGCTACAGTAGTTCTAATGGTTTCAATGTTATGGTCTCAAATGGTCTTCAATAGTAAAAGTCCCAACCACACACTGTAAAGTGTTTTGCAATTGTAATGGTTTTGGTTTGGTTTTAATAGTAAATGTCACTAATCACATTACATATAGAGCTGTTTCCTGATAATTGTATTGAAAAACACAGGACTGCCATGCAATTCATTATATTATTAGGGTTGTCACAACATTTTAGTCCCTAGCCCATTTCTCCATCAAAGTCTGTAGGAAAAGTCTTGCATTGAAATATCTCTCCCAGAGAGTGGCCACTTGTTGGACTATTCAAGCAGAGTTGGGTTGAAGCATTAGGTTGCTATTATGACAAACACAATTGCTTTCATGGAGGACTGGCTTGAATTGTTAGGATGACCACACAATTTATTTTCATAATGAGACAAATCTATTGGGTAGCAAACCAAAGTTGCAAAGGAAACGTTGTGATATACAGTCAACAGTCAACAGTTTGGACACACCTACACATTCCTGGGTTTTTCTTCATTGTAGAATAATAGTTAAAACATCAAAACTATGAAATAACATATATGCAATAATGTAGTAACCAAAAAAAGTGTTTAAACAAATCAAAATATATTTTCTATTTGAGATTCTTCAAAGTAGCCACCCTTTGCCTTGATGACAGCTTTGCACACTCTTGGCATTCTCTCAACAAGCTTCATGAGGATTGACTTTCCAACAGTCTTGAAAGAGTTCCCACATATGCTGAGCACTTGTTGGCTGCTTTTCCTTCACTCTGCTGTCCAACTCATCCCAAACCATCTCAATTGGGTTGAGGCTGGCGATTGTGGAGGCCAGGTCATCTGATGCAGCACGCCATCACTCTCCTTCTTGGTCAAATAGCCCTTACACAGCCTGGAGGTGTGTTGGGTCATTGTCCTGTTAAAAAACAAATGATTGTCCCACTAAGCCCAAACCAGATGGGTTGGCGTATCGCTGCAGAATGCTGTGGTAGTCATGGTGGTTAAGCGTGCATTGAATTCTAAATAAATCAGACAGTGTCACCCCCCCCCCCCCCCACATACCACCTCCTCTGTGCTTCATGGTGGGAACCACACATGAGGAGATCAGTTTTGTTTACCACTTTCTTGGTGACTACATGATTCCATGTGTGTTATTTCATAGTTTTGATGTCTTCACTATTATTCTACAATGTAGAAAATTATCAAAATAAACAAAAACCATTGAATGAGTAGGTGTGTACAAACTTTTGACTGGTACTGTATTAAATAAACACAAGAGACTGGATAAACGAATGTGGCGGTATAGCATAAACAGCGGCATCTAATGGTCAAAACCTGGTATTTTCACACTACTTTATGGTAAATACTGGAAGCGACTTCAATTAAAAATAGATCTGAACAGGAGGAAAAAAAACACCAGATTCACAGGGAATATGTTACATGGTATGGAGAAGCTATACACCAAGCCACAGCTTCATAATACTTGTCAAACAGAGAACTGATACTGTATACTGGTTGTTGGGGTTGGATTGCCATGTGGTCCGTGGGGGGGAGAGAGCAGGGGGGCGAGAGAGCGGGAGCAGGGGGGGAGAGAGCGGGAGCAGGGGGCGGGGGAGAGAGAGCGGGAGGGGAGAGAGAGCGGGAGGGCGGGGGGGGGGAGAGAGAGCGGGAGGGCGGGGGGGGGGAGAGAGAGCGGGAGGGCGGGGGGGGGGGGGGAAGAGAGCGGGAGGGCGGGGGGGGGGAAGAGAGCGGGAGGGCGGGAAGAGAGCGGGAGGGCGGGAAGAGAGCGGGAGGGCGGGGGGGGGGAAGAGAGCGGGAGGGCGGGGGGGAAGAGAGCGGGAGGGCGGGGGGGGGAAGAGAGCGGGAGGGCGGGGGGGGGAAGAGAGCGGGAGGGCGGGGGGGGGAAGAGAGCGGGAGGGCGGAGGGGGGAAGAGAGCGGGAGGGCGGGGGGGGGAAGAGAGCGGGAGGGCGGGGGGGGGGAAGAGAGCGGGAGGGCGGGGGGGGGGAAGAGAGCGGGAGGGCGGGGGGGGGGAAGAGAGCGGGAGGGCGGGGGGGGAAGAGAGCGGGAGGGCGGGGGGGGAGAGAGAGCGGGGGGGGGGGAGAGAGAGCGGGAGGGGGGAGAGAGAGCGGGAGGGCGGGGGGGGAGAGAGAGCGGGACGGCGGGGGGGGAGAGAGAGCGGGAGGGCGGGGGGGGAGAGAGAGCGGGAGGGCGGGGGGGGAGAGAGAGCGGGAGGGCGGGGGGGAGAGAGAGCGGGAACAGGGGGGAGAGAGAGCGGGAGGGCGGGGGGGGGGAGAGAGAGCGGGAGGGCGGGGGGGGGGAGAGAGAGCGGGAGGGGGGAGAGAGAGCGGGAGGGCGGGGGGGGGGGGAGAGAGCGGGAGGGCGGGGGGGGGGGAGAGAGCGGGAGGGCGGGGGGGGGGAGAGAGCGGGAGGGCGGGGGGGGGAGAGAGCGGGAGGGGGGAGAGAGAGCGGGAGGGCGGGGGGGGGGGAGAGAGAGCGGGAGGGCGGGGGGGGGGGAGAGAGCGGGAGGGCGGGGGGGGGGAGAGAGAGCGGGAGGGCGGGGGGGGAGAGAGAGCGGGAGGGCGGGGGGGGGGAGAGAGAGCGGGAGGGCGGGGGGGGGGAGAGAGAGCGGGAGGGCGGGGGGGGGAGAGAGAGCGGGAGGGCGGGGGGGGGGAGAGAGAGCGGGAGGGCGGGGGGGGGGAGAGAGAGCGGGAGGGCGGGGGGGGGGGAGAGAGAGCGGGAGGGCGGGGGGGGGGAGAGAGAGCGGGAGGGCGGGGGGGGGGGAGAGAGAGCGGGAGGGCGGGGGGGGGGAGAGAGAGCGGGAGGGCGGGGGGGGGGAGAGAGAGCGGGAGGGCGGGGGGGGGGAGAGAGAGCGGGAGGGCGGGGGGGGGGAGAGAGAGCGGGAGGGCGGGGGGGGGGAGAGAGAGCGGGAGGGCGGGGGGGGAGAGAGAGCGGGAGGGCGGGGGGGGAGAGAGAGCGGGAGGGCGGGGGGGGGGAGAGAGAGCGGGAGGGCGGGGGGGGGGAGAGAGAGCGGGAGGGCGGGGGGGGAGAGAGAGCGGGAGGGCGGGGGGGGAGAGAGAGCGGGACGGCGGGGGGGGAGAGAGAGCGGGAGGGCGGGGGGGGAGAGAGAGCGGGAGGGCGGGGGGGGAGAGAGAGCGGGAGGGCGGGGGGGGAGAGAGAGCGGGAGGGCGGGGGGGGAGAGAGAGCGGGAGGGCGGGGGGGGAGAGAGAGCGGGAGGGCGGGGGGGGAGAGAGAGCGGGGGCGGGGGGGGAGAGAGAGCGGGAACAGGGGGGAGAGAGAGCGGGAACAGGGGGGAGAGAGAGCGGGAACAGAGGGGGGGGAGAGAGCGGGAACAGGGGGGAGAGAGAGCGGGAACAGGGGGGAGAGAGAGCGGGAACAGGGGGGAGAGAGAGCGGGAACAGAGGGGGGGGAGAGAGCGGGAACAGGGGGGAGAGAGAGCGGGAACAGGGGGGGGGAGAGAGAGCGGGAACAGGGGGGGGGAGAGAGAGCGGGAACAGAGGGGGGGGAGAGAGAGCGGGAACAGAGGGGGGGAGAGAGCGGGAACGAGGGGGGGGGAGAGAGAGCGGGAACGGGGGGGGGAGCAGAGAGCGGGAACGGGGGGGGGGAGCAGAGAGCGGGAGCGGGGGGGGGGGGAGCAGAGAGCGGGAACGGGGGGGGGGGGGCAGAGAGCGGGAACGGGGGGGGGGGGGGGGGGCAGGAGCAGAGAGCGGGAACGGGGGGGGGGGGCAGAGCGGGAACGGGGGGAGCAGAGAGCGGGAACGGGGGGGGGGGGGCAGAGAGCGGGAACGGGGGGGAGCAGAGAGCGGGAACGGGGGGGGAGCAGAGAGCGGGAACGGGGGGGGGAGCAGAGAGTGGGAAAGGTGGGGGGGGAGCAGAGAGCGGGAAAGGTGGGGGGAACAGGGGGGGGGGGGGCAGAGAGCGGGAACAGGGGGGGGAAAGCAGAGAGCGGGAACAGGGGGGGGGAGCAGAGAGCGGGAACAGGGGGGGGGAGCAGAGAGCGGGAACAGGGGGGGGGGGAAGAGAGCGGGAACAGGGGGGGGGGCAGAGAGCGGGAACAGGGGGGGGAGCAGAGAGCGGGCACAGGGGGGGAGCAGAAAGCGGGCACAGGGGGGGTGCAGAGAGCGGGAACGGGGGGGAGCAGGGAGGGGGAGCAGAGAGCGGGAACAGGGGGGGAGCAGAGAGCGGGAACAGGGGGGGAGCAGAGAGCGGGAACAGGGGGGGTGGGGAGCAGAGAGCGGGCACAGGGGGGAGGAGCAGAGAGCGGGAACAGGGGGGGGAGCAGAGAGCGGGCACAGGGGGGAGGAGCAGAGAGCGGGAACAGGGGGGGTGTTCCCGCTCTCACAGAGATTGTTTCCGCTCTCTGCTCCCCCCCCCCTCTGTTCCCGCTCTCTGCTTCCCGCTCTCTGCTACCCCCCCCCCCCGTTCCCGCTCTCTGCTCCCCCCCCCCCTGTTCCCACTCCCCCTGTTCCCGCTCTCTGCTACCCCCCCCCCCCCTGTTCCCGCTCTCTGCTCCCCTGTTCCCACTCCCCCTGTTCCCGCTCTCTGCTCTCCCCCCCCCCCCCCCCCGTTCCCGCTCTCTGCTCCCCCCCGTTCCCACTCTCTGCTCCCCCCCTGAACAGGGAGGGGGAGCAGAGAGCGGGAACAGGGGGGGGGGAGCAGAGAGCGGGAACAGGGGGGGAGCAGAGAGCGGGAACAGGGGGGGGGGGGGGGGGGGGGGCAGAGAGCGGGAACAGGGGGGGAGCAGAGAGCGGGAACAGGGGGGGGGGGGGAGCAGAGAGCGGGAACAGGGGGGGGGAGCAGAGAGCGGGAATAGGGGGGGAGCAGAGAGCGGGAACAGGGGGGGGGGGGGGGGCAGAGAGCGGGAACAGGGGGGGGGGAGCAGAGAGCGGGAACAGGGGGGGGGGAGCAGAGAGCGGGAACAGGGGGGGTGCAGAGAGCGGGAACAGGGGGGGAGCAGGGAGGGGGAGCAGAGAGCGGGAACAGGGAGGGGGAGCAGAGAGCGGGAACAGGGAGGGGGAGCAGAGAGCGGGAACAGGGAGGGGGAGCAGAGAGCGGGAACAGGGGGGGGAGCAGAGAGCGGGAACAGGGGGGGGAGCAGAGAGCGGGAACAGGGGGGGGAGCAGAGAGCGGGAACAGGGGGGGGGAGCAGAGAGCGGGAACAGGGGGGGGAGCAGAGAGCGGGAACAGGGGGGGGATCAGAGAGCGGGAACAGGGGGGGGAGCAGAGAGCGGGAACAGGGGGGGAGCAGAGAGCGGGAACAGGGGGGGAGCAGAGAGCGGGAACAGGGGGGGAGCGGGAGCAGGGGGGAGGGAGCAGGGAGCGGGAGCAGGGGGGAGGGAGCAGGGAGCGGGAGCAGGTGGGGGAGGGAGCAGGGGGGGAGCAGAGAGCGGGAACAGGGGGGGGAGCAGGGAGCGGGAGCAGGTGGGGGAGGGAGCGGGAACAGGGGGGGGGAGCAGAGAGCGGGAACAGGTGGGGGAGGGAGCGGGAGCAAGCGTTAATCCTTTTTCTTTAGCTTTTTGAGTTGGAACAATCCAATGGAATCCTGTATACCAGATTTTTTTATTTTTTTATTTAACCTTTATTTTCCTAGGCAAGTCAGTTAAGAACAATTTCTTATTTACAATGACGGCCTACCAAAAGGCAAATGGCCTCCTGCGGGGACGGGAGCTGGGATTAAAATAAAAATACATAGTAGGTAGGTAGACCTTACAGTGAAATGCTTACTCACAAGCTCTTAACCAACGATGCAGTTAAGAAAAATACCCCACCCCCCCAAAAAATAAAAATAAAGTAACGAATAATTAGAGCAGGAGTAAAATAACAATTGCGAGGCTATATACATGGGATACAGGACCAGCCATGTTTGATGTAGTTGATACCATTCCACCATCCACTCCAGCCATTACCACGAGCCCATCCAACTCATATAAGGTCCCACCAACCTCATGGTTTGCTCTATTTGGTAGGTGTGGCTTGAAGCAATGGGTGGCATGTTTAAATGGAAGTCGCTGTGCTTGACTGCCTTCTTCAACCGGCGTGTGTTCATTAGTCGGATTCCGTGTCAAAACGTTTCGCAACGGAAACCTTTCACAGTTTAATATATGAACCAAATGGAAGCAAACGGAACGGAGAGGGACCAATCTACATTTGTCCAATATAAACTATAGTTTTCGTTGCAAAACGTTTTCTGTTTGGAGTAAACAATTTGTTGCCAAACGTTTGGCAATAGACCAAACGTTTTCCAATGGAATCAGACTAATGAATACATCCCTGATCGTTCAGAACAGCACCGTTTCGGTTTAATTGAACATTCCACTAACCTACGGTTTTTCGTTGAAGGCAGCCCTGCCTGCCGTACTAGCTAAATCGCTGGTTATTTAGCATTGTTAGCAATGGTAGCGAACATTGCAGTGGTCGCTGCCTAGCTTACTTAGTGCAACCAATAACAATATTGACACTAGTCATACTGCAATCGTGATACATTTGCTTCAGAATAATAAAGATTATCGTAGAAGTCTAGTTTTACCTGTACATTCGTATTTTGTGGATGTAAAAGGACGACCGTGTTCATTCCCTTGTTTGGACAACCAGCTGACGGACACAGCTGAGTTAGCTGTGCTTTTTAAATACAACTTTCGTCAGATGTTATTTTCAAAACAGTAATACATCAAATCAATCTACACGTAGGACAGAAAAGTGGAAGCATGTGGATTTGTAAATTTTTATTCGTAGAATAATGGTATTGAGTAATTAATAATACATATTTTAACATTATGCCAATGTAAAGTTACACAGAACGAATCCCCTAAATAGAAACCCAAGATATACATGTGAAAGATTCAGTTTGTCGCGGGATAGCTTGAAATAAACAACATGCAAAATTGTACTGTTTTATTTCAATGTGGTCGTTTATCTAAGTTATTCAGTATTTTATTTTGTTTCTAGTTTGGACACTGTTAAGAGACTTAATTTACGTCATTAAGTAACTAGCTACTAGTAGCGTTTGGTTTCTAAAGCTGGCTGAATACGATATTATGGCTCGACCAACAAGGTGTGTAACGTTCGTTAAACTAATCTACAGCACAAGAGGTTGGTGGCACCTTAATTGAGGAGGACGGGCTCAAGGGTAATGACTGGAGCAGAATTATTCCATTCGCTTCGTTCCAGCCATTATTATGAGCCGTTCTCCCCTCAGCAGCCTCCACTGATCTACAGGTAGCAGGCTGACAGTAGCTGCAAAGATCATGATAACTGTTTTGTTTTAGTGTGATGAATGATGACTATTTGTTCTCGTCAAAAGAGCCAAGAACCAATTGAATTACTCAGACTTGATGGAGCTTGATGATGGTACGTGATGATGATGTCAACTGTTTGGACATTCTCAACTTTTACATATTGTCATAATGTTAATCCGCCTGCTTTTTGTAATGTTTTGTCTTTTTTTGTTCAATCAGATGAAGATTTTGCCTGTATGAAAGGGCCTTCCAGCAAGAAAGCCCGGGTCCTTGTCAAAGAACCACAGAGAGACAAGGGTCTGCATCAATCAAGCAAATCTTTCGGTCAGGATTCAAAGAACACGTAGGCCTATCATTTTTTTTTTATAGAAAGCTATAAAACATATGTTATCAGAAAAACATCTTCACACGCTGCCAGCAAAGCACACACTGCCAACAAAGTCAGACACTATTTTGATTTGTGTGCTGGTAGTCACTGTTTTGTGTGTGTGTATGGGTTTCAGATTGTCTTTAGATGACAAAAATCCTTTTATAAAGCCTTAATGAACATTCATTATTTAGGGAAACATGCCAAACCTACTGTATTACATCTCAGACATAATTGAACATGCTGTAAATCACAATACTAACAATAAACCCTGCCTATAGTCACTTTGTTCTAATGATTTTCTCTCTCTCCTAGAACTTCATGAGGTCACAAGTGAGAGGGGATCCAATGTCAACCCCTCCAGCCAGAGATGGGCAGCTGTCAAAGCTAAAGATCAACAGAGATCCATACTGAAAGTGGAGAGGATCAGCCAGGTTGAGAGTGGGCGGGAGGATAAGGATTACCAGCCTACCTGCATACCACGTAACCACCATCTGTCATCACGTTAATGCCCTCAATAATAAATGTTCACCCAATTATAATGGATGTAAAGTATATTGTGCTGCTATTACATTTCTCCGTGCTTTCCTCTGTTACTCCCACCACAGAGAGTTGTAGTCCGACTCCAGCAACATCAAAGCCTGTGTCAACTCAGAGGAAGCTTGCTGACACTCCCACTTTACCTGTTAGATCATACCCTATCAGCCCAGTAGGTGGCAGGCTTCTAAAGTGGAATCCACCAGGTGAGGCTCAGTGACACAATTGGAGATTCTCTACTGGACAAAAGTCTGCCCTTTACTTAACTCCTTTGTTCCCCGCGACCCGGAAACCGATAAGTGGTCGAGGGGAGAGTCAATTCGTTAGTTTGCAAACTGAGGAGTATGCTTCCCTCCTCGATTACGGACTTCAGCAAAGGATGCACAAGAGTATCTTCCTGGTGGCTAGCGTGGAAGTGTTTTAAAATCCGCCACACAGGCCTTTCTAATCGACCTGGCCTGGTTATCCTGGAAGGATATTGACCTCATCCTGTCAGTAGAGGATGCCAGGTTGTTCTTTAGAAGTGCTTTCCTCACCATCTTAAATAAGCATGCCCCATTAAAAAAATGTAGAACTAAGAACAGATATAGCCCTTGGTTCACTGCAGACTTGACTGCCCTTGATTAGCATCTAATAGCCCCCACGATATGAAACTTTTCAGGGAAGTCAGGAACCAATATACACAGTCAATTAGGAAAGCTAAGGCTAGCTAGCAGAAATTTGCTTCCTGTAGCACTAATTCCAAAAGTTTTCGGACACCGTAAAGTCCATGGAGAATAAGAGCACCTCCTCCCAGCTGTCCACTGCACTGAGGCTAGGAAATACTGTCACCACCAATAAATCTATGATAATCGAGAATTTCAGTAAGCATTTTTCTACGGCTGGCCATGCTTTCCACCTGGCTACCCCTAACCCGGCCAACAGCTCTGCACCCCCCGCTTCTCCTTCACCCAAATCCAGATAGCTGATGTTCTGAAAGAGCTGTAAAACCTGGATCCCTACAAATCAGCAGGGCTAGACAATCTGGACCCTCTCTTTCTAAAATTATCTGCCAAAATTGTAGCAACCCCTATTACTAGCCTGTTTAACCTCTCTTTCGGATCATCTAGATCCCCAAAGATTAGAAAGTTGCAGCGGTCATCCCCCTCTTCAAAAGGGGAGACACTCTAGACCCAAACTGTTACAGACCAATATCCATCCTTGACTCTGTCAATCACCGCATTCTTATGCAGACTCAATAGCCTTGGTTTCTCAAATGACTGCCTTGTCTGGTTCACCAACTACTTCTCAGATAGAGTTCAGTGTGTCAAATCGGAGGGCCTGTTGTCCAGACCTTTGGCAGTCTCTTTGGGGGTGCCACAGGGTTAAATTCTCAGACCTACTATTTTCTCTGTATATATCAATATCATCGCTCTTGCTGCTGGTGATTCTTTGATCCACCTCTACGCAGACAACCACATTCTTTATACATCTGGCCCTTCCTTGGACACTGTTAGCAAACCTCCAAATGAGCTTCAATACCATACAACACCCCTTCCATGGCCTCCAATTGCTCTTAAATGCTAGTAAAACTAAATGCATGCTCTTCAACCGACTGCTGACCGCTCGTCCAGCATCACTACTCTGGACAGTTCTGACTTAGAATATGTGGACAACCACAAATACCTAGGTGTCTGGTTAGACAGTAAACTCTCCTTCCAGACTCACATTAAGCATCTCCAATCCAAAATGAATTCTAGAGTCATCTTCCTATTTCGCAACAAAGCCTCCTTCACTCATGCTGCCAAACATACCCTCGTAAAACTGACTATATCCTACCAATCCTTCACTTCGGCGATGTCATTTACAAAATAGCCTCCAACACTCTACTCAGCAAATTGGATGTAGTCTATCACAGTGCCATCCGTTTTGTCACCAAAGCCCCATATACTACCCACCACCGTGACCTGTATGCTCTCGTTGGTTGGCCCTTGCTACATTTTTGTTGCCAAACCCACTGCCTCCAGGTCATCTAAAAGTCTTTGCTAGGTAAAGCTCCGCCTTATCTCAGCTCACTGGTCACCTTAGCAACACCCACTTGTGGCACGTGCTCCAGCAGGTATATTTCACTGGTCATCCCCAAAGCCAACACCTCATTTGTTCGCCTTTCCTTCCAGTTCTCTGCTGCCAATGACTGGAACGAATTGCAAAAATCCCTGATGCTGGAGACTTATATCTCCCTCACTAACTTTAAGCATCAGCTGTCAGAGCAGCTTACCGGTCACTGTACATGTACACAGCCCATCTGTAAATAGCACACCCAACTACCTCATCCCCATATTGTTATTTATTTATTTTTGCTCTTTTGCACCCCAGTATCTCTACTTGCACATCATCATCTGCACATCCATCACTCCAGTGTTAATGCTAAATTGTCATTATTTTGCCACTATGGCCTATTTATTGCCTTACCCCCCCCCCTAACCTTACAACATTTGCACACATTGTACATAGATTTTTCTACTGTGTTATTGACTGTATGTTTATTTATGTGTAACTGTGTTGTTTTTGTCGCACTGCTTTGCTTTATCTTGGCTGGTCTACCTGGTTAAATAAAGGTAAAATGTATTGCACAACTAGCTACAATTAGATTTGATCACTTTACACATTTATTTGGGAATTCCACCTCTGTAAATGTAATTTGCCTGATGGCGCATGAGTAGAGAAGGAGTCTCCTTTCATACAAGCGCATTTGTGTCCATGTTTCGTCGCCTCTGCTCCTCGATCCTTGAACTTTTTCAAAAGTAGGCGAGGAGAGGCCAGAGGCGAGGAAAACCAATTGAGATTCTCCAAATATGTATATTTATCTGTCTTAATTCAATTCTCTGTTCTTTATCACTAGCACAGAGTGGAATAAGTCCCAACTCAACCCCGAATTCCACCACAAAGTCTCCAGGACAAGGCTTGCGACTGGGATTGTCCCGCTTAGCAAGGGTCAAACCTCTGCACCCCACTGCTAGTAGTAACTGACTCTTGCCCTATTAAACAGAGTGAAGTCAGAATCTCTTTTTCTTTGGTGTACTGTGTGTTTAGCCTGTTACTCTTGTGTTGCATTGCTAATATTGGAGTTCTGTAATCATTTTTGTTTAAATGTTGTATCTAGTGATTGCTATTCATCAAAATGTTTCTTTTTTAAACATTTGTTTCTTACCATGCCTGCAATTGTCCAGTATTTTTTGTAATATTTAACAAGTGTTTGATACTTTGCATACAGGTGTCATTTTTTTGGTGGTACGGTATTTACTCTGGTTCTAACTCGGATTTCACTAATGTCCATCATGGTTATTTCCATTCTCAGACTATAGAAGTTTGCTTGATCCAGCTATCCCCCTGCTGGAACATTAATTTAATGTTTCCCATTGAAGGAAACACTGAGGAATAAAGATTGGCAAGATATTGTCATGTGAATATTCTAGAATCCGCATAAAGAAAATGTACCCACCAGTGGTACAGTATGTTTCTACCAAATGGACTTGATGTGGATCAAAAAAAACATGTGATGACAGATTTTTTTCCCTCAGTCTACACCCAATGTCCCATAATGACAAAGCAAAAATGGGTTTTACATTTTTTTGCAAATGTATTGAATAAAAAACGGAAATATCACATTTACATAAGTATTCAGACCCTTTACTCAGTACTTTGTTGAAGCACCTTTGGAAGCGATTATAGCCTCGAGTCTTCTTGGGTATGACACTACAACCTTGGCACACCAGCTCTGGAACAGATTTTCATCAAGTATCTCTCTGTACTTTGCTTCGTTCATCTTCCCCTCAATCCTGACTAGTCTCCCAGTCCCTGCAGCGTCCCCACAGCATGATGCTGCCCCCACCATGCTTCACCGTAGGGATGGTGCCAGGTTTGTGACGCTTGGCATTCAGGCCAAAGAGTTCAACCTTGGTTTCATCAGACCAGAGAATCTTGTTTCTCATGGTCTGAGAGTCCTTTAGGTGCCTTTTGGCAAACTCCAAGTGGGCTGTCATGTGCCTTTTACTGAGAAGTGGCTTCCGTCTGGCCACTCTACCATAATGGCCTGATTGTTGGAGTGCTGCAGAGATGGTTGTCCTTCTGGAAGGTTCTCCCATTTCCACAGCGTGACCATCGGGTTCTTGGTCACCTCCCTGACCAAGGCCCTTCTCCCACGATCGCTCGGTTTGGCCTGACGGCCAGCTCTCTCTAGGTTGGTGGTTCCAAACTTCTTCCATTTAATAATGATGGAGACCAATCTTCTTGGAGACCTTCAATGCTGCAGAAATTTTTTGGTACCCTTATCCAGATCTGTGCCTCTACACAATCCTGTCTCGGAGCTCTATGGACAATTTCTTCAACCTCAAGGCTTGGTTTTCGCTCTGATAAGCATTGTCAACTGTGGGACAATATATAGACAGGTGTGTGCCTTTCCAAATCATGTCCAATCAATTTAATTTAACATAGGTGGACTCAACATCTCAAGGATGATCAATGGAAACAGGATGTACCTGAACTCAATTCCAAGTCTCATAGCAAAGGGTCTAAATACTCATGTAAATAAGATAGTTCTGGTTTTAATTTTTTTTATGAATTCGCAAAAAAATATCTAAAAACCTGTTTTCATTTTGTCATTACGAGGAGAAAAAAAAATCGATTTGAGAATATGGCTGTAATGTAATAAAATGCGGAAAAAGTCAAGGGGTCTGAATAGCTTCCGAATGCACTGTAATTTTAGTTATATCAATATTTGCGCATAAAGGCGTTTCCACCGATATTTCCTGCATAATTGATTTTACCGACACAAATGACAAAACTATCTGTCGGCATTTACATAAAATTACACCGAAACGTCCTGTTTCCGTCACAGTTGTCATGATATTTTTTTTATACAATATGAATTTACTCGCATAAAAACGATGGACAGAAACCTGGTTATTGAGAGAAAAACGATGTTTTTGGTCAGTGTACCAATGTCTATAGATCGGTTAATTTTCCAAATCAGCAATCTTGCAGTTTTTTTTTTTTTTTTTGGTAAGGTTTCATAAGTAAGCTCTTCAATTAGCCATTTTACAATTTATTGATCTATCTATTTGAGCTTTATGGTGAAGTTATGTAGTGACAAAAGTAACAGAAGTCACTTTCAGTGAAAGAAAGTCTTATTTTGCAAAGGTTTCTCTTTCTTTTTTCTCTTACACTTCTCTCCTTCCTGGATGGCAGTTTTCAGTCACAAATCACATGTAGGTTGAATTTAGCAAGTGTCTCAAATATCCTACCATTATCCAGAATTATTGGGATGTTTCATTTATTGCAGTGACTACATGATAAGCATTACATGGTTTTCACTGAATTTAATCAGGAAATATCTTAAGTTGCAACTTAAGGGTATTGATTCATTCAGTGGAATTGTTCAAGTAGCTTATTGGACCTTGGTTTGATGATGAGTAAACTCAGTGACAATTAGCAAATTTCCTAATAACAACAAACATGAATGTGTGAAGATCATAAAGTTACATAGCCCATCTATAAATAGCCCAAACAACTACCTCTTCATACCACGTAACCACCATCTGTCATCACGTTAATGCCCTCAATAATAAATGTTCACCCAATTATAATGGATGTAAAGTATATTGTGCTGCTATTACATTTCTCCGTGCTTTCCTCTGTTACTCCCACCACAGAGAGTTGTAGTCCGACTCCAGCAACATCAAAGCCTGTGTCAACTCAGAGGAAGCTTGCTGACACTCCCACTTTACCTGTTAGATCATACCCTATCAGCCCAGTAGGTGGCAGGCTTCTAAAGTGGAATCCACCAGGTGAGGCTCAGTGACACAATTGGAGATTCTCTACTGGACAAAAGTCTGCCCTTTACTTAACTCCTTCGTTCCCCGCGACCCGGAAACCGATAAGTGGTCGAGGGGAGAGTCAATTCGTTAGTTTGCAAACTGAGGAGTATGCTTCCCTCCTCGATTACGGACTTCAGCAAAGGATGCACAAGAGTATCTTCCTGGTGGCTAGCGTGGAAGTGTTTTAAAATCCGCCACACAGGCCTTTCTAATCGACCTGGCCTGGTTATCCTGGAAGGATATTGACCTCATCCTGTCAGTAGAGGATGCCAGGTTGTTCTTTAGAAGTGCTTTCCTCACCATCTTAAATAAGCATGCCCCATTAAAAAAATGTAGAACTAAGAACAGATATAGCCCTTGGTTCACTGCAGACTTGACTGCCCTTGATTAGCATCTAATAGCCCCCACGATATGAAACTTTTCAGGGAAGTCAGGAACCAATATACACAGTCAATTAGGAAAGCTAAGGCTAGCTAGCAGAAATTTGCTTCCTGTAGCACTAATTCCAAAAGTTTTCGGACACCGTAAAGTCCATGGAGAATAAGAGCACCTCCTCCCAGCTGTCCACTGCACTGAGGCTAGGAAATACTGTCACCACCAATAAATCTATGATAATCGAGAATTTCAGTAAGCATTTTTCTACGGCTGGCCATGCTTTCCACCTGGCTACCCCTAACCCGGCCAACAGCTCTGCACCCCCCGCTTCTCCTTCACCCAAATCCAGATAGCTGATGTTCTGAAAGAGCTGCAAAACCTGGATCCCTACAAATCAGCAGGGCTAGACAATCTGGACCCTCTCTTTCTAAAATTATCTGCCAAAATTGTAGCAACCCCTATTACTAGCCTGTTTAACCTCTCTTTCGGATCATCTAGATCCCCAAAGATTAGAAAGTTGCAGCGGTCATCCCCCTCTTCAAAAGGGGAGACACTCTAGACCCAAACTGTTACAGACCAATATCCATCCTTGACTCTGTCAATCACCGCATTCTTATGCAGACTCAATAGCCTTGGTTTCTCAAATGACTGCCTTGTCTGGTTCACCAACTACTTCTCAGATAGAGTTCAGTGTGTCAAATCGGAGGGCCTGTTGTCCAGACCTTTGGCAGTCTCTTTGGGGGTGCCACAGGGTTAAATTCTCAGACCTACTATTTTCTCTGTATATATCAATATCATCGCTCTTGCTGCTGGTGATTCTTTGATCCACCTCTACGCAGACAACCACATTCTTTATACATCTGGCCCTTCCTTGGACACTGTTAGCAAACCTCCAAATGAGCTTCAATACCATACAACACCCCTTCCATGGCCTCCAATTGCTCTTAAATGCTAGTAAAACTAAATGCATGCTCTTCAACCGACTGCTGACCGCTCGTCCAGCATCACTACTCTGGACAGTTCTGACTTAGAATATGTGGACAACCACAAATACCTAGGTGTCTGGTTAGACAGTAAACTCTCCTTCCAGACTCACATTAAGCATCTCCAATCCAAAATGAATTCTAGAGTCATCTTCCTATTTCGCAACAAAGCCTCCTTCACTCATGCTGCCAAACATACCCTCGTAAAACTGACTATATCCTACCAATCCTTCACTTCGGCGATGTCATTTACAAAATAGCCTCCAACACTCTACTCAGCAAATTGGATGTAGTCTATCACAGTGCCATCCGTTTTGTCACCAAAGCCCCATATACTACCCACCACCGTGACCTGTATGCTCTCGTTGGTTGGCCCTTGCTACATTTTTGTTGCCAAACCCACTGCCTCCAGGTCATCTAAAAGTCTTTGCTAGGTAAAGCTCCGCCTTATCTCAGCTCACTGGTCACCTTAGCAACACCCACTTGTGGCACGTGCTCCAGCAGGTATATTTCACTGGTCATCCCCAAAGCCAACACCTCATTTGTTCGCCTTTCCTTCCAGTTCTCTGCTGCCAATGACTGGAACGAATTGCAAAAATCCCTGATGCTGGAGACTTATATCTCCCTCACTAACTTTAAGCATCAGCTGTCAGAGCAGCTTACCGGTCACTGTACATGTACACAGCCCATCTGTAAATAGCACACCCAACTACCTCATCCCCATATTGTTATTTATTTATTTTTGCTCTTTTGCACCCCAGTATCTCTACTTGCACATCATCATCTGCACATCCATCACTCCAGTGTTAATGCTAAATTGTCATTATTTTGCCACTATGGCCTATTTATTGCCTTACCCCCCCCCCCCCTAACCTTACAACATTTGCACACATTGTACATAGATTTTTCTACTGTGTTATTGACTGTATGTTTATTTATGTGTAACTGTGTTGTTTTTGTCGCACTGCTTTGCTTTATCTTGGCTGGTCTACCTGGTTAAATAAAGGTAAAATGTATTGCACAACTAGCTACAATTAGATTTGATCACTTTACACATTTATTTGGGAATTCCACCTCTGTAAATGTAATTTGCCTGATGGCGCATGAGTAGAGAAGGAGTCTCCTTTCATACAAGCGCATTTGTGTCCATGTTTCGTCGCCTCTGCTCCTCGATCCTTGAACTTTTTCAAAAGTAGGCGAGGAGAGGCCAGAGGCGAGGAAAACCAATTGAGATTCTCCAAATATGTATATTTATCTGTCTTAATTCAATTCTCTGTTCTTTATCACTAGCACAGAGTGGAATAAGTCCCAACTCAACCCCGAATTCCACCACAAAGTCTCCAGGACAAGGCTTGCGACTGGGATTGTCCCGCTTAGCAAGGGTCAAACCTCTGCACCCCACTGCTAGTAGTAACTGACTCTTGCCCTATTAAACAGAGTGAAGTCAGAATCTCTTTTTCTTTGGTGTACTGTGTGTTTAGCCTGTTACTCTTGTGTTGCATTGCTAATATTGGAGTTCTGTAATCATTTTTGTTTAAATGTTGTATCTAGTGATTGCTATTCATCAAAATGTTTCTTTTTTAAACATTTGTTTCTTACCATGCCTGCAATTGTCCAGTATTTTTTGTAATATTTAACAAGTGTTTGATACTTTGCATACAGGTGTCATTTTTTTGGTGGTACGGTATTTACTCTGGTTCTAACTCGGATTTCACTAATGTCCATCATGGTTATTTCCATTCTCAGACTATAGAAGTTTGCTTGATCCAGCTATCCCCCTGCTGGAACATTAATTTAATGTTTCCCATTGAAGGAAACACTGAGGAATAAAGATTGGCAAGATATTGTCATGTGAATATTCTAGAATCCGCATAAAGAAAATGTACCCACCAGTGGTACAGTATGTTTCTACCAAATGGACTTGATGTGGATCAAAAAAAACATGTGATGACAGATTTTTTTCCCTCAGTCTACACCCAATGTCCCATAATGACAAAGCAAAAATGGGTTTTACATTTTTTTGCAAATGTATTGAATAAAAAACGGAAATATCACATTTACATAAGTATTCAGACCCTTTACTCAGTACTTTGTTGAAGCACCTTTGGAAGCGATTATAGCCTCGAGTCTTCTTGGGTATGACACTACAACCTTGGCACACCAGCTCTGGAACAGATTTTCATCAAGTATCTCTCTGTACTTTGCTTCGTTCATCTTCCCCTCAATCCTGACTAGTCTCCCAGTCCCTGCAGCGTCCCCACAGCATGATGCTGCCCCCACCATGCTTCACCGTAGGGATGGTGCCAGGTTTGTGACGCTTGGCATTCAGGCCAAAGAGTTCAACCTTGGTTTCATCAGACCAGAGAATCTTGTTTCTCATGGTCTGAGAGTCCTTTAGGTGCCTTTTGGCAAACTCCAAGTGGGCTGTCATGTGCCTTTTACTGAGAAGTGGCTTCCGTCTGGCCACTCTACCATAATGGCCTGATTGTTGGAGTGCTGCAGAGATGGTTGTCCTTCTGGAAGGTTCTCCCATTTCCACAGCGTGACCATCGGGTTCTTGGTCACCTCCCTGACCAAGGCCCTTCTCCCACGATCGCTCGGTTTGGCCTGACGGCCAGCTCTCTCTAGGTTGGTGGTTCCAAACTTCTTCCATTTAATAATGATGGAGACCAATCTTCTTGGAGACCTTCAATGCTGCAGAAATTTTTTGGTACCCTTATCCAGATCTGTGCCTCTACACAATCCTGTCTCGGAGCTCTATGGACAATTTCTTCAACCTCAAGGCTTGGTTTTCGCTCTGATAAGCATTGTCAACTGTGGGACAATATATAGACAGGTGTGTGCCTTTCCAAATCATGTCCAATCAATTTAATTTAACATAGGTGGACTCAACATCTCAAGGATGATCAATGGAAACAGGATGTACCTGAACTCAATTCCAAGTCTCATAGCAAAGGGTCTAAATACTCATGTAAATAAGATAGTTCTGGTTTTAATTTTTTTTATGAATTCGCAAAAAAATATCTAAAAACCTGTTTTCATTTTGTCATTACGAGGAGAAAAAAAAATCGATTTGAGAATATGGCTGTAATGTAATAAAATGCGGAAAAAGTCAAGGGGTCTGAATAGCTTCCGAATGCACTGTAATTTTAGTTATATCAATATTTGCGCATAAAGGCGTTTCCACCGATATTTCCTGCATAATTGATTTTACCGACACAAATGACAAAACTATCTGTCGGCATTTACATAAAATTACACCGAAACGTCCTGTTTCCGTCACAGTTGTCATGATATTTTTTTTATACAATATGAATTTACTCGCATAAAAACGATGGACAGAAACCTGGTTATTGAGAGAAAAACGATGTTTTTGGTCAGTGTACCAATGTCTATAGATCGGTTAATTTTCCAAATCAGCAATCTTGCAGTTTTTTTTTTTTTTTTGGTAAGGTTTCATAAGTAAGCTCTTCAATTAGCCATTTTACAATTTATTGATCTATCTATTTGAGCTTTATGGTGAAGTTATGTAGTGACAAAAGTAACAGAAGTCACTTTCAGTGAAAGAAAGTCTTATTTTGCAAAGGTTTCTCTTTCTTTTTTCTCTTACACTTCTCTCCTTCCTGGATGGCAGTTTTCAGTCACAAATCACATGTAGGTTGAATTTAGCAAGTGTCTCAAATATCCTACCATTATCCAGAATTATTGGGATGTTTCATTTATTGCAGTGACTACATGATAAGCATTACATGGTTTTCACTGAATTTAATCAGGAAATATCTTAAGTTGCAACTTAAGGGTATTGATTCATTCAGTGGAATTGTTCAAGTAGCTTATTGGACCTTGGTTTGATGATGAGTAAACTCAGTGACAATTAGCAAATTTCCTAATAACAACAAACATGAATGTGTGAAGATCATAAAGTTACATAGCCCATCTATAAATAGCCCAAACAACTACCTCTTCCCCTACTGTATTTATTAATTTAGCTCCTTTGCACACTCATCTTCTGTCAAATCTACCATTCCAGTGTTTTAATTGCTATATTTGTATTTACTTCGCCACCATGGCCTATTTATTGCCTTTACCTCCCTTATCTCACCTCATTTGCTCACATTGTATATATACTTATTTTTCTACTGTATTATTGACTGTTTGTTTTACTTCATGTGTAACTCTGTGTTGTTATATGTGTCGAACTGCTTTGCTTTATATTGGCCAGGTCACAGTTGTAAATGAGAACTTGTTCTCAACTTGCCTACCTGGTTAAATAAAGGTGAAATAAAAATAAATAAAAAATTCACAGCAGACATAGCCTATTGTTGTAGATACATATATGGTCTTCTAGGCTACAGTTAGATTGCAAATTACAACAAAAACATCCCTTTCTTATTTGGGTCACACTTCATATTCAGTTTATGACCTCAGGAAATGACCCTAACTGGTCCAGACCAGATAACCACAAAATCAAGAATGAATCCGACCCGAATTCGAAGAAATATATGTTAGAGAACTAGTGTACCTGTGACGCCATCAGATCCATTGCTTTTAGAGTACTGAGCAATTACCCTAGTTACTGAGAGAGCGCCATAAATGTGCTGCACGGTTGAAGCGTGGTAGGCGCGTAAACTCCCCACAGATCAGCTACATTGATAGCCTACAACACGCTGCGGGACCCATACGGTCGTTATCAGCATTTTTTGAGTATTCCGGGAGGTCAGTCAGTCGTGATCGTGACAGCATAGTAATCTGATTTTTATCATAGTGAATTTCGAGGAGAAATGTTTTGACATGTTATATGATGTGATTGACTAGAATTAGGCCTACATGTCAGGTATATTTCACTTTTGTTTGTTGATAGTATAATTCAGAGCAATATGAATAGAGAAAGGTGGATCATGTTTTTTAAATATTTTGAAGCAGGTTTTTGCCAGTGGGGGTCAGTAGTTTACCACTGGTTTACAATATATCCAGGACACGCTCCTTGCTCTTAGGAGCTGTACCTCAGCCTAGACAAACCAAGAAAACAGCAACCCTTCTAAAACAAACTAATTGGAAAACCATGACAATCAACTTCTCTGAGATAAACGAGGCTATTAAACCATCTGAATATCTTATGGCACATGATATTGTGTGTTTTTGACAGGAATGCAATGAAGAACAAGCTGGATAAATTGGATTAAGGGTGCCCCCCTCCCACTGATGAAAAAGGCAGGACAAAAACGCTATCATAAATTTGGCCTGTAAGTCTGCCATTTCTATTTTTCAGTACAGTAGGTTGTTTCTGCTCAAAGCACCCCAAAGCAAATGGTGTTTCACTTATTTCCAAGGGTCCCATTAGCTTTATCCAGGAACAAATGCTTTGTTTGTGTCTGTGGAGTCTTGGTCCCTTGGGCTGGAAGGAAGGTTGCAGGACTATTCTGCACTCCACACTCACTGAGCATGTGCTATCAGGAGTGCCCCAGGCCTGCTGCCCAACTGACTGGTCCTCTGCACTCTCTTTGAATGTCAACTTGTGTACATGTCACCAGAAACCAAAGTAAACCATACATGCGTTTTTGAACACTGTTATTACATGATCATAGAACTCTTACTACAAAAAAAATCACATTGCTCTTAAGGACAATGTGAAAGAGGTGTACCCTGTATGCATCCGTCAGACTAAACTTAGACTTATTATAAAATCAGGAACATTGGGATCAATCAAATCTGGGCCACATTATTGGTTCAGTCAGAGCCTTCTACAGTATTTCAAAAGAGGGCTCTAGGTACAGTAGCCTACCATTTTTCTGTTTAAAGCTCCAGCAGTGCAGGTGTGAGTGTGACCTAGTATGGGCCAGCTGACCCATTCCCAGGGCCTCCGGGAGATTAGTGTGGCCAATATATCACCTGTCAGCACCAGGCCAGGGTTCCACTCTGGTTCCGCTCTCCGTTGATACATTTTTCATACAGGCCACTCAACTGCCATGGGAATTGACAGTCCCCGGCAAGCAGGAATTACTAATTCCCTTTGAAATGAGACAGAACAGGAAGTGGCTTCCATGCTACCTGCGACTGGGTCTATTAATAACTACATCAATGGGATGTCAGTCTGGAATTAGACTGAAAACAAGGTAATCATGGAAAAATGAAGGAAAATGAAGACGAGGGAGCTTCTGAAGCATGATTTCAGCAGAGACAGGCGATATTTTGGATGAGTGTTTAAAAGTGGTTAAGTTAAGAATGTAATTTCCATCTCAACATAAATTACATGTAACCTGTCAGATTGCCACAATATGGAAAAAAATATTGCAAGTGTTCTTGGACATGACAATTCACCAAGTCCAAAGGCACAGAAGAAATATGGCAACTTCAATATGCTACTACAGTCAAGTCCTTTAAAGGGTGACTACACTTCCTGATTTGGCCTCGTTTAATATTTGGATCATTAAAAAATGCTAGCCACCATGACTGAATTAAAACGTGACTTGGTTTTGGGGTGTGGTTTAATGTGGGTGTCTCTTGTGTGTGTTCGCAGGTGGGAAGAGTTAGACAAAGTATTTAGTCAATTAGCTTCAGCTGGCTATTGTAGACCTTGACAAAATTGGTCCCTAACTAGCCTATCACCACTGAGGCTAGTTAGGGACCATCAATAAATTACATGTATGTAATTGAGACATGTTTTCATGTTGCACACCATTTAGTTTTATCATTAAATGCTTATATTATTTGCATATTAATTTATAGTTGGTTTAAGTTTTTTATATTTGGTTGAAGGTTTTTAAGTCATTGACATTTGGAGCTATTGGAATTTTAACACATTGTCCTGTATACATTGTGTAGTTTACCGATGGTCCCTAACTAACCCTATAGGGATATCAACCCAAAATTACTGCAGGTATTACGCTACCGGTCAAAGGTTTTAGAACACCTACTCATTCAAGGGTTTTTCTTTATTTTTACTATTTTCTATATTGTAGAATAATAGTGAAGACATCAAAACTTTGAAAAAATACATATGGAATTATATAGTAACCAAAAAAGTGTTGAACAAATCTAAATATATTTTATATTTGAGATTCTTCAAATAGCTTTGCACACTCTTGGCATTCTCTCAACCAGCTTCATGAGGTAGTCACCTGGAATGCATTTCAATTAACAGGTGTGCCTTGTTAAAAGTTAATTTATAGAATTTCTTTCCTTCTTAATGCGTTTGCGCTAATCAGTTGTGTTGTGACATGGTAGGGGTGGTATACAGAAGATAGCCCTATTTGGTAAAATACCAAGTCCATATTATGGCAAGAACAGCTCAAATAAACATTTCAAGAACTTTGGAAGTTTCTTCAAGTGCAGTCGCAAAAAGTATCAAGCGCTATGATGAAACTGGATCTCATGAAACTGGCTCTCATGAAGACTGCCACAGGAATGGAAGACTCATAGTTACTCAGAGTGCTGCATCAGATGACCTGGCCTCCACAATCACCCGACCTTAACCAAATTGAGATGGTTTGGGATGAGTCGGACCGCAGAGTGAAGGAAAAACAGCCAACAAGTGGGAACTCCTTCAAGACTGTTGGAAAAGCATTCCAGGTGAAGCTGGTTGAGAGAATGCCAAGAGTGTGCAAAGCTGTCATCAAGGCAAAATGTGGCTATTTGAAGAATCTAAAATATATTTTGATTTGTTTAAAACTTTTTTTGATACTACATGATTCCATATGTGTTTTTTCATGGTTTTGATGTCTTCACTATTATTCTACAATGTAGACAATAGTAAAAATAAAGAAAAATCCTTGAATGAGTATGTGTTCTAAAACTGTCACTGGTAGTGTATGTTTGGGTTGCGTGCAGCTGCACTCTGAATTGGTGATTACTTGTGTGCCCCTAGCCGTGTGCATGTGGGCGGGATTGAAACAAATCCAACCTTCATTTATGTTGTGATACAGTCAAGACCACAAGTCTTACAAAACTCTGTTTTGGACGAGACTGACTTTATGACCAAAATTATCCGTCTTAAATTTGATAGTTTATTTACATATTATGGTACCTAAGGATTGATTAGAAACGTTGTTGACTTGTTTGTACGAAGTTTATTGGTAAACTTTGGGATTCATTTGTATGCATTTTGAACGAGGGAAACCGGTGGATTACTGAATCAAGCGCGCCAACTAAACAGACTTTTTTGGGGTATAAAGAAGTATTATCGAACAAAAGGACCATTATCTATGTTCATTACCGGAGATAAATAACCAATTTCGCCATTTTTATTCATTTTGGTTGTGGAACTTCTATCTCTAGATATTCTGAATAATGCAAATTTGTGTGGCTTAACCATTTTTTTGTTGTTGAATTTTTACCCCTTTTTCTCCCCAATTTCGTGGTATCCAATTGTTGTAGTAGCTACTATCTTGTCTCATCGCTACAACTCCCGTACGGGCTCGGGAGAGACGAAGGTTGAAAGTCCTTCTTAATGCATTTGCGCACAACCCAACCAAGCTGCACTGCTTCTTAACACAGCGCGCATCAAACCCGGAAGCCAGCTGCACCAATGTGTCGGAGGAAACACAGTGCACCTGGCCACCTTGGTTAGCGCACACTGTGCCCAGCCCGCCACAGGAGTCGCTGGTGCGCGATGAGACAAGGACACCCCTACCGACCAAGCCCTCCCCTAACCCGGGCGACGCTAGGCCAATTGTGCGTCGCCCCACGGACCTCCAGGTCGCGGCCGGTTACGACAGAGCCTGGGCGCGAACCCAGGGACTCTGATGGCACAGCTGGCGCTGCAGTACAGCGCCCTTAACCACTGCGCCACCCGGGAGGCCCGGCTTAACCATTTTTAACAAAGAAATCAAAATTTCCCAACTGATGATGATGAGACAAAGACCAGGTCGCCCATGCCCTTAATGCTATAACTGCATTTTCTATTGCATCAGGATTAAAACTGAATGTTTCTAAATGTGAAATCTTATGTTTATTTCACTCTGATGATAAATAAATAGAAAATATTCCTGTAAAGGACTGTTAAATATTTAGGAATGCATCTGTCAAAAAAACCACTTAGTCAGATAACATTTGAATTTCTCTCCTAAAATTAAGAAAACCGAAAATATATTCAATAATTGGCTACAAAGATATCTTTCTATACTTGGGAGAGTACTTCTGTCCAAGGTAGAGGGACTGTCTCGTTTTGTGTACCCCTCATTATCGTTATGTGTAAATCCTGCTACTTGTAAAGAGATCAATAGGACCTTTCTTGACTTCATCTGGAAAAATAAGCCTCACAAACTAAAAAAGTCAGTCCTTTCTAACAAAAGAGCTTAAGGTGGTCTAGAAGTGTTGGATTTTGTTGACATAAATAACACTTTCCAGATAAACTGTTTGAAAAGATGTTTGATCAATACTGATTCAATATGGTTTTTCATTCCAAATAATGTGTTTAATAAGTTGGGAGGTCTTCAATTTTTACTGAAATATAATTATATTCCTGAAACATTACCTGCTAAATTGGCTAGGTTTCACCAACAAGCTTTAATGGCCTGGAAAATATGTTTCCTGCACAATTTTTCCCCACATAAAGCTCTTTTGTGGAATACTTCAGACATAACTGTAAGGAATAAGTTCTACCCCAGCTAGCATGAGAGGAATATTGACTTTGTTCTTGATGTTTTCGACAACAAGGGTAATATTCTCACGTATGAATAATTTATAACATTGAAAGAGTTTCCAATACCTTTCAGAGAGTTTATTTTGGTGATCAAAGCCATTCCCAGTGGTCTAACTACACTAATGAAAACTCAGCTTTGGTAATGATCACAAAGTTTATCCAGAACTCAGATTAGAAGGCGTAGGCTTACTTGATAAATCTTGTTGTAATAAATATATTAGACAAATTCTTCATTCACAAAACCAACTTACACCGAGAGGAAAGTTTTTCTGCAAAATACTTATTTACCATTATGAACACTACCTATGTTTTTTGACATGAAAGATATAATATGTTACTATTGCAATGATAACAAGACCACTGAAATTATTGTGATTTTTTAAAATTCTTGTTGCCAAATACTTCATACACAAAAAAAAATCAAAAATTCTATACCAAAATTAATTATGTTTTTGATTGAATTTAACTATCTTATTATAACATTAACCCTAGTGAGCAATAACAAGAATAACATTTTCCTAAATCATTACAATAAGATTTTTTCAGAGTGATTACAATTGCACTAGAATTTTATTTTATTTTTTATATTATTTGTTTGTTTCAGTATTTTCTCGTTAATACCTGCATTCGGTTTTGTATGATGTAAGAATGTATATTGTTGATCTGTATTTAGATTTTTTTTAAATAATACTTAAATAAATAAATAACGAAGTGCGCGCCCTCACCGACGTGTGCCACAATTCTACAGCCAAAATGGGAGCCACTTTAAAAAACAAGCCTGAAACTCTTTCTAAAGACTGTTGAAATCAGCTGGAAGCCCTAGGAACTGCAATCTGGGAGGTATTCCTTTGATATTCCCATAGACAGCCATTAAAATGAGTGGTGAGCTCAAAAAAAAAATGTTCCCGGATGGATTCTCCTTGGGTTTTTGCCTGCTAGATCAGTTCTGTTATACTCACAGACATTATTTTAGCAGTTTTGGAAACTTCAGAGTGTTTTCTATCCAATACTATCAATATGCATATCCTAACTTCTGGGCCTGAGTAACAGGCAGTTTATTTTGGGCACGTCAGTCATCCGAAATACCGAAAACTGCCACCGGCCCACAAGGAGTTAACATGGTCATTCATCAATAATGTAAATCATCTCTTTTTAGTCACGTAGATCTGATTGTAGCACAACTTTTTTTGTAGCACAATTTTTTCCCTGTATAGTGCTTTGAACTTAACATTGCAGCCTCAGACTAGGATATTTTATTAGTTGGCATTAACGCTGTCAGCATTTGTCTGAAGAACTTATAACTTCAGACTGAGATAGACAAACAGCATTGATACCTCTTGCACCTCTGAGAAATGTTTCAACAAGGACTGTTGCCAAGGAACAGATGGATATTTTAAGCTTTTAGCTGAGGCTGATTATCTTTCAGGCTCTTTTATCGGCTAGTGATGTTGTTGTTGCTGCTCTCGCTAGACAGCCTTGAGAACCCACTGCGTCATTTCCAGACACAGAGACATCAAGTGCCTCACTCACTGCAGTTCAACTTCTGCAGGATGTGAAATGTTTAATGTTATTGTGCTGCATTGACGCTTTCCACAGAATAATTAAATCAACCAAGGAGAAGTTATTTTACATGAAAATACACTTTTAACACCCCAACTGCTTGATACCTTTGTTTTTAGAGGATACAACATTTTAGTGAAGTGAGACCAGGTGCACATTCTCCAATGAATTGTGCCTGGCCTGGACCATGTTGTATGTTCCAGCCCTAAGGCTCAGCTCCCACTCCTAGTTAGCGCAACCCAGCCTCCCAGCCCATTGGGCACCAGGCCACAGTGGGCACTGCATTGCCA
Organism: Oncorhynchus clarkii lewisi; assembly: GCF_045791955.1. Classification (NCBI taxonomy): domain Eukaryota; kingdom Metazoa; phylum Chordata; class Actinopteri; order Salmoniformes; family Salmonidae; genus Oncorhynchus; species Oncorhynchus clarkii. The sequence continues at coordinate 78,868,132 of NC_092148.1, read as the reverse complement.
CCCAATATTCTGATGAACTCTGTCCCTGATAAGGTTTCTCATCGTAGCTTTGTCCTCGACTGACACCGGACACTGAATTAAAGCAGGAAATTTAGAGAGAACTCACCTGCGCTAGATTACAGAGCTGTATCAGTGTCATAGAGCAGGGGGTTCACATGTCACTTTACTTGCTTGATAGGAGCCCAGAGGCCTGGTGACAATGTCAGTCCTGGTGGGTGTTGCCCTACAAATTGAGATTAAAATGAGGCTAAAAATAATCACATTCATGAGTACTGCAACTGAGAATCCTAACCTATACATTCAAATCAAATCACATTTTATTGGTCACCTACACATGTTTAGCAGACGTTATTGCAGGTGTAGCGAAATGATTGACAGTGCAGTAATATCTAACATGTAATATCTAACAATTTCACAACATATACCTAATATACACAAATCTAAGTTAAGGAATGGAATTAAGAATATATCAATATATGGAAGAGCAATGTCAGAGCGGCATAGATAAGATACTAAGATACAGTAGAAAGTATAGAATAAAGTCTATACATATGAGATGAGTAATGCAAGATATGTAAACATTATTAAAGTAACTAGCGTTCCATTTATTAAAGTGGCCAGTGATTTCAAGTCTACAGTTGAAGTCGGAAGTTTACATACACTTTAGCCAACTACATTTAAACACAGTTTTTCACAGTTCCTGACATTTAATCCTAGTAACAATTCCCTGTCTTAGGTCAGTTAGGATCACCACTTTATTTTAAGAATGTGAAATGTCAGAATAATAGTAGAGAGAATTATTTATTTCAGCTTTTATTTATTTCATCACATTCCCAGTGTTTCAGAAGTTTACATACACTCAATTAGTATTTGGTAGCATTGCCTTTAAATTGTTTAACTTGGGTCAAACATTTCGGGAAGCCTTCCACAAGCGTCCCACAATAAGTTGGGGGAATTTTGGCCCATTCCTCCAGACAGAGCTGGTGTAACTGAGTCAGGTTTGTAGGCACACGAGCAAGGAGAAGCTTTCCACCTTCTCCACTGTGGTTCCATCGATGTGGATAGGGGGGTAACCCATCTGCTGTTTCCTGAAGTTCACAATCAGCTCCTTTGTATTGTTGAGAGGTTATTTTCCTTTTCCTTTCACTACCTGGGGGCTGCCCGTCAGGAAGTCCAGGACCCGGTTCAGACCCAGGGCCTCGAGCTTAATGATGAGCTTGGGGGGTACTATGGTGTTGAATTCTGAGCTTTAGTCAATGAACAGCATTCTTACATAGGTATTCCTCATGTCCAGATGGGATAGGGCAGTGTGCAGTGTCATCGCGATTGTATCGTCTGTGGATCTATTGGGGCGGTAAGCAAATTGAAGTGGGTCTAGGGTGACAGGTAAGGTAGAGGTGATATGATCCTTGACTAGTCTCTCAAAGCACGTCATGATGACAGAAGTGAGTGCTATGGTGCACTAGTCATTTAGTTCAGTTACCTTTTTCTTTCTTGGTTACAGGAGCAATGGTGGCCATCTTGAAGCATCTGGGACCGCTGACTGGGATAGGGAGAGATTGAATATGTCTGTGAACACGCCAGCTGGTCTGCGCATGCTCTGAGGACGCAGCTAGGGATGCCGTCTGTGCCGGTAGCCTTGCGAAGGTTAGCAAGCTTAAATGTCTATCGTCGGCCACGGAGAATGAGAGCCCACGGTCCTTGGTAGCGGGCTGCGTCGGTGGCACTGTTTTATCCTCAAAGCAGGCAGAGACTGTGTTTAGCTTGTCCGGAAGCAAGATGTCGGTGTCCGCGATGTGGCTGGTTTTCCTTTTGTAGTCCGTGATTGTCTGTAGACCCTGCCACATACGTCTCGTGTCTGAGCTGTTGAATTGCGACTCCACTTTATCTCTACTCTGACATTTTGCCTGTTTGATTGCCTTGTGGAGGGAATGACTACGCTGTTTGTATTCTGCCATATTCCCAGTCACAAAGTGGTTTTCACTTTGCATAAAGCCCAGTGAAGTTCTTTCAGGGCTGTTGTGGTATCGGCTTGAGTGTGGATATACACGGCCGTGACTATAACCAAAGAAAATTATCTTGGGAGATAATAAGGTCTGATTTGATTGTGAGGTATTCTAGGTCAGGTGAACAAAAGGACTTGAGTTCCTGTATGTTTTCACAATTAACCATGAGTCGTTGATCATGAAACATACACCCCACCCCGCCTTTCTTCTTTCCGGAGAGGTATTTATTCCTGTCTGCGCGATGAACTGAGAACCTAACTGGCTGGACCAACTCAGACAGTATATCACGAGAGAGCCATGTTTCCATGAAACAGAGTATGTTACAATCCCTGATGTCTCTCTCGAAAGAAACCCTCGCCCTGAGTTTGTCAACTTTATTATCCAGAGACTGAACCTTAGTAATATAGTTGGAAGCAGTGGGTTGGGTGGTGTGTGCGCCTCCTAAGTCGGACTAAGAAGACTACTCCTAGTACCTCTTCTCTGCTGGCATTGTTTTTGGTCGGCCTCTGGAATCAGTTCAATTGCCCTTTGGGGTGCGAACGAAGGATTTGCTTCAGGAAAGTCGTATTCCTGGTTGTAATGCTAGTAGTGCTGGTGAGTTACCGCTGCTCTGATATCCAATAGTTCTTCACGGCTGTATGTAATAACACCAAAAACATTCTGGGCTAGTAATGTAAGAAATAATTCATAAAAAACTAAATACTGAAAAGTTTTCTAGGAGCTAGAAGCAAGGCAGCCCTCTTCTGTGTGTGATCCTGACCCCACACGCGTCAGGATCACACACTCCCATCACTCATCCAACTTATGAAACGTTATTCAACCCGTTATTCACTGTCCTTACTATTTTTTCCCAACTTAATTTGCTGCTCAGTCAGTGTTGAGATTGAGGTGGTAATGTGTCAGTCAAAGGGCCGCTGAGACGTATGTGCTGGGTCACAGTGCCTAGAGAGCACAAAGGCTGTCAGGCTTATTGTCACAGGTCGTCACATGGTAGAGGCCACTCAGTGTGTGGCGCTCGACACTGCCGCCACCACAATGGAGCCAGGGAGCAAAGCAGTGTTCCCTCTGCCAGGTGTGGTTGTTATCTGTGCCATTGTTCCACATGGCCATGATAGCTCCGGGACGGGCTGTTGTCCTGGACGCTGTTTCCATGGCACAGTTGTTGTGGCATCGCTGAGAGAGGACAGCTGGGCGTCTCCTCAAGTCTAATGAACATTAATTGGATTTGCAGGGAATGCTGTATAAACCCCAACCCAGGCGGGATGTTAATTAGTGACTGGTTTTGTTACATTAGTCTCTGTTGCTCCTGTTGTTCATGGTAGGGTACAGTTCGATAGTAGTGCCAAAACACAGCCCGGCTCCTCCTCTATGGGGACCGGGCCATCATTGTGTAATGTGCGAAGACTTGCCTGCTCCAAAAGATACTACAAAAGAAGGTTGATTTTTGTATTTATTTTTGGAGACTTTTGCTCATGAATTGAGATCTGAGTTGATTTAAGGAACATAATAATGCATTGTTGTCTAGTAAAGAAAAAACACTTTGAACTCGACAAATATATAACATAATGAAAAATAAATAAAAATAAATATATAACATAATGAGAGATGTGTCGGTCAGAAAAGGCCAGTGTTTCAGTGAATGGGGCGGCAGGTGGTTAGAGCGTTGGACTTGTAACCGAAAGGTTGCAAGATCAAATGCCTGAGCTGACAAGGTACAAATCTGTCGTTCTGCCCCTGAACGAGGCAGTTAACCCACTGTTCCTAGGCCGTCATTGAAAATAAGAATTTGTTCTTAACTGACTATCCTAGTTAAATAAAGGTAAAAAAAATGTTTGCCTTTTGAATGAGCCAGGCCTGAATGGAGCCTTACTTGATTACAGCCATAGTGTCTCTGAGAAGCTATCTCTATCAAAGACCCAGCTATCGATGTGATTTGATTACACGCTTTGGAACAGCCCTTGTATTTGACGGCTTTTGGCCCATGAAAAAAACAAATGTACATTCCCATTGTACATTGGCACATGATGTCATCGGGTTAATTCCCCCATCTGTGGTAATTGTTCCTATTTGAAAGGAGCTTATTGTTCGTGTCTCACTGGTTTTGGACAACACCTTTGTGTCCAGTCTGTGACTAAAGGGGTTAAGGGTATCACCTTGCACCATCCACAACCGCAGGGCTCTCCAGAGGGTGGTGCAGTCAGCCCAATGCATTACTGGGGGCACACTGCCTGCCCTGCAGGATATCTAGAGCATTAAATGTCACAGGAAGTCCAAGAAGATCATCAAGGACCTCAGCCACCCGAGTGACGGCCTGTTCACCCCGCTATCATCTAGAAGGCTATGGTCAGTACAGGTGCATCAAAGCTGGGACCGAGAGACTGAAAAACAGCTTCTATCTCAACGCCATCAGACTGTTACATAGCCATCACTAGCCGGCTACCACCCGGTACTCAACCCTGCACCTTAAAGGCTGCTTCCCCATATACATAAACATGGAATCACTGGACACTTTAATAATGGAACTCTAGTCACTTTAATAATGTTTACATACTGCTTTACTAATCTCATATGTATAGACTATATTCTATTCTACTGTATTTTAGTCCAATGCCACTCTTACATTGCTCGTCCTATTATTTATATATGTCTTAATTTGATTTTACTTTTAGAGTTGTGTATTGTTGTGAATTGTTAGATACTACTGTGCTGTTGTAGCTAGGAACACAAACATTTCACTACACCCGCAATAACATCTGCTAAATACAGTACCAGTCAAGAGTTTGGACACACCTACTCATTCAAGGGTTTTTATGCTTTACCTTCACTCTGCGGTCCAAATCATCCCAAACCATCTCAATTGGGTTGAGGTCAGGTGATTATGGAGGCCAGGTCATCTGATGCAGCACTCCATCACTCTCCTTCTTGGTCAAATAGCCCTTACACAGCCTGGAGGTGTGTTGGATCATTGTCCTGTTGAAAAATGCATCATAAGAGCTAACCAAATGGGATGGGCGTGTCGCTGCAGAATGCTGTGGTAGCCATGCTGGTTAAGTATGCCTTGAATTCTAAATAAATCACTGACAGTGTTACCAGCAAAGCACCACCACACCTCCTCCTCCATGCTTCACGGTGGAAACCACACATGCAGAGATCATCCATTCACCTACTCTGCGTCTCACAAAGACACAGCGTTTGGAACCAAAAATCTCATATTTGGACTCATCAGACCAAAGGACTGATTTCCACCGGTCTAATATCCATTGCTCGTGTTTCTCGGCCCAAGCAAGTCTCTTCTTCTTATTGGTGTCCTTTAGTAGTTATTTCTTTGCAGCAATTCGACCATGAAGAACTGATTCACGCAGTCTCCTCTGAACAGTTGATGTTGAGATGTGTCTGTCACTTGAACTCTGTGAGGCATTTATTTGGGCTGCAATTTCTGAGGTGCAGTTAACTCTACTGAACTTATCCTCTGCAGCAGAGGTAACTCTGGGTCTTCCTTTCCTGTGGCAGTCCTCATGAGAGCCAGTTTCATCATAGCGCTTGATGGTTTTTGCGACTGCACTTGAAGACACTTTCAAAGTTCTTGACATTTTCCGCATTGACTGACCTTCATGTCTTAAAGTAATGATGGACTGTCGTTTCTCTTTGCATATTTGAGCTGTTCTTGCCATAATATGGACTTGGTTTTTAGGGCTATCTTCTGTATACCACCCCACCTTGTCACAACACAACTGATTGGCTCAAACATATTAAGAAGGAAAGAAATTCCACAAATGAACTTTTAACAAGGTACACCTGTAAATGTAAGTGCATTCCAGGTGATTACATCATGAAGCTGGTTGAGAGAATGCCAAGACTGTGAAAAGCTGTCGTCAAGGCAAATGGTGGCTACTTTGAAGTATCTCAGATATAACATATATTTAGATTTGTTTAACACTTTTTTTGGTTACTACATGATACCATATGTGTTATTTCCTAGTTTTGATGTCTTCACTATTATTCTACAATGTAGAAAATAGTCAAAATAAACAAAAACCCTCAAATGAGTAGGTGTGTCCAAACTTTTGACTGGTACTGTATGTGTGTGACCAATAACATTTGATTTGATTTGATATACTGTATTCTAGTCGGGTGTCACGCCCTGACCTTAGAGATCATTTTATTTCTCTATTTGGTTAGGTCAAGATGTGACTAGGGTGGGCATTCTAGTTTTTTCGTTTCTAGGTTGCCCTAGTATGGTTCCCAATCAGAGGCAGCTGTCATTCATTGTCTCTGATTGGGGATCATATTTAGGCAGCCTTTTCCCACCTGTTGTTTGTGGGATCTTGATTTTGTATTGTTGTTTTTGAGCCCTACAAAGCTGGACGTTTTGTTTTGTTACTCTTTATTTGTTTTGTTGCTGGTTCACATTAATAAATATGATGAACGCCTTCCACACTGCACCAGTCCAATCCTTCCAACAATGATCGTTATAGAAGATCACACCAACAACGGACCAAGCAGCGTGCCCAGGAGGAGCAGACATCCTGGACGTGGGAGGATATATTGGACAGGAAGGGATCCTGGACGTGGGAGGAAATCCTAGCTGGAAAGGATCGCCTTCCATGGGAGCAGACGGAGGCAGCGAAGGAAAAACAATGACGACACTGGGGTTCGCGGCCACAACGGAAGCCCAAGAGGCAGCCTCAAAAAAAAATTGGGGGGCACACGGTGTGGTTGGCGGAGCCAAGGTGGGAACCAGAACCAACTCCCTGTACTCACCGTGTGGAGTTGGTCACCGTACAGGTGCCATGTTTTCCGGTTCTACGCACTGTGTCTCCAGTGCGCCTTCACAGCCCAGTGCGTCCTGTTCTAGCTCCCCGCAATTTCCGTGCGAAGGTGGTCATTTGTCCAGGACGCGTTGTGCCAGCTCTATGCTCCAGAACTCCAGTGTGCCTCCACGGTCCAGTACATCCTGTTCCGGCTCTATCCACCTTGTCTCCAGTGCGCCCTCACAGGCCAGTGCGTCCTGTGCCAGCTCCCCGCACTTACTGTGCGAAGGTGGTCATTTGTCCAGGACGCGTTGTGCCAGCTCTACGCTCTAGACCTCCAGTGATGATCCATGGCCCGGAGCCTCCAGTGATGATCCATGGCCCAGAGCCTCCAGTGATGATCCATGGCCCGGAACCTCCAGTGATGATCCAAGGCCCAGAGCCTCCAGTGATGATCCATGGCCCAGAGTCTCCAGTGATGATCCATGGTCCGGAGCCTCCAGTGATGATCCATGGCCCAGAGCCTCCAGTGATGATCCATGGCCCGAAGCCTCCAGTAATGATCCATGGCCCGGAGCCTGCAGAGACGATCCAAAGTCCGGCGCCTCCAGCGAGGGTTCCCGGTCCAGAGTCTCCGGCGAAGATCTACGGTCCGGAGTCCCCGGCGACAATCTACGGTCCGGAGTCCCCGGCGATGATCTACGGTCCGGAGTCCCCGGCGATGATCCACGGTCCGGAGCCTTCGACGACGATCCACGGTCCGGCGCTTCCGACGGCGATCCACGGTCCAGCGCTTCCGGCAACAATCCCCGCACCAGAGGCGTCACCAACGCTGGCGGATCCGCGAGCGGAGTGGGGTCGGCGTCCCGCACCGGAGCTGCCACCGAGGCTGGATGCCCACCCGGACCCTCCCCTATAGAGTCAGGTTTTGTGGCCGGAGTCCGCACCTTTGGGGGGGGGGGGGGGGTACTGTCACACCCTAACCTTAGAGATCCTTTTATTTCTCTATTTGGGTAGGTCAGGGTGTGACTAGGGTGGTCATTCTAGTTTTTTCGTTTCTAGGTTGGCCTAGTATGGTTCCCAATCAGAGGCAGCTGTCATTCGTTGTTTCTGATTGGGGATCATATTTAGGCAGCCTTTTCCCACCTGTTGTTTGGGATCTTGATTTTGTGTTGTTGCTTTTGAGCCCTACAAAGCTGGACAAGTTGATACTCTTTATTTGTTTTGTTGCTGGTTCACATTAATAAATATGATGGACGCCTTCCACACTGCACCTTTGTCCAATCCTTCCACCATCGATCGTTATATCGGGGCTCATCCTATAAACCTTATTTGAGTATTTTTCTGGATGATGTGTGTTGTTTTGTATTGTTAAGTATTGCTGCACTGTTGGAGCTAGAAACATAAGCATTTCGCTGTACATGTGATAACATCTGCAAATATGTATACGCGACCAATCAACTTTGATGTAATTTGCAGAGTCTGTTGTGAAAGGTGACAGGTGTGTGAGTTCTAACACATGAAAGAAGGGCTGGTGGTGACATCATGATGACATCATGATGCTCATCTTACCTGGGTGACACATTGCTCCTCTGCTTGTCACCTGTCCAGGACCATGGAGAGTGTCCAATTTTTTTATTTAACCTTTATTTAACCAGGTAGGCTAGTTAAGAACAAGTTCTCATTTACAAATGCGACCTGGCCAAGATAAAGCAAAGCCGTTTGACATATACAACAACACAGAGTTAAACATGGAATAAACAAACATACAGTCAATAATACAGTAGAAAAAGTCTATATACAGTGTGTGGAAATGAGGTAGGATAAGGGAGGTAAGGCAATAAATAGGCCATAGTGGCGAAGTAATTACAATATAGCAACTAAACACTGGAATGGTAGATGTGCAGAAGATATAAATACAGTATGGGATGAGGTAGTTGGATGGGCTATTTACAGATGGGTTATGTACAGGTGCAGTGATCTGTGAGCTGCTCTGACAACTGGTGCTTAAAGCTAGTGAGGGAGATATGAGTCTCCAGCTTCGGTGATTTTTGCAGTTCATTCCAGTCATTGGCAGCAGAGAACTGCAAAGAAAGGTGGCCAAAGTAAGAATTGGCTTTGGGGATGACCAGTGAAATATACCTGCTGGAGCGGTGATGGGTAGTATATGGGGCTTTGGTGACAAAACGGATGGCACTGTGATAGACTGCATCCAATTTGTTGAGTAGAGTGTTGGAGGCTATTTTGTAAATGACATCGCCGAAGTCGAGGATCGGTAGGATGGTCAGTTTTACGAGGGTATGTTTGGCAGCATGAGTGAAGGATGCTTTGTTGCGAAATAGGAAGCCGATCCTAGATTTAATTTTTGATTGGAGATGCTTAATGTGAGTCTGGAAGGAGAGTTTACAGTCTAACCAGACATCTAGGTATTTGTGGTTGTCCACATATTCTAAGTCAGAACCGTACAGAGTAGTGATGCCGGACGGGCGGGCAGGTGCGGGCAGCGATCAGTTGAATAGCATACATTTATTTTTACTTGCATTTAAGAGCAGTTGGAGGCCACGGAAGGAGAGTTGTATGGCATTGAAGGTCGTCTGGAGGTTAGTTAACACAGTGTCCAAAGAAGGGCCAGAGGTATACAGAATGGTGTTGTCTGCGTAGAGGTGGATCAGAGAATCTCCAGCAGCAAGAGCGACATCATTGATGTATACAGAGAAGAGAGTCGGCCCGAGAATTGAACACTGTGGCACCCCCATAGAGACTGGCATTTCCCCCTTCACAACAGTCTACTGCTTACTGTAGGACTCCCCTTGAGATCACAGCCGTCCACCTACCATAACCCCATTACATTAACATCCTTTCCTAATTACACTCAGCTGGAGGTCATTTTCCCTGCATGGAAAAACTCCCATTGTATTCAGGTGTATTTTAAGAGCGCAGCTTAGCAGGAGCATGGCAAAGACAGGAGAGTTGAACGAATGGACTAAATCTGCTGTATCGTTCACATTTGTCCTGCACAATGTTGCTGATATCGATTGGCTATCACAGTACTGCTGCAGCTTCTCTGCTCAGAGCAAGGGTATGGATATGGTTTCTGTACCATATCTGTCTGTCTAGTATATATATTATTGATACTGAGTTTTGATTGCATTGCCAAGGGTCATCAAAAAGCAAGTTGGAATTATGCAGAATATAGTCATGATGATGACTGTAAACAGCACGGATGCTGCACTAAGGAAGTGACTCATTTATAACATGATGAGAATGCTCTCTCGATTTCTCTCTCGCTCTCTCTCGCTCTCTCTCTCTCTCTCTCTCTTTCTCCTGTTCAGGGTCAGACCATAGATAATCTAACACACTGCTCATTGTGATCATGTACGGCAGTGATTCCCAAACTTTTTATAGTCCCGTACCCCTTCAAACATTCAACCTCCAGCTGCGTATCCCCTCAAGCACCAGAGTCAGCGCAATCTCAAATGTTGTTTTTTGCCATGAGTGTACATAAGAGTTCAGGGACCTTGCTTTAACAAAGTGACCAATTTTTACTGTAGTGTCAAAAACGTACAGTATTTCACGCTGTCAGTCAGGCATTCCCTTGGCAGCAAGAGCCTCTCGGTGGATGCTGCGGTGTACCCAAGTGGTGTTGGGAGCAACTGCTTGCATGTGTGTTACTACTCCACTATGTTTCCCTGTCATGGCTTTTGCGCCATCAGTACAGATACCAGCATGAGCAGCGGCTAAGTTTGGCTACATGCGGACCGTTAGTGGAATTCCCGCAAGAGTGTAACGGTTAATGTGAATGGATGTTAATTATTTGACTAGGCTACCTGTATTTGACATTGTGTTGTTATTTCGCTGAACGCTAGATGGTTTAATTTTATTTTTGGCAGTGAAACGAGGCTACTCAGGCGAGAAAAAAACCTCACCCGTTGTTTGAAAATGGGAAGATTTTTTATTTTTTATTAAAAAGAAAATATATATATTGTATATATATTGGGTTTGGGGTCACACTATTTACAACATTAACAATGTTTACACTGTATTTCTGATCAAATTGATGTTATTTTAATGGACATAAAATGTGCTTTTCTTTCAACAACAAGGACATTTCTAAGTGACCCCAAACTTTTTAACGGTAGTTTATGTAAATAAGGTATTTCATTTTTTATATGTAACACATTTGCAAACAAATCTAAAACTTGTTTTCGCTTTGTAAATATGGGTTATTGTGTGGAAATTGACGAGGAACATTTTTATTTTATCAATTTTAGAATAAGGCTGTAACGTAACAAAATGTGTAAAAAGTCAAGGCGTCTGAATACTTTCGAAAGCACTGTATACTGTCTGTGCTGTGTCTCCTGCACTGTATACTGTCTGTGTTGTGTCTCCTGCACTGTATACTGTCTGTGCTGTGTTTCCTGCACTGTATACTGTCTGTGCTGTGTCACCTGACGGTGCCTGGCTCCCGTAAGGGAGCCACAACAGGCTGCAGGCTGCCGGTTAGGGCCTCTGGCTCTGAGTTTGAGAGGAGGCCAACTAGGCCCTCCCTGCCTGCTGTTCACTCCCTCCCCTCCCATGAGTTCCATCCCTGCTTGACTTACTGACTGACTAACTGATTGACTGACTGACTGACTTGTGAGTTCCCACCTATAAGCCCCAGAGAGTTCAGTTCCCACCCCGGCCCTAGGAATTCAGCAGTCTGTTCAAGTGTTTTTGATTTAGTAAAGCTGTGTGAGGCTGTGTGAGGAGGAACAAAGACTGAGTGGCAGCCTTGGGTGACACTTCGGCAATGCTCCAGTAAGCCTGATGACTTTAGTAGAGAATATCAGCTTTTTCAAGCAACAATAAACAATAGCTATGTTTTGATTGACATAGTCACAGACATACAGTAGATTTTGACCATGGTAGACACATTACTCATTGCAAGTGCTTAGGACAGCTCTAGTGGTTCTGTCTTCAAGAGGAGGGGGGGAATAGGACAGCTCAAGTGGTTCTGTCTCCAGGAGGAGGAGGGAATAGGACAGCTCTAGTGGTTCTGTCTCCAAGAGGAGGGGGGGAATAGGACAGCTCAAGTGGTTCTGTCTCCAGGAGGAGGGGGGAATAGGACAGCTCTAGTGGTTCTGTCTTCAAGAGGAGGGGGGGAATAGGACAGATCAAGTGGTTCTGTCTCCAGGAGGAGGAGGGAATAGGACAGCACTAGTGGTTCTGTCTCCAAGGGGAGGGGGGGAATAGGACAGCTCAAGTGGTTCTGTCTCCAGGAGGAGGGGGGAATAGGACAGCTCTAGTGGTTCTGTCTTCAAGAGGAGAGGGGGAATAGGACAGCTCTAGTGGTTCTCTCTCCAGGAGGAGGGGGGAATAGGACAGCTCTAGTGGTTCTGTCTCCAGGAGGAGGGGGGAATAGGACAGTTCTAGTGGTTCTGTCTCCAAGGGGAGGGGGGGGATAGGACAGCTCTAGTGATTCTGTCTCCAGGAGGAGGGGGGAAATAGGACAGCTCTAGTGGTTCTCTCTCCAGGAGGAGGGGGGAATAGGACAGCTCTAGTGGTTCTCTCTCCAGGAGGAGGGGGGGAATAGGACAGGTCTAGTGGTTCTGTCTCCAGGAGGAGGGGGGAATAGGACAGCTCTAGTGGTTCTGTCTCCAAGGGGAGGGGGGGAATAGGACAGCTCTAGTGGGAAGCCTATTAGTGCTCTGTCTGCGCCCGTCTGACTCCACAGCCCCATGGAGAGCCCACCTGGGAGGCAGAGGGGTCTGTCACCTGCACTCCTCCTCCCCAAGAGGCCCCTCTCACAGGAAGCCAGCGCCAGGCCCTGCTGCTGCATCTCCGGTTCAGAATGGGTCCCTCGTTGAGCCCCCTCCACACGTCAGCGTCCTCCTCCCTCACCAAGCACAGTGGCAGCCTCCCCTCCCTGCCTGCCTGCCTGCCTGCCTGTCTCCTGGACCAGAGAGAAGAAGTTAGGAAATTGATGAGGAAGCCCAGGGCTGATACAGATGGCACAGACCAGCTTCTGTTCAACCAGTTCCACCATGTGAACTACCAGAAGAAGTCCTGTTTAGGAGTGCTACAAGAATATCTACATTACCAGTGTGGCGAAGATAAGGAAGGTTTTTGTAAAATGGGTCTTAAGGAACAGCATCTGTGGTGATCAGACCCTAATCTCTAAAAGAGCCCTCTCCAGTTGGGTGTGGTGGGGCTGAGGTGTGGCAGGGGCGTGGCAGCATGGAGGAGCTTCATAATGAGGGGAGACAGGACCTCGCTTGCCTGCTGTGGCTTTAACCTCCTCCAGGGCTGCTGGGGCAGCCAGGGACGCAGGAACAGGAGGGTCCAGCCTGAGGTACATGAGGTAATTCATGGCACAGAGGGCGTTACATAGATGGGTTTAATATAGAGGGTAAACTTAGGCTCTCTTATCCTCAATCACTTCATCTTTATCACTATCTCTTCTCTCTCGCTTGCTCTCTGTTTTGATATGGAGCTATTTTCAGTCGATGCACTGGTGGTCATTTGATTAGCAACAAAAGTAAATTAAACTCTGGTAAATGTTAATCATACATTATGTTATACATCTGGTGAATTTCCAGTGATTACGATAGGTAAATGCAGATTCCATGAAATTGCACAGTGACTTGTTCTGCTTCAGCTAGCTATACTTCAGTAAACTATACTTAGTCACCTGGGTGATAGAAGACACACTGCGTAATGACTGTGTCTCTCTCCCCTGTGAACTCTGGCAGCTCTGTGGCTTATGTACTTGGTGTTTGATCATTAACAACATCCTCTGTTACTATCTGACACATTAACAGACTCGTCTGTTGTTCAGTGGATTTTTTTCACGTTGTTGAGAAATACGTTTTCTTACTAGACCATTGTAACGCTTCAGCTCTAAACGTTGCGAATGAACCGAAGTTTCGAATTTGACTTCCTTTATGGACTACATTTGTCTACTAATTGTCAAGCAATGTGAATAAGGATTTTATGAACTGGGCAAAGGAAGAGACTGAGCTGACGAGGGGGATGGGGGGGGAAGTGTTGATGGTCGAAGTGCTTGAACAAGGGTGTTTAATTACAGGAGATAACGACCACAGTGCTGAAGTATTAGGAGACACTGCTGCCTTGGTTTAGTTTATCTCATCATTATATACCAGTGCAGATTTTTTGTGCTGTGCTGTGATTCAAGTATTGTTTTATTATTTGGTTGACACCAGGTGCTGTGCAAGGATCTTGGTCAAATGATTATTGTCTGATGTGTAAGATGTGTAATTATAACCAATATCAATCTGTCTCATCATAAGCAATATGTGAGATTTATACTTTCCAGTCCTATTGATCAGATAACTGTGCTGTTATAAGGTGTTCTACTGATAGGAGATTAAAGTTTAGTTTTAGATGTCTAGGAAGCATATTTTGACAGAACAGTAGTAATATTATTATTTTTTTGTTGTTGTTTATTTCACCTTTATTTAACCAGGTAGGCAAGTTGAGAACAAGTTCTCATTTACAATTGCGACCTGGCCAAGATAAAGCAAAGCAGTTTGAAACATACAACGACACAGAGTTACACATGGAGTAAAACAAACATACAGTCAATAATACAGTATAAACAAGTCTATATACGATGTGAGCAAATGAGGTGAGATAAGGGAGGTAAAGGCAAAAAAAAGGCCATGGTGGCAAAGTAAATACAATAAGTAAAACACTGGAATGGTAGATTTGCAGTGGAAGAATGTGCAAATTAGAAATAAAAATAATGGGGTGCAAAGGAGCAAAATAAATAAATAAATACAGTAAGGAAAGAGGTAGTTGTTTGGGCTAAATTATAGGTGGGCTATGTACAGTTGCAGTAATCTGTGAGCTGCTCTGACAGTTGGTGCTTAAAGCTAGTGAGGGAGATAAGTGTTTCCAGTTTCAGAGATTTTTGTAGTTCATTCCAGTCATTGGCAGCAGAGAACTGGAAGGAGAGGCGGCCAAAGAAATAATTGGTTTTGGGGGTGACCATAGAGATATACCTGCTGGAGCGCGTGCTACAGGTGGGTGATGCAATGGTGACCAGCGAGCTGAGATAAGGGGGGACTTTACCTAGCAGGGTCTTGTAGATGACATGGAGCCAGTGGGTTTGGCGACGAGTATGAAGCGAGGGCCAGCCAACGAGAGCGTACAGGTCGCAATGGTGGGTAGTATATGGGGCTTTGGTGACAAAACGGATTGCACTGTGATAGACTGCATCCAATTTGCTGAGTAGGGTATTGGAGGCCACTTTGTAAATGACATCGCCGAAGTCGAGGATTGGTAGGATGGTCAGCTTTACAAGGGTAAGTTTGGCAGCATGAGTGAAGGATGCTTTTTTTGCGAAATAGGAAGGCAATTCTAGATTTAACTTTGGATTGGAGATGTTTGATGTGGGTCTGGAAGGAGAGTTTACAGTCTAACCAGACACCTAGGTATTTGTAGTTGTCCACGTATTCTAAGTCAGAGCCGTCCAGAGTAGTGATGTTGGACAGGGCAGGTGCAGGCAGCGATCAGTTGAAGAGCATGCATTTAGTTTTACTTGTATTTAAGAGCAATTGGAGGCCACGGAAGGAGAGTTGTATGGCATTGAAGCTTGCCTGGAGGGTTGTTAAATCAGTGTCCAAAGAAGGGCCAGAAGTATACAGAATGGTGTTGTCTGCTTAGAGGTGGATCAGAGACTCACCAGCAGCAAGAGCGACATCATTGATGTATACAGAGAAGAGAGTCGGTCCAAGAATTGAACCCTGTGGCACCCCCATAGAGACTGGCAGAGGTCCGGACAGCAGACCCTCCGATTTGACACACTGAACTCTATCAGAGAAGTAGTTGGTGAACCAGGCGAAGCAATCATCTGAGAAACCAAGGCTGTCGAGTCTGCCGATGAGGATGTGGTGATTGACAGAGTCGAAAGCCTTGGCCAGATCAATGAATACGGCTGCACAGTAATGTTTCTTATCGATGGCGGTTAAGATATCGCTTAGGACCTTGAGCGTGGCTGAGGTGCACCCATGACCAGCTCTGAAACCAGATTGCATAGCAGAGAAGGTATGGTGAGATTCGAAATGGTCGGTAATATGTTTGTTGACTTTGCATTCGGAGACCTTAGAAAGGCAGGGTAGGATAGATATAGGTCTGTAGCAGTTTGGGTCAAGAGGGTCCCCCCCTTTGAAGAGGGGGATGACCGCAGCTGCTTTCCAATCTTTGGGAATCTCAGACGACACGAAAGAGAGGTTGAACAGGCTAGTAATAGGGGTGGCAACAATTTCGGCAGATAATTTTAGAAAGAAAGGGTCCAGATTGTCTAGCCCGGCTGATTTGTAGGGGTCCAGATTTTGCAGCTCTTTCAGAACATCAGCTGACTGGATTTGGGAGAAGGATAAATGGGGAAGGCTTGGGCGAGTTGCTGTGGGGGGTGCAGTGCTGTTGACCGGGGTAGGAGTAGCCAGGTGGAAAGCATGGCCAGCCGTAGAAAAATGCTTATTGAAATTATTAATTATAGTGGATTTATCAGTGGTGACAGCATTTCCTATCTTCAGTGCAGTGGGCAGCTGGGAGGAGGTGTTCTTATTCTCCATGGACTTTACAGTGCCCAGAACTTTTTTGAGTTAGTGTTGCAGGAAGCAAATTTCTGCTTGAAAAAGCTAGCCTTGGCTTTTCTAACTGCCTGTGTATAATGGTTTCTAGCTTCCCTGAACAGCTACATATCACGGGGGCTGTTCGATGCTAATGCAGAACGCCATAGGATGTTTTTGTGTTGGTTAAGGGCAGTCAGGTCTGGGGAGAACTAAGGGCTATATCTGTTCCTGGTTCTACATTTCTTGAATGGGGCAAGCTTATTTAAGATGGTTAGGAATGCATTAAAAAAAATATCCAGGCATCCTCTACTGACGGGATGAGATCAATATCCTTCCAGGATACCCCGGCCAGGTCGATTAGAAAGGCCTGCTCGCTGAAGTGTTTCAGGGAGCGTTTGACAGTGATGAGTGGAAGTCGTTTGACCGCTGACCCATTATGGATGCAGGCAATGAGGCAGTGATCGCTGAGATCTTGGTTGAAGACAGCAGAGGTGTATTTAGAGGGCAAGTTGGTTAGGATGATATCTATGAGGGTGCCCGTGTTTAAGGCTTTGGTGAGGTACCTGGTAGGTTCATTGATAATTTGTGTGAGATTGAGGGCATCAAGTTTAGATTGTAGGATGGCTGGGGTGTTAAGCATGTTCCAGTTTAGGTCGCCTAGCAGAACGAGCTCTGAAGATAGATGGGGGGCAATCAGTTCACATATGGTGTCCAGAGCACAGCTGGGGGCAGAGGGTGGTCTATAGCAGGCGGCAACGGTGAGAGACTTGTTTTTAGAGAGGTGGATTTTTAAAAGTAGAAGTTCAAATTGTTTGGGTACAGACCTGGATAGTAGGACAGAACTCTGCAGGCTATCTTTGCATTAGATTGCAACACCGCCCCCTTTGGCAGTTCTATCTTGTCTGAAAATGTTGTAGTTTGGGATGAACATTTCAGAATTTTTGGTGGTCTTCCTAAGCCAGGATTCAGACACACCTAGAACATCCGGGTTGGCAGAGTGTGCTAAAGCAGTGAATAAAACAAACTTAGGGAGGAGGCTTCTAATGTTAACATGCATGAAACCAAGGCTATTACGGTTACAGAAGTCATCAAAAGAGAGCGCCTGGGGAATAGGAGTGGAGCTAGGCACTGCAAGGCCTGGATTCACCTCTACATCGCCAGAGGAACAGAGGAGGAGTAGGATAAGGGTATGGCTAAAAGCAATAAGAATTGGTCGTCTGGAACAGAGAGTAAAAGGAGGTTTCTGGGGGCGATAAAATAGCTTCAAGATATAATGTACAGACAAAGGTATGGTAGGATGTGAATACAGTGGAGGTAAACCTACGTATTGAGTGATGATTAGAGAGATATTGTCTCTAGAAACATCAATGAAACCAGGAGATGTCATCGCATGTGTGGGTGGTGGAACTAATAGGTTGGATAAGGTATAGTGAGCAGGACTAGAAGCTCTACAGTGAAATAAGCCAATAAACACTAACCAGAACAGCAATGGACAAGGCATATTGACATTAAGGAGAGGCATGCTTAATCGAGTGATCAAAAGGGTCCAGCGAGTAGTGAGGTTGGTTGGGTCACTGCGATTTAGACAGCTAGCCGGGCCATCAGTACCAAGCTAGCATAGGATGGAGGTTTGTTATTAGCCACCTCGTGCGTTTCCGTCGGTAGGATTAGTGGGGTTCCGTGTGGTAGAGGGGATGAATCCATTCGCAAAAGAAAAACAATAGATATAGTTATAGAGGCCTAAGAAAAAATTAAATAAAATTGAAAAAATAAATTGTCCGATAGGTCTATTCAGATAGCAGCCGATAAGACAGCTAACGGTTAGCGGACCGCAGATGGGCGTTCAGGTAACGTCGCGATGGAGGAGCCAGCCGGATAACTCCCTCGGGTAGATAACGTTGGTAGTCCAGTTGTGAAGGCCCGGTGGGGCTCCGCGTTGGCAGTAAAACGGGTCCGGATAGGTGATTGTAGCCCAGGAGTGACTGATGGAACTCTTCAGCTGGCTAGCTCCGGAATAATTGATGTTTGCTCTGGAATCAACGAAAGCCGATAGTCACACGGATAGCAGCTAGCTAGCTGCGAGATCCAGGTATAAATGTCCAGAGTTAGCCGTTGAAATCCGGGGACATGGAGAGAAAAATAGGTCCGGTATGTTCCGGTCTGAGCCGCGCCGTACAAAACTGGCGATAGATTTTCAAGCTAAAGGATAGCTGATGACCACAAACCGTGGTTAGCTGAATACTAACGATTAGCCAGTAAAGAAGCTAACTAACTTCTGATTAGCTTCAGGCCAACTTCTGGCTAGCTTCTGGTTAGCTTCTATGGAGGATTACAGATTTGAGGTAAATAATACTTTATTTTAAAAAATATATAAATTGGTGAGGCGGGTTGCAGGAGAGTGTTTTGAAGATGAGTTTCTGGAAAATAAAAAATATATATAAAAAGGTATGCAAAGAAAGTTGTAAATATATATATATACGGGACACGGCAAGGCGAGGACAAAATACGTCTGAACTGCTATGCCATCTTGGAGCGAACAGAATGTCATAAATGTAATAATATCTCTGGAGGACAAGATTTCTGGGATTATGCTGGCGTATTCAGGGGGAAGTCACTGTATGATGGGAGAAACCATACATTGGGGTTTGAATAGATGTACAGTACCAGTCAAAAGTTTGGACACACTTACTCATTTAAGGGTTTTTCTTTATTTTTTACTATTTTCCACATTGTAGAATAATAATGAAGATACCAAAACTATGAAATAACATATATGGAATCCTGTAGTAACCAAAAAGTATTAAACAAATTCTTCAAAGTAGCCACCCTTTGCCTTGATGACAGCTTTGCACACTCTTGGCATTATCTCAACCAGCTTCATGAAGTAGTCACCTGGAATGTATTTCAATTAACAGGTGTGCCTTGTTAATTTGTGGAATTTCTTTCCTTCTTAATATGTTTGAGCCAATCAGTTGTGTTGTGACAAAGTAGGGGTGGTATACAGAAGATAGCCATTTGGTAAAAGACCAAGTACAACTCAAATAAGCAAAGAGAAACGACAGTCCATCATTACTTTAAGATATGAAGGTCAGTCGATGCGGAAAATGTCAAGAACTTTGAACGTTTTTTCAAGTGCAGTTGCAAAAACCATCAAGTGCTATGATGAAACTGGCTCTCATGAGGACCGCCACAGGAAAGGAAGACCCAGAGTTACCTCTGCTGCAGAGGATAAGTTCATTAGAGTTAACTGCACCTCAGATTGCAGCCCAAATAAATGCTTCACAGAGTTCAAGTAACAGACACATCTCAACATCAACTGTTCAGAGGAGACTGCGTTAATCAGGTCGAATTGCTGCAAAGAGACCACTACTAAGGAACCTCAATTAGAAGAAGAGGCTTGCTTGAGCCAAGAAACACGAGCAATGGACATTAAACCGGTGGAAATCTGTCCTTTGGTCTGATGAATCCAAATTGGATATTTTTGGTTCCAACATCCGTGTCTTTGTGAGACGCAGAGTAGGTGAATGGAAGATCTCCGCATGTGTGGTTCCCACCGTGAAGCATGGAGGAGGAGGTGTGATGATGTGGGGGTGCTTTGCTGGTGACACTGTCAGTGATTTATTTAGAATTCAAGGCACACACTACCACAGCATTCTGCAGCGATACACCATCCCATCTAGTTTGGGCTTAGTGGGACTATCATTTGTTTTTCAACAGGGCAATGACCCAAAATATATCTCCAGGCTGTTTAAGGGCTATTTGACCAAGAAGGAGAGTGATGGAGTGCTGGATCAGATGACCTGGCTTCCACAATCACGCGACCTCAACCCAATTGAGATGGTTTGGGATGAGTTGGACAGCAGAGTGAAGGAAAAGCGGCCAACAAGTGCTCAGCATGTGTGGGAACTCCTTCAAGACTGTTGGAAAAGCATTCCTCGTGAAGCTGGTTGAGGGAATGCCAAGAGTGTGCAAAGCTGTCATCAAGGCAAAGGGTGCCTACTTTGAACAATCTAAAATATTAAATATTTGTTTGACATTTTATTGGTTACTACATGATTCCATATGTGTTATTTCATAGTTTTGATGTCTTCACTATTATTCTACAAAGTAGAAAACAGTAAAAAATAAAATAAAGAAAAACCTTGAATGAGTAGGTTTGTCCAAACATTTGACTGGGACTGTACATGTCAAAAAGGATAATGGAAAAGCAACAACCAACTACAACATCCCAAATTAACCCCATATCAATCTGCATTATTTTAAGTCCCTCACTCTCCACACCAGAATTGATCATCCTTGGCTCAATTAAATGTTCTCCAGTGTAAATGAAGCCTGCTAATGCAGCGCATGGTGGTTCTGGAAGTTTTAAATCAGGAGGAGCTTGAGAGCTGCCCTTTTCCAACAGGTCTGACAAAGGGTACAGGGGACTGAGTAGTAGACCTACGAAATTACTGAGCCCAATTGTGCTGAAGGTCAGAGCACTCTCCAGCAGGGACAGATCATCCTCTTAGCCCTGTCTGATTTCTGGAGAGCCCTTGTGTTGTATAACATCTACAATCATATTTATCTGCAGCTTTCCTCATTGTGTAAGGGGATGGATTTGGTTTTGACCTGCCTCACCCCATCTGTGATTAGTGACTCAGTCTTGGCCCTATGTCACAATGGAAAAACATCTTACACTTATATCATTGAAGTTTGGGTGTGAAGGACACCGAGTTATGTTGTCTCCCATTACGCCAATAAAACATGCTGTTTCCAGGGTCAGTATAAGAGATGGGGTGCTTTTATTGTGCACCTAAAAGCATTTATGTGCTGGTACATAATAAGCCTCCATTGCAGTTCATTTCCAGCATAGGACAACTCATACTGATTATCATTGTAACATCTGCTTCTGTAATGCTCCGGGTGTCGTGGGTGTGGAGTCAAACGCAGGAGACAGAGAGTGCAATGCTGTGCGTCTTTAATAGCACCAACGCACCACAGGGTGCTCACAATAGTTACGTTCCCAAACACAGGGAATCAAAATGTACAACGGAAAAATCACGACCAGGCACTAACACGTACCTCTACAACAGAGCCGAAGGTTACACTGAAATAATCCCGCACAACAACCAGGCGGGCCGGGCCGGCTGTCTAATAAAGACAAACTAATTATACATAAACAGGTGCTACCAATAAACATACAAGGAGGGGGAGGAAAAACAATCAGTGGCAGCTAATAGGCCGGTGACGACGACCGCCGAGCGCCACCCGCCCGGGAAGGGGAACCACCCTCGGTCGGACTCGTGACAGCTTCCAACTCACACCCCTAAACACGTAGATCCCCTGAACGCATCTCACTTTTCAGTCCACTTTCCAGCTCACACTCTCAAACACCTACATCCACTGAACGCAGTTCACTCTCCAGATCCCAATCACCTGAATTCTGATCATCTGTTCACACACCTGTATGTCATTATCACACAATGTTCAAATCAAATCAAATCAAATTTTATTTGTCACATACACATGGTTAGCAGATGTTAATGCGAGTGTAGCGAAATGCTTGTGCTTCTAGTTCCGACAATGCAGTAATAACAAGTAATCTAACTAACAATTCCAAAACTACTGTCTTGTACACAGTGTAAGGGGATAAAGAATATGTACATAAGGATATATGAATGAGTGATGGTACAGAGCAGCATAGGCAAGATACAGTAGATGGTATCGAGTACAGTATGTACAAATGAGATGAGTATGTAAACAAAGTGGCATAGTTTAAAGTGGCTAGTGATACATGTATTACATAAGGATACAGTCGATGATATAGAGTACAGTATATACGTATGCATATGAGATGAATAATGTAGGGTAAGTAACATTATATAAGGTAGCATTGTTTAAAGTGGCTAGTGATATATTTACATCATTTCCCATCAATTCCCATTATTAAAGTGGCTGGAGTTGAGTCAGTGTCAGTGTGTTGGCAGCAGCCACTCAGTGTTAGTGGTGGCTGTTTAACAGTCTGATGGCCTTGAGATAGAAGCTGTTTTTCAGTCTCTCGGTCCCAGCTTTGATGCACCTGTACTGACCTCGCCTTCTGGATGATAGCGGGGTGAACAGGCAGTGGCTCGGGTGGTTGATGTCCTTGATGATCTTTATGGCCTTCCTGTGACATCGGGTGGTGTAGGTGTCCTGGAGGGCAGGTAGTTTTCCCCCGGTGATGCATTGTGCAGACCTCACTACCCTCTGGAGAGCCTTACGGTTGAGGGCGGTGCAGTTGCCATACCAGGCGGTGATACAGCCCGCCAGGATGCTCTCGATTGTGCATCTGTAGAAGTTAGTGAGTGCTTTTGGTGACAAGCCGAATTTCTTCAGCCTCCTGAGGTTGAAGAGGCGCTGCTGCGCCTTCTTCACGATGCTGTCTGTGTGAGTGGACCAATTCAGTTTGTCTGTGATGTGTATGCCGAGGATCTTAAAACTTGCTACCCTCTCCACTACTGTTCCATCGATGTGGATAGGGGGGTGTTCCCTCTGCTGTTTCCTGAAGTCCACAATCATCTCCTTAGTTTTGTTGACGTTGAGTGTGAGGTTATTTTCCTGACACCACACTCCGAGGGCCCTCACCTCCTCCCTGTAGGCCGTCTCGTCGTTGTTTGTAATCAAGCCTACCACTGTTGTGTCGTCCGCAAACTTGATGATTGAGTTGGAGGCGTGCGTGGCCACGCAGTCGTGGGTGAACAGGGAGTACAGGAGAGGGCTCAGAACGCACCCTTGTGGGGCCCCAGTGTTGAGGATCAGCGGGGAGGAGATGTTGTTGCCTACCTTCACCACCTGGGGGCGGCCTGTCAGGAAGTCCAGTACCCAGTTGCACAGGGCGGGGTCGAGACCCAGGGTCTCGAGCTTGATGACGAGCTTGGAGGGTACTATGGTGTTGAATGCCGAGCTGTAGTCGATGAACAGCATTCTCACATAGGTATTCCTCTTGTCCAGATGGGTTAGGGCAGTGTGCAGTGTGGTTGAGATTGCATCGTCTGTGGACCTATTTGGGCGGTAAGCAAATTGGAGTGGGTCTAGGGTGTCAGGTAGGGTGGAGGTGATATGGTCCTTGACTAGTCTCTCAAAGCACTTCATGATGACGGATGTGAGTGCTACGGGGCGGTAGTCGTTTAGCTCAGTTACCTTAGCTTTCTTGGGAACAGGAACAATGGTGGCCCTCTTGAAGCATGTGGGAACAGCAGACTGGTATAGGGATTGATTGAATATGTCCGTAAACACACCGGCCAGCTGGTCTGCGCATGCTCTGAGGGCGCGGCTGGGGATGCCGTCTGGGCCTGCAGCCTTGCGAGGGTTAACACGTTTAAATGTCTTACTCACCTCGGCTGCAGTGAAGGAGAGACCGCATGTTTTCGTTGCAAAAAAGTTATTTAGTCTGCCTGGGAGCAAGACATCCTGGTCCGTGACTGGGCTGGATTTCTTCCTGTAGTCCGTGATTGACTGTAGACCCTGCCACATGCCTCTTGTGTCTGAGCCGTTGAATTGAGATTCTACTTTGTCTCTGTACTGGCGCTTAGCTTGTTTGATAGCCTTGCGGAGGGAATAGCTGCACTGTTTGTATTCGGTCATGTTACCAGACACCTTGCCCTGATTAAAAGCAGTTGTTCGCGCTTTCAGTTTCACACGAATGCTGCCATCAATCCACGGTTTCTGGTTAGGGAATGTTTTAATCGTTGCTATGGGAACATTAGGAATATTTAGTTCATTTCTTTGCACCCCATCACTGTGAGGTATTGTTTGTTTGGTGACACATGTCTTTCGGAGCCCTGGGTTTCCCGTGATTTACTCCTCCCGTGTATAATAGTTTTTGCCTGCCTCACTAATGACGCCTTTTGCCTATTCCCTGCCTGTACATTAGCCTATCGGATTTCCTGTTATCTACCTATTGCCTGATCTCCCGGACTATGTTACTAGCCTTTTCCCTGCCTGTACTGTTGCCCTTTTGGACCTCCTGTGTATGACCTTCTGTCTGTCCCTGGACCCAGCTACCTGCCTTCTCCTGTGGTCCTTTGCAATAAACACCTGCTGCGCCCTGCGCTTGAAAAGAAAAGTAAACATTTTGTCCATTAAAATAACATCAAATTGATCAGAAATACAGTGTAGACATTGTTGTTAGGGATATTTCCGCCTGACGTGCCCAAAGTAAACTGCCTGTTACTCAGGCCCAGAAGCCAGTATATGCATATAATTGGTAGCATTGTATAGAGAACAGTTTGTAGAAATGTTAAAATGGTGTATGAGACTATAACACAATTAATATGGCAGGCGAACATCAAACAAACAAATCAACTGGAAAGGTTTTTTTTTTTTAGCTCCCAGGCTCTTATAATGGAAATCTATGGGTTCTATGTAATTCCAGCTCCCATATTGCAATTCCTATGGCTTACACTAGATGTAAACAGTCTTTGTTCTTTGTTTCAGGCTTGTTTCTTCAAAAACAAGCAAGAATTTTAAGTTTTTGTAGAAAGAGTCCCGGTACAATATCAGTCTGTTGGCGCGTAATTTTACTTTTCTATTGAACATACTTCTTTCCGTATTAAATATTATAGTTTATTTACATTTTAGGATACCAGACGTTTGAATAGAAACGTAGTGTGACTTATTTGAACAAAGTTAGGGGTAGCTTTTTGGATTCCTTTCTCTGCATGTTGAATGAGTGGATTACTCAAATCAATGGCGCCAACTAAACAGACTTTTTGGGATATAAAGAATAATTTTATCTAACAAAACAACCATTCATGTTGTAGCAAGGGACCCTTGGGATTGCAAACAGGGGAAGATTTTCAAAAGTAAGTGATTTATTTAATCGCTATTTGTGATTTTATGAAGCCTGTGCTGGTTGAAAAATATGTTGATGTGGGGCACAGTCCTCAAACAATTGCATGGTATGCTTTCGCTGTAAAGCCTATTGTAAATCAGATAATGCAGGTAGATTAACAAGATTTTAAGCTTTTAAACAATATAAGATACTTGTATGTTCATAAATGTTTAATATTACGATTATGTATTTGAATTGCGCGCCCTCCAATTTCAACCAGATGTTGTCGACAGGTGTCCCGCTAACAGGACGCCTAGCCTTGTTGTAAATGACTATTGTAGCTGGAAATGGCAGATTTATTACGGAATATCTAGATAGGCGTACAAAGGCCCATTATCAGAAACCATCACTCCTGTGTTCCAAAGGCACGTTGTGTTAGCTAATCCAAGTGTATCATTTTAAAAGGCTAATTGATCATTAGAAAACCCTTTTGCAATTATGTTAGCACAGCTTTCTTCCACAACTCGTCAGTCTATTCTTGTTCTGAGAAATTAAGGCTATTCCATGCAAGAAATTGTCAAGAAACTGAAGATCTTGTTCAACGCTGTGTACTACTCCCTTCACAGAACAGCGCAAACTGGCTCTAACCAGAATAGAAAGAGGAGTGGGAGGCCCCGGTGCACAACTAAGTACATTAGTGTCTAGTTTGAGAAACGGACGCCTCACAAGTCCTCAACTGGCAGCTTCATTAAATAGTACCTGCAAAACACCACTCTCAACGTCCACAGTGAAGAGGCAACTCTGGGATGCTGGCCTTCAATACTGTTGGAAAAGCATTCCAGGTGAAGCTGGTTGAGAGAATGCCAATAATGTGCAAAGCTGTCATCAAGGCAAGGGGTGGCTATTTGAAGAATTTCAAATATAAAATATACTTTGATTTGTTTAACACTTTTTTTGTTACTACACAATTACATATGTGCTATTTCATAGTTTTTATGTCTTCAGTATTATTCAACAAAGTAGAAAATATTTTTTTTTAAATAAGAAAAATCCTTGAATGAGTAGGTGTTCTAAAACCTTTGACATATTATCAAGCTGTATAACCTATTATGAAACAGGCTTTGCATTGTCATTTGGTTTATTTTGTGTACATGTGTGCGTGCGTGACAGACAGGGAGAGATGAAATTCAGTACGCCTTTACTGTTTGTGTCTGCCAGTGCAAACCTACAATTTCATAAAATCTTTAACACGTGTGAGGGTCGAAATAGGGGAAAGCTTTATAGGGGTTAATGTATGATTCACAGTGTTTACAAAAATAGTGTCTGCCCCATCTCGGGTCAACTGTGATTATGCCTCAATACAGAGTTTTTATTGCAATAGTCTGACCCAATAAATGTTATAGCAATGTGTGAAATGGTCTGTGAATGGTAAATTGTGAGGTGAGAAAATATGAGCGACATCAGCATCTCTGAAAACATCAAGACTGCAATGTGAGAAACTCAGTAGCTACGTCGAGTCTGTGTAGGCTATCCACAGGGATGCAGCCTCTGCGGTAGACTATTGGCTACTGTGCGCGCAATGGCGCACACTCACCGGCCACTACTGAATTTTAGGAGTGCTAGTCCAATGTAGGTGACGATATGCAGCCTAACCGGGAAAAAAAAACATATTTCGGGTAGACCCAGCTGTCAGCTGCAGAAACCTAAATAGGCAGCCTCTCCAGAGACTCACGCGTCAGATGAATAGACAGTTTAAAGCTTGCTTCTTTCTCTAATCTCCTCCTGACGACAGCAATACTGACTCTATGTTTAAAATTATGACTGTTGCAGTTTGAGTTTCAGGACCCGGTCAGTTTGTGCTGATTCAAGAGACAATCGCTCTTCGGTTTGACTTGGGCTGCTGAAGTTAAAGAGAATCTCAACGTGACAAGCCGCCTGGACTTTTGAAGATGTGCTCGCGACTTGCATTTACCTGGAATTTACAGTAGTTACTTACAGTCGTAGGCTACATTCAAAGCGGTATGTTTCCCGAAATTAATAACAAGGTGAGGTCAATAATCCATTTTGAGTATCTATATCCATAAAATCCGTTATTTATTTCAATCTTTAGGCTACATATATTGACAATGCAGTTTTTTACAACATTATAACTTATTGTATTCTATTTTATCGTTTGCTTGAACATCAGACAGTTATGTATTTTTTATGCCACTGAAGTCTGATATAACATTACTTTTGCAGTTGAAATTGTATGAAGATTCACTTTTCTTTTCCACTGAACGTTAACAAACTGATTTCAATTACAGAATAGTATGATAAGTAAACAGTAGTAGGAGCTAAATATTATGACCCATTTAGTAGTTTGCTTATGGGTTATCTGAGAAGGTATTCAAGATAGACATGATCCATAACTATTTTAGTCTACACTTACTTTATGGCTAGATTCATGGTGTTGACAGAAGCTCTATAGCTTTACTATAAACAGTATCCCAAATGACCAAGGACAGGAAAACAGCAACTCTTTCATCCACTTTTTACAAATAACATTAGCCTTGTTGACATCTGTCATTTATTATTTGCAATATCATTGTCACATTGATCAGCAGCCATCTATAAATCAGTCAGTGTATTTTCTCTGTATCAAGTTTGAAACTCTCAGTCAGCTTTTCTGGGTGGGATTGATGCTCTACTTTTCATGAGCAAAAAATGTGTACGTTTCTGTATAGCTACTGAAACTTCATCCGTTGTTGATGCTATCAACTCTTAGACAGTTGTTTCCATTCGCTGCCAATTCAATATTTGCAATACGTTCCTTACCATTGGAGCTAAAGCTTTACTTTCCTCATGCTGTTCTGTAACTGGTGTCGTGCGAGTCTCAGAAAATACATATTAGGAATAATGTGTTCCCTTTCAAGGACCTGCATGATATCAACAATCCAAAAGCTCTTTCCAGTATCCAGTGAGATGTGCACTGCAACTAGTGGCAGCTTCTTTGTTGCTCTGTGCATCATTGCTCTATACTGACCCACCCAGACCCTTGATAACATTTCAGGGGATGACCCCACTCCCAGCACACCTCCCTCAGGGGATGAGCACACCCCCAGCACACCTCCCTCTCATGACCACAACCCAAGTAGAAATACAGGGTAACACATATCATAACACTACAAGTGACCTCAGAAAAAAAGTGACTTCAGTTATCAGATGCTGGACTATTGTAATACTACAGTAGGCCTATATAAGACAAATCATTGCCCTTTGAACACAGAGGTATTGCATGCTTAGAATTGGTGGCAGGTAGCCTAGCTCTTCAGAGCTTTGGGCCAGTAATTGAAAGATCGCTGGTTTGAATCCCCGTCTGCTGAGTGCCCATTTCAAATGGATGAGCGGTTTTGTATCTGCTTACAGTAAGCAGATGTACAGTACCTGTTTAGTGCCCTACCACAGTGGCCGACATCGCAGTACAACCTTCACTCTCACAATCCTCCCAGGGGATTGGTTGTTTTACACGTGAATCCTGCATGTGTTCATATTTGAATGAGTGTTTGCTGACTTGTTCCGATTCCAAACCAAGCCAATGTGAAGGCAATCCTAGGTGGGCATTGGTGTTCCACTACTCTAAGTTTTCCCATGCCAAATCATTTTATACATTGCCCTGGGTATGTATGGGAATCAAAATACGGTCATATTCTCGTCAAGGAACACATATGGGTCAGTAAGAGGCAATTGGTCATTTCATAAAGAATATGAAGCATATGGATGTTTATTTAGTGAACTCATGAGAAACAGTATATTTTTCCACTGTTTTATTCTTCTGACCTTTTAATCCAATAGTGTTATTTAGGTCAAGTCCATTCTCAATCTGCTCTGCTAACCAGCCAGCCGTTGTCTAACCCTCTCTGGCTCTCTGAGTTTTGCCTGTGCTCATCTGGGCTGGATGTTTCAGTCCACCCATATGGTGTCTCTCATTCAACACACTGTGTTAGTTAACACACTCCCCTCTGATTAAGGCATGTGTAAAACTAGCTATTCCGTCACATTGGCACAAGAGATAATATAAACTCAGTGACTGATATGACCCCATGAAGACTAGCATCCGACTGAATTGGGCTTTGTGAAAGGAAGTGAAGGATCTCTCTGGTGCCAGGTTAAAACAGCCCTCTACTCTCACCAGCATTACCAGCATTACCACACCCTTACACCATCATTACCACACCCTTACACTCTTCATAGAACATCAGAGGGTTAACAAGCCTATGCTCCAGGAAAGGAATGCATCTTGTGGAAAACCCGATCATAAAGAGACCATTGCTACTGTGGTAGCTAATTGCATAAGATACTCTAATTTTGGAGAGTGTGCATCATCTTTGCTTGCATGGTAGTAATCCTACTTCACTACTGTATCTATCTGTGAGACCCACCGCTGTGCTGGGCCTGAAACACCCACCAGCAACAATCAGGCTATTTATTCTCCTCATTCACAGAGATACTTTGAAGTTCATCAGTTTCAGTTATTAAAAATATGCGATTCATAATGCAGATTCAGACCTCAATGACTTGTTATGAGTCATATTGAATCTATTTAACTAAAACTGAATCTGATTTGGGGGAGACTCCCTTGGCAATGCTGCATCCAACGCCCACACACTGACTTATACAGGTGCAGAGAAGTTCTGTGTGTAAATGTAATGTTAAGTGAAGTCTCCCATATTCGTTTCCTCCACAGTCTTCTAGAGGAGAGGCTTTCCCACACTCACACAGGCTCCAGACCCAACAGGGAACCAATCGACCCTATTCACAGGTGAGCCTTTACTCACTGGTGACCTGTAGAGCATTTGAGCCCCTACAGACCCACTCTCTTTCAATCCTGTATCTTTCTGTCTGTGCAGTGCCCTCTCCCTTCACTCCACCAAACGTCACTACCCTAGCTAACTCATGCTATTGGAGTAAATGTTTAATGTTGTTGGTGAATGACAACTCAAGGGGATAACTTTGGCCTTCCATTTACAGTGATGAATTTAAAGCAGTCCTCACTGTCAATAAAACACGATGTGTTTAAGAAAACGGTGTAGTAGCCTACACTCTTAGAAAAAGGGTTCCAAAAGGGTCTTCGGTTGTCCCAATAGAATAACCCTTTTTGGTTCCAGGTAGAGCTATTTTGGGTTCCATGTAGAACTCTCTGGAAGGGATTTTACATGGAACTTAAAAGGGTTCTACCTGGAACCAAAACGGGTTATTCAAAGGGGACACCCAAAAAACTATTTTAGGTTCTAGATAGCACCTTTTTTTCTAAGTGTATATCTAATGAGCCTGCTGGTCATCTGTTGTTCTTTACAAATGCTGTTTTGAATTAAAGGAAATTGCACCTACACACTGAAGAATGCTGTAAACTCGAAACGTCTGTGTACACTATCCTTGATGCAGTAAAAAATTATAAAGTAAGCTTTATGTGACATCTTTGGGAGTGCAAACCCATTCCACCTCTTTCTTTGGCTGAATTTGCGAGTTTTACGCACCAGCTAAGCTTCTGGGAGAACATGATGGTTCTCTTTTGATTACCTAATCAGCCTGCCCTGATACCAGTTGTGTGCTGGTATAATACTGTATTTACCATGTGCTTGTTGTAGCAGGTGCTTGAAACTATATTTAGCCTGTGTCTCTATGCGTCATAACTAAGTTGGACGCTACTGCAGCAGCCTGTGCACGTGCGATTAAATATCACTGCTATGTATAGACTGGGCTGGTGTTTTGTGCTTCTGTGCTTGCTGTTACCAAAGTAAAGGGATAAAGAACTACTGGTTCCACTTTACAATAACTGTCCATAATAACACCTATGTATTTACATGTTAGTTATATCGGCAGATACATTGCCATTACCATGTAGGAAGTCATTCAATATAAGTCATGATCCCTGTCGTAGCCTAGGTAAGAGGTCTCCTTTCCCCATCATTTGTTTAGCTATGCCTGCAAGGCAGCCAGTGACATATGTAAACGTGCTCCTACAGCAAGCAGCATGGCAGCTAGAGAAAGGCCTGCTCCAGTTTAGGTCCCCCACAGCAGCAGCTACGATGACAGACTGTCATGGCCCAGTCTCCAGGCTTTTGTTCCCGCCTCACACTCACCCTGCTGAGTAATTCCATCCTCAACCCTGGGGGTCCTGGTTACCTGAGCCACCACAATTAGAACGGATGTAGGACTCTCTACCTCCCTTTATTTCTCCCTCCAACTCCCTCTCTCCCTCCTTTTCCCCAACCTTGTCCATAGAGTATGTGATCACATAGTCTCTTCCAACAGTCGCTGTAGCTCGGACACAACTGGGGTTAGAGCACCATGGGTCTGGCAAGTGAGACTAGTTATGACGATACAAAATGTTATTATACTTTTAATGTTTTCATCTGCATATTTTAAAAACCCTTTATTTATTTGAACCCTTCTCTCTCTCTTGAAGAAATTGAACTCGGGCGTAGTGACCTTACCCCAGCTGGAGCCCGCGGTTATACAGGTTGTTGTCAGCAATGCCAAACTCCACCACCAGCAGTCCGATAGCATCCTGCCCCACATCGCCAACAAGGGGGTGCAGAACAACTACCAGGTGAGGCTACATTTCACACTGTGTCACACTATACTGTTGGCCTCCAAAAGTAGTTAACTTGACTCCAGTTGTCGATTGTAAATGCACATGTAAATTGTACATGATAGTAAGTCCTTGGTAGTTTATACATCTTCAGGTGAAACCGCTCAGTTGACATGCAATTTCCCAGTAATGTAAAAGGAAGTGAGAGCAAGTTTCATCAGGGTTACGCTTAGTGATGGAGCCAAAGGGTTGAAACGACAGATCAACTGACCTCTTGATCCCTTTTGTGATTTGCAGGATGAGAGACCAAAGCCCTCCTCCCAGTTCTCCACATGGTTTGGCTCTTCAGTGGAGAACCTGTCTGACTCTATCACCACCAAGGGTCTCAGCAACAAGCTGGAGGAGGCAAAGCTTTATAAAGGACAGAGGCTGCCCATGTCTCCCACAGAGGCACTGAGGCACTTCCAAGGGCGTCTGACAGAGTTTGAGCAGCAGGAGATCATGGACTACTCAGAGATCTGGTTCCTGGGTCTGGAGACTAAGAAGATCAAGGCCTCTCACGGAATTCCTCAGAATGCCGGCTACGACGACGAGCACGGCAGCTACAACAAGGTACAGTTACGTCAATGATTTTAATTGAAATTATTATTGTGGTTCCTTGGGGTAAGGTGTAAGAAAGTGTGTTTGTTTGTTTGTTTGCTGTGATATGACCAGTCAGACCATCCAACTGACCTTTCTCTCAACTTCACAATAATCTGCAGTGAAATTATGTTAAGTCCCATGCACGCTAGCCAAACTGCCATGTGAGTCTAACTGACTATCCACAGGCAGTTAGTGTCTTATTCCATCCTGTATGGCTGTGCTGTTACAGGGAGACTGACTGTGAACATTGTTTAGACTCATGGCCCTATGCCCCATTCATGGTAACCTCTAGGTCACACAAAACTAGTTAGGTCATGACAGATGCTCAGCTAAATAACCAAATTAAATAACACAGGAGCAGTATTATTATGAACTAACTTTAAACTAACTTTACCTAAATGGAACTTACTTTTCTTAACTTTAACTAACTTTTAACTAACTAACTAACTAACTTTACCTAACTGTTAACTAACTCACTTTAACTTTTTAACTAACTAACTTGACCTAATTTTAACTAACTTTTGAACTAACTAACTTTTCCTACTAGCACTGACTTTGCTGATAATTACTTTATTGAGGAAAAATGTTCTTGCTACGACTGTGATATACTGTCTCACCTTGCTACCTAGCTATCACCTTGCTATTCGCTGCAGCTAGCGACTGGAACGAGCTGCAACAAACACTCAAACTGGACAGTTTTATCGCAATCTCTTCATTCAAAGACTCAATCATGGACACTCTTACTGACAGTTGTGGCTGCTTTGCGTGATATATTGTTGTCTCTACCTTCTTGCCCTGTGTGCTGTTGTCTGTGCTCAATAATGTTTGTACCCTGTTTTGTGCTGCTGCCATGTTGTGTTGCTACCATGCTATGTTGTTGTCTTAGGTCTCTCTTTATGTAGTGTTATGTTGTCTCTCTTGTCGTGATGTGTGTTTTGGCCTATATTTTGATTTAATTTATTTTAATTTGAAATCCCAGCCCCCGTCCCCGCAGGAGACATTTAGCCTTTTGGTAGGCCGTCATTGTAAATAAGAAATTGTTCTTAACTGACTTGCCTAGTTAAATAAAGTTTAAATTAAATAAATAAATACAAATATCTTAAGATGAATGCACTAACTGTAAGTCGCTCTGGATAAGAGCATCTGCTAAATTACTAAAATGTCAATGTAAATGAACTAGTGTTTAACATTAGTCATTATAGTAGTCATTATAGAAAACCATAATGAAGGATGTCATTGTATCATGAACTACCATTTAAGTACATGCAGTGAGGCTCTTGTATTCAAAAGTATTGTCCAACATACCATACACACAGTACACAAACATTTCCAATTGAATGTTCTCTGTTCTGTATCCAGATTCTGCACGACCACATTGGCTTCCGCTTCGAGGTGCTGGAGGTGATTGGGAAAGGATCATTTGGACAGGTTCTGAAATGTCTGGACCACAAGACCCAAGAGCTGGTCGCCATCAAGGTCATTCGCAACAAGAAAAGGTACAAACAAAACATTTTGCTACATGCTCTTGAATACGCATCCAACGCTCAAAGACTCTGAAACTGACCTTCTTGTGTGAGGTCAGTACCGACAGGTCGTCAGGTCAGTGTTCCAAAGGAGTTACCTCGGTATTGCTTTACCAGTCCTCTCTCAGGTGATCCAATGCACTCTGTGTGTCAATGGAAGTCCGCCTCCTCCTCTTTGACTTTGATTGATACGAATGTCATCAGGGCTTAATGCTTTTCAATAATGCAGAAAACAAAATGGGTGCTTACCGCCATAGGGCTGCCTTGGTCTCGCCACTTGGGCCTTGTCTTGAACTAAACCCTCTCAAAGATCCTGTTTCTCCTGGGAGAGGAGATTCTCCCTTCTTTGCAGCTGTCATAATTTTTCACACCAAAGTAAATTAAAACTGGAATTGAAAAATATTTGCTAGGAGATTTTCCATTTCTGATTTTTAATGGTTAAATCCAGAATGGAGTTATGACTAACTCTAACTAACTCTTACATTGGACTGTAGGTTTCACCACCAGGCCCTGGTGGAACTGAAGATCCTGGATGCTGTGAGGAGGAAAGACAGGGAAAAGTGCCACAATGTCATCCATATGAAAGAATACTTCTACTTCCGCAACCATCTCTGCATCACCTTCGAGCTGCTAGGGTGAGTGTAGTGTGTGGTATGTATAACACTATGATAAGACACCTGGAAAGATGAGTAAAACAATCACACGCACAAACATACACACACACACAATCAAAATAGTCCCAGTAAAAGATAAATGGAACCCTGAGTAATTAATGTGTTAATCAAAGGTATTCAAGGTTAGGCACTTCTCCCAAGGTACAACTCCCCTATTACATACACAGCTCGTTTGTCACTAGTCACTTAAAATGCTACACTACTTGAGCAAAGTGAGCATCCCTCCTAGAACAATCTGCCTCAACTAGCGTTAGGTTCCCTCTGAGACAAAATAGTCTTCTATTCCAGGCTGGCTGACCTTTAGTAGACGTCTTGGACTGCCACCCTGTCTAACATTACCGTCACCCAGTCCCTTAGTTAACGCCTTGATTAGGGCTCTATCACTTTTCTCTGGCTGCTCAGGATGTGAAGGCTCCGGTTACACTGGACAGAGAAGTGTGTACATCCCAGAAGTATCTAGAAATACAAAGAATAACTCTGAGAGACTCTCTTCTTAATGTTAAGACATTCAAGACTGTTAAGTAATCTGATTCAGCATGCAACATAATGGTGTCCACTTCCTTTTTTAAATATCTTATTACTAAACTGCATGGTCTTGCTAGATTTACCATGATATCAAAATGCAGTATAGTGCTGGCCTCTAGAGGACTAATAAACTATTACATTTGAGGCGAAACCCTCTATGCAGTGGTGGGAAAAAGAAAACGCAAAGAAAGACTGGGAATAGTGACAGACATGTTATAATTTGACCAGTTCTATAAATTCTTGTCTTTCTGTGTAGAGTCAACCTGTATGAGCTGATCAAGAAGAACAACTTCCAGGGCTTCAGTCTGGCCCTCATCCGTCATTTCACCCGCTCCCTGCTCAAGTGCCTACAGATGCTGTATAAGGAGAAGATCATTCACTGTGACCTCAAACCGGTAAGGTTCCACAAATCCCCATACATTGTAATGGCTCTGCATGGAACAGTAACAACACAAAGAATACCCAGCTGAGAAGTCAGACATGCTAATGCACAGTACCAGTGCACTGCAGAGGAAATAAGTTGGTTGCACTTTGTTTGGTAACTTGGAAAATGTCAAATTGACATTGTTTCTCTTTTTTTTCACAAAAGGAGAACATACTTCTGTCTCAGAAAGGACAAGGAAATATAAAGGTGGTTGACTTTGGGTCCAGCTGTTATGAGCAGCAGAGAGGTGTGTCTCACCTGATTAAATACCCGATTTAAAAGTCTTATGTTAAAATCTCCAAAGCCACAGCAGTCATATACAATAACAGAATTTGAACATGAACTCCGCTCCCTCCCTTTCTCCTTGCCTGCCCTTGTAGTCTACACCTACATCCAGAGTCGTTTCTATCGCTCCCCAGAGGTTATCCTGGGCCACCCTTACAGCATGGCCATCGACATGTGGAGTCTGGGCTGCATCATGGCTGAGCTCTACACCGGCTTCCCCCTATTTCCTGGGGAGAGCGAGATGGAGCAGATTGCGTGCATCATGGAGGTACACAACCAATCACCTGCAGACATACAGTCTCAGACCCCAGCGCTAGCCAATTGGAGTATCTGATGTTAAATGTTTTTAGGAATCCATTTATCCATCACCATTCAAGAACATTCTGTTATTTTATTTCATAGGTACTTGGAATGCCTCCCAATGATTTTGTGCAGATAGCATCCAGGAGAAGGTTGTTTTTCGGTAAGAACTTTCTATGATTTGTACAGTAAGAATGTGTTTCTTTACTTCGGAAATATATATAAGGTTGTTGTATACATAATGTTGTCTGTTGTCTGTACTGTTGTCTGTGCCCAATAATGTTTGTATCATGTTTTGTGCTGCTACCATGTTGTGCTGCTGCCATGTTGTGTTGCTACCAAGTTGTTGTCATGTGTTGTTGCTATGTTATGTTGTTGTCTTAGGTCTCTCTTTGTGTAGTGCTGTGGTGTCTTTCTTGTCATGATGTGTGTTTGTCGTGATTTTATATTTATTTTTACTCCCAGTCCCAGGCCCTGCAGGAGGCCTTTTGGTAGGCCGTCATTGTAAATAAGATTTTGGTCTTAACTGAGTTACATAGTTAAATAAATAAAAATATGTATACAATTAGGAGCAACGAAACATCTTAAGAAAGTATTAGGTCTAGAATTAATCAGATGAATCTCTGGGTTGTGTTTGAACCATGAGGTTTGGTAAGTCTCTAACGAGTGTGTTTGATGACTTGTTGCAGACTCCAAAGGAAACCCCAGAAACATCACAAACAGCAAAGGGCGGAAGAGGCGACCCAACTCCAAAGACCTGGCCAGTGTTTTGAAGACCGACGATCCTCTGTTCCTGGACTTCCTTCAACACTGCCTCGCGTACGTCAACACTGACACACTAGAAATCTAGAATTCAGCACAGGATTATTACTCTGTGGTTTCAGGGTCATGAAAACTTTTGTCATGAGATTTCTGGTAGTGACCCCACTCCCTGCAGGTGTCTCGGGAGGAGTTGGGATATGCAAGAAAAACATTTCCATTACACACTTGTGTGTAGCAGGGCAAATATAGTCTCCCCCAGAAACGTATTATTATTAGCTTGCTTCATCTTCTCCACGCACACTCAGGGTATATTCCTGTGCTATCTAGGTGGGATCCAACCAAGCGTATGACACCAGACGAAGCGATGCAACATGAGTGGATCCAGGAGGCTCGTCTCAACAAGCCCCGGCCCAAAACACGACCCATGATTTGGAAGCCCAGGGAAAGCCCAGAAAATAACTACGAGGCTACTTACCGCAAAGTAATTACTAACAGGACAGGTAAGACCAGGCCTCTCACTCTCTTTTATCTCTCAAAATAAATCTTCACAGTGTGTCAAAACAATTTATGGATTAAACCACATCATTCTGTACTTTGCAGCTGAGAAGATTGGGTCCGATAGCAACGACAAGCTGAAAAGAGACCTCTCCGCCAAGGCAGGGGGCAAGATGGTGACCACTGAGCGACTGCATCCCATTGGAGCGTCTGCAGAGGTGGAGTTGTGTGAGGGCGTGGCCAAGGTCAACAGGGACACCAATCAGGAGGCGAGTGGGGAGAGGTCCGTGCATATCATCATCAAGCCTCAACTAGACGTGGGCACTGACAGAGATTAGGAGTTGTCCCAGTGTCTGCCCCCTATCATGTAGCAGCACAAGGGAGGGGGCAGGAGGGCACCACTAGGCATTATGAACTTAAACATCATTAACCAGACACAGAAGATAATGCATACTGTTGTCATGTACAGGGGACCTCCTGTTTTGTGATATTCCTGTGGCTATGAGATTAATTCTATACAATCTATAGAGTTACTTTAGCTGTTCTGAGTATCCCACTGAATGCACTGTCTATGTGTCATGGAGAAGAGCAAAGATTCATAGTTTGGCAAGCTACCAATCCTGATTCAAACATTCGTTATTGTTGATGGTTCGTTTACTGTTTAAAGGAGGCACAGAGACAGTGACAGGATCAGTTAAAGTTACAATTCAGGAATACCGTGGTACGACAGCATTATGCTTTTGTTATGTGCATCTTTTGTGGCCCAGATCACAATACTCAACCCCAGCTAGTGTTACCTGTTGTACATTGAATTGTACATTGTTGTACATTCTTTGAAAAGGAAAAGATGCAATGCTCGCTCACCATTAAAAATGTATTGTTTTATTTAAACAAGTTAAAAAGATTAACGTTTCGGCCTTCAATGGCCTTCTTCTTTCCGTTCATTGACTTCTTAAAGTATATTATTTATATTTTAGGTTTACTCTTTTACTGCTGTACTTTGTGTAGATATTCCAAACCAAAGCAGCTACGTTGTGCAATATTTTACATGGCTTCAAAAAAAAATGTTCTTCCTTGTAAAATGGTTATTAGTTTCTGAAGGAGCGTTTGCAATATTAGCTGAGCCAAAGAAAGTATTTTTGTCACTGCTGATCTTTCAGCTCAGCTGTGCCCTGTAAGAAACATGTTCTATTCAAACCTTTATGTCCTGCATCTTTACTAGATTGAATAATGCTATTGGAATGATATTACCTAGTTATAATGGTGATGATGGTGATGATTATCCAGACATAGAAATGATGTTTAATGGCTTGTTTTCCCTGTACATATGTACCTGCTGTGATTGTTGATGTATGTAATACAGAGCACTATGTACGGTGTATGTTACAGGTTATTGTAAAGTGTAGACAAGGTTTTACTTGGTCAGGTTTTACTTGTATTATCTATGTATGAAATAATCATTTTATACTCGATTATGTTTGTGTTTGTAAACATGTTTTTTACGATTAGACACTGAGAGACAATCATTTTATTAATAGTTTGTGCCTTGCAGTGTTATAATCCTTGCAGTGTTATAATCCTTGCACTTTAGCTCTGTATTTATCTGGGATAAAAGACAGATTCTCCACATAAAAAAGTTACCCAAAAAGTAATCAAGTGAGAGTTGTGTAATCAATGATATACTGTAGCTTGCCAGGAAACATTCAGTGAGGGAATTGCATAATTTTGTGTTATCCCATGGCAGTTTCTAGAAGTCAACATAATGACAAAGAAAATAGAGCATATAGACCAGAACATCCTGGTATTGGTGACATAAGCTCTTTGTAGCTGTAATGATGAGGTGTTTTGTGAAATGTATGCTGTCATTTTCCTTGCATCTGATAAATGACCTGGCTACACAAGTTTACAGGGAGAGTCACCATAATCTGTATGTATCTTAATGGGGGAGACAACTAAATGAATTGACTGTAACCAGGTTTCTATCCAAATTTATGTGGGTAAAGTACATGTCGGATAAATGACAGGCCAGATGGAAACAACATCTGTTGGTATACATTACAAAAGTCGACAAAACGAAATACGCTGGGCAAGGTGAGTCTTTTTGTGTCGGTAAAATGTAATATGCGAGAAATGTCAGTGGAAACGCTTTTATGCGCAAATATTAACGTAATAACACTTGGAGTCACGCGATGACATTTTGTGTGGTCCGAAAGCATGCAGTTTACTAGGCTACAGATTGAATAAATGATGGTGGACTTCACAGGGTGGTGAAAGTGCAAGGTGATGACAGAGTCGGTTTAGTCGGTAACAGAGTCGGTAACATGAAAGAGGATGGCATTGGCATGTCTGTACAGGTAGGGTGAGTCAACCTGATTTTTTTCTACAAGCAAGCACTCACGCACACACGCACACAACACACACAGATAAATCAGTACCATGGACAGCCACATCATATTTAGCTTAAATTGATTGGACTAAATCGTTTTTGGTATATTTTAGTTGTCACTGTATTAGACTAAGCATAGGTGATTAGATGGTGTTGAAATGTTGAAGTTGTAATGGTGCTGGAATAGTGGAGGCAGCGCCTGTTTTCTTTGCGACTTCGATAACTCTGCGTTGTTTTAAATCAATAGTTGTTAAGTAGACCGAACATTTCGGAAACATTACCTCACTTGAATATGCTGTAGGTAATTGCTTGTTACATGCAATATGTTTTGTGGACTTCACCGGACAGAAGTTGCTCTCCGGTTTTGTGATGAAACAAAGATGTAGTTGAATTTATTCTGCCACTGTGTCTTCTTCTTGTCTCAAACTTATTCCTATATGCATATATCACGGTGTCAGGGCATATGAACTAACACATTATAGAGCAAACAATCACAACACATAGATTGTAATAGCCTATGTCTTTTTTCTTTCCTGGCTTCCCCTATGATTTTACACACAAAGCTGAAGATGATGAGCTTGATGCTCCTTTCCAATAAACATCGAGGGTCTTATTCTGGTTACATGAACATCGATGCTTGGCTGCCGTTTGACAAATAAAAACAAACTCACTTTTTAGTCCATAATAATCTCATTATAGGCTTTGACCTACCGAGATGTTGGCTAGACTAGAGAGCACGTGCAAATACCAGAGTGGGCACACTCTCTATATCACGCAACACTTTTTGGTGAGAAAACCATCAGTAGAGTTGGAAGTGCGATGGAAACCCATTTAACTTGTGTTTTTTATTCGTTACATGGGAATTTTACCGCGAAAGGTATTTGTATGTGGACTACGTCATCACTCACAGCTTTTATCCCCAACCCGTCAAATTGATGGAAACACATCTCTGGTGGGAAAATGAGCATATTATTTTTATATGGATTTTAGAATATTCGATTGAAAATC
This sequence comes from Oncorhynchus clarkii lewisi, assembly GCF_045791955.1. Lineage (NCBI taxonomy): Eukaryota > Metazoa > Chordata > Actinopteri > Salmoniformes > Salmonidae > Oncorhynchus > Oncorhynchus clarkii. Next base: position 78,827,405 of record NC_092148.1, on the reverse strand, counting down.
TGTCGCCAATGGGATGGAAACCTAGCTTAGTCACAAAATATTAAATAGTTACACTATTGAATGAGAATATAAGTGGAAACAATATATATATACAGTATATATAGTTTACGCCTGATATGTTAGGTTAGTCCCTGGCTGGCTGGTTATATTTCAGAATAGTGATTACAATATAGAAAAATACTGTTACATTACCAACATGTTGAAATTTTAACCCTCTCAAACAAACGAATCCATTTACTCACGCAAAACCTAGACCCTTCTGACTTGCCGTACCAAGAAGCGCCAGAAGAAACATGGCGGCCGCTGCGCTCGTTAGCCGTCCTGCGAGTGTCCTTCCCAGGTTTTCAAGTGAGTAACACAAGACATGCACTTTTAGATCATAGACATGCACCGATAACTGCACTGTTGAGAGATAGTTGAAAGAATGTTTCATCTGAACACAGAATAGTTTTTAAGCGACATTGCTACCCTCTGTGACCCTTTTTGTGATATGACCTAAGTTAACCGGTTAGCTAGCTCTTGCTTACGAATACGACAAGTTGTCTAATTTCTAGCACCATGTCATATATAAGATATCAGTTTCTGCCACAGACATTTTTGCTAAGAAGGCCTATGTTTTTGGTTGGTTGATCATTTGTGATGTTGGCAGTTTGAATACAGTACAACCATCAGAGATTCCCCACCCCCTCTGCTTGTACTTCTCCCCCTGCAGGTTCCTGCTCCCCTGTGGTGCTATCAGCCATCCCTGTGACAGTCCAGCAGAGAACGGTCCACCATGCTGTCATCCCCAGAGGGAAAGGGGGGCGCTCCTCCTCCCGTGGGGTAGCAGCCACAGTCTTCGGAGCCACCGGCTTCCTGGGAAGATATGTTGTCAACCGCCTGGGTGAGTTTCACCATCATCAGTCCCGAAGCCTTCAGATGATAACCTTTTAATTTACCATGTTGTGTACCTACCATGTTGTTGCCATGTTATGTTGTTGTCAAGTGTTACTACCATGTTATTCTCATGTGTTGCTGCCTTGCTATTGTAACGGATGTGAAATGGCTAGCTAGTGGTCCCCCTTGCACTGCAAGGGCCGCGGCTTTTGTGGAGCGATGGGTAATGATGCTTCGTGGGTGTCAGTTGTTGATGTGTGCAGAGGGTCCCTGGTTCGAGCCCGGGTATGGGCGAGGGGACCGACTAAAGTTATACTTTTACACCATGTTGTTGTCTTAGGTTTCTCTTTATGTAGTGTTGTCTCTCTTGTCGTGATGTGTGTTTTGTCCTATATTTATGTTTTTTTATTTATTTTTTATCTCAGCCCCCATACCCGCAGGAGGTATTTTACCTTTTGGTAGAACATCATTGTAACTAAGAATTTGTTCTTAACTGACTTGCCTAGTTAAATAAAGGTTAAATAAAAACATGGCCGCTCTGTGGTCTTCTTCAACTTATTTCTTATGTTTATATGTGCTTGTGAGGGATGCATTCATTTCTTTGGTTTTGTGACAATCCTCTTTGTTTACACTGCAGTGACTGCATACTTGTCTTTCCTACGGGGCAGTTATGTGTTTGTTGACCTGTCTGGTGGTTTTGTAGGTCGTATGGGTTCTCAGATTGTGATTCCTCACCGGTGTGACCAGTATGACCTCATGTATCTCAGGCCCATGGGGGATCTAGGACAGGTCATCTTTATGGTGAGAAAAATACTATTTATCAGATGTGACATCATTAATCACTTCACTTTCAAATCTCTTCATTTGTTAGCTAAGTGTTGTTTTTTCTCATGCCAGGTTACCCTCAAGCCTCATGTGCACTCCACCTTGCTATATTTCAGGAGTGGGATGCCAGGAACAAGGATTCTATCAGAAAAGCATTGGCTCACTCCAATGTGGTCATCAACCTGGTGGGACGAGAGTGGGAAACCAAGTATGGCCCAACTGACTGTATACACAAACATATTTTAGAAAAGTACTTGGTTGCTAAAAAGAACCCACTGGTGGTGAACATTCACCTAAAGAGTTGCTCCATCACTCCATCACTATATGAATCAACCTACTTTTAACTACACCAGAGGCTTGAATTACTTCTTAGTGGAGCAAAGAACCTCAACCCTGCTTCCACCATTAGGAACACTTATATTATGACCTTCTGCGAAACGTTTGTTGTACTTGGCTTTACTCAGTGTTCTGTTCTTCCTCTTTCTATCTGTATAAAGGAACTATCCCTTTGAGGACACCTACGTGAGCATCCCTCAGCAGATTGCCATAGCCACCCGGGAGGCAGGCATCACAAAGCTGATCCATATATCTCACCTCAACGCTGACATCCGCAGCCCCTCCAAATACCTTAGGAATAAGGTACTGGCTAATGCAGAGCTCTGTTGAACTCTCTTTCTTGGACATATTTCTTTCTGGCATGTCATTGTGCAGAAATATCATGTAATGTGTGTGATGTAACCTTGTAGGCAGTAGGTGAGACAGCTGTGAGAGATGAATTCCCTGATGCCATCATCATGAAGCCTGCTGAGATGTTTGGAAGGGAGGACAGATTCTTCAACCATTTTGCCAGTAAATAAGCAGAGCGTAGTTCATTTCTGTGTGGCCCAGAGTAAAAATTGTTAAAAAGTTGAATAAGATTGTGAACTCTTAAGTAGACAGTGTCTGAATTTGTGGGAATATGTTGACATAATTACACAGCCTCTGTTGACTGTATAGGCCTGCAAACTGTTGAGGGGGCTGTTGCATAGTTGAACACTTGAATTTTCAGTGTATTGGCAAAACAAACCAAAATAATGATTTTGTAAGGTGATGTATCGGCTCCAATTGGTCTTGATGCAATGCTATTATTGTTTAAAAGGGGATGAGTTCAGTCATTGTTTGAATGTTTGTTTTTCCTTTGTTGCACAGACATGCGCTGGTTTGGGAAAGCTGTGCCTCTCATCTCCATGGGGAAGAAGACGGTGAAGCAGCCTGTTCATGTGAGTGTGTCTGATCTCATGATGTCAGCCATGTCTGTTACTCAAGACTCACTCTGTCTGCTCTTTTTAGGTGGTAGATGTGGCCAAGGCTATCATCAACGCCATCAAGGACCCTGATGCCAATGGCAAGACATATGCACTAGTTGGGTAAGGACTTGAAATGGGCTTGACTTTTGGCTGTTTTTTAGGGATGTCAATTGCGTTTCCAGTCAGTTCAGGAAATGAAGTAAAATTCTATCCATTCATTTGAAACTGCTCATTTTCAACAACTAGGTGAACCTAGTATAAATCATAAAAACAATTGTTCATCGACTAGATTAGTTGCTTTACATACAGGAACTCAAATCCTTCTGTTCTGTTCACCTGATTTAGAATTCCTCACAATCAAATGTAGACCGCATTATCTACCAAGAGAATTCTCTTCGATTATAATCACAGCCGTATATATCCCCCCCCAAGCAGACACATCGATGGCTCTGAACGAACTTTATTTAACTCTCTGCAAACTGGAAACAATTTATCCGGAGGCTGCATTCATTGTAGCTGGGGATTTTAACAAGGCTAATCTGAAAACAAGACTCCCCAAATTTTATCAGCATATCGATTGCGCAACCAGGGGAGGAAAGACCTTGGACCATTGTTACTCTAACTTCCACGACGCATATAAGGCCCTGCCCCGCCCCCCTTTCGGAAAAGCTGACCACGACTCCATTTTGTTGATCCCTGCCTACAGACAGAAACTAAAACAAGAGGCTCCCACGCTGAGGTCTGTCCAACGCTGGTCCGACCAAGCTGACTCCACACTCCAAGACTGCTTCCATCACGTGGACTGGGAGATGTTTCGTATTGCGTCAGATAACAACATTGACGAATACGCTGATTCGGTGTGCGAGTTCATTAGAACGTGCGTTGAAGATGTCGTTCCCATAGCAACGATTAAAACATTCCCTAACCAGAAACCGTGGATTGATGGCAGCATTCGTGTGAAACTGAAAGCGCGAACCACTGCTTTTAATCAGGGCAAGGTGTCTGGTAACATGACCGAATACAAACAGTGCAGCTATTCCCTCCGCAAGGCTATCAAACAAGCTAAGCGCCAGTACAGAGACAAAGTAGAATCTCAATTCAACGGCTCAGACACAAGAGGCATGTGGCAGGGTCTACAGTCAATCACGGACTACAGGAAGAAACCCAGCCCAGTCACGGACCAGGATGTCTTGCTCCCAGGCAGACTAAATAACTTTTTTGCCCGCTTTGAGGACAATACAGTGCCACTGACACGGCCTGCAACGAAAACATGCGGTCTCTCCTTCACTGCAGCCGAGGTGAGTAAGACATTTAAACGTGTTAACCCTCGCAAGGCTGCAGGCCCAGATGGCATCCCCAGCCGCGCCCTCAGAGCATGCGCAGACCAGCTGGCCGGTGTGTTTACGGACATATTCAATCAATCCCTATACCAGTCTGCTGTTCCCACATGCTTCAAGAGGGCCACCATTGTTCCTGTTCCCAAGAAAGCTAAGGTAACTGAGCTAAATGACTACCGCCCCGTAGCACTCACATCCGTCATCATGAAGTGCTTTGAGAGACTAGTCAAGGACCATATCACCTCCACCCTACCTGACACCCTAGACCCACTCCAATTTGCTTACCGCCCAAATAGGTCCACAGACGATGCAATCTCAACCACACTGCACACTGCCCTAACCCATCTGGACAAGAGGAATACCTATGTGAGAATGCTGTTCATCGACTACAGCTCGGCATTCAACACCATAGTACCCTCCAAGCTCGTCATCAAGCTCGAGACCCTGGGTCTCGACCCCGCCCTGTGCAACTGGGTACTGGACTTCCTGACGGGCCGCCCCCAGGTGGTGAGGGTAGGCAACAACATCTCCTCCCCGCTGATCCTCAACACTGGGGCCCCACAAGGTTGCGTTCTGAGCCCTCTCCTGTACTCCCTGTTCACCCACGACTGCGTGGCCACGCACGCCTCCAACTCAATCATCAAGTTTGCGGACGACACAACAGTGGTAGGCTTGATTACCAACAACGATGAGACGGCCTACAGGGAGGAGGTGAGGGCCCTCGGAGTGTGGTGTCAGGAAAACAACCTCACACTCAACGTCAACAAAACTAAGGAGATGATTGTGGACTTCAGGAAACAGCAGAGGGAACACCCCCCTATCCACATCGATGGAACAGTAGTGGAGAGGGTAGCAAGTTTTAAGTTCCTCGGCATACACATCACAGACAAACTGAATTGGTCCACTCACACAGACAGCATCGTGAAGAAGGCGCAGCAGCGCCTCTTCAACCTCAGGAGGCTGAAGAAATTCGGCTTGTCACCAAAAGCACTCACAAACTTCTACAGATGCACAATCGAGAGCATCCTGGCGGGCTGTATCACCGCCTGGTATGGCAACTGCACCGCCCTCAACCGTAAGGCTCTCCAGAGGGTAGTGAGGTCTGCACAACGCATCACCGGGGGCAAACTACCTGCCCTCCAGGACACCTACACCACCCGATGTCACAGGAAGGCCATAAAGATCATCAAGGACATCAACCACCCGAGCCACTGCCTGTTCACCCCGCTATCATCCAGAAGGCGAGGTCAGTACAGGTGCATCAAAGCTGGGACCGAGAGACTGAAAAACAGCTTCTATCTCAAGGCCATCAGACTGTTAAACAGCCACCACTAACACTGAGTGGCTGCTGCCAACACACTGACACTGACTCAACTCCAGCCACTTTAATAATGGGAATTGATGGGAAATGATGTAAATATATCACTAGCCACATTAAACAATGCTACCTTATATAAATGTTACTTACCCTACATTATTCATCTCATACGCATACGTATATACTGTACTCTATATCATCGACGGTATCCTTATGTAATACATGTATCACTAGCCACTTTATACTATACTATGCCACTTTGTTTACATACTCATCTCATTTGTACATACTGTACCCGATACCATCTACTGTATCTTGCCTATGCTGCTCTGTACCATCACTCATTCATATATCCTTATGTACATATTCTTTATCCCCTTACACTGTGTACAAGACAGTAGTTTTGGAATTGTTAGTTAGATTACTTGTTATTACTGCATTGTCGGAACTAGAAGCACAAGCATTTCGCTACACTCGCATTAACATCTGCTAACCATGTGTATGTGACAAATAAAATTTGATTTGATTTGATTTGATTTATTGCATGGGTCTGTATCTTGTACTCACCCAGGGTGTGGAATAAAATATATAATTGTGTGATGGCAGTTTCATGTTCACACATGCAGTACATTATTTAGAAACGTCAACCACCAGAATTGAGAGATGTAGCAACCAAAATGTTTGTCAGCCTTTTGGTTAGTTTTGTTTTCCTGCCACACAGACCAAACCGTTATCTCCTTCATGACCTGGTGGAGTACGTGTATGCTGTGGCACACAGGCCCTTTGTGCCCTACCCTCTCCCACGCCCTCTCTATCAGTGAGTATGCACCAGCTTCTGGTTCTGCATGGTATCTTAAATGGTCCTCGGGAGGAAAATGAACTGTGTACGTACTATTATAGGCTGAGTGACGAAGTGGTGTGCCAAGCTGTTAGTATGTTTAGAACACAAAAAGCCTCAAGTTTGACCAGTGGATGTGAGGTGGCAAGGAACAAGGAACCTGTTGGTTTGTTTAAATGCAATACTATCAGATACGGTATGATTAACATGTCTTACCTTTATCTCTGGTTTCAGTCTTGTTGCACGTTTCTTTGCAATGAACCCATTCGAGCCTTGGACAACTCCTGACAAAGTAGATCGAGTAAGAAAATGCAACATAAACAGCATATTATAAGCATCTTTGTAAAAAGCACATTTTATACAAATGAAGGTAAATTGGAATTTTCTTTCATGTTGTTGGCCACATGTTGAAGAAATGTGAATGAAGGAAATATGTTTAAACTTTCTCTTGGATTTGTGTAATGACCTGAATGTGTTTGTTCCAGTTCCATACCACAGATATGAAGTATCCAGGGCTTCCTGGCTTAGAGGACCTAGGCATTATCCCTGCCTCCATAGAGCAGAAAGCTATCGAGGTCCTGCGTCGCCATCGCCGCTTCCGCTTCTTGGAGGCTGAGTTGGCCGATACCAAGCCAGCCAAGACAGTCAACTATTGAGTAGCCCGTCTTGTCTGACCGCCCAACACCACCACCATAGCCACAGGCTGATCCTCCTATACAACTGTGCTGTCTTCTTTTACAAATACTCTGTACATAAATAAATAACAGATGATCGTCTAAATCTATTTTGTCGTTATGATTCCATGGATCCATTAAAACAGCATTCATTGTGTAGCAAAAAATCTATAAGTCTAAATAATCAGTCACCTTAACACACTTCCATGTAACGTAACATGTGCATCACTATTTATTAAGGAGATGTACTTTGAAACCACCATCTGGGCGGTGCTTTAGGACTTTGAGTCAGCAAGGTTCAGCAATCTATTCTTTCCTCCAGTAACTCACTATCTGTTTTTATGGAGCCCCTCCCACAGTCCCACTACACACCAAGTCTCCACCTCCACACCAACTGATACGATTTCAACTGTTATGTCCACGTTTCCCTCAGCAATTATCAATGATGTTCTACATCACATATCTGGTCTTAACATGTGTGTTTGTGTAATCATGCTTGTGTTTGTAGGCCTATATGATGTAGCCTAATTGTTTATGAATGTATGTTATCCATTCATGCTTTTGTATATGTACTATTGATATTTGTAAATCAAACAATGAAATCAAACCACAGCCGGCCATGATTACAGACATCTCTGTGTCCTTTGACACTATATAAACTAGTGACCCGCAGTGTTTGTCATTATAACCTGATGAAGACAGCGTGGCTGTTGAAATCTTGGTATTAAATTATTGTGCCTTTTCTTTGTAATGTGTTATGTTAACAGTTGATCTACCTTGTCAACTCTCCATAACTGTTAAGTGAATCAATGGTGATTTGCTTTCTTTTTTTATAGGCACATGTATTCTTTGTTGATTAGATAAGAAGTATTTTATGGCATTACATGGAGGGAGTTGTAACGTCTTTAGAGGGCACAGTTCCTGAATCAATGTATATGACAAAGGGACATAACCAGGCTGGTTGTCGACAGGTAGCAATGAAGCTCAACGTCCTGCGGAGAGTGGGAATCACGTTTGGAGCCATTATTCCACTCATCATGTATATTGTCTATATGAAACAGGCAGTGAGTTCCACTTCCAATACAAAAAGGCTTCACGAAAAAGAGACTGCCAGGACTGTGCTGATGACGAGACTGGAGAGAATTGAAAAGAACCTCAACAAACTATGTAAGTGTTTCTATGTAAGTGTTCTCAATCGCCATCTTGACATACATTCTTTGCATTTCAGTATTCTTTACTGAAGTACATGACAAAATGCACAGTGATTTTTGGGGGGATTGTGACTCTTGGAATGCACTTCTGCAATATTTATGTTATGTTGCATGGGTAATATGCTTCTGAATATGAGCTAAAATAATCCAGTCATTGTCAGTCAATCATTAAATTAATCTGCCAGTGACTCAGAAATACTGTAAAATCAAGTGTTACTTAAGAACAAAAGGGAATTGGTTCGTATTGTTGTTAGTCTTCTACTGATAGATGACACTCATGTCAATAACATTGTCACATAGTTTTCCTCAGTGGCATCAGTAATACCTGTGAGCATTTTGTCCACAGCCGAATTAATAGAATCTAAATATCAGAAAGACCCCCCAACAAGGGAAGAAGTTGTGGTAACAGAGGCAAAGAAGATGGTGGTGCCCATGTTGTATCCCAACTCCTACCTGTTTACAAAGTGGGGTGATGACCTCTCAGAGGAGGAGCAGAGAGAGGCCGAGGCCCTGTTCCAGAGATATGGATACAACGTCTTCTTGAGTGACCAACTGCCACTCAACAGAGAGCTGCCAGATACACGAGACAACAGGTTAAACCAACTGTAATCAGGACTGTAACTTTGCTATGGTCATGACCGTAACTACGCTGCTTGGTCATGACTTGATGAAATGAGGAGGACATTTAATTATTACTGTCTGATAAATGGTAAGACACAAAGCACAGGTGGTGGTATGCCTTCTAAATAATCTCTCAACACTCAGATGCTTGCAGAAGAAATACCCCAAGGACCTTCCTAGTATTGCTGTGGTACTGATCTACCTGGACGAGGCCCTGTCTATCATTAAACGGGCCATCCGCAGCATCATCGACCGAACCCCTGAACACCTGCTGAGAGAAATCATTCTGGTGGATGACCACAGCTCCAATGGTGCATCTCACAGACACCATTCCATTACTAGTGGAGTAAGTATTTGTCTATAGTCTTGATTATGAATCTCTTCTCTCCACAGAAGACCTGGGAGAAAAGCTAGCTGCCTACATAGAGCTCATCCACAAGGAAAGGCCGGGCCTTATAAAAAGGGTGAGACACAAGCAGCAGATGGGACTGACTCAAGCCCGCATCTCAGGGTGGGAGCATGCCACCGCTGAAACAGTGGCCATTCTGGATGCCCACATTGAAGTCAACGTGGGGTGGTAAGTGCCATGTGTGTATGGTGTTTCCCATACATTACTTGGGCAGCATCTGTCTGCTTATCTTTGATTGATTGACTTTTGTTGTCCACGCTTACAGGGCAGAGCCACTGCTGGCCAGGATCAAAGCAGACAGGACCACTGTGGTGACTCCGGTGTTTGACAAGGTCGGTTTTGATGACCTGCAGGTGGAGCATTACTGGGCCAATGCACACGGTTTTGACTGGCCCCTGTGGTGCATGTACGAGTCCTTCAAACCAGAGTGGAACGAGCTCCATGATGAATCACAACCAGGGAAGTAAGTGACGTCCACTATGTAGCATCCAGCCCCATCACTATGAGACTTATTGTCTCACATGTTCTGTATTGATTAGTAGCAGTCAATAGGAATTGCAGAAGAATACCATGTACACTGAACAAAAATATAAATGCAACATGTAATGTGTTGGTCCCATGTTTCATGAGCTGAAATAAAAGATCCCAGAAATTTTCCATACACACAAAAAAGCTTATTTCTCTTAAATTTTGGACACACATTTCTTTACATTCCTGTTAGTGAGCATTTCTCATTTGCCAAGATATTCCATCCACCTGACAGGTGTGGCATATCAAGAATCTGATTAAACAGTATGATCATTACACGGGTGCTCCTTGTGCTGGGGACAATAAAAGACCACTCTAAAATGTGCAGTTTGTCAAACAAGACAATGCCACAGATGTCTCAAGTTTTGAGGCAGTGTGAAATTGGCATGTTGACTGCAGGAATTTCCACCAGAGCTGTTGCCAGATAATTGAATGTTAATTTCTCTACCATAAGCCACCTCCAACATCGTTTTAGAGAATTTGGCAGTACATCCAACCAGCCTCACAACCACAGACCACATGTAACCATGCCAGCCCATTACCTCCACATCTGGCTTCTTCACCTGCGGATTTGTCTGAGACCAGCTACCCAGATAGCTGATGAAACTGTGGGTTTGCACAATCCAAAACATTTCTGCACAAACTGTCAGAAACTGTCTCAGGGAAGCTCATCTGCGTGCTCGTCGTCCTCACCAGGGCCTTGAGTTCGGCATCGTAACCGATTTCAGTGGGCAAATGCTCACCTTTGATGACCACTTGCAAGCTGGAGAAGTGTGCTCTTCATGGATGAATACCGGTTTCAACTGTACCGGGCAGATGGCAGACAGTGTGTATGGTGTCGTGTGGGTTGAGCGGTTTGCTGATGTCAACATTGTGAACAGTGCCCAATGGTGGCGGTGTGGTTTTGGTATGGGCAGGAATAAGTTACAGCGAACAATTGGCTTGATTTCCTTATATGAACTGTAACTCCGTAAAATCGTTGAAATTGTTGCATGTTTTTTCAATTATGTGTATTGTGTGTCTGTTGTAGCTCCTACTTCTTGTAGCAGTGCTTTTACTTGCTGGTTGGTTCCACATAATCACTCGCTGACTTATTTTTATAGGAGTCCTTCTGTCATGGGTATTTTTGTGGCACATCGACTTTTCCTTGGAGAGATTGGGGTACTTGATGGTGGAATGAAAATCTATGGAGGAGAGAATGTTGAGCTGGGGATCAGGGTAGGTTGAGCTGGTTACCATGGCATAATGGCTGCACAAATTACAATATCTGATGTCAAGTAGCTAAGGAAATTGTCCTTAGTTGGGTCTGTATTAGATTTGTGTCATTTTACAAGCACATATCAGAGTGTTTTGTCTCATATCTTCAATAACATTTTGCGGTGATCTGGTCTGTTTTATTCCAGGTGTGGCTGTGTGGAGGAAGCATAGAGGTAGTGCCTTGTTCTAAGATCGCACACATTGAGAGGGCACACAAACCGTACGCACCTGACCTGAGTTACATCATGAGAAGGAATGCACTGAGGGTAGCTGCGATCTGGATGGATGACTACAAAAGTAATGTGAACATTGCTTGGAATCTTCCGTTGAAGGTAGGGAAATTGAGATGAGGGCAATTCCATGGAAACGGAATACACTGATTGGAATTGCCCATAAAAAAACAAGACAATCTTTCTTTCCTATAAATAGCCTGTGGAAATCATTTTGATTAGATGTTTTTCTAACTGTATTATTTTTGTGATGTATGCCTCCTAGGATCATGGGATTGATATCGGCGATGTGTCAGAGAGGAAGAAGCTCAGAGAAAAGCTTGAATGTAAGCCCTTCAAGTGGTACCTGGATAACGTGTATCCTACACTGGCCACCTGGGAGGAGCTAGTGGCCTATGGAGGAGTAAGGGTTACATTATTACTAAGTCCCTCACCAGATTAATACAATGTACAGAATTATAACTTTGACAACTTTTTATAACTCTGAAATTTGCTAGGTAAATGCCAAACAATGTTTAACCAAATGAGTTTTAAGGTCTAGTGGTATATAATTCCATTCCATTATGTTCATGGTTCATTATGTTCATGGTTGCACACTAAAACAAAGACACACTATGACAAACAGTTGTAACAATCAAATGTTCTAATTTGATGGTGGATATTTATTAAGCAGTCATAAAACTAAACAATCGGGCTGCGTTTAGACAGGCAACCCAATTCTGATATTTTTCCCACTAATTGATCTTTTGACCAATCACATCAGATCTTTTTCAGAGCTGATTTGTCAACAACAACAAAAAACAATTAGCAAAAAAAGTTACAAATCAGTATTGAGCTGCCAGTCTAAACGCAGCAGAGTCATGGAAACAGATCTTCTTAGTGAACGCATAGCATACTGTCTACTGTTTCAAACTATGGAGCCAAACCTACCTGTATTGAGAAGGCCTGGTTACACATCCACCATGGTTTAAAGGGCAATGTGAAAAGAAAATATCAAGAGCCGGTACAGTTTGGTTTGGCTGGGCACGATAGTGTAAGAGGGAATTAGTGTACCACCAAATATTCTTGCCTAAACATACCTTCTTCTTGCACCTCCAGCTGCAGAATGACCTCCTGCAGAGCCATTGTATTGATGAGGGGACTGTCCCTGGGAATATACCCCTTCTTTATGGATGTCATTTCTATCAACCACAGGTATGTTTGTATTCTGTGTATGTGTCTGTGTATTATATCATTTTGTGCCACAAAATCCGTTCTCCCCGTCTGTTGACAGCTTCTTATCCACAGCAATGTTATTACAACACTGATGGGGAGATCTACGTGGGTGGGATTAAGTCTCACAAGTACAACAACAACCGGTGTCTAGTGGATCCTGGCACTGGAAATATACCAACGCTGCATGATTGTAAACTGGCAGCGGAGAGAGGACTACACAAGCACTGGGACTTCCAACAGGTAGCCTGTAATCAGACCTGTGGGTCTAGATCATACATTTTAGAGCTATCTTCTGGAGCAGGGTTTCCTTAACTCGGTCCTGTCCAAAACGTGCTCTAGAACAGTGGTCTATGCACCACACCCAAACACAGTTCCATCAAAGCCTTATTCATAACAGCATTCACTTAACAAGCATGCAAAGTTCATCCAAAGTTATTGTATATATGCATTTGTTTTTGCAGGGTCAAGCCATCAGGAACACACACACAAATAGGTGTCTTGAGATTGCCCAGGGACAAAATTCATACTATATGCTGGTCATCCAACAATGCACTGGGCAAAACTGGAGAATTCAACATGTCATAAGAGAGTTCTAAAACACCCCCATGGACAAGTTGTTGGGGTCACATTCCTGAAATTCTAGATTTGACATTTGTGTTATCTATCATAACTGTTTCAAACAATATCTTGCCAAAAGAAAAAACAAAATGAATTGTATTCAGGGTATTGACAACAAACATCCAATGTAGACAATTGCATTATTCTCTTTCTCTGAAAAACATGACACAAACAGACAGAATAAAAGATTGCATTGTAAAATAATCTTGTTGATGGTGGTTCTGATTATCAACTTTTAGCTACCAATGTGTACATAATAAACTAACATGTACCATGCACTGTATATTGAATGCATACACACAAAAATATTTTGGGGGGTCTTAGCATTGCTTTCTTGTCAGTGTTGCACATGTTTTGTCATTCAAAAAAATACAGTGGCTAACGAAACTATTCTCCCCCTTAGCATTTTTCCTATTTTGTTGCCTTACAACCTGGAAGTCAAATGGATTTTCTGGGGCTTTGTATCATTTGATTTACACAACAACACCACTTTGAAATTTTTTTTGTTGAAAAAAAGACAGAAAACTTGAGCGTGCATAACTATTCACCCCCAGAGCCACCTTTTGCAGCAATTACAGCTGCAAGTCTTTTTGGGTATGTCTCTAGAAGCTTGGCACATCTAGCCACTGGGATGTTTCCCCATTCTTCAAGGCAAAACTGCTCCAACTCCTTCAAGTTGGAAGAGTTCCGCTGGTATACAGCAATCTTTAAGTCATACCACAGATTTTCAATTGGATTGAGGTCTGGGCTTTGACTAGGTCATTCCAATACATTTAAATGTTTATCCTTAAACCACTCAAGTGTTGCTTTAGCAGTATGCTTAGGGCCCTTGTCCTGCTGGAGGGTGAACCTCCGTCCCAGTCTCAAATATCTGGAAGACGGAAACAGGTTTCCCTAAAGAATTTCCCTGTATTTAGCGCCATCCATCATTCCTTCAATTCTGACCAGTTTGCTGCCACCTCTCTTTACTGTGGGGATGATGTTCCCGGGGTGATGTGAGGTGTTGGGTTGCGCCAGACATAGCGTTTTCCTTGATGACCAAAAAGCTCAATTTTAGTCTCATCTGACAAGAGTATCTTCTTTCATATGTTTGGGGAGTCTCCCACATGCCTTTTGTCAAACACCAAACATGTTTGCTTATTTTTATCTTTAAGCAATGGCTTTTTTTCAGGCCACTCTTCCGTAAAGCCCAGCTCTGTGGATTGTACGGCTTAAAGTGGTCCTATGGACAGATACCCCAATCTCTGCTGTGGAGCTTTGCAGCTCCTTCAGGGTTATCTTTGGTCTCTTTGTTGCCTCTCTGATTAATGCCATCTTTGCCTGGTCTGTGAGTTTTGGTGGGCGGCCTTCTCTTGGCAGGTTTGTTGTGGTGTCATGTTCCTTCCATTTTTTTTAAATGGATTTAATGGTGCTCCGTGGGATGTTCAAAGTTTTGAATATTTTTTTATAACCCAACCCTGATCTGTACTTCACATCTTTGTCCCTGACCTGTTTGGAGAGCTCCTTGGTCTTCATGGTGCCGCTTGCTTGGTGGTGCCACTTGCTTAGTGGTGTTGCAGACTCTGGGGCCTTTCAGAACAGGTGTATATATACTGAGATCATGTGACACTTAAATAAAGTCCATCTGTGTGCAATCTAACTAATTATGTGACTTCTGAGGGTAATTGGTTGCACCAGATCTTATCTAGGGGTTTCATGGCAAAGGGGGTGAATACATATGCACACACCACTTTTTATTTTATTTTTAGAAACAAGTCGTTTTTTTCACTTCACCAATTTGGACTATTATGTGTATGTCCATTACATGAAATCCAAATTAAAATCAATTTAAATTACAGGTTGTAATGCAACAAAATAGGAAAAACGCCAAGGGGGGTGAATAATTGTGCAAGGCACTGTACGCCCACAAAGTAAGGGATTTTGGTATGGAGTTCAATGAGTGTTGAATTTGGTCAACAAAAAAATTGCATTGCTAATTTCCTACATGGGGCTTATTTAATCGAATTTAAGTTTCGTAATGGTTATGTTCTTACGAATGCACTGCTATAAGTGGATGCATGTGGCATTTCGCCAACTTTGGATATATATAAAAAAAACTTTATAGCTGAGTTGTGCCTGTTGTCATAGAGAGACAGGTTATATCCATGTGCCCTCTATTTTGGCATTGCCATTGAGGGTTTCCACCATATTAAAGAAGTAAACTGGGTGGGGATTCCTATGAGTTGGGAACAATCATCCAATTAAGAAGATGCTATAACTGCCCATGTTGTCACAGACTCTATAAAGGCACAGATACAAAGATGAGTCCTCTATCTCAATATTTCCCAACCAGGGGTATGTCGGGGGTCCCCAGGGGGTAGGTGGGAAGAGTAAAAAAAAAAAATTGAAAATAAATATTGGGAAAAATGTTACCGTTTTGCAAGGGAACAATCTTTCCAATATTTTGGAGTTACTGCGTTTTCACCTGGGCCCCTAAACAAAGCAGACAACTTTACCGGTGATAACTACATTACCAATGCATTCATTCTATCAGGGGCGCAACTTTCACTGGGGACATGTCCCCCCCACAAAAATTGCATTTTTGTCCCCCCTATTTTTATCACTGGAATGTGATACAAAACAAGGCAACTGTGTGCTTTAGGACCAGGAGGACGCCTCCGAGCGGTCAGGCAGGCTGTTTGGAGTGTTTAATATATGTCCCCCACACTTCTAAAACCAAAGTTGCGCCCCTGCATTCTATCCATGTAAGACATTCTTGTGAGCACTATTTCATTTAGTCTTCTAGAGCAGTGTTTCCCAACCGGGAGTAAGCGTACCCCTAGGGGTACTTCGGCAGTCCCCAGGGGGTAGGTGGGATGATTTTTTTTAAATGTGAAGGGAAAAATATTACCCCAAAAAACATGTTAAAGTTATTACAAATCATAATAGGCAGGAAAACATTTACTGAGGCAACTGGTGTGAAATCTCTAGTTATTTTATTTGTATAGGCCTACTTCTTTAGTTTCGTTTCGATGCATCTGCATTGCTCTGTCTACCCGTTGGCTCAATGGTTGATCCTCTGCTTGTGCCAAGTACACTTGATCCTTTGCTCTGTGCGCCAGAGTGCATGCTTCTGTTGTACTCACAGAAACTATGATTTATAAGACAGCAGCTGATGCACGAAAGACTGTTCCATTGTCAAATAATATGGTGTGCCGCAGGATCGATGAAGTTAATATTGTTGAGTGGTGAAAAAATTATAATAATTCCGGTCCATTTTCTCTGCAGTTGTTGAACGAATCGACTGATGTCAGTAAGGAAGCCCAGTTCATTCCGTTTGTGCGATACAGAGACATTTAGGAAATTAATGAGCACATTCTGTTCTGCAAGAAGCTAATGGGGAGAACTACAGGTGAGGATGTATTTCACATTATTGACAGCTTTTTCTAAGAGCACAAT
This sequence comes from Oncorhynchus clarkii lewisi, assembly GCF_045791955.1. Classification (NCBI taxonomy): domain Eukaryota; kingdom Metazoa; phylum Chordata; class Actinopteri; order Salmoniformes; family Salmonidae; genus Oncorhynchus; species Oncorhynchus clarkii. Next base: position 78,810,724 of record NC_092148.1, on the reverse strand, counting down.
CTGGATTGGAAATCCTGTGTTCGTGTGCACACCTGGGAGAGTGAAATAATAATTGAAGATAGTAGTTACCTCACCACATTTTGGACCCCCAATGGTAGATACCGGTGGACAAAGTTACCTTTTGGAGTGAAACCAGCTGCAGAGGAATATCAGTGAAGGCAACATGATGCACTTCAGGGACTACCAGGAATAAGCATCATATCTGATGACATCCTGGTATATGGCTGTGGTGCTTTAATGGAAGAAGTAGTGCAGGACCATGACCACAACCTGACTCAGCTCTTACAAAGAGAAGGGAGATGAATCTAAAGCTGAAAAAAGACAAGGTTAAGCTCAGGCTCACAAGTATTACATACATGGGACATCTTGACAGCTGAAGACCTGAAGCCAGACCCCAAGAAGGTGGAGGCAGTATAGCAAACGCCACCACCTACAGAAGCAAAAGCAGTGCAGCAACTGCTTGGTTTTGTAAATTACTTATTACCAATTACCAAAATCCTACCTCATCTGTCTGACGTATGTGAGCCATTGCATCGGCTGACCAATAAAGATGTGCTATGGGCATGGCTTCCTCAACATGATGATGTATTGGAGCAAATCAAGAAAGTGGTAAGCAACCAGCCAATACTGAGGTACTATGACCTCTCTGAAGAAGTGACCCTACAATGTGATGCAAGTGACAAAGGCCTAGGGGCAGTGCTCTTGCAGAAGAGGCAGCCCATTGCATTTGCTTCAAGGACATTGACACTCACGGAGCAAGGATATGCCCAAATTGAAAAGGAGTGCCTAGTCATAGTGTTCGCCTGTGACCGTTTTGATCAATACCTTCTTGGTAGGGACTTTATCACGGTGCAGACTGATCACAAGACGCTTGAGGTTATCTTCAAAAAAACAATTCTGTCTGCCCCGAAGCTATTTCACAGGATGATGCTGAAGCTTCAGCGTTATCAACTACAGGTAGTATACAAGAAAGGAATAGAGCTTCACATTGCAGATTTCTTGTCTAGACCAGCAATACCAACAACTAGTCACCTGCAATATCGGACAAATGAGTCCATATATGCTCTACAGGCTGAGGTTGAAGATGTGAACCATGCTACTGATAAAAACATCTCCCCGCAGACACAGGATGTTATTAAAGCTCATTCAGCAGAGGACAAGACTTCTCAAATGCGTCAGTATTTTATCCTAAGAGGCTGGCCGGACAGAGGAAAGAATATGCTCATTCTGGTGAGGGAATACTGGACATACAGAGACAAACTCACAATGCAGGAAGAGGTTGTCTACAAAGGCAGCAAGGTGGTAGTGCCAGAAACTCTGCTCCCAATGATTCTCTCTCGTATCGATGCAGGGCACTCAGGGATCAAAGCCAGTCTCAGGAAAGCCAGAGACTCAGTATTCTGGCCCAACATGACCCAAGAAATTAAACATTTTGTGGCTATGTGCAGCATATGGAATGCTAATCTACCTAAGCAGCAAAAGGAAACGCTGCAGCCACATGGTATACCAGCATGTCCCTGGTCTAAAGTGGGAATGGATCTGTTCACCGTAAAGAATGTCCCTTTTCTGATTATAGTGGACTACTATTCAGATTTTTGGAAGGTGGAGAAAGTGATTGACACAACAGCCAGTTGCATCATCGACGGTTGTAAGCAGCAGTTTAGCAGATATGGCATACCTGACAGTGGTGTAGTTACGGATAATGGGCCCCAGTTCAGGAGTCAAGACTTTGTTTGCAAAAGCCTGTGAATTCCATCATGTGACCTCTTCACCATACCACAGTCAGAGTAATGGTAAGGCGGAGTCAGCAGTGAAAATAGCAGACTCATCACAAAGGCAATGCAGAAAGGCACAGATGAGTGGCAAGCCATTTTGGCATGGAGAAATACTCCCACAGAGGGCTTCAGCATCAGTCCTGTACAGCGCTTAATGTCTACATGCACATGCTCTCTGTTGCCAACAACTCCCAAGCTCTAGACGCTCTAGACGCACAAGCTCCTCATTGGGGATGTTCAGGCACACAAACGTACACGTCAGGACAAGCAAAACATTACTATGACCAGCATGCAAAACAATCTGCCTGTAATAAAACAAGGCCAAGCTGTCAGAGTGCTCCTATCACCTCACGCCAGAGATGCCACATGGAGTCTTGGCACATGCATAGGTCACATCAGTGCAAGGTCATATGAAGTGGAAGTAAAGAGCCAAAAGTATTGAAGAAATCAGAAGGATATACGCACAGTTCAGGAGAGCGTAGGGCACAGGAGGGACACATGGGAAGACTGGGAATATCCCCTACCAGGGCAGTTATCTCTGCCGACTGTGCCTCCACAATTTCAAGAAGCTGTGAAAGAGGAAGGAGAAGACCTGAGGATCCAGGAGGTGCCCAATATGTTACCAGTGCAACACACTAGGACAAGGGCTAACATAAGACCGCCCCATACTATGTCCCTTAAGAGATGGACAATTATTATCTTTAAAAAAAAGTGTTGATAATGTAAATAGGTATTTTCGCAGTGGTATGAAGTACTCAAGCTAATTCTATATGAAAAGGAAGATGTTAAGTTAGTTGAAGCATATAAATGGGGCGGCAGGTAGCCTAGTGGTTAGAGCATTGGGCCAGTAACTGAAAGGTTGGTGGATCAAATCTCTGAGCTGACAAGGTAAATATCTGTCGTTCTGCCCCTGAACAAGGCACTGTTCCTAGGCCGTCATTGTAAATAAGAATTTGTTCTTAACTGACTTGCCTAGTTAAATAAAGGTTAAATAAAAATAAAATATCCCGTTTACAATAACCCGAAAAAGCTTATATCCCGGTTATGAGAAACCCAGATAAGATGCCAAATGTTCAAATAATGGGCATAATGCCAACCCAGAAATTGCTCTAGTGGAGCACCTATCTAGGATATATAAACAGGTGCATTATGAGTGTCTGATTGGGATGTGTAACTTGTTATACCTGAGTAAAGGATTATGCTTGAACTTTACAAACTCTCCGATGTGAGTCATACACATAAAAACACAGAGGACATGCTGATTTTAGACCGGATACTGTGGTATGTAAACATGTACTGCTTTTTTTTGCTGCCTTCACAGGCTCAGTTTTATATATCATGGTTGTTGTGTGATGTTTTCATCTGATTGTCAAACAAATCACTTGAGAAATTAGGTTACCTGCAAAAAAAAATAGGCGACCGGCACAGTTAGATCCGCCATTATAATTCCCTAATCCTGTAACATATTGGGGGTAAAGACAATGGGATGATTCTGTAAAGTGTTCCGGAAAGCACATTTTCAGAAAGTGTCTCACTAGCAGTACTCAATCTACAGCAGTTCTGTAACATCTTTAATTGACCCTCAACACATTACGGAAAGAGATTAACTATATAGGAAGGAAGCTCTATGTAGTCGGGAATGGTTGTCTGCATACTGGACAGCCAATAAATTGTCAGAGGTAAGCAGATTATCTTCTTCAGCATACAAGCTGTTTGCAATTTCGTTCATAGCGTACTGGTGAACCGGCATTTGAGTTGTCGGACACGAAGGATTTACTTTAGACACCAGACAAGCCCCAAATCCCCCTCATTCGCATGAAGAAGAGATTGAGATAAAAGGGTCATAGGTTGGGGTGCCTTGTAAGAATCCGACGGCGAGTGGTTAACCCGCCTTTACCATCAGTCATATAAGCCAACGTGAAATCATTGGATAATAAACTGTATGAGCTCCAATCAAGACGATCCTACCAACAGGACATTAAAAACTGTAATAACTTATTTTTTACAGAGTAGTGGCTGAACGACGACATGGATAAAATACAGCTGGCTGGGTTTTCCGTGCATAGGCAAGATAGAACAACTGCCTCCGGTAAGAGGGGTGGCGGTCTGTGTCTATTTGTGAAGTCTCGAGGTTTTGCTCGCCTGAGGTAGAGCATCTCAAGATAAGCTGTAGACCAGACTATTTACCAAGAGTTTCATTCTATATGTTTCGTAGCTGTCTATTTACCATCACAAACCGATGCTGGCACCAAAACCGCACTCATCGGGTTGCGTAAGGCCACAAGAAAACAAGAAAATTCTAATCTAAGGGCCGGGGACTGTAATGCAGGGAAACTTAAATCTGATTTACCTCATTTCTACCAGCATGTACCTTGTGCAACCAAGGGAAAAAAAATCTAGACCACCTTTTCTCCGCACACAGAGATGCATATAAAGCTCTCCCTCGCACTCCATTTGGCAAATCTTACCACAACTCTATCCTCCTGATTCCTGCCTACAAGCAAAAGCTAAAGCAAGAAGTACTATTGATTCGCTCAATACGGAAGTGGTCAGATGACGCAGATGCTAAGCTACAGGACTGTTAAGCTAGCACAGACTGGAATATGTTCAGAGATTCATCCGATGGCATTGAGGAGTTCACCACTTCAGTCACTGGCTTCAACAATAAGTGCATCTGACTTCATCCCCACATTGACCGTACGTACATACCCCAACCAGAAGCCATGGATTAAAGACAACATTCACACTGAGCTAAAGGGTACAGAGCTGCCTCTTTCAAGGAGCGGGACTCTAACCCGGACACTTATAAGAAATCCTGCTATGCCCTCCGTCGAATCATCAAACAGGCAAAGCGTCAATACAGGACTAAGATTGATTCCTATTACACCTGCTCCGTCTCTCGTCAGATGTGTCACGACTTACAAACTATTACAGACTACAAAGGGAAGCACAGCCGCGAGCTGGCCAGTGACACGAGCCTACCAGACAAGCTAAATTACTTCTATATGCGCATCGAGGCAAACAATACTGAAGCATGCATGAGAGCACCAGCTGTTCCAGATGACTGTGTGATCTCCCTCTCCATAGCCAATGTGAGCAAGACCTTTAAACAGGTCAACATTCACAAGGCTGCTGGGCCAGATGGATTACCAGGACGTGAACTCCGTGCATGCGTTGACCAACTGGCAAGTGTTTTCACTGATACTTTCAACCTGTCCCTGACCGAATCTGTAATACCAACATGTTTCAAGCATACCATCTTAGTCCGTGTGCCCAAGAACACCAAGGTAACCTGCCTAAATGACTGCCGACCCATAGCACTCACGTCTGTAGCCATGAAGTGCTTTGAAAGGCTGGTCACATCAACACCATGGCTCACATCAACACCATTATCCCAGAAATCCTAGACCCACTCCAATTTGCATACCACCCTAACAGGTCCACAGATTATGCAATTTCTATTGCACTCCACACTGCCCTTTCCCAACTGGACAACAGAAACACCTATGTGAGAATGCTATTCATTGACTACAGCTCAGCATTCAACACCATAGTGCCCTCAAATCTAAGGACCCTGGGACTAAACACCTCCCTCTGCAACTGAACTTCCTGATGGGCCACCCCCAGGTGCTAAAGGTAGGTAACAACACATCTGCCACATTGATCCTCAACACGTGGGCCCCTCAAGGGGGCAAGCCCAGTCCCCTCCTGTACTCAGTGTTCACCCATGACTGCTTGGCCAAGCACGACTCCAACACCATCATGAAGTTTACCGACAACAGGCCTGATCACTGACAATGATGAGACAGCCTATACGGAGGTCAGAGACCTGGCAGTGTGGTGCCAGGATAACAATCTCTCCCTCAAGGTAACCAAATGGCTACCCGGACTATTTGCATTTTTATTATCTATGCATAGTCACTTTACCTTTACGTACATATTACCTCAATTACCTCGACTAACCTGTGCCCCTGCACATTGACTCTGTACTGGTAGCCCCTGTATATAGCCTCGTTACTGTTATTTTATTGTTGCCCTTTAATTATGTTATTTTCAACAACAATTTTTTTTATTTATTTATTGTATACTTCAGTTTATTTAGTAAATACTTATTTTTTATTAACCGCATTTTTGGTTTAAGGGCTTGTATTAAGCATGTGACAAAACATTTGATTTGACTTCGACACCAGGGGAGTCTCTCAAATTGGATTTAATTAGATTTAATTTACCTTGAATATTACAACCAATTTTGTGCAGGCTATTAGCCAGACAAATCCTGCTGAGTTCAACTATAAATAGAGTGTGAATTTATCCTCAAGCTGACTTATTTTTTTCCTCATTGTTATGCCACGTTTCGATGGTACGAGGTAATGACGAAGGGCCGCCAACTTTTGAAGAAAGCTTGGAGTGAAATTTTCTATGTGAATTTCATTGTCCCCTGGCACAACTCCTAAATGGAAAATGGTACCGTTTTAAAGCTAATTACCAACAATTCTACATATTTTGACATGGCTTAGGCGTATGACCTTGGAATAAAAAAATGATTAAAAAAACAGGTCAGGTGTATTCAGGGTATTGTGAACATTAAATTAACTCAAAATTCGACAACTTTGTTTGGGGGACGTAATTTAAAGAATGCTATAAAAAAACTACCTTGTTTGACACTTTATTCAGACAGTAATGAGATGAGGAGACAGGCAAATGCTAGAAACAGTGGGAAGGTTGGAAGAAGGGATGGATTCCTGTTCTCTGGTGGAAAGTTGTATGCAACACGTGCCGTGGAGTGTTACCACTACACCAAGGCCCTGCACAGGAAATAATCATATTAATGCTTGATGACAGTGGGTAACTAAATCAGATTGCAGTCTACTTGTCCATAGACTACTTTCAAGGTAAGGACACAATCATTTTGTAATTTGGGTGAGCTATCTCTTTAAATTAGGGCTGGAGAGAAACTCTTGCTTCCTCCCCAGGAGGGTTGGCCACCCCTGATCTATGTTTCCCACGTGCTGGGTGTTTGAAACTGTTATTGTTATAACAATAACTTCTCAAAATCACCTAATCTTCAAGAAAAAAATTATGAATATAAATATGCAAGTGGTTTATGCCTATTAGTTGAAGATCATTGCCATCATTTTACACTACATAGACAAAATCTAATGTGTTTACAAGTTGAGTCCCCCTATCATCTCTGCCTAGGTTGTGCACAATACTAAAATGTGAAATGATACTTGATTCCTGGAGCATTTAATATCCAATGCTTATTTGTATGAAATATTCAAAACTGTTCATGAATGGCTGCAATAATACATAGTCTTATAATTCATTTTCAAAGTCAAGTAGGCATATTAGATTTCAAATATGTGATTATACTGGCAAAATTGGGAAGAAGTGGAATAATAAAATAAGGAATAACAGTTCTTGCTGGCAAGCACACTAATGACCCTATAGCCCATTAAGAATGAGAATTGTTCTACTGATCAGACTAAATAAAGTAAATAAATAATTAAATCTCTTGAAGACAAAATTACAAATCGGCCCCTACACCCTAATCAAATTACGTTTCTATTAATGTCCCTCCTCTAGAATCTAACTTGCACTTTTCGGTTCACAATCTGTTTGACAAAATTATTTTCAGTTACATATCAGGTCACCCTACCAAACATCTTTGCTAAAACGTACTGTATGTAGGTCTGTCTGCAGCCTTTTAGTTGTCACAGTCTAAATTCCAATCACCAAATGAGGGGACTAATGCAAGTGGATTAAATCGACTTTAGTACATGCTGTCAAAAGGCTGCATTCTGCAATAGGGATTGTAGTATTAGCAACCTAAATTTGTTTACAACATTGTACATAAAACAGCGCTACCGTTCTACTCTTTTTAGTTTTCTAAACTCAACAGATCATTCTCTCGCTCCATTCAACTCCGCTCTAATCTTGAGGGGTGTTTCTAGGGATAATGTTAAAGGAATATAACAATTCCTATTATGTATTCAGTAACCAATTCAATTTAAATCACTCTGTCTGTTTCTAAGAATTTGTAAGATCCTTATTTGCATAAAATGGACAGAGACCAGTCTACCAAAATTAGCCAATAGCATTTATTCTCGAGCGCTGCTCATAGTACCATGTACCTCAGTTTATATATTACATATGACGTCATAGGTTTTAAAATGTCCCTCCTCCTCTCCGACCAGGACAAAGCATTCAAAAGCTTCAAAAGTTCATTCCAACTCACTAGCGCACATACATGACACACAATATATCTGGATTATCTCCTGAAGTCTCACCACAGTTTATTACCACTGAGCAGACAGTTCCAGTCCCCCTCAGATACGGAAAACCTGGAGGGGCTCCCGCTGTCTTATTTTATGTCCACAGAGTTATAGCCGGGTCGGTTCAAACATAGGTTAATGATACTCTTTGCTTACTTTAGACACACACACATGCATTCTATCCAACCTAGTTGGAGCGATGTTTATTATTTTTAATTACTCCTTATTCATGCTACATAACCTCTAATCCCTAATGGTTAAGTTTCTGAGTAGAATTATTTAATCATTGATGTTAAACCTTGATAAAAATATCTTAACAGATAGCCCCCTTTTTTTCAATTTTCACCTAAAATGGCATACCAAATCTAACTGCCTGTAGCTCAGGCCCTGAAGCAAGGATATGCATATTCTTTGTACCATTTTAAAGGAAACACTTTGAAGTTTGTGAAAAGGTGAATTGAATGTAGGAGAATATATCACAATAGATCTGGTAGAAGAAAATACAAAGAAAAAAAACAACCAGATGTTTTCTACCACCATCTTTGTAATGCAAGAGAAAGGTCCCAGTTCTAGCCATCACTCTGGTTGTAATTCCGATGGTGTCCACGAGATGGCAGCAGTGTATGTGCAAAGTTTCAGACAGATAACTTGAAGTATGAGCGAACTTCGTGACATTTAGTGTGAAGTCACCCAGGTACATTTGATCAAATCGTGAAGGAGACATTTGCATTCATATTAAATTTTTCTGCAAGAATATCGTCAAATCTGTACACTTGGACTTTAATTTAGCTTTTCCATTATTAGTAGCCATATTATAAGTTCAACATTTGCAAAACAACCAGTTTTCATAACTTCATAACTCTGAATATTCTTAGAACTTTTGTCCAAAAGGAAAAAGCATGCTGTCGCAAAAGGTTGGCACCTACATTTTGCGACAGGTACAGGGTTTCTGGATACTCCCGTAAAGCCCAGCTCATTGGCTATCTAGCTAGCTTTGTTTGACCACGATTGGTGCTTATTTGACGAAGATACAGTTGATTAAATGAAGACCGGCTGCGTCATCGGCGTGCCATGAAGGCGTCGCTCTCTGAACAACTTTGGTGTCCTATCGGATATACTACACACCTAATGATATAGTGAAGTCAGGTTACATTCTAGGATCTCTGAGGAATACATACAAATGTGATTTGACTGGTTGAAACAACTTTTAGGGTTAGATTTTCACAGATTCCTTTCTTTGCAAATAGAATAAGTGGAAATACAAAATCGATCGTGCATGCTATATGGACCTTTTTAGGATATGAAAAGGGATTTTATCTAACAAAACGACACTTCATGTTATCTCTGGGACCCCTTGGATGATAAATCAGAGCAAGATTTCCGAATATAAGTACACATTTCACCTTCAGAGGTGAATTTATCAAACCTTTCGTGCTGAAAAAAAGTGTTTTGTTGTTAGGAGCTCGCCCCAAAACAATAGCATGGCATTTTTTCACAGTAATAGCTACTGTAAATTGGACAGTGCAGTTATATTAATAAGAATTTAAGCTTTCAGACAATATAAGACACTTATATGTACCGACATTTGTTGTTTCTCGAAAATCTGCGATCGTGACACAAGGCGCTGCATGATTTACAACTGTCCGGTTGACGGGACGCCGATCCCTAAGAAGTAAAAAAAAACATGCACCCATTCCCTTTGATACCTTACATAACTAGACCAATCATTTTCTTCAATGTGCTGCGATTTACAGTACTGCGGAAAGACAAGACAATGATAGAGGTTCAGCTCATGATGTTAAATTGTAGGTGCAGATGCTCCGATTTTCAAAACGATTTGGAGCACAGTTGAAAAGTTAACGTGCTGACTATTCAACGGACTAATTAGAAAAATAAAAGCATTGCTTTTCAATGCGTGAGAATCATTGCGCTGGCTTGCTTTTGCCATGACCATCTTTCTAGCCCTGCTATTTTTATTTATTTATTTCACCTTTATTTAACCAGGTAGGCAAGTTGAGAACAAGTTCTCATTTACAATTGCGACCTGGCCAAGATAAAGCAAAGCAGTTCAACACATACAACGACACAGAGTTACACATGGAGTAAAACAAACATACAGTCAATAATACAGTATAAACAAGTCTATATACGATGTGAGCAAATGAGGTGAGATAAGGGAGGTAAAGGCAAAAAGGCCATGGTGGCAAAGTAAATACAATATAGCAAGTAAAACACTGGAATGGTAGATTTGCAGTGGAAGAATGTGCAAAGTAGAAATAAAAATAATGGGGTGCGAAGGAGCAAAATAAATAAATACAGTAGGGAAAGAGGTAGTTGTTTGGGCTAAATTATAGGTGGGCTATGTACAGGTGCAGTAATCTGTGAGCTGCTCTGACAGTTGGTGCTTAAAGCTAGTGAGGGAGATAAGTGTTTCCAGTTTCAGAGATTTTTGTAGTTCGTTCCAGTCATTGGCAGCAGAGAACTGGAAGGAGAGGCGGCCAAAGAAATAATTGGTTTTGGGGGTGACTAGAGAGATATACCTGCTGGAGCGTGTGCTACAGATGGGAGATGCTATGGTGACCAGCGAGCTGAGATAAGGTGGGACTTTACCTAGCAGGGTCTTGTAGATGACATGGAGCCAGTGGGTTTGGCGACGAGTATGAAGCGAGGGCCAGCCAACGAGAGCGTACAGGTCGCAATGGTGGGTAGTATATGGGGCTTTGGTGACAAAACGGATTGCACTGTGATAGACTGCATCCAATTTGTTGAGTAGGGTATTGGAGGCTATTTTGTAAATGTCATCGCCAAAGTCGAGGATTGGTAGGATGGTCAGTTTTACAAGGGTATGTTTGGCAGCATGAGTGAAGGATGCTTTGTTGCGAAATAGGAAGCCAATTCTAGATTTAACTTTGGATTGGAGATGTTTGATATGGGTCTGGAAGGAGAGTTTACAGTCTAACCAGACACCCAGATATTTGTAGTTGTCCACGTATTCTAAGTCAGAGCCGTCCAGAGTAGTGATGTTGGACAGGCGGGCAGGTGCAGGCAGCGATGGGTTGAAGAGCATGCATTTAGTTTTACTTGTATTTAAGAGCAATTGGAGGCCACGAAAGGAGAGTTGTATGGCATTGAAGCTCGCCTGGAGTGTCCAAAGAAGGGCCAGAAGTATACAGAATGGTGTCGTCTGCGTAGAGGTGGATCAGAGACTCACCAGCAGCAAGAGCGACATCATTGATGTATACAGAAAAGAGAGTCGGTCCAAGAATTGAACCCTGTGGCACCCCCATAGAGACTGCCAGAGGTCCGGACAGCAGACCCTCCGATTTGACACACTGAACTCTATCAGAGAAGTAGTTGGTGAACCAGGCGAGGCAATCATTTGAGAAACCAAGGCTGTCGAGTCTGCCAATGAGGATGTGGTGATTGACAGAGTCGAAAGCCTTGGCCAGATCAATGAATACGGCTGCACAGTAATGTTTCTTATCGATGGCGGTTAAGATATCGTTTAGGAGCTTGAGCGTGGCTGAGGTGCACCAATGACCGGCTCTGAAACCAGATTGCATAGCAGAGAAGGTATGGTGAGATTTGAAATGGTCGGTAATCTGTTTGTTGACTTGGCTTTCGAAGACCGGGGGTAGGATAGGATAGGTCGCAGGGTAGGATAGATATAGGTCTGTAGCAGTTTGGGTCAAGAGTGTCCCCCCCTTTGAAGAGGGGGATGACCGCAGCTGCTTTCCAATCTTTGGGAATCTCAGACGACACGAAAGAGAGGTTGAACAGGCTAGTAATAGGGGTGGCAACAATTTCGGCAGATCATTTTAGACAGAAGGGGCTCCAGATTGTCTAGCCCGGCTGATTTGTAGGGGTCCAGATTTTGCAGCTCTTTCAGAACATCAGCTGACTGGATTTGGGAGAAGGAGAAATGGGGAAGGCTTGGGCGAGTTGCTGTGGGGGGTGCAGTGCTGTTGACCGGGGTAGGAGTAGCCAGGTGGAAAGCATGGCCAGCCGTAGAAAAATGCTTATTGAAATTCTCAATTATAGTGGTTTTATCAGTGGTGACAGTATTTCCTATCTTCAGTGCAGTGGGCAGCTGGGAGGAGGTGTTTTTATTCTCCATGGACTTTACAGTGTCCCAGAACTTTTTTGAGTTAGTGTTGCAGGAAGAAAATTTCTGCTTGAAAAAGCTAGCCTTGGCTTTTCTAACTGCCTGTGTATAATGGTTTCTAGCTTCCCTGAACAGCTGCATATCACGGGGGCTGTTCGATGCTAATGCAGAACGCCATAGGATGTTTTTGTGTTGGTTAAGGGCAGTCAGGTCTGTGGAGAACCAAGGGCTATATCTGTTCCTGGTTCTACATTTCTTGAATGGGGCATGCTTATTTAAGATGGTTAGGAAGGCATTTAAAAAAAATAACCAGGCATTCTCTACTGACGGGATGAGATCAATATCCTTCCAGGAGCAATTATTAGGAAATGGAAGACCACTGATAATCTCCCTCGATCTGGGGCTCCACGCAAGATCTCACCCCGTGGGGGTCAACATGATCACAAGAACGGTGAGCAAAAATCCCAGAACCACACGGGGGGACCTAGTGAATGACCTGCAGAGAGCTGGGACCAAAGTAAGAATGTCATCAGTAACACACTACGCCGCCAGGGACTCAAATCCTGCAGTGCCAGACGTGTCCCCCTGCTTAAGCCAGTACATGTCCAGGCCCGTCTGAAGTTTGCTAGAGAGCATTTGGATGATCCAGAAGAAGATTGGGAGTATGTCATATGGTCAGATGAAACCAAAATATAACTTTTTGGTAAAAACTCAACTCGTCGTGTTTGGAGGACAAAGAATGCTGAGTTGCATCCAAAGAACACCATACCTACTGTGAAGCATGGGGGTGGAAACATCATGCTTTGGGGCTGTAAAGGGACCAGGACGACTGATCCGTGTAAAGGAAAGAATGAATGGGGCCATGTATCGTGAGATTTTGAGTGAAAACCTCCTTCCATCAGGAAGGGCATTGAAGATCAAATGTGGCTGGGTCTTTCAGCATGGCAATGATCCCAAACACACCGCCCGGGCAACGAAGGAGTGGCTTCGTAAGAAGCATTTCAAGGTCCTGGAGTGGCCTAGCCCGTCCCCATAGAAAATCTTTAGAGGTAGTTGAAAGTCCGTGTTGCCCAGCAACAGCCCCAAAACATCACTGCTCTAGAGGAGATCTGCATGGAGGAATGGGCCAAAATACCAGCAACAGTGTGTGAAAACCTTGTGAAGACTTACAGAAAACGTTTGACCTCTGTCATTGCCAAACAAAGTATTGAGATAAACTTTTGTTATTGACCAAATACTTATTTTCCACCATAATTTGCAAATATATTCATTAAAAATCCTACAATGTGATTTTCTGGATTTTTTCTTCTCATTTTGTCTGTCATAGTTGAAGTGTACCTATGATGACAATTACAGGCCTCTCTCATCTTTTTAATTGGGAGAACTTGCACAATTGGTGGCTGACTAAATACTTTTTTGCCCCACTGTATATATACGGGACACAACAAGACTAGGACAAAAGACGTCTGAACTGCTATGCCATCTTGGAACCGACTGGTATGACGGTTTATACGTCCCTCGTCTAAACGCAGCATTAGGCTATTTGATGTCTCGTTTTTTTTAAAGTGTATAAATAGCAGCCAAATATGGTATACAGCAATTGATTGTAGGCCTACACTGCATAATGAAACACTCCCTAGTAAATTAGTGTTGCAGCCCACCAGTGTTATGAGGGTGGACTGATTGTATCCTATTATTGAGCATTAATAGACTGGTTTTACGACAACTTTCTATCCAAGCTGGGAGAGAGCGCGAACTCTGACCTTGCAGGTATCTAGTGAAACTGCATTATGCCAGTGTGCCCTAGAACGGTGGTATCCATACTTTGTGGGGTACTGTACCACTAAAACCCTTTGACCTGACTGAAGTACCCCCTCAAGTACGTGCAACCGGCATGATTACTAAATTAGATGTTAAAAAATAACAAATGACACACCCAGTCGAGTTTGGCAGACTTGTTTTCAATGTCAGGGAAGTAGAAATTGTACTCAATGATTTTGGATAAATGTGAGCTCACTATTTGCACCATATGAGCTCTTTCAACATCACTTGTAGAATTATAGCCCACTGTAGGTGTCAAGCTGCTGAAAACAACTTATATCCCCATCTTCACATTTCCACTCCCAAAGTTTGATCTTCTTAATGAATCAACACACTTTGTCATACATGTTTAGAATGTGTGTCTAACTTGCAGAGTTAGATTCAGGTTGTTCAGTTTGATAAACACATCAGCAAGATAGGCATGGCGGGCACCCAAGTCTATGTCCTTGATCACAGCCACAAGAGGGTGTGTGAGTGCTCAGACAGAAAATCATTACTTCAGATCGCAGCTCAAAAAGCCTCTGTAGCGTTTTTCTACTAGATAGCCAACTGCCGTCCGTGTTAAGCAGTAGCTGCTGGTGCTCAGTCCCACTGTCATCACAGAGCTTTTCAAACAGTAGGTGATTCAGAGGCCTGGATTTAATGGCAATTAAAATCCTTTCACTCTCCCAGGTGTGCACACGAACACAGGATTTCCAATCCAGATTGTGCTCTGAGAAAAAGCTGTCAATAATGTGAAACACATCCTCACCTGTAGTTCTCCCCGTTAGATTCTTGCATAACAGAAAGTGATCATTAATTTCCAAAATGTCTCTGTATCGCACAAACGGAATGAACTGGGCTTCCTTACTGACATCAGTCGATTTGTTCAACAACTGCAGAGAAAATGGACCGGTTTTATAATTTTTTTCCAGAGAAAAATAACATGCATTTTATAATTTTACCGCAAGAAATGCATCATTCTGCAGGAGTTCATATTCTTTTAGGCTACATGTGAGAGGTTCTAGGCCTACCTGCAGTCAGTGTCCAGATTTCAGTTACTATTCCATTTGAATTTAAATTAGGAATATTATGTTTATTCATAGTTGCAGGGATACTTGTGAGAGGGATATCAAAGGTGCATGTAAACAGCTTAGGCAGGATATGTGGAAGATTTTTCCAAACTATCTGGAACATTTTTCCAAACTCAGTCCTGGGGCCCATCCTATGTGCACGTTTGGTTTTTGCCCTAGCACTACACATCTGATTCAAATAATCAAATCTTGATGATGAGTTGGTTATGAGTCAGCTGTGTAGTGCTAGAGCAAAAACCTAGCTTTCTATACATATGGAAATTAAAAAGGTTTATGAATTACTTTTTGGAGGGTTACTGCCAAAATAAAATATTAAAGAAAAGAAAATAGACTTCAATGACTGAGCTCGCTTCTTGACACAATGCTAGCTTACCCCGTGCAGCCAGTTGCATCAATGTATCGGAGGCAACACTGTACAGCTGGCAACCGGCCTGCCACAAGGAGCCGCTAGACAAGAAAAACCCAGCCAGCCAAACCCTCCCTAACCTGGACGACGCTGGGCCAATTGTGCGCCGCCTCATGGGTCTCCCCGTCACTGCCGGCTGTGACACGGCCTGGGATCAAACCTAGGGCTGTAGTGACGCCTCAAGCACTGTGATGCAGTGCCATAGACCGCTGGGTGGTTCGAACCCTGAATGCTGATTGGCTGACAGCCGTGGTATACCACGGGTATGACAAAACATTTATTTTTACTGCTCTAAATAAGTTAGTAACCAGTTTATAATAGCAATAAGGCACCTCAGGGGTGTGTTGTTGGCTAGCTCCTCTGAACAACAATGTCTTAATTAACAAGCAAGCACACTTTCTATGCCAGGCGAAATCGTGCCTCATTCGCTCATTGTTATGGATGTATCCAAATAAATGTCGCTAGTAAACAGGTTTGCACTGTTTGACGTTACTGTACGTTAGCTGTAGTTGGATAGCAAGCAAGAGATAAGGCTGGCAACGGAACATTTAGAACGAACGACTGGGTCGCGTCCATAGATACAGAACAAAAATACTGAACGACTGGGTCGCGTCTCTGGCAACCAAACCAGTAGAACGAATGATCAGCCTGCTTGGGTAGCACAATCCTAGATTTGTTTCGGGACTATATCTTGTGGAATAAAAATAAACGTTTAATGAAAATATGTCAATCATTCTTTGAATATGTTGGTAACCCGTTGTATAAAAGGGATAATGCCCTCAAAGACGGTGTTTGGATGATATATTGGCACGGTTTGCCGGCCAAGACAAACACCCGTGCCAATATGTAACAGTATAACTTTAGTCCGTTCCCTCGCCCCTACCCGGGCTCGAACCAGGGACCCTCTGCACACAGACAACAGTCACCCAGGAAGCATCGTTACCCATCGCTATTAGCGCGCACCACCGCTAACTAGCTAGCCATTATCACTTAAAATGAGTCCTTGTACATATGGTTTGTTAAACTTTGAAATCAATGGTCTTTGTTTGGCATACATTTTTTGTGAAAAATCTAGTCTCAGCACAATTCCGTTACCATGAAATTGCCCATGTGCAGAAAAATAATCAGCCTCTGTGGATAATTTCCTCTTAATGTATTTTTCATGTCAACCAGGCACATCTTTTCAAAGAAACACAATTTATTTCAAACTCTAGTTGAGTAAAATAAATCGTTTTGTTCTGGTCAAAGTCATACAGAAAATTGCGGTAAACAGCGCAACACCCAGGCAGAAAAATGTTCTATTCACAACCAGGCCCATCTCTTCAAAAAAACACACGTTTATTCCATCTCCATTTGATCAAAATAAGTAGTTTTGTTGTGATCACATGAAAATCCTAACAATTAAGGTGAAGTGCGCCACAGTCAGGCAGAAAATTCAGAATATTCTATTATACAGTGAGAACAAAAAGTTTCCCTGGCTGCTATATGGCTGTTACTTAGACATACTATAACAGTACATTTATAGATGGCATTCACTGATATAAACCTGTCTCCAATATAATCGAATAGTTTACACAGATTCACCGCAGACCTTTGACAATTAAATCTCAGTATGAAAAGGCATAACATGGTCTGTTTTGTCAACAAGCTCAACCAGATGATCCCAATAAATGGTATGTTCTGTTATCTGGGACAAGTTGATTCCCAATTTACTACTCAAAGATATTTTACTTATTTAGTCAAATACGAAATTAACTGCAGGTAAACTGGTCTCAACTATATTAGCATAACTAATATATAATATGTATATATATATATATATATTTATATATATATATATTTATTATATATAAAAACTCAGGAAATATATATTAGATTTAGGACAGACACTTAAAAACCTTGTTTCTTATGATGATTCTTTTTACTGTCCTTTTGGTGTTTCAATGCGGCAAAATCAATATTTTATCTATCTATCTATATATATATATATATATATATATATATATATATATATATATATATATATATATATATATATATATATGTATATTTATGTATATATAGCTGAAGGTGTTCCAAACGTGTCCAGTGCATCATGCC
The DNA here is from genome assembly GCF_045791955.1 of Oncorhynchus clarkii lewisi. NCBI lineage: Eukaryota > Metazoa > Chordata > Actinopteri > Salmoniformes > Salmonidae > Oncorhynchus > Oncorhynchus clarkii. The sequence goes on along the minus strand of NC_092148.1, from coordinate 78,793,169 downwards.
TAGCTCTGCCCACTGGGGCGTGGCTTACGGACCACTCTTTGAAATAAATGCTTGTGTTGTCTTAATAATACCAACGTCTCGAGTTATCATCACACCGGTTCTGTTGCTTTGACACTTGACTATGCCATTAAAAACGGAATCATGCAAATAATATATATTAGGTCTATGTGGGTGAAACGTCTATTAGTTTTAGGATGTATTTTATTCCTCAGCTATATATCATTGATTTTGAGGAATGAAACCGACAAAAAGACAGATGAGAGGCCTACTGAGGCCCAAACTATTGATATTGATAGAAGATTTTCTGACTTGGAAAGCAACATCAACAAAGTCTGTGAGTAAGTCAACTTTCTTGAATGTTGATTCAATTCAAGATGTGCCTTTTGGATAACGTATAAACTCAAGAAAATAATTTGGTTACACTTTATAGGGAACACATGACATGTCTTTATTTATATTCTAGAACACTGCTGTGCGGACGTATAGGTTTACACGTTTTCGGCGCTAAATTCTTTAGTTCCACATTGAGACGGGGTGGGTTTGTAAATGCATCAGTTATTCTGCGCTCTGGCACTCAGACGAGCGTGCTCTAAAATTGGAGTAGATGGCCAGAGTGAATTTACGAACGCACCCTAAATCTGTTTCTTGTGTCGCTTGCTCTTTATTAAATAATAGTTAGGAAACTCTCGTCACGAAAGCGCATTGTTTATTTGTTTCGAGCGTGTGCTTCCCCAAAGGCTATAGGTAGTAAATACTTTTTACAAAATGTATATATTGCTGTTTTACAAGTATCATCATTTACTGTGCCTACGCCTAACCAAGTGTCGAAGAAATGTTTGTTTGGAAATTTCCGTAGGCTTTCTGTTCCACAAGACATGCGGTCATTTACCGTTGTCTCTACTCAAGTGACTCGTTGTTTCGGTGCACAGATTCATGGCAACATTCACGAGATGGAAGTGCTATTTATTTCGTTAAATTAATGTTTTCCTTTGTTCATATTTCCCGCGTTGTGTCATAGCTACTTGTCTGTCATTCTGGTTGTGCGTAATAGGAGTGCGCATAGAAATAAGATACGTGGCCTGCACGCCAGGCTTTGGAGTCTATTTATGAATGGTGATGAAATGTAATGACTATGTCTGATTAACTAGAATTTGCTAATGTAACAATGGATGTGGAAATTGACTTTTATGTCATAGAACCAGTTTATTGGTTGTAATTGCCAATTGCGGTCCTGGGAGAGACCAAGGGGCTTATAAACTCAGCAAAAAAAGAAACATCCCTTTTTCAGCACCCTGTCTTTCAAAGATAATTCGTAAAAATCCAAATAACTAAACAGATCTTCATTGTAAAGGGTTTAAATACTGTTTCCCATGTTTGTTCAATGAACCATAAACAATTACTGAACATGCACCTGTGGAAAGGTCTTAAGACACTAACATCTTACAGACGGTAGGCGATTAATGTCCCAGTTATGAAAACTTAGGACACTAAAGATGCCTTTCTACTGACTCTGGAAAAACACCAAAAGAAAGATGCCCAGGGTCCCTGCTCATCTGTGTGAACGTGTCTTAGGCATGCTGCAAGGAGGCATGAGGACTGCAGATGTGGCCAGGGCAATAAATTGCAATGTCCTACTGTGAGACAGGACAGACATCTGATAGTCCTCGCAGTGACCGACCACGTGTAACAACACCTGCACAGGATCGGTACATCCGAAACTCACACCTGCGGGACAGGTACAAGATGGCATCAACAACAGCCCAAGTTACATCAGGAATGCACAATCCCCCCCCCCCCCCCTCCCCCATAAAGATCTACACAACCTACTCTGCATTTTCAAAGTGAAAGAAAATGATAGAAAATGTTCCAAAAATATGTGTTGCTTGCGTATGTCTTTACACCCCAGAGTTAATACTTAACACTGCTGTAAACCTTTGGCGGCCATTACAGTTGTGAAACATTTTGAATAAAATTCTACTGATCGAACTCATAGGGCAAAATATACCGCAATAAGTTTTATATAAATAATGACATACTTATTTATTCATAGTTCAATTATTTATGAATACATATTCATGAGTTATTAAAGTGTGACTTTTTGTTATTAATTTACATGTCTAATTCACTTAAACGTGTGACTGCTTTTAATATGCATTGATTGGAAGACTATGCTATTATCTGTCACGCACTGGCAGATTAAATATGTGTATGTATGATGAAGATATTCTGACAACTTTTTTATTTTTCACAATTCAAATTAAGAGCTATTTCTGTCTTAAATTGGGATAAAACCACCAACACTTTATTTTATTCATCTCAGACGATTTGTTCAAAAACTTTGAACAAAAGCAGGATGCCATTCAGAAAATGCTTGTGGATGAGAGAGAGAGATTTAAAGACCAGAAAGGTGTGGCAGCTCCGGTCAAATCTCAGAGAGGACAAGATGAACAGAAGCTCAAGGCCCAGCAATCTCCATTGTTTCAGGGCTGGGGAGAGAATCTATCGGATGAGGATCAGGAGGAGGCACAGGCTTTGTTTGAGAAATATGGCTACAATGTTTTCCTCAGCGATCGTCTGCCTCTCAACCGAGAGCTACCAGAGACACGTGAATCCAAGTAAAGTAACGATTCTCTGGCGCTGTTTTTCCCTCACCCTTTTAAGGTTTCTCTCCCTCACTCACACTATCGCTTGTCTGTTGTTACATTCCTTCTTTCATGCACGTAATGATTATTCAGCTGTAAACCAGAAAGGAATAATAATGTACAGAATCTATCTTCAATGGGAAGGCGATGTGGCTACAGTTTTGCATGTTACTGAACTTCAAGATCAAGACAGAATTTGTATGAAAGGATTACTTCAGGATTTTGGCAATGAAGCCCTTTATCTACATCCCCAGAGTCGGATGAACTCATGGATACCATTTTTGTGTGTCTGCATGCAGTTTGAAGGAAGTTGATAACTAGCGCTAGTTAGCGTTGGGCTGCAAATCTACCTCTTACTTCCTTCATACTGGATGCAGAAACATAAATGGTGTCCATGAGTTCATCGGACTCTGGGGAAGTAGATCAAGAGTTTCATTGCCAAAATCCTGATGTATCCCTTTTTAACATACCTATGAGAGGAGTGTAACTGATGGTTAGTTTCCTTCAACAGATGTTTGCAGAAGAGATACCCCACGGACCTTCCTAGTATTGCTGTGGTATTGATCTACCTGGACGAGGCCCTGTCTATCATTAAACGGGCCATCCGCAGCATCATCGACCGAACCCCTGAACACCTGCTGAGAGAAATCATTCTGGTGGACGACCACAGCTCCAATGGTACGTCTCACCAAACTATACTGACAGCTTTTGTATGATAATATTAATTTACTACCCTTTTTTTTTTACCCAATCAGATGATCTGAAGGGGGACCTGGATGTCTATGTCAAATCCATTGAGGCGCAGAATCCTTTGTTTCGCATGGTCAGAGTGAGACATATTGAATCACTGGGTTTAACTCAAGCTCGCATCTCTGGGTGGAGAGCTGCTACTGCGGATGTGGTTGCCATTCTAGACGCTCACATTGAGGTCCACAAGGAGTGGTAAGAGTATTTAGGAATGTACAGTGTCTCTGAAATAGCTACTGTGCTAGTAGTTGCCATATTGCACATCATGTTAAATATCTGTATAACTTGTCCCTCACCTTGTACAGTTCAGCCAAGTCTTTGAACTATAGGAACAGGGCCAGTGTGTTGTTTTCCATGACTCTGCTCTCTGTGCTTGCAGGGCGGAGCCTCTGTTGACTCGTATCAAGGCAGACCGGACAGTGGTGGTCTCCCCTGTGTTTGACAGGGTGAATTACTACGACCTGGATGTTGTCCATTACGTCCCAGCGGCCCATGCTTTTGACTGGGCTCTATGGTGTATGTATGAGTCCTTCAGGCCGGAGTGGTACCATCTCAACGACACGTCATTGCCAGGAAAGTAAGTTGACCAGGCAAATGGAATCACTCATACTGTCAAACCCACATCTTTGTGGTTGTGGTGGTGACAGCGAGTATAGTGTTTATTTTAACGCTTTGTCTCTGTCATCAGGAGTCCCTCTGTCATGGGAATCATGGTGGTGGACAGGAAATTCCTGGGTGAAATCGGTGCCCTAGATGGTGGAATGAAAGTGTATGGAGGCGAAAATGTCGAGCTAGGTGTGCGGGTGAGAAGCAACAATATTATACACCATTATTTTTTTTACCAGATTCTGTGAACATCTGATATTTTCGATAACATTGTTTTCTGTGGTCATTAAATGGTGTCAATGTCTTCCACAAATAATGTAAATGTTTCAGGTGTGGCTGTGTGGAGGAAGCATAGAGGTAGTGCCTTGTTCTAAGATCGCCCACATTGAGAGGAACCACAAGCCTTACGCACCTGACCTGAGCATGTCCATGAAGAGGAATGCACTGAGGGCAGCAGAGATCTGGATGGATGAGTACAAACATAATGTCAATATTGCCTGGAACATTCCAATTAAGGTATGAGCTTATGATAACATAAAAAAAAATGTTTACCCATGAATTCTACCTTCATGAGACTCATAAAACGGACGTTTTGCAAGCTTTTGATTTATTACATATGTTGATAATACAAGAGTTTTGCGGGATACAACAAATAATCCATAATCACACTCTCAACAATAGGATCATGGAATAGATATCGGTGATGTGTCAGAGAGAAAGGAGCTCAGAGAAAAGCTGAAATGTAAGCCCTTCAAGTGGTACCTGGAAAATATTTATCCTCAGTTGGACACATGGGACAATATACTGGCCTATGGAGGGGTATGTTTTTTACAGTACTTTTGTGTGTGGTTTTAAACTAGTTTTTAAATTGAAGGTTTGAATGCCTGGCTATTTATCCACATGTTTGATAAAGTATGTCATCCCTTGCTTAATATTTGACCCTTCTACTTGTAGATGAAGAACTTGGATGCAAACATATGTATAGATCAAGGACTTTTTCCTGGTCATACACCTATAGCCTTCGACTGCTTCAACTATGGCCCACAGGTAACTCATTACAATACTGTCTCCTACTGTTACAGTTAATTAACTTTGCTCTGTATTCAAGGAAAAATCTAATGTCCTATCTTTATTTGTTTGATCGTTCAGCACACATACTACCACAGTAATGGGGAGCTTTACGTTGGTGGCCTAAAGTCCCACAAGTACAATGACAACAGGTGTTTGGCTGACAGTGGAGAAGACACTTTTCCTGATCTGTACGACTGTAACGAGGCCGTGCAGAAGGGCATGGGCATTCACTGGGACTTCACGCAGGTGCATATCACAGTTGACACTGAACTCAATACACTCCTAATACGTATATAGGCAGTTCTTTCCTATACTGTATGCACCCCTAAATTATTTCCTTTTTGCCAAAGAGGTCCACTGTTTAAAATCATTAAAATATGTATACTTTTCCAGGGCAAGGAACTCAAGAACAGACAAACAAAAAGATGCTTAGAAATACAAAACCAGAAACTTGTGGTCCAGAAATGCACTGGCCAGAAATGGGAAATCCAAAACATCATCAAGCCCTTCTAATGGACCAGCATAGAGGAGATTCATGTTTGCCTCTAGACTAAACCACATTTTATGTTTGCTATTCTGTTCTATGGGTCACGTTGGACTACTAACCTAAATGTGGCATATGCCTATGCATTGATATAACAGTGCTTATTTAATTTTGTTGAAAGGGAAATGTGCCTTTCTGTCCTTGATTTGGATTGCCATAAATAAAATTAGTTGTAAAAAAAAAATATTGTTGTAGTCAAAATGTCTGTCTGCAAGACTGATCAATCCATGCATGCTGAGACAGAAGAGGGATATATATATATATATATATATATATATATAATGCTATGTTCATAACCAAGAGGGAAGATGGTATTTACCATATACATTTTAGTCCCTTTAGCAGACGCTTATATCCAGAGCGACTTCCATGAGCAATTAACCTGTGAAACATCCACTTGAACGCCCCTCGAACTGGTAATTACTAGTCTATAGTCCCTGAGCTCCGACTTCGCCCACATGCTGACCTCACCACTTTAGGAAATTACCTCTAACAGCATATTCGGCAGTTTAACAAAACATTCTTAATATTATTTTGTTCACAAGCATGATGGCTGCACGTTTAGTTCATGGGAGACCGACACAGCTTGTTGGCCATTAGCCAATCGGATTTCTTCAACGAGTTCAATGCACATGAATGCATTCAACTGGCATTCAACCTCTCCCACTTGGTTGTGAACAGCAGCATAGGTATCCGAATGTCGGGTAGCTTAGCAACGGATATGTTTGCAGAGTGCATTCTAGCCCTGGTCATTTGATTCTCACCACAGCGAGACTAAGGGAAGATTGGAAAATGTACAATGCTGAATTACTTTCGGACCGCATTGCTGCGGCTAGTTTGGAGAGGAGGCGTAATCGAGAGATGCAACGTCAAGATAGGATTTTCAATGCTAAAGTTAGAACGATTGGGGTAAGTTTCTGTCTTCTCCAGCAATTGGCGTTTCGTTGTTGTATGGTCATATGAGGGTCGAATTTGGTCAACAAGAAATGTAATGGCTTATTTGCAGGTAGGCAAGTTGAGAACAAGTTATCATTTACAACTGCGACCTGGCCAAGATAAAGCAAAGCAGTTCGACACATAACAACACAGAGTTACACATGGAGTAAAACAAACAGTCAATAATACAGTAGAAAAATAAGTCTATATACAATGCGAGCAAACGAGGTGAGAAGGGAGGTAAAGGCAATAAATAGGCCATGGTGGCGAAGTAAATACAATATAGCAATTTAAAACACTGGAATGGTAGATTTGACAGATGAGTGTGCAAAGTAGAAATACTGGGGTGCAAATCAAATCAATTTATATAGCCCTTTGTACATCAGCTGATATCTCAAAGTGCTGTACAGAAACCCAGCCTAAAACCCCAAACAACAAGCAATGCAGGTGTAGAAGCACGGTGGCTAGGAAAAACTCCCTAGAAAGGCCAAAACCTAGGAAGAAACCTAGAGAGGAACCAGACTATGTGGGATGGCCAGTCCTCTTCTGGCTGTGCCGGGTGGAGATTATAACAGAACATGGCCAAGATGTTCAAATGTTCATAAATGACCAGCATGGTCAAATAACAATAATCACAGGCAGAACAGTTGAAACTGGAGCAGCAGCACGGCCAGGTGGACTGGGGACAGCAAGGAGTCATCATGTCAGTTAGTCCTGAGGCATGGTCTTAGGGCTTCAGGTCCTCCGAGAGAGAGAAAGAAAGAAAGAGAGAATTAGAGAGGGCACACTTAAATTCACACAGGACACTGAATAGGACAGGAGAAGTACTCCAGATATAACAAACTGACCCTAGCCCCCCGACACAAACTACTGCAGCATAAATACTGGAGGCTGAGACAGGAGGGGTCAGGAGACCCTGTGGCCCCATCCGAGGACACCCCCGGACAGGGCCAAACAGGAAGGATATAACCCCACCCACTTTGCCAAAGCACAGCCCCCACACCACTAGGGAGGTAAAGGAGCTAAATAAATACAGTAGGGGAAGAGGTAGTTGTTTGGGCTATTTATAGAGGGGCTATGTACAGGTGCAGTGATCTGTGAGCTGCTTAAAGCTAGTGAGGGAGATAAGTGTTTCCAGTTTCAGAGATTTTTGTAGTTCCTTCCAGTCATTGGCAGCAGAGAACTGGAAGGTGAGGCAGCCAAAGGAGGAATTGGCTTTCGGGGTGACAAGTGAGATATACCTGCTGGAACGCATGCTACGGGTGGGTGCAGCTATGGTGACCAGCAAGAAGCGATAAGGCTGGACTTTACCTAGCGGGTCTTGTAGATGACCTGGAGCCAGTGGGTTTGGCGATGAGTATAAAGCGAGGGCCAGTCAACGAGAGCGTACAGGTTGCAGTGGTGGGTGGGGCTTTGGTGACAAAACAGATGCCACTGTGATAGACTGCATCCAATTTGTTGAGTAAGGTGTTTGAGGCTATTTTGTAAATTACATCGTCGAGGATCGATAAGATGGTCAGTTTTACGAGGGTATGTTTGGCAGCATTGGTGAAGGATGCTTTGTTGCGAAATAGGAAGGCAATTCTAGATTTAACTTTGGATTGGAGATGTTTTCTGTGAGCCTGGAAGGAGAGATTACAGTCTAATCAGACACCAAGGTATTTGTAGTTGTCCACATATTCTAAGTCAGAACCGTCCAGAGTAGTGATGCTGGGCGGGCAGGTGCAGGCAGCGATTGGTTGAAGAGCATGCATTTAGTTTTACTTGTATTTAAGAGCAGTTGAAGGCCACGGAAGGAGAGTTGTATGGCATTGAAGCTCGTCTGGAGGGTTGTTAACACAGTGTCCAAAGAAGGGCCAGAGGTATACAGAATGGTGTCGTCTGCGTAGAGGTGGATCAGAGACTCACCAGCAGCAAGAGCGACATCATTGATGTATACAGAGAAGAGAGTCGGCCCAAGAATTGAACCCTGTGGCACCCCCATAGAGACTGCCAGAGGACCGGACAACAGGCCCTCAGATTTGACACACTGAACTCTATCAGAGAAGTAGTTGGTGAACCAGGCGAGGCAATCATTTGAGAAACCAAGGCTGTTGAGTCTGCCGATGAGGATGTGGTGATTGACAGAGTCGAAAGCCATCACAACACTCACGTTAATTCAGTTGTGAAGACATGTTTGTCACACTTTTCTGTTCCTCACAGATAGATAAAGAGGCTCTTGATTCCCAAGTGAATGAAAGAAAGAAAAAAGAACAGGCAGAGGCAGAGTCACTTAAAGCATATGGTAAGTGCAATAAAATACAGAATGGGAGTCCTGACAGCTCTATATAAGCTTCCATACATACAGTAAGCTTCAATGCAACTAAGGTTTTATTGATGTTAGCTGTTAGCTAGTGTCATATGTCTCTGGAATGCATGCTCTCTAGCTGCAGATGCAGTGCGCAACGACAAGGCCGCTTGTCTACTTGATCAATGCCAACTTAAGGATGAGCGTCTGCTGCAGGGAGCCATAGAGGACTTCCGATTGAACTTCCAGCCGCGGTGGAGTCGACGAGAGTATGACTTGAGCAACCCAGACAAAATTAGAGGTCAGGAGAAGATCCAGATGCTGCCGGGGCTGGTGGGTGAGGACCCAGACAGCCAGGGGAGGCTGAAGAAGCAGCAGGAGCAGCTCAGAGAGTGGTCCTTCCAGCAGCAGCATGAGTTGGCCACAGCGCGACACCAGCAGAGACAGGAAGGTAGGCTACAACCTGTCCTGATGCTAGACACTGATACACTCACTGCCTCCTCTCAAAATAATATCTGCCCCTGCCTCACCCTTGCAGAGCAGCAGTATGACCAGGACAGAGTGGACCTGGACAACAAAGCTCTCCAGCTCCAAACAATTGAGGAGGAGAGGAGAAGAACCGTAGCCCTCGCTACAAAGAATTTCAATTTGACAAAGGTGAGTCATATTTTACCTGGTGCTTAACCAGGTGTGGTTGTCACACTGACAAAGGTAAGTTATTAGGATTGATAGTACAATCTGGCACTGAATCTCACCATGTGTGGTGTGATTCCTGTGATTTGTATATGGGGGAACAGAATGTAATTCTGTCAACATGTCAACTGTGTGATATTTTGTTTGTCTGTTCCCAGGCAGCAGAGAATGCAGAGAAGCGGTGGAAGGAGTGGCAGCAGCAGGAGGAGGACAACAGGACAGACATCCTGAACCAGCTGCAGGGGGAGCTGCTGAGTGAGAGCCAGGAGCAGGGCATCAGTGTGCTGGGTCTGCCCCGCCTCAGTCCCAACAGCTACAAGGGTCTCGCAGACGAGCAGCTGCAGCACATCATCAACTGCCAGCAGCAACAGATAGATGAGAAGAGGGTACATCTACATTGTTTACCTTCAGCAGAGATGTTTTTATTGCAGTATGTTGCACTCTCTATCTTCTGAAAAAGGACCAAAAGCGAGAGTAGATCGCAACACCCATAAATAGTGTTAACCTTCTCTTCATGTTTGGTTGTGCAGAGAATTCAGGCGGAGCAGCAGCAGGAGGAGCTCCAGCAGGACCGGTTCCGTGTGGCCTCGGCTCGAACCGCCCTACTAATGGAGAGACAGCAGGCCCGCATCAACAAGCAGCTCCGTCGCACCCAGGATAACACCAACGCACAGCTGGCTGAGGCCCACCATGAACAGTAAGACACTTTCCATATGTTAAGGTTTAGACACATGGACGCAGCTGTATACCTTTCACTTTGTTTGATGTTGTACTGTTGGGCTTCATTACCATACAGCATCATTGTTTGTCACATTTTTTTGAAAATATTTTCTTTAACACTTCTGTGCTCAGAAATAATTCAATTGTGCAGAAGAACCTGATCAACAAGATTAGCACACTTAATGGACACACAAATGATCAACTAGGAGCTCAATTCAATCCATTTTGCGGAAAATCCGCGTTGTCGTTTGATTGAAATTTAAAGACAATGTTCCCTAGTTCAGAGACTGCATTCAGCGTTAAAATGTAAAGGTAATTTGCGATTGAGCAGACATATGCAATATTTACCGTGATATTCCGCGATACGGATTGAATCCAGCCCTAGAGCTTGTTGACCTGCCCATAGCATTGCATAGACGACATATCAAATGCCTACAGTTTTGTTCTTGATATCAGTTCTAGACCAATGCATTCTTCTCTTTTCAGGACAAAGTATTTGGAGAAGGTGTACACTAACATCCCAGATGACAGTTACTTCTCCCAGTTCAACACCAGCAGTCGATAAAGGATGACAGGGCCTTACTTACTATGCCATGCATTATTAGACTATTATGGAGAAATGTTTCTTGTATTAAACAGTGAAAATGTAGATAAATGATTTGTAACAAAAACGAACAAATCTGATGTTTTCCTTCCCTTAATTCAAAACTATTTCACAACTAAAAAAATACAATCAAAAAAGTCTTCATAGAAAAGTGTGTCTATGAATAAGGCATTGCCTACTGTTCTGCATGCATTTGTCATAACTTGTCCGTATAATTAATTAAATCTGTACAAAACAAATGCACATGTTCTCCATTAAAATCACATTACCAGCATAAAATGCTATTAAAGACTAGCTAGTCAGTTCATTCGGTGTAATCTTTTTCTCACTGTGCTCTATTACCATGTAGAGTCTCCTTGAATTCACAATTACAGTGCAAATACAATTCTCTGCAACTGAAATAATAATGATCAAATGCCTTTGTGTAAAAAAACAGCTTCCTTCATGACTCCTTGACTAGTGAACTCAACTTCTGTCAGGGGCCTCCATTTTGTAGGAGGTGACAGCAGTGTGGTCTCCTGATTGATTTCTTACAGGAGTGTTATACACACCCTATCCACGTGAGGGCGATATGAACTTGTTCTCTTTTTCCTTCTCAACCCTAATTTGCCAAACTGTCTACAGCATCATAGGCAAAGGAAAATACCAAAAATGATGTTTCAATAACACCTACATCCTTTCCCTTGTCTGAATTTTGAACAACATTTCCAAATATCATTCCCTTCCTATGGGGCACAAGTAACAGGCTCACAGACTGGGGTGATCCCACTGTCACAGTTAGCATCCGAATGACCACTCCTCTGCTCCAGCAGGACTCTATTGTGAGTTCTCTGAGACAAACTTGTCCCATTTTCTCTGCCACAAATCCAATGCTTTCTCCTTCAGCTGTGGCGACAGAGAGCTGTACCTGGAACATAAAAAAATGTGAAAGTCAGAATCCTTACCCTACCATACAATGGCATAAACGGTTGCAAGTAGCTAAGCTAGTCCAGGTTATTCCACCAATATTGTACGGTGCCTGGACCTGCTAGCTTGGCCTCACCTGATGGAGTTCATGGCCAGTTCCTTGAGAGTTCCTATGTGAGAGTTCATTCCACCTAAACCCACAAACGCCTCGTAAAAATCATGGGAGAGGCCAGAAGCTCCAAACATGGCAGGGTCGTCTGAACTGATCACCAGGGGATGGCCCTCTGACATCAGAACAGCAGCTGGGTGATTCCGCAGGTCTGAGACCAGTTTCAGTACCTGGAGAAACATTTTAAATGATTATATTTGACCTTTAACTCTGCAAGTCAGTTAAGAACAAATTATTGTTTACAATGACTGCCTACCCCGACCAAACCCTAACCAGGACGACGCTCGGCCAATTGTGCGCCGCCCTATGGGACTCCCAATCACTGCCAGTTGTGATACAGCCTGGAATCGAGCCAGGGTCTGTGGTGATGCCTCTAGCACTGAGCTGCAGTGCCTTAGACCTCTGCGCCACTCGGGAGCCCCAAATGAAGAGTTTCAATGAAGATACAATCTACCTCGATCTGTGGATGGGCAGCCGTCTTAATCATTCATCAACATGTGAGTGTGGTGACAGCGATAATGCCCTACCTGGTTGGAGATGGGGCACACCTCTACAGCCACCCCTTTCCTCCTAGAGAGGGCCTTGGCCACGGGGTGGCGCAGCAGGGCAAAGCCATGGCCGATGCGAGACGTGTTGAACAGTAAAGCATCCAGTAGGTTCCCATCCACATCAGTGCCCTCTTCATCTGCAAATGACAGTCAATCAATGATGCCATCAATGTAGAGTGTAGTAAACTCTTATCTGTACTGTACAAACTTAATTCTCAACAACACAAAATAGGGAGTATTGGCTATAAAGTCTCATTCCATCAAAGGTAGTGCTATCCGGGCCCCTAACCAGGGCCAGATTAGGAAATCATAGGCCCATTCCATGATCATAGACTAAATATGAACACTTCAGATAAGGTGGAAGGGTTCATGTGCTCACCAGTCTCTCCTGCGTGGAAGAAGAATGGAAGGTTGACTCCTCTCTCGCCTGGCAGAGACAAGGCCTCCTTGAAGTACCAGAGGGGTCTTCCACTATCTTCCCGACCCACCTAGTACCAGACGAAAACATCAGACATGTCAACATCACCCTGCACAGCCTATACCTATTTTTTAATAAACCTATCTAGTAATAAATAAATCAAGTCCATATCAACTTTAGGTAATTTCCTGAGAGAAATTAGACAGTTTTAAGGAGTCTTGTGACTAAGGATCTACCTACTAGGTCAAATCCAGCCATGATCTCTGGAAAGACTTTCTGTAGGTTCATTGCCTCCTCCACTGCCTTCCATGCCATTGACGCATTCAGCCGCCTTAGACAAACAGATTCCCAAAGTACATTCAATCTCAACATTAATATGACGTGTTTTGTTTTTCTTATTCTTCTTTATATTCTGTATAGTTTTTAAACAAACTAATCCTTGTAAAACTGTTAGAGGGCCCATGATTATAATTCCATCTTTACACTGATCATGTGCATCTCCTGCATAGTCACCTGTGCACAGTGAAGATGACACGAGCTCCCAGGAAGTCTGGGTGCTCTGACACAAACTGCCTGGTCACGTCCTGATAGGTCTTGAGGCCCCAGGCACTGTCATGTGTGCTCCCATCCAGCTCGTATGTCTGTGTATCAGTAACAAACATGTAAGAATTATACAACCTCTTATGTATAGACAATACATCCTGGTTACACCTTGAAAATTACTGGTCAACTCAAACTACTGTGTATGGAATAATCTCAACAACTTAATCACACAACTGAACTCATATCACACGGTTGGAAGAAACAAGTATCTGTATGTGTTGTTTACCTCTGGAAGCAAAGCCCTCAGCTCCAGATACATGATACTATCCATGTAGAACTGCCTCAGGCCCTCATAGTAATAGTCCTTGAATACAGGAGCGTAGGTGACTAGTCCCCAAGCCGAAGTGAACGCCTGCTCAAACCTTTTCCAAACGACATCTTGGCTGGGATAGGCAGCCTCTGGGTCCTCAGTGAAAAGTGTGAGGTTGCGGATGAGGCTGCACAGGTTGTTGGAGAGTGCATACAATTTTAAAGAGATGAGTCAAATAGAAAATCTAATTTTGTCTGTATTCCCCCAGGGAGATACTTGTGTGATGTATGACCATGACATATAAATTACATAATATATAATGAAATTTATTGACATACACATGTCATTTGACATAGTGAATGACATACATTGCCTTCGGAAAGTATTCAGACCCCTTCACTTTTTCCACATTTTGTTACTACAGCCTTATTCTACAGACTTACTCTAAAATTGATTTTTTTTTAAAGAAATCCTCAGTAATCTACACACAATACCCCATCATAACCAAGTGAAAACAGATTTGTTTAAGTTTTTGCACAAATTATTAAAAATAGAAAACAGAAATACCTTATTTACATAAGTATTCAGACCCTTTGCAATGAGACTCGAAATTTAACTCAGGTGCATCCTGTTTTTATTGATCATCCTTGAGATGTTTCTACAACTTGACTGGAGTCCACCTGTGGTAAATTCAATTGGTTTGACATGATTTGAAAAGGCACACAACTGTATATAAGGTCCCACAGTTGACAGTGCATGTCAGAGTGAAAACCAAGTCATGAGGTCGAAGGAATTGTCCGTAGAATGCCGAGAAGGGATTGTATCGAGGCACAGATCTGAGGAAGGGTACATTTCTGCAGCATTGAAGGCCCCAAGAAAACAGTGGCCTCCATCATTCTTAAATGGGAGAAGTTTGGAACCACCAAGACTCTTCCTAGAGCTGGCCGCCCGGCCAAACTGAGTAATCGGGGTAGAAGGGCCTTGGTCAGGGAGGTGACCAAGAACCCGATGGTCACTCTAACAGAGCTCTAGAGTTCCTCTGTGGAGATGGGAGAACCTTCCAGAAGGACAACCATCTCTGCAGCACTCCACCAATCAGGCCTTTATGCTACAGTGGCCAGACGAAGGCCACTCCTCAGTAAAAGGCACATGACAGCCCGCTTGGAGTTTGCCAAAAGGCACCTAAAGATTCTCAGACCATGAGAAACAAGATTCTCTGGTCTGATGAAACCAATATTAAACTCTTTGGCCTGAATGCAAAGTGTCACGTCTGGAGAAAATCTGGCACCTACCTACGGTGAAGCATGGTGGTGGCAGCATCATCCTGTGGGGATGTTTTTCAGCGGCAGGGACTTGGAGACTTGTCGGGATCGAGGGAAAGATGAACGGAGCAAAGTACAGAGATCCTTGAAGAAAACAGGACTTCAGACTGGGGTTCACCTTCCAACAGGACAACAACCCTAAGCACACAGCCAAGACAAAGCAGGAGTGGCTTCAGGACAAGTCTCTGAATGTCCTTGAGTGGCCAGAGCCCGGACTTGAACCTGATCTAACATCTTTGGAGACCTGAAAATAGCTGTGCAGCAACACTCCCCATCCAACCTGACAGAGCTTGAGAGGATCTGCAGAGAATAATGGGAGAAACTCCCCAAGTAAAGGTGTGCCAAGCTTGTAGCGTCATCCCCAAGAAGATCCGAGGCTTTAATCACTGCCAAAGGTGCTTTAACAAAGTACTGAGTAAAGGGTCTGAATAATTATGTACATTTAATATTTATTTTATTTGTATAAATTAGCAACAACAAAACGTAACCTGTTTTTGCTTTGTCATTATGGGTTATTGTGTGTAGATTGTGTGTAGGGGAAAAAAAAAACATTTTAGAATAAGGCTGTAACCTAACAAAATGTGGAAAAAGTCAAGGGGTCTGAATACTTTCCAAATGCACTGTATATAATGACATATGTTCCTACTTCCTACCTATTGTCAAGGTCAGTGGTATTGCCTGTTTTGGCCCTCAGGGTCTCCAGCAACATCCAAGAAGAGCACTGAGGTTTTGGTTTGGGCTGACCAGAGGAGAAGAGTAATCGAACTGACTGGTCCTCTGTAATGCACATGTAGCAATGTGGCCGGTACGTCACATTCCTTACCAGCCACTCCACTCCCACCATGGAGAAGTCATGGACATGAAGTGCTGCTCCTAAAACAGATCAGAGGAGGAGATGTTCGTAACCTGTGTGACACAGGAGGTTGGTGGCACCTTTATTGGGCAGAACGGGCTTGTGGTAATGACTGAAGCGGAATCAGTGGAATGGTATCAAATACATCAAAAACATGGTTTCCAGGTGTTTGATGCCATTACATTTGCTCCGTTCCGGCCATTATTATGAATCATTATCCCCTCAGCAGCCTCCAATGCTGTGTGGCTTACAATGAAGTACATTATATATGTGCCATATTCGCTTACAAGTATCCTCTCAGTTTATCACAAATGCAAAGGGGACGGGGGTACGGGTCCATTTGGGATCCGGTGTACCTTTGGGCATCCTCTGCAGTAGGCTGTAGATGAGGCTGCGCTGGATGAGTGGCTTTGCCTTGAAGAAGTGCAAGGCAGGAGGGAAGTCCGAGCTCTTCATCTCCTGCTCCTTCAGTTTGTGCAGCTGTGCACTGAGCCGCAGCTCTGCCTCTGTCAGCAGCAGTCTGCCCCCTGTCTGCCGGGAGGCCTCCTGGTGCATCAGAGACTCTCTGAGCCTAGGGTCGGGGCTGCACCAGCACAGGGTCAACCAGCACAGTAGGACTGACACCATAGCCACCTGGTGGCTCTCTGGCCAGTGCAACATGGGGAAGGTGTGGCTAATCAATGTTGGTCAACACTGAATAGATAGGCTTGAAGGAGAAAGAAACGTGATAAGACAAACTCATCTAGTGGGAAAATAGGTTCATCAGAGCTTGGTGTTTAGTGTAAGCCTACTGCACCTGTTTACAGAACATAGGACATAAATCAAATGGTCTTTCCACTTCCTCATTATTACTTTCTTATGTTTGCTTCCTCGGAAATTTAGTTTCTCTTGAAACAAACCAAAAATATCCAGTTCAGACAATACCTTAAGAGATATTTCCCATATTTTCTATGAATATGATTTAATATGTATATTTAGAGGATAGGATCTTCAGGATGTCATACTGACAGGTTGCATTTAGATCTGAATTTGATACATAAATGCACAATTCATTTATTTGATATAGTTTTGTCCGCAATTTCAGTATTTATCTGTAAGTAGGCTAGTTTAGTGCACCATGGTGGACGTGGACAAAGAGAGTAGCACCACCACCAGCTGTCGGTGTCAACAAACCCGCTTTGTGATTCACGGATTATGTAGTTTACTTGCTGTGAATACGTTTGATGCCTAATAGTGTTTTTGTTAGTTTACAGTTATGATCAAGATATTTAAACGAATACAGACTTTTTATAAACCTGACATATTGCCTGCTTCAGCCGGTCGCCTATTATGTTGTTCAGTTTAAAGGGCTACGCGAACGTTTGACGCATTGGCAATTTCAATATATCTACAATGTAACAACAATGTAACAACAATGTATCTAACAATGTAACATTTGGTAAACGTTAAAGTGGTGTGGTGTGCCTCAAGCCTGCAATTCTAAAGTGTAACAAAGTAACAGCTGCACGGTCACACTGAACGCTGGATACATTGATAATAGCATACATGTTTAGCCAGTGTTATGAACATTAATTGTTATTAGAACGAGTATCTCACCACTGAACAAACCTGTCCGTGAAAGTGAAGTGATGAATGGGTACTCCTATACTGCTCTATACTATAACAACAACTGTTACAAAAACAACAACAAAATCAGTTCTGTAGCCTGAAAGTGTAATGCCGCGTTCATGTATTAATCGGAAATAGGAAACTCGAAAATGTCCGACTTGCTAACAAAATGTACGCAGGACCAGTTAGCAAGTCTGACATTTCCGAGTATCACGTGAACGCAGCATTACTCTTACTCACTTCCTAAAACAGTGGTACACGTCATATCCCCCCAGTGGTTTACTTGGGATGGAAGAAGTGCAGGACCTGTTCTCCAAGTCGGTCCATTAGACTATGTTCACAAGTGACATTATGCCATAGAGACTTCTGATTATTCGATGTTAACGGTTTGTATACATTTTCCATTACTTTTAACCAAATTTTCATTACTATTTTTTTTTGCCTACTTGAAAGTAAGCCTTATTGACACTGGAAAGCTGCTGTGTCTGATCCCATGTAGACCTACCGCCTGTTGTGCCCTTGATCAAGGCATTTAGCCCCCCACATAGAACCGCACTTTGTCACCGGTTGTCAACTCTCCACCTGGAGACCTCCTGGGTGTGCAGGCATGGCGTTTTCAACCAAATACTTTTGTCTTTATACAATTATTCCTTCATTCAATAAATCAGAGTTCAAATGTCGCAATTCCATGGCTGCTGTTTAATAGAGGGGAATCGCATCTTTCCAACGGGTGCAGATTTATTTCAACTTTACAGTGCCGGTGGAAAGGCAACAACGAAATGAATGCTTAGTTAGCTACAGTTAACGAGCGAGCTACCTGCTACAAATTATGTTTAGAATTGGTGATGTAGTTTGTCTGTTATTATTTTATACCTGCTGCTGAAATGTCACGTTCTCTCTCCTCGGGCAACGGCCCACTCGCACTGGCGCACACACACAGCACCATAGACATGCACTGAAGGCATAGCTCACGAGTGACGCAGCGATCTAAGGCACTGCATCTCAGTGCAAGAAGCGTCACTACAGTCCCTGGTTCGAATCCAGACTGTATCACATCCGGACGTGATTGGGAGTCCCATACACTAAAAAGGAAAGGTTCCTGGAGTATCCTTTAGGGGTTCTTCAAATTGAAACTGTGGGGGAACCCCTGTAAGTTCTTCAAAGAACCCATTTTAATGCGTCCTCAAAGAACCTTTTGAATAACCTTTCTGGGTTACATTAACTACCCCCCTCCCCTATTA
This sequence comes from Oncorhynchus clarkii lewisi, assembly GCF_045791955.1. Classification (NCBI taxonomy): domain Eukaryota; kingdom Metazoa; phylum Chordata; class Actinopteri; order Salmoniformes; family Salmonidae; genus Oncorhynchus; species Oncorhynchus clarkii. The sequence goes on along the minus strand of NC_092148.1, from coordinate 78,774,401 downwards.
ATAACAATAACCCTAATATTTTAGTTCTCAGTGTTTATTATGATTTTAGTGGCAAAGCAGAATAAAATAATCAAAATATGAGGTTAACTCTGAGCAGAGCCCTAAGTCCAATGGGTATATCCTCTGTCATGTTGACATTAATGTGTTGATATTCTCCGTATCCATAGCCATAATGATTTTGCAGTGCATGGTGATCGAACAGGTTTCCTGTTATATTCATCAGAAGTGTAGGGAGGGCGAAGTCTGTGAATCCCCAAAAAATGTAATTCTACAGATGATTAACAAAATATGCACACAACAGTATTCATACCTTGGTTTTTGTGGTGAATGTAAAAAACTGTTTTGATAATGGTTTTCATACACATACCTTGTCCATAATGTAGAGGCTTATGGGATATTCATTGAAGAGGTAAGGGAGGAGGATGGTAAATGTGATCTGCATAACATACCAATAGCAATTGACATACAGTTGAAGTCGGAAGTTCACATACACTTAGGTTGGCGTCATTAAAACTCATTTTTCAACCACTACACAAATTTCTTGTTAATAAACTAGTTTTGGCAAGTCGGTTAGGACATCTACTTTGTGCATGACACAAGTCATTTTTCCAACAATTGTTTACAGACAGATTATTTCACTTATAATTCACTGTATCACAATTCCAATGGGTCAGAAGTTCACATACATTAAGTTGACTGTGCCTTTAAACAGCTTGGAAAATGACAGAAAATGATGTCATGGCTTTATAAGCTTCTGTTAGGCTAATTGCCATCATTTGAGTCAATTGGAGGTGTAACTGTGGATGTACACTGCTCAAAAAATAAAGGAAACACTAAAATAACACATCCTAGATCTGAATGAATGAAATATTCTTATTAAATACTTTTTTCTTTACATAGTTGAATGTGCTGACAACAAAATCACACAAAAATGATCAATGGAAATCAAATGTATCAACCCATGGAGGTCTGGATTTGGAGTCACACTCAAAATTAAAGTGGAAAACCACACTACAGGCTGATCCAACTTTGATGTAATGTCCTTAAAACAAGTCAAAATGAGGCTCAGCAGTGTGTGTGGCCTCCACGTGCCTGTATGACCTCCCTACAACGCCTGGGCATGCTCCTGATGAGGTGGCGGATGGTCTCCTAAGGGATCTCCTCCCAGACCTGGACTAAAGCATCCGCTAACTCCTGGACAGTCTGTGGTGCAACGTGGCGTTGGTGGATGGAGCGAGACATGATGTCCCAGATGTGCTCAATTGGATTCAGGCCTGGGGAACGGGCGGGCCAGTCCATAGCATCAATGCCTTCCTCTTGCAGGAACTGCTGACACACTCCAGCCACGAGGTCTAGCATTGTCTTGCACTAGGAGGAACCCAGGAGGAACCCAGGGCCAACCGCACCAGCATATGGTCTCACAAGGGGTCTGAGGATCTCATCTCGGTTCCTAATGGCAGTCAGGCTACCTCTGGCGAGCACATGGAAATGCCACCCCACACCATGACTGACGCACCGCCAAACCGGTCATGCTGGAGGATGTTGCAGGCAGCAGAACGTTCTCCACGGCGTCTCCAGACTGTCACGTCTGTCACGTGCTCAGTGTGAACCTGCTTTCATCTGTGAAGAGCACAGGGCGCCAGTGGCGAATTTGCCAATCTTGGTGTTCTCTGGCAAATGCCAAAACGTCCTGCACGGTGTTGGGCTGTAAGCACAACCCCCACCTGTGGACGTCGGGCCCTCATACCACCCTCATGGAGTCTGTTTCTGACCGTTTGAGCAGACACATGCACATTTGTGACCTGCTAGAGGTCATTTTGCAGGGCTCTGGCAGTGCTCCTCCTGCTCCTCCTTGCACAAAGGCGGAGGTAGCGGTCCTGCTGCTGGGTTGTTGCCCTCCTACAGCCTCTTCCACGTCTCCTGATGTACTGGCCTGTCTCCTGGTAGTGTCTCCATGCTCTGGACACTACGCTGACAGACACAGCAAACCTTCTTGCCACAGCTCGCATTGATGTGCCATCCTGGATTAGCTGCACTACCTGAGCCACTTGTGTGGGTTGTAGACTCCGTCTCATGCTACCACTAGAGTGAAAGCACCGCCAGCATTCAAAAGTGACCAAAACATCAGCCAGGAAGCATAGGAACTGAGAAGTGGTCTGTGGTCCCCACCTGCAGAACCACTCCTTTATTGGGGGTGTCTTGCTAATTGCCTATAATTTACACCTGTTGTCTATTCCATTTGCACAACAGCATGTGAAATTTATTGTCAATCAGTGTTGCTTCCTAAGTGGACAGTTTGATTTTACAGAAGTGTGATTGACTTGGGGTTACATTGTGTTGTTTAAGTGTTCCCTTTATTTTTTGAGCAGTGTATTTCAAGGCCTACCTTCAAACTCAGTGCCTCTTTGCTTGACATCATGGGAATATCAAAAGAAATCAGCCAAGGCCTCAGAAAAAAATTGTAGACCTCCACAAGTCTGGTTCATCCTTGGTGGCAAATTTCCAGGTACCATGTTCATCTGTACAAACAATATTATGCAAGTATAAACACCATGGGACCACGCAGCCGTCATACAGCTCAGTAAGGAGACGCGTGTCTCCTAGAGAACGTACTTTGGTGCAAAAAGTGCAAATCAATCCCAGAACAACAGCAAAGGACCTTGTGAAGATGCTGGAGGAAACAGGTACAAAACTATCTATATCCACAGTAAAACGAGTCCTATATCGACATTACATGAAAGGCCGCTCAGCAAGGAAGAAGCCACTGCTCCAAAACCGCCATAAAATGCCAGACTACGGTTTGTAACTGCACATGGGGACAAAGATTGTACTTTTGGAGAAATGTCCTCTGGTCTGATGAAACAAAAATAGAACTGTTTGGCCATAATGACCATCGTTATGTTTGGAGGAAAAATGGGGAGGCTTGCAAGCCGAAGAACACCATCCCAACCGTGAAGCACGGGGATAGCAGCATCATGTTGTGGAGGTGCTTTATTGCAAGAGGGACTGGTGCACTTCACAAAATAGATGGCATCATGAGGCGGGAAAATTATGTGGATATATTGAAGCAACATCTCAAGACATCAGTCAGACCATGAGAAAAATTGTTTTCTTGTCTGATGAAACCAAGATTGAACTCTTGGCCTAAAAGCCAAGCTTCACATCTGGAGGAAATCTGGCACCATCCCTACGGTGAAGCATGGTGGTGGCAGCATCATGCTGTGGGGATGTTTTCAGTGGCAGGGACTTGGAGACTAGTCAGGATCGAGGCAAATCAGAGCAAAGTACAGAGATTCTTGATGAAAACCTGCTCCAGAGCGCTCAGGACCTCAGACTGGGGCGTAGGTTCACCTTCCAACAGGACAACGACTCTAAGCACACAGCTAAGACAGCACAAACGTGGCTTTGGGACAAGTCTCTGAATGTCCTTGAGTGGCCTAGCCAGAGTCCGGATTGAACCTGATCAAACCTGAAAATAGCTGTGCAGCAACAGTCCCCATCCATCCTGACAGCTCTTGAAAGGATCTGCAGAGAAAAATTGGGAGAAAATCCCCAAATACCGGTGTGCAAAGCTTGTAGTTTCATCCCCAAGAATACTCAAGGCTGTAATCGCTGCTAAAGTTGCTTCAATAAACTACTGAGTAAATGGTCTAAATATTTATGCAAATGTTTTGTGTTTATACATTAGCAAAAAATTCTAAAAACCTGTTTTTGCTTTGTTATTATGGAGTATTGTGTGTAGATTGAGGGAAAAATACAATTTAATCCATTTTAGAATAAGGCCGTAAAGTAACAAAATGTGGAAAAAGTCAAGGGTCTGAATACTTCCCAAATGCACTGTATTTACAAAATAAATATGAGGTTTGGAAATGATGCAGACAATTACATTGATGGAAGCCACACAATTTGCAATATTAAAGCTGATTTTCCCCACCCCCAATTTTTCCGTTTTTTTCAGCCTACATGCTGATGAGCTCTATTGCTGCTGGGTTTGGTCTACTTAGTTCATGGACTTTCCCTCTACTCAAATGGTTTTTGTTCTTTTTTAAGATTGGAGTGTCTTGCTTCCTCCTTTCATCTCTGCTGACACTACACATGCCAGTTCTCGTATGTGACTTAGCAGGTGTTAAATTAGGCTGCCAAATGAGAGCCAGGCAGAGCTGAGCCCAGTACTTTTGGTTATACAAATTTCACCAACAACAATATCCAATGAAAAATTGTCCAGATAAAATTTTGCTAAGCCAAAAAGCACTTTTAACCAACAGCAAAATCAGACTACCCCATAGCTTACCTATTCAATTGGATCAGCTTGTGGGTGTGTGTGTGTATATATATATTTTTTTTTAATTTTAAATATCAGGACCCTGTCTTCTGAGATAATTTGTAAAAATCCAAATAACTTCACAGGTCTTCATTGTAAAGGGTTTAAACACTATTTCCCATGCCATAAACAATTAATGCACCTGTGGAACGGTCGTTAAGACACTAACAGCTTACAGACGGTAGGCAATTAAGGCCACAGTTATGAAAACTTAGGACACTAAAAAGAGGCCTTTCTACTGACTCTGAAAAACACCAAAAGAAAGAATCCCAGGGTCCCTGCTCAGATGTGGCCAGGGCAATAAATTGCAATGTCTGTACTGTGAAAGCCTAAGACAGCGAGACAGGACGGACAGCTGATCATCCTTGCAGTGGCAGACCACGTGTAACACCTGCACAGGATCGGTACATGCGAACATCACATGTGCGGGACAGGTACAGGATGGCAACAACTGCCTGAGTTACACCAGGAACGCACAATCCCTCCATCAGTGCCCAGACTGTCCGCAATAGGCTGAGAGAGGCTGGACTGAGGGCTTGTAGGCCTGTTGTAAGGCAGGTCCTCACCAGATATCACCGGCAACAATATTGCCTATGGGCACAAACCCACTGTCGCTGGACCAGACAGGACTGGCAAAAAGTGCTCTTCACTGACGAGTCGCGGTTTTGTCTCACCAGGCGTGATGGTCGGATTTGCGTTTATCGTCGAAGGAATGAGCGTTACACCGAGGCCTGTACTCTGAAGAGGGATCGATTTGGAGGTGGAGGGTCCGTCATGTTCTGGGGCGGTGTGTCACAGCAGGAAATCTCAACGCTGTGCGTTACAGGGAAGACATCCTCCTCCCTCGTGTGGTACCCTTCCTGCAGGCTCATCCTGACATGACCCTCCAGCATGACAATGCCACCAGCGATACTGCTCGTTCTGTGCGTGATTTCCTGCAAGACAGGAATGTCAGTGTTCTGCCATGGCCAGCGAAGAGCCCGGATCTCAATCCCATTGAGCATGTCTGGGACCTGTTGGATCGGAGGGTTAGAGCTAGGGCCATTCCCCCCAGAAATGTCCAGGAACTTGCAGGTGCCTTGGTGGAAGAGTGGGGTAACATCTCACAGCAAGAACTGGCAAATCTGGTGCAGTCCATGAGGAGATGCATTGCATTACTTAATGCAGCTGGTGGCCACACCAGATACTGACTGTCACTTTTGATTTTGATCCCCCCCTTTGTTCAGGGACACATTATTCCATTTCTGTTAGTCACGTCTGTGGAACTTGTTCAGTTTATGTATCAAATTGTTGAATCTTATGTTCATACAAATATTTACACGTTAAGTTTGCTGAAAATAAACACAGTTGACAGTGAGAGGACGTTTCTTTTTTTGCTGAGTTTATACTTCATGTGATATGACAAGCAGGTATAGTGGCAGGTGGAAAGGCCATTTCTTCAGCGATGTCCAGTGTAGGCCTACATACAGGTTCCATGCTAGTGGCTAATGCTACTTCCAGACATTGCACACAGCATTGAGACCAATTATGCTGATGCTATGCATTGGCCAATGAGAGGCTTTGAAGGCACCGGTTGGCCATATTGGCACTCCCCAGAAGAAGCAGTCCTCCAAAGCAGAGTTTCCCATACTTCGTCCGAGCCGGACGCCGGAGAACACAAGTGTATATTACTGGCTGTGCAGATTACAGTTGGACGTCAGATGACAAACGACATTGGGAATAATAGCTCCATCAAGCAGACAGTTTGGCTGCTCCTTGACAAGAAACTTACTTTGAAAAGGCCTAAGCATCTATCAGTGACATCACCTAACCCCCAGCTCACCAATCCGTACCAAAGAAAAGAGAACAAGCAACATACTTAAAATCAGGAAAAGTTATTTATTCTAAGAAATGTACAGTATAGAAAATACGTTATCTATTTCCAAAATAATCTATGTCTTAAAAACTTGTGAATATAAAACTGGAACATACGGGGCCTTTTTGATGCCGCCATGCTACGGAGGTAAATGTCTACTGCTTAAAACAACCAGACATCACATGTATATTAAAAACAAGTTAAAACATGTACAAAATGTAAAAGAACAAATAAATATGATTCACATTTAATCCAATCTAGACATTTTACTAGTGCAGACAAACTGGATGACAGCAGAGTAGAGGCATACAGACTTCCATGTCTTGTGCAGTCAACACAATCAGAGACAACAAAGCTGCATAACAGTATCACAACCTCACAGACCATTTACAACTACACTGTCCTTCATACATGGACAGCGCAAGTGAACACACTACCTCCGAGAAGACCTCATCTAGCTAATACTAAAAATGAAAATTCCCTAGTAAGTAAAACGGCAATACATCCTTGTACAGAATCGTGGGACACATTTTGTCTCACAGCTAGTATTTTCCTATATTCATCCCTCCTTGAGCACATTTCCTTTTAATGCCATAGATGTCTATCAATGAGGGGACTATGCTGCCAGCTCTATGCTGTCCAACACGTATTCAATAGAAGCACAGGGCTCAGGTTGTCTAGACTCACCTGTGGCAGGAAGGCATGCAATCTATACAGCTGGTAAGACGAGATCATATATAAAAAGAGCCCTTTTCTGTCGACCTCAGACATATGCCCAATCATTCACCACACCCCCTAGTGACACAAGTAACCTTACAATCAAAGGTCTCATGGAAGGGAAAAGTATACATAGTCATGAGCTTTTGTAGCAAAGTAGTACAAGGCCATGTGTGTGCTGGGGTCTGAGTGAGTGAATGACTGAGTAGAGGGACTTAGTGGATGCCAGAGGACTGGCTATGAGGTAGATTAATTTGTTGTCATCGCTATACCTGTGGGGTTCACAGGTGCAACATGGATTTAAGATGGGGAAGAGTTCAATTCACACAGATAAATTGTTGATAGACGCATCACTCGCCGATGCATGGTGGCAATGACAAAAGCTACAATATTAAAATGAAAAACAAAACCCAAACAGAAATCAAATGGGTTGACAGTAAGCAAGACCGCCATTGTCACAAAGAGGACCAAAAATAACAGAATCTTGCAAAAACAATGTTGGTTTATCAGTTGTCACAAAATTAGGTTAATTAATTTTTCGCTATTCCAGTCATGTTTTCTTGTGTTGCTTCTTCTTCAAATAATTCATTAAAATACCCGTATAGAACTGTACACCCTGAGGACATATTAAGTTCATTGAATTGGGGAGGAGGAAGCACTAACGTAAAGAAATAATCACGCATGGGTGTGATTGTGGACAATCTTTACCGTTCCAAATAAAATAAACACCACAAATAAATGAGCTACAATAGGATTACCATTTTAGATGACATTTTTCAACAAAATGTATGGAATGCAATACATGACATTGAAACAAATAAAAAAGAATTGGGCTGGAAGGGTGACAACATGAATATAGAAAAACAAATACATCAATTGTTGATTCTAACTCTTATTCACTTTGTGTGTATGTGCATATGCCAACCAGCTGGGCACATGGAAGTGTGGTGAACCAACCCACAAAAGACCCCAATTTTTGTGACAGAGGACACCTACAGTGAAGAGTTATACTTAATATATGTTCATATATACACATGGTAACAAGCACCAACAAAGAATCCAAGGCCACTAAATTCCAGTAGTTGTAGACTATCCCTAGTGCATAGCAGAGAAGGCTCTCTGCAGGTCTGAAATAACATACATTCTCATAGTGAAGGCAGTCTTGAAGGATGCATAAAATTACACCGGAACAGCAAAAAAAAAGAAGCTGTGTTTTAGTCGAGGTGGAAATGGACAGAAAGCTCCCCTTTTCAGAACGGGTTCCTTTTTCCTGAAAGGCAATCCTCCATCATCTTCTGTCCCGTCACATGGCGGGGCTCCTGTGCTGTTCATCTATCTACATATATCGAACTCATTCACACATACATTCAACATGAAGGAAACAAAGGCAACTGCAAGGCATGTGTGTGTGTGTGTCTGTCGACAGGGTTCTGATGACGGCTTCTCTACAGTCTCAAAGTACCTCCTTTTCTACACCTGAGTCTAAAAACATTTGGAGACGAAAACGAAAAAACACAAAGTAACACCAGTGCTCTCCTCTTACCACACCAGCTCCTTTTGTCCATAGAGAGGCTCTGAGAAGACCAGGCTGGAGGTCCATAGAGAGCTATAGACAAGGGGGAGAGCCTTCTCCAGACAAATCCAGTGTGTGAGAAAATAATTTAAAAAAGGTCAAACAGAGCACCACAATCAGACCATGTCAATAGACCACTTAAAGCCTGCGTTTACACAGGCAACCAGCCTGCAGACAGAGAAGCAGGGTCTCCAGATGTTCTTGCTGGCCAGGCCTAGAGGGAGGGACCAGCTGTACAGTCTGAACTTGACTGGGAGTCCACAGGCATGAAGACAGACAGGGCCATGTCTCTGCAGAGGCAGTCTCAGTGAGGGTTCCACACAAAGCAGACAGACATCCCCAGGGGCAAAGAACTCATTCCCTAAAGAGACTCCAATAAATGTGTCTCCATTGCCTGTATCACTCTTCACATCTCCTGTCCGATGCAGAGGGAGCCCTACTTACTGGTGCCCTCGAACACAGAAAGAGGACAGAGTCCATTTTGAACCGCTCCGCAGCAGAGAACATCATTGTTCCGACAGCAGTCACATTTAAAGTCTTAAGACAGGAGAGACACAGGCAAGCACACAGGTTGTCGTCATGGATGATATGCAGGCACCAATTTGTGTAAAGGTTTTGTTGCATTTGTCCTTTACCTGAATTGTGGAGAAAAGAAATGAAACAAGAATATCAATCATTGAAACTAGGACTGTGGCGGCCATGACATTTTGTCAGCCGGTGATTTTCAAGCAAATAACTGCCCGTCTCATAGTAATTGACCGTTAATTAACAAACACATTTAGTATCTCCTGGCTTCCACACAGTCTGATGTGGACCTTTCGAACATCTACATTTTAAAAAGTCTAACAAATCTATTTAATACAGCCTACACCATCACAATAAATCCATTATTTATTTTAGACGGGTCTAAAGAAACATGATATGAAGAAAATGTAGTCTATTTCAAAAGAACAGAATAGCATACAGAGTTGTCCTTATGTTAGGCCCTGATACAGCAGACAATATTTGCTTAGAATTCCGTGGCATTATTTTATAGTATGAAGAATACAATAGAAAGGATATTTTCTCCAAATGATTTGAGGGAGGGCGCACAAGCGGCTATTCTGTGTTGAGCGGTTAACAAAGAAACAGGTGCCCCTATACGGTTAATTTAGAGTTATTTATGCAACTTTTGATTTTTAATACATAAGGCTGCATGATGCGACTAATGATGATCTGATTGATGATGAGTCTCTCATTCACAATTTGACAAGCACTTGATATTGCCTTGAGTTTCCTGGATGCATCCCCTTTGTGTGACCGTAATGCCCTCTAAAATAATCCATGCCTTTTATGGCCAGTGGCCGTTGTGTCCTTGGGCGGAATATAATCATTATAATTCCCTTCTCCAGGCTGCGTGCTCCGAAGCACCTCTCACTCACCTCAAATCTTAGACAATGCCCGTCACGTGATCGGGTCCTTCTCACAGCATCCCAGGTCCTTCTCACAGTCTACAAGTGAAGACACACATCGGGGACGCAACTGCACGTGTTCTTATCAAATGCCGTGGAGCATATTGAAGACGTTGGAAGAACTGTCCATATTTACTTTTTGTCAGCCAACAAGATGAGTAGGCCTAATGAAAGCAAAAGCACTAGGCTATGTCAATCTACTATCCCCCATAGTACAAAAGTTGGCCTATTCTATTGGTCAATTTGTCCTTCTGTGCGAAAAATAAATATTCCAAACATATCCCTCGAATGTCCCAGGCTGCGATAGATCCTAAATTAATACAACCACTAGCATCAAAAAACCTTTCAAAGGCAATGAGGCTAATGCAACAGATCAGAACGGTTAGCTTAAAATGTTGATAAACTATTAGGCTATTTCTTCACATTATAAGTGCAGCAATGGGCACATGGCAGTAGGCTACAAGAGTGAATGTTCCAAAATCCAATCAATCAGCGGGAAAATACCAATCCGGATAGGCTACCGCACGGCAAGCGGTAACCGGAGAGCCAAGTCTAAGACCAAAAGGCTCCTCAACAGCTTCTATCACCAAGCCATAAGACTGCTGAACAATTAATAAAATCGCCACTGGACAATTTACATTGATGGACCCCCCCCATTTTGTACACTGCTGCTACTCGCTGTTAATTATCTATGCATAGGCACTTCACCCCCACCTACATGTACAAATTACCTCAACTAACCTGTACCCCCGCACACGGACTTGGTACAGGTGCCCCCTGTATATAGCCTCGATATTGTTATTCTTATTGTGTTACTTTTTATTTTAGTCTACTTGGTAAATATTTTCTTAACCAACAGTGCATTTCAAGAAGAGTTAAGGGCTTGTAAGTAAGCATTTCACGGTAAAGTCTACACTTGTTGTATTCGGCGCATGTGACAAATAAAGTTTGATTTGATTTTGATATCGATTCACAAGTGATAATATATCATTCACAAGCGATAGGCTAATATTGGTCACCCATCAGATTAATTCAAGAACAATCTTGTCTTTACATATACTAAATAATATGTGTGAAATTTGTTTTGATTTAAAATGGACCATTATCATGCACCTGTTGGGGCAGGGGTTCATTTTCATGCTAGGTAGGCTATACTCTTGTTGTAAAGCGAAGCAATGTCCTTAATATTAGTAAAGTTGAGAAAATATAGTAGGCCTAGCCTTTAGAAAGCTAATGGGATCCTCCTCTTTTTAATAGAGGCCACCAAAACTAAGTTCTCACGCAATTGCATAGCCTATAGAAATGTTGCACAAGATGAGCTCATGGGCTCATAAATTGTTTGATTTTCAAATTACATTTGCTTGGGGTCAGAGTGATTAGAGGGACAATAGAGTGCTGAGTACCAGGCAGTTAGCAAGTTTGGTAGTCTACTAATGACCATCAGCAGCATCAGCTCTTGGAGAAGCCTAGTTACCGTGACTAAACAGTTACGTGGAATTTAACTGCGGTCATGTCTCGTGACCGCCAGTTTATCAGTAATACGGTCACCATAACAGCCCTAACTGAAACATGACGTGATTTATTGAAATATTGATTGGTGAAATCTGTTATGAATGTATTGTAATGTTTTTAAAATGTACAACTGCCTTAATTTTGCTGGACCCCAGGAAGAGTAGCTCCTGTCTTGTCAGCAGCTAACGGGGATCCATAATAAATACAAAATACACCCTTGAATAGTCACTTACCCTGCTTCCACAGAGTTGCTTAAACTCCTTGTTTACTGCTGGGACCACTGGGAGACATCATCTGTTGCCTACAAGATGACATAAGATAAAACATCAATAACCTATTTTCAACCATATTTTTAGCAGGGAGTCCCCAATTGAGATCAAGGTCTCTTTTGCAAAAAAGCCCTGCAAGGGAGCCCTGCAAAGGAATGAACAATTAGAATCTTCAGCGTAGCTCTTTCTTACCCTGGGTGAAGGAAGTGTTCAGGTCCCAGGCCTCTCTGCTGGACCGTCATGCCTTGGAAGTGGCCTTCAGTCTGGGGGTGTCTGTAAATGGCCATGCGGGTCTGTCCCGGGTGAAAGGGCAGGTGCTGGGGCCGCTGCAGGGCCTCCATGAGGTGAGGGTGGGGTCTCTGGGGAGTGTAGTGTCCACTAGGAAAGCCAGGCTGGCTAGGGTATGGAGGCCGAGAAATCATGTGGGGGGGTGGGGCCCCACCCTGCTGCATCCCAGGATGCACTGCTCGGGGGTCGTACAGGAAGTTGGCCACTTGAGGCAGGGGCTGGGAACTCCAGCGGCGTGCAGCAGCGTTGTGGCTGTCCAGGTCCAGGATCTCTTTAGGGCTCTCTGGCCGCTCTGAGGTCTCCTCCACCCGAGCATGCTGAGGCTTCATTGGGCTGCCAGCCTCCCTGCTCTCCTTCCCCGCAGAGCCTCCATGGAGGCCCTCGGGCAGGAGACTTGGGGACATCAAGCTGACCCCGGAGCCCTCAGAGCCCAGGGGGGAGCCCATGCTGCTGCCCTCCTTCAGGCACCCATTGACCTTGGCACTGGCTGCAGGCAGGTAGGTGTTGGAGGGCATGGGGTGGCGAGGCTGGTATTGCTGCTGCCTATGCCACTCCTCAGGTGGGTAGCCCCCCCGGCTGTTGCCCTGGGGCTGGGGGTATAAGTGTTGCTGCTGGTACTGGGGGTACATGTTGGTGTGGCCCTGGAGATGCTGCTGCTGGGCCATGTGGTATGGATAGGAAGCTCCTTGCTGGTGGTAGGTGGGGTAGCCGGCAGGGTTATGGTTTGGGTTCATGGTCTGGGGCATAGCTTGGTTTGGGTAAGGCTGCCGATTTGAAGGGGGCATGGGCCTGCCCATAGGTTGACCATAGTGTGGATGTGTTGGGCTGCCCATGGCTCCAGCAACCTGGCCCGGAGAGTGGGGAGGCATGGCTGGGATGTGACCAGGTGCTGGTCCCCTTGGCCCCAGACTGCCCTGGTTACCCAACTGTGTCTGTTGCACATTGGGACTGAACGACTGTTGTTTATAGATGCTGTTGGGAGGTCCAGACTTCATCATGCTGGGGTTACCAGAGCTGCCTCCAGAATCCCTTCTGCTAGTGGGCTCGCTGGGCCTCTGGTCTCCATGGTCGGCTGGGCTGGGCTGGGGAGGCAGCTGGGACACAGGGTGGCTGGGGGGCAGGGAGGTGAAAGGGGCTGGCTGTGGTGGACCAGGGCCAGGCTGGGCCCCTTGGGGGGCGCATTTTGGCATTCCATGCATGGGGCTTGGCTGTGGACCACGTTGAAGGGGATTCTGAGCCACATGTGGAGGTGTGTTCTGAGGGTTTTGGGATCCTTGCTGTGGGGCTTTCTGACTGATATGTTGAAGGATGTTTTGTTGCTGTGCATTCTGGATCATGTGTTGATGGGCGTTCTTAGGGTGAGGGGCATTTTCTGGGATTTGCCGAGTGGGGATCTGGGTTATATGCTGTGGAGCATTCTGGGAGTGCGGAGAGTTCTGGGAGGGAGGTGAATTGTGGGGGTGTGGAGGAGGAACAATGGAAGGGTTGTTCTGTTGAGTGGGAGTCTGGCAGACAGACTGTCCTCTTCTCTCCCCCTCCTGGTTGCCGGTTGTCTCTGAGCTCTGTGGGTGTCCTGGCCCAGACGCAGCCTGCTCCCCGGTCCCGCTACCCCTCTCCTGTGATCTGCCCAAGTTTGGAGCCGAGGGGCTCTGCATACCCCCAGTGGGGTGACTGGGAGGCTCTGTGGAACTATCCTGATCAGACTGGACGGGGGTTATCCGTGTTCCTGCATGGTTGTTGTTGGTCGTTTTGTGATCTGATGTGAACTCTGTTAGGACAGAGAATATAGAGGAAGGATGTTACAGTGAACACAAAGGATCCATTTGTTGAACATCTGAGTTTTCCTCTACAGACGGAGAACATGTTCTATTACTTTTCAAGGCACAGACTCAAAATGAACACCATCTTTGATTATATTTGTTCAAGAAATGTTTAGGGTTTGTCCTTTATATAAAACATATTCTTGCTTGTGTAGCTGCAGTGTGATGACATGTCATCTCAGTTCCACCCTCAAAGCAAGCCGCGAGACTTCATTGAAGTGATGAATACTTAGTCACTTACTGTGAAAAATTATTAACATCACATTGCAAAGAGACAGTTTGCTTATGAAATAGTCAGAACTTCAGACAAGTCTGAATATGATTTTTTTTGGAGGTAGACGAGGATCCAAGTTGATTTTCATAAAGCTTAGAGGGAGAGTTGTAAATCAAAGAAGATCATTCCTACCTTTGGGCTGCATGTCTGCGTGATGGGCAGGCTGGCTATCTGGGCCATTGTCTCTGGCAGGACGCAGCAGCTGAATTTCAGAGGGAGGTGGGTGCTGCGAGGACTGAGCTTGAGTTGGTGCGCTGCCAACTCCCTGTGGGGGCTGCTGCTGAAGGTTGCCCATGAGCTGGCGCGAGGAGCCAGCAGGGAGTCCGGTGGAGGAAGCAGACAGCTGCTGCAGGGCAATCATCTCTGGGCTCTCCAGCATGGAGGCCAGACGCTGCCGTGAGTCCTGATGAGGCATGGGAGGCCGCAGGGCCATGGGCCCCGGGGAGGTGCTGATGCCACAGGGCATCCTGTACTGGCTATTTGGGGGTGGGGGGTACCCTCCAGGGCCACCAGGCTGCTCTGGCCAGGGTTTGGGGCCCATGGGACGTGGACCCCCATGAAAATAGGGGTGCTGCTGATGGTTAGCCATATTCTGCTCCTGCATCCCAGGTCCACTGGGCCTCTGCTGGCCTTGGTGGTTCATCCCTGACCACATGCTAGGAGGCACGCCCATGCCTGGACGAAAGGCAGGGTAGTTGTGTTGTAGTGGGACGTCAGGCCCAGGGTAACGGTTCCCACCGGGGTGCATGGGGTGGCCGTCGGTGCGCTGGCGGGACGGGTACATGTTGCCTTCGGGCGTGGGGGTGCAGAGGCCCCCAGACTGGAGGGCCACAGGGCGGGGGCCCAGTGAGGGGCCGTGGGTGGGACCCATGTAGGGGTGCTGCTGCTGGTGGTGCTGGGGATGGAGAGGCCGGCCATCAGGCCCCACCTGGTATCTAGGGCCAATGTGGTGACCATCCCCCAGG
The DNA here is from genome assembly GCF_045791955.1 of Oncorhynchus clarkii lewisi. Taxonomy (NCBI): domain Eukaryota; kingdom Metazoa; phylum Chordata; class Actinopteri; order Salmoniformes; family Salmonidae; genus Oncorhynchus; species Oncorhynchus clarkii. The sequence goes on along the minus strand of NC_092148.1, from coordinate 78,759,356 downwards.
TGTGGCTGGAATACAAGGACGTCTATCAGTATGTCTGCATAGCAGCAAATATAACCAACCAACGGTGACAGAGCAGTAACACACAAAATATTGTTCAGCTTGAGCACACTGTGAGCACAGCAGATAACAAGATAATTCCTCATCAGATATGTGAAAACTCCATGGGATCGTTTTCTTAGCTGATCTCACCTGCATGTTGTAATGTTGAGGCATGTGGTGAGCATTGGGGTCTCCAGGCCGGGGCATGTGTCCCTGTCCAGGGTGAGGGTAGGCGTAGCGGGGGTCCATGGCCATCCTCTGACCATACATGTGTGGACCAGGGGGGTGCTGGAGCTGCTGCAGAATGGATGACAGTTCAATATCTCATGTCTAAAATGTCATGCATTTATCTGTCCTTTATCTAAAATTACTCTTTTAACTGTTTCTCTTTATTAACTCCTACTGAAGTACTAAAGCACTATCTCCTATGTGAAATATTGTTTGACATGCCTGGCCTCCCTTTAAGCCTAAAAAATAACTACATATCAAATAAGCGTTCCTAGCTACCTGCTGTGCTGGGTGGTATAGATTCCCAGGGTGGGGTTGTCCATGTGGCATGCTGTGGGGGTGTGGGTGTCTGTTGGCCCAGTGGGTGGGAGGGGGGGGCTGGGCCACCTTGTTCCCCTCCTCCATGGCGGTGCTGCCCTTGCCCCCTGGATGTGTCCGTTTGCGCGAGGCATGCTCAGTGGCTCGGCCCAAGCACTCTGGCCCCGCCTGTTTGGGGCCTTTGCTCCGCCTCTTCTCCTTGCGGTCTTTCTCACGGTCCTCACCACACACGTGGAACTCTTCGTCCGTGTCACCGTCCTCCGACGGCAAGTGCTTGAGCAGGGCTCGGCTGAAACAGCGCTCCAGGGACTCCGCCATGATGCTGTACTCTGCCAAAAAACACAGACAGGCACACAGGGCTCATTCATCTGGCCAGTTAAACACAGACACAAATATCAGAGTATCATCTGAATGCCATTGCATAGACACACCCCAGCGTTGGGCGACAGGCTGACCAACCCAGAGGGCCGTAGTGTGGTTGACCCCTGGTCCCAGTGCCTCTCCCTGGGGTGAGCATTCAGACAGATGGATGACTCCAGACAGGGGTCTTAGCTAGGGGCTGGAATGTCTCTCTGGCAGGCAGGGTCTGGTGCACTGGAGCACAACTCAATCCCTCCCAATTCATCACTGTCAAATCTGTTAAGGCCAGAGCCACATTACAGCCCAGCTCTCCCCCAAAATTCTCTCCTCCTCCACTTAATCAAATTTATCTATTTCACATTCATAATTGAAGTCCAAAGTCAATCCCCAAAAAACGTTTTTCACATGCTAGAGGCATTTGAGGGACATCATGCGTGAGGTTAAGGTCAAAATGAAGTGTGTATTTACCACTGTCTTCCCCATTGTACTCCATGCAATTCTCAAACATGAGCTTCACGTCAGACACAAACTCCTCCTTGGCGATGTACTCCCCTTCATTCAGCTTCCTCTCGATGGTGGACAGGTCCATCGGAGTCTGAGGAGAAATCAGGGCTAACGTAAATTGCTACTTGTGGAATGGATGACATCAAATTAAAATGTGAAAAAAAACTCATAACCGAGGCATCTAACCTTCATTTGACAAAGTTTGGACCCGTCTTTTTCACTGTGATTTCGCTCACCTGAATGATCTCATTATAGTTGGGGGCATAGGATTCATCCACAGGCTCCAAGAAAGGCCAGGAGTCTTTGTGGGCTTTCAGGGCCTCCAACACTGTGGAGAACAGTTGTAGTCAAAATAGAAGCATCATCCTGGCTAACTGTCCAGAAGAATCTGCAGCAGGTCAATATGCTTCACACATACAGATATGTCTGTATGTGTCTACAATGATGATTGCATAGACAACAGGGCATATTATTTTACTTTACCTTTGTACAACGCTGTATAATCATCATCAATTTCATATCTGCAATAAAAGATTGAACATTTTCAAAACAAATCCACACTCTCCATAAATGACCAGTACTCTAGTGTTGAGTGGTAGTGTGCTCTTACAACGCTTTCGTCCTGCGGGCACGTTGGATGGGTGAGTGGGGCTCCAGGTGCAGCAGTTCGGGGGGCAGGTCCTTCCCCTGGGATATCAACCAGGCCTTCTCCTCACGCAGCTTCCGCCGCCGCGCTCGCTCTAGGGGACAGAGCAGAACACGGGAACCACAATGAATTACACACAACAGCATAAAGAATAGTGCACCAACGCTAGTGGTACTTCCTAGCCTCCTTACAGTTTCAAGGGCACTTGTTGCCCATCCGGCCATCTGCTGGTTCGCAGAGTCCATAAAAACCAGGCATAACATCACGAGAGACTGAAGGAGTTCGGGGAAGAGTGATTCATCAACCATCTTCTTGCAGGCATAGCTGATCAAAAGATGAGACAGAGGAGCACATATTGCTTTATCTTTCAACATGAAAGGCCGCCCCCTGCTGTGCGGATTAAAAGATGGAGGGTTGAGGCTCCAATCCACCCGAGACCAGGCAGCTCAGCCGGTCCTGCTGTTCATCTATAATACATTCATGAGGGTCGTTCAGCAGTTAATTAACCGTTGACAGATGATATCAGACGGAGGAAGAGACTCCTGTGATTCAAAGGGCTCAACATTCCCACTCTTTGCCCAATGCGGCACAGATGTAGGATCTAAAAATGTATGACTTATGCTACTCAGAATTTTCCTGCACCGCAAGAAATGCAGATGCAGATGAGCTTCTTGATGTACATAAATTGGCTGAAAAGCCACAGCAACACACTGTTACATGCGGACCACACCGCGCGTGCATGATGATTTTGTCCACCCACACCAGACGCGATCATGACACGCAGGTAGAAATATCAAAATGAGAGCCAACTATATTAATTTGGGGACAGGTCGAAAAGCATGAAATATTTATGGCAATTTAGCTAGCTAGCTTGTGTTGATAGCTAATTTGTATTGGGATATAAACATTAGGTGGTTATTGTACCGGACAAGTAATCCACAGATAAAAGGGTACAACAAGGACGTATCTAGTAGTTGCTCCTCCTGCAGGCTTCATCTGACTTTATATGGTGGTTGGCAACCAACTTTAAAGTGCATTATCACCACCAACTGGATTGGAGTGTGGACCTTTCAATTACCCACGTAGGTATATGCTCCTAAAAAACAATGAGATTAGAGGCAGGACTTGCAGCACGTCAAGTGTCACAAATATAACTAAGTTCTATTTTACCACAGGCTACAAAGATGCTTGTTGACGCGGGTGCAATGATTGAATAACGTGCGTGTACATTTATTTTGCAACACCCGCGCACGCGAGCGGTGTGGTCAGCATGTTATATTAATTAAGAGTAGTACACTTTTCATGTAGCTTACTTTTAGCCAGCTAATAACCTAACTGCCGATCAAGCAACATTATGGACTAAATGTTAAAATCCTGTTGCTGCAGGATTATTTTGCTGTGACAATATAGGTCAAATTAAGATCCTACCCCGGTATAATTCACAACCAGGGGCAGTGGCAACGGTACCGGCAATAAAAATGCAGAGGTGTGCGCGAGTTTGGCTGTCCTTTAGAATCCATCATGTTGTCTTTGATCCCGGAGTCTATTAGTGTAACACTCCGAGCCTCACCCCGTCTACCCCTCCCAGCTCCACTACTCACCCTCCACAGCTTTGACTCTCTCCTGCTCCTCTCTCTGACGCTCCTCCTGAAGCAGCATCTCCTCCTCTCGTTTCTGCTCTGCCAGCAGGGCCTGCCTGTCCATGTCCACATCCCTCTGTTTCTGCTGCTCCACGTCAGCTATGGCTTGCAGCGTGTCCTGGGTCACACAGGAAACTATCAGTCCACTGGGTCTCACAGGAGACAGGACACACTAAGAACACCAAGAACCATCTATACACAAACACACAGCTGGTCTCACCTCCTCCTCTTGGCTCATGCGTTTCTCAGAGAGCCGGTAAGAGCTGCGTACTGGGGTGGGGTCCAGCAGCCTCTGCTTCTGCTCATTCTCCTGGAGAGGCAAAATAATCAAGATTAAAACACAAATAAGTGGGTTCGTTATTCACACTTGTAAAAAAATAAATCACACGCAGTCGCATTGATCAAGTAATGCTTCCACGGGAGCCAAAACCCAAGCAGACCCTGGGGAATCCTCTTTGCTCTTCCTGCAGAGCTGTGAGGAGAGGGGTCACATGCCCTTTGGCAATTCAGGCTCTGTTCCTCCCCACCCCCTAACTACCCCACTTTAAACCACACCCACCGCACTACCCACCACCCAGGGGGTCTCTGACTAACCAAACTCCTCCATGCTCCCCATGATATTAATAATCAAATGTAACAATTACCACTAAAAGCCAGGGGAGTGGGGGTGGGCTGTTTCTTGTGTGTGTTCATTTGCAAACAGATCGTAGCATTGCCACTTCATGAAAAAGCCTATATTGCAGCAATTACTAAGTAAGTTACATTATTTTTTTGTTCCCAAATCCTGTCCATGAGTTTTAAAATTGGTTGCAGAATACAACCCGTTAACATTTATACACAGACTACAACATGGAAGAAAAAAACTACAGAAGGAAGCGAGGAGTTTCTATATCTGTCAGGGAATTGGCTTGGTGCTTCCTGTCAGAGCCCATCAGATGACCGGGCCTGTGAACACCACCAGGGCTAGCCCCTTTCCCCTTTTAGAGTTCTGCCTGCCAGCAGCATGTGAACATGTTTGAGCAAGGCAGGTAGCTCCACTGGTGCTTATGGCCGCCGCCACCACAACTAGAGGGGGTGTCAAAGTGCTGAATAAGCTACAGCTCCCATCCTCCAGTCTTCTCTCTCTGCACCGCAGCACCAGCATGTCCCGGGGCTCCTCTGCTCTGCATTACCCACAGCACTTAATACCACACAGGAGATGGAGTGCCTCTGGTGTCGCCACTTAAGTGGTCGTCAATTCTGCAGCGCATAGGGCCGTCAATCAAGAGGCTCCATCCCACCTCAAGGTGAGCGCCTGCCTCCCGTCAGCGCCCCCAACAAATGGCTGTGATGGCCAGGGCTGTGGACGGGAACTGGAGGAATCCACGCTAGTGTGCGCTCACACACGCTACACATACTCTGTACTGCCAGAGCCTGCACCCGGTGGGAAGGGAATGTTCAGCAGCTTGAGAACTGTGAATATGTCCAGAAAGATACCAGCCAGGCATGCTGGCCGTGAAGGACAGGTCACCATCGGGTGATCATTAGAGAATGACCCCATGCCGACAGAATGGCCAAAGGGCTTTAGACCGGCACAGACGGGCAGGCTGTGTTGGGTTTCTATAGCAACAGGGCCAGTATGTGTTATCAGACAAGAGGACACTAGGAAATGGTGGGCTAGGGATAGCAGCCACCACCAATCAGAATGTGCTCGTCTCGCAACAGATATACTGTCCAACTACGTATCCTCAAAGATAAATGAGTATGCAATGTCTTAAAAGGGCAGCGTTTGAACAGTTAAAACATGGCGTCAATCTCCCAAGGCGAGTCTCATTCCCCAGAAGAAAAACGAGTGATAAATGAGCATCCCCAGCCCCGACTGTCACGCCAGCAGCAGCTGCACACAGGGCAACTGGTCCACAGTGAAAGACAGACATGCTTTGGGCCCAAGGCTCTGTAGGGTTTAGAAGCTGGTGTTCTGGGCAAGCAGAGACCAGTCCGCCTCCACACCTGTAGGTACATCACACAGCCTCCCTCCCAGCCTCCACTTCCCAACGCCTCCTGGAGTCAATGTCTGAATGAAGAGTGAGGAGAGAAGAGAGCTGTCTGACCTTGAGCTCGATCATGCTGCTGATCTCAGGGAGGAAGTTCTGGCTGATGATGCGGTAGAGGTGGCGGTCCTGGGGGGACGTTTTGTCCTTGATGCTCTCAGCCAGACTGGCCCACTGCTCCTCTGTGTCACACACCAGGGACCAGGTGCCACGCTCGCGGTCTGGACGGACAGACACATCATGGTCAACATGAGTCCCAATCGTCAGCATCAATATACATCTCTAGTCAGAAGTAGAAGTCGACCATGTTTGATAGCTTTGTCTTTTTGCTCTCACCTGTGCCTGAGTGCAGACCTTCCAGTCCATTCTCCTTCTTCACTTCGCTCTCCACCTCACTGAAACAAAAGGACAGCCCGTTAGGTATTTACCATGCACTCCAAAGCATTGCATGAACAAGGACTGGGGAACAAAGCTGGTGAAAATATTTGTTTCTCTGGAGACATTTTGTTTGAGAGCGGAGAGAACTGAGACCACAAAGGAGAGACCCTGCTGCTGGTCACCTTAGCTGGATCTCCTCCACTTTCTTCTTTGGTGGTCTTCCTCTTTTCCTCTTCTCTGCTGGTTTGATCACAAGGGCTTCACTGTGGGGGGACAAAATCATGAAAAACAAATATCCGCCCACACTTTAAATTACACAGGCCTTTTTCCTGTGTAGCTATTACCGGAGTGTAATTAACCGTGTAATTAACCTCTAACAGGCTAACAAGTACATGTAGTTACGGAGAATAACTAACTATGTTGGTGCCCACTTTGTCCTTCCTTAGAAAACATAATTTGCAGTAGGAAGTGCTACTGTTTACATAGGTCATTGCATTACAAAAACCAGAACGCATATATAAATGCGCACACACACACACACACACACACACAGTAAAGTATCAGAGAATCCAAAAAATAGAAAACATGGTTATATACGCTAGCATTGTGCTCACATACTGCGACCTCTATTGGTGAATTATGGGCAAGCAAAACCATTCAACGTCTACAACTGATGTCCTATGGCGCAACCCTTACCGGAGCTGCTCTGCTTTCCTCTTGACCGGGTCCTCTTTGTACATGCGGGTACCATAGAAGTACCAATAGAGGGTACCGTTCCCATCTTGACCCAACGGCTCCACGCGCAGGCTGTCCGCATCCAAGCCCTGGGATCAAACATTGCATGGATTAATAATGTACAGTACCAGTCAACAGTTTGGACAAACCTACAAGCGTTTTTATTTTTTTTCTATTTTTTAATAGGGAAGACATCAAAACTACGAAATAACACGTATGGAATCATGTAGTAACCAAAAAAAAAAAAAAGTAAAACAAATCTAAATATATTTTATATTTGAGTTTCTTCCAAGTAGCCACCCTTTGCCTTGATGACAGCTTTGCACACTCTTGGCATTCTCAACCAGCTTCAAGAGGAATGCTTTCCACATATGCTGAGCACTTGTTGGCTGCTTTTCCTTCACTTCGCAGTCCAAATCATCTCAATTGGGTTGAGGTCGGGTGATTGTGGAGGCCAGGTCATCTGATGCAGCACTCCATCACTCTCCTTCTTGGTCAAATAGCACTTACACAGCCTGGTGGTGTGTTTTGGATCATTGTCCTGTTTAAAAACAAATGATAGTCCCAACTAAGCCCAAACCAGATGGGATGGCGTATCGCTGCAGAATGCTGTGGTAGTCATGCTGGTTAAGTGTGCCTTGAATTCTAAATAAAATCACTGTCAGTGTCACCAGCAAAGCACCCCCACACCATTACACCTCCTCCTCCATGCTTCACGGTGGGAACCACACACGCGGAGATCATCCATTCACATACTCTGTGTCTCACAAAGACATGGCGGTTGGAACCAAAAATCGCAAATTTGGACTCATCGGACAGATTTCCACGGTCTAATTGCTCGTGTTCTTTAGGACAAGCAAGTCACTTCTTATTGGTGTCCTTTAGTGTTTTCTTTGCAGCAATTTGACCATGAAGGCCTGATTCACACAGTCTCCTCTGAACAGGAGGCGGCAGGTAGCCTAGTGGTTAGAGCGTTGGTCCAGTAACCGAAAGGTTGCTAGATCGAATCACCGAGCTGACCAGGTAAAACTTTGTTGTTCTGCCCCTGAACGAGGCAGTTCACCCACTGTTCCTAGGCTGTCATTGTAAAATAAGAATTTGTTCTTAACTGACTAGTAAAATAAAAAAGGTTAAATAAAATAAAACATAAAAAAACAGTTGATGTTGAGATGTGTCTTACTTGAACTCTGTCAAGCATTTATCTGGGCTGGTAACTTATGAATTTATCCTCTGCAGCAGATGTAACTCTGGGTCTTCCATTCCAGTGATGGTCCTCATGAGAGCCAGTTTCATCACCATGATGGTTTTTGCGACTGCACATACATTTTTTTTTTTTTGGCATCGACTGACCTTCATGTCTTAAAGTAATGATGGACTGTCGTTTCTCTTTGCATATTTGAGCTGTTCTTGCCATAATATGGACTTGGTCTTTTACCTGATAGGGCTATCTTCTGTATACCACCCCTACCTTGTCACAACAACTGATTGGCGCAAACGCATTAAGAAGGAAAGAAATTGCACAAATGAACTTTTAACAAGGCACACCTGTTAATTGAAATGCATTCCAGGTGACTACCTCATGAAGCTGGTTGAGAGAATGCCAACAGTGTGCAAAGCTGTCATCAAGGCAAAGGGTGGCTACTTTGAAGAATCTCAAATATATTTTGATTTGTTTAACACTTTTGGTTACTACGTTATTTCATAGATTTGATATCTTCACTATTATTCTACAATGTGGAAAATAGTAAAAATAAAGAAAAACCCTGGAATGAGTAGGTGTGTCCAAACTTATGACTGGTACTGTACATAATTCACTTCATCAGGTTAGATAGCACTTCTTCAGACAGTCACCATAAATGGCATCACAATAATTCACCATAACTACAGCTAACTACAACAAAAAAAAGTGTTTATCCAGTTTTTTTTTACCGTTTTCCCCATGCTAACTCTGACACAGTCATAACAGGAGTTAAACAAGGCGCAGACTTGCGGTAACCGGTGTACTCTCTGTGTGTGTGTGTGTGTGTGTGCGCGCGCGCGCAGTACCTTGAGCAGGTCGAAGACATCGGCAGCGTCCAGGCGGTAGTCACACAGCCTGTGCAGCAGTTCCACCTGTGTGCGTGGGGCCAGCTCCTCAAAGGGCCCCTGGCGCAGCGGGTTAGGCTTCCCCTCCTCCAACTCCCAGCGGTAGTTGATGATGTCGTCCAGGTAATCGCTGAATGCCTGGGGGCTGAAGGGGAGAGGAGTGATTAGTCCCATATGTTTTCCCACACCTAGTAAAGTGTCGCCATTAATCTCTGAGACAATGACATGCTAGTATGACAATACAATAGTAAGGAGGGCTGGGTATTAACAAAACCATATTGAGATCTACTGCAGTGAATTTAGTTGGAGCAAACTAGTCAAGGATAATTTTGTTGTTTCTAACCCATTCATGTCACATACTTAATATCTTCAACTAGAAGTCATTAATTCTCAAATGCCTACTGTTCTTATAGTGTCAAAAGGTCAAAACTTGGAACATGTACTTTGTATTGATACCAATCTAGGCAGTTAAAATGAATACTGATTGGGCGATGGTTGGACAGAAATTACAACACAATAATCCCCCTAATATAAAGACCTTCGAAGAGACCATTGGGATCTGACAATAGCAGCACCATTATTCACTCACTTCCAAATCCTTGTCCTTAAAGTTAAGAAAAGTAGGCTGTCCATTGTGATAATCATGAAATAATTCAAGCTGCCATACCGTAGTAGTTCGAGGAAAAAGGAATGTGAAAAGAAAGCCATTTTGTTTGCATTTGAGTGGGTTTGTATTAGTGACGCACCAATATCGATATCCTATATTTTCCTTGCCAAAAAAACCTGATACTGATAACTGATATTAAACATTTTAGCGGCCTTTTAAGCATTCTAGTACAGTTAAATAGTTAACACACACACGCAGCGGTCGAAGGCACTGCATCTCAGTGCAAGAGGCATCACCACAGTCCCTGGTTCGAATCCAGGCTGTATCACATCCGGCAGTGATTGGGAGTTCCATAGGGAGGCGCACAATTGGCCCAGCGTCATCCGGGTTTGGCTGGGTAGGACGTCATTGTAAATATGATTTTGTTCTTAATGACGTGCCTAGTTAATTAAAAGGTTACACACACACACCAAAAAGTTATTTTGTTGGCATTTACGTATGTCCCCATTACCAGTAAAACATAATCAAAACCAATTTCTATCACTTACTTGCTGTGCTGTTTCGTTGTTCATTTGTTCAGTCGTTTCATTCTCAACCAGGATTTCATCATACATATCAAGCAGTGAAGTTTCAGCTCTCTGTCCGTGGCCTCTCTTCCTCCGTGCGCACTGTCACTGTGTCTGTCACTGTTTCCATCTTGTCCAGCTGTGTATGTAACATTTCACAAAAACCCTGTTTCTTGTCTGCATCGAAGTAGCGGTCCTTGTACATAGCGTTGAGCATGGTGGCGACACAGCAAAGAGAAAATGCCACCGAATCGCTTGTTCACAGCCTGTGTGGGCAGTTTTGTTGCCGGGGCAAACTGTCAAGGGCAACTGTTTCATTCATTCATTAGAATACAAATACTACACTAAACAATGATATAAAACGCAACATGTAAAGTGTTTGTCCCATGTTTCATGCGCTGGAAAAAAGATCCCAGAAATGTTCCATATAAACATAAAGCTTCTCAAATTTTGTGCACATTTGATTACATCCCTGTTAGTTTTGTTGAGCAGGCGTTTCAATGCATTGACAGAGGGTATCACATCTGCTGCAGGCACAGTTGATGAGCTGATTTCTCCAGTCAGTTGTTTGAATGGAACTAGCATGTTCATGTTTCCAAGTTTCAAACATGTTCGCAAAAGCCATTGAAATTGCAGCAGCGGTATGACAACCAGCATATTGATGAGCATGCAATAAGACTTTCCTTAATCCTCGATGACCCACTGTGCTGTCAGACTCAGCATGCTCATGGGGCTGATATCACTGGTCCAAATGTCAGTCGTGAAGCTAATAGCAGTGATGCTATTACTGTGTAACTCCAGTCGTGAAACATCTGAAAAAATGTGCCCCCTCCCAAAAAAAGTGTACTGGTGCTCAACCAGTCGGCGAAAGCCAACATCACCCATGATAGAGAACAGTTGATTGTCAAGGGCTATGGATTTCGCCTTTGAGTTGTCTCGCTGAAATGATCTTACTCATTCAAATGACTGCTCAACTTGTTGACTGCTCGATCCATACAGCAGACATTGTGGGCTAGGTTAAGAATGCTGTGTTGCACGAGTAAGCGCAGAATTTTACGTAGCGTCATTACGTCATGTACCTTCATTATATACAAAGATGTTCTAATCTGTGTTATATAGGTATGCACGTCAGTTTTGACATCGGTTTTGCACACCGCCGTTAAACTAGATATCAGGCCGATTCTAATATGTTCAACGATATATCGGTGGATCCCTAGTTTGTATCATTGTTCTAAGTTGGATGCTGGTAAATAAAATGTTGGTTCTGGGCCAGACTTGTCTGAATAATCTGGAACTCTTCAGATCCCGCTCAGTTGCATAGAAACAAGGAGTCAGGGCAGGGGTGAGTGCCAACGCAACAAGCGAAAAAGAGAAAGAAAATAGCTTATCTTGAAAGAGCAGTGTGCACGTTCAGACAGCTGCAGCCCCCCCCCCCCCCCCCCCCCCCCCCCCCCCCCCCCCCATTCTCTGCTAACACACCACCACCCCCCTCTCCAGCTGCACCGGAGCGTTTAACGAGTGCGGATGAAAAGTGCAGCTCCGTGAAAGGCCAGAGCCAAACAGCCACCCCCGAGATGCCAGTGGCTGTCCAGCCCAATAAGGCCAGCCCGGGTGCGGAAACTGGATCAGTCCTAACCTCTCTCCCCAATCACAGGCAGACTGGTGCCTGGCCCGCTAGTGCTGATGGAGCAAGAGCAGGGCGCTCACTTATCAACAGTGAGTAAATGTCTTACTAAATTCTGGTGTACGTGGAGATTCTAGGATGTGCATGCGCCACAAATTATTGGTATTGATCAAACTGTCACACGCAACATATACAGTGGGGCAAAAAGTATTCAGTCAGCCACCAATTGTGCAAGTTCTCCCACTTAAAAAGATGAGAGGCCTGTAATTTTCATCATAGGTACACTTCAACTATGACAGACAAAATGAGAAAAAAAATTCCAGAAAATCACATTGTAGGATTTTTTATGAATTTATTTGCAAATTATGGTGGAAAATAAGTATAAACACCCTGTTGGAACTGGGCCATGATAGTTCCTAAAAGACAGTGCCATGGCAAATTTTTATCAACATTTCTGTACAGGTGTGGGCAGAATGGTACAGTGACCCCCCCCCCCCCCCCCCCCCCCCAAAATGCATGCCGCCTAGCGAGCCGCGCATTCTTACAAGACTGATTGTCCTTTCGAACAATTTAAAAGTAAAATGTTAAACCCACACATCTATGCAAAAGACAAATTGTTCGTTCAATATTTTGTTTCTCAATACATGATTGTGTTTCTATTAGCTTACCATTACTGCAATTTGAGCAAACACTTCAAAAAAACAATAATCCTATTTGCTTGCAATACAGTTGATCAACCTTCTAGAAGTTGTGTGCACACATGGCTTGAGAGTAGCGTGAATATATGCACTCTCATCAAGCTCAAAATTTGAATACCAACCTTTGCAGAAAAACTGGCACAAGCAAAGGTTTTGAGTATTTTTTGTGTGCACACACCTTTGATCAATGAGGACCCAGAAGAGGTGGTGGTAGTGGGTGGAGGACACTTTTGGACTAGAACATTCATTTTACTTTCCTGTGCTCTTCCCACTCCCTATCTCACACATACTCATCAAATGAACTATCCCCCACCAGGGAAAAATCTTCCTAAACCTAGCTTCCTTCGTGAGAACTCTCACTCAGTTGTAAAGGCTGATTTCAACACAAGCTGTTCCCATTCTGATGTGCTCACTACTAACAGGGTTTGTGACTCAAACTTCCTGTGTTTCACTGTGTGCAGGCTAGAGGTCGACCGATTAATCGGAATGGCCGATTAATTAGGGCCGATTTCAAGTTTCCATAACAATCGGAAATCAGTATTTTTGGACACCGATTTTTTTACACCGTTATTTAATCTTTATTTAACTAGGCAAGTCAGTTAAGAACACATTCTTATTTTCAATGGCGGCCTAGGAACGGTGGGTTAACTGCCTCGTTCAGGGGCAGAACTTCACATTATCAGCTCGGGGGATCCAATCTTGCAACCTTACAGTTAACTAGTCCAACGTGCTAACCACCTGCCTCTCATTGCACTCCACGAGGAGACTGCCTGTTACGTGAATGTAGTAAGCCAAGGTAAGTTGCTAGCTAGCATTAAACTTATCTTATAAAAAAAAATATCAATCAATCATAAATCACTAGTTAACTACACATGGTTGATGATATTACTAGTTTATCTAGCGTGTCCTGCGTTGCATATAATCGATGCGGTGCGTATTGTTGCTCCAATGTGTACCTAACCATGAACATCAATGCCTTTCTTAAAATCAATACACAGACGTATATATTTCTAAACCTGCATATTTTGCTAAAAGAAATCCAGGTTAGCAGGCAATATTAACCAGGTGAAATTGTGTCACTTCTCTTGCGTTCATTGCTTGCAGAGTCTGTGTATATGCCACCGTTTGGGCCACCTATTTTGCCAGAATTTTACATAATTATGACATAACATTGAAGGTTGTGCAATGTAACAGGAATATTTAGATTTATGGATGCCAGCCGTTAGATAAAATACGGAATGGTTCCGTATTTCACTGAAAGAATAAACGTCTTGTTTTCAAGATGATAGTTTCCAGATTCTACCATATTAAAGACCTAAGGCTCGTATTTCTGTGTGTTATTATGTTATAACTAAGTCTATGATTTGATAGAGCAGTTTGACCGAGCGGTGGTAGGCAGCAGCAGGCTCGTAAGCATTCATTCAAACAGCACTTTCGTGCGTTTTGCCAGCAGCTCTTCGTTGTGCGTCAAGCATTACGCTGTTTATGACTTCAAGCCTATCAACCTCCGAGATTAGGATGGTGTAACGATGTGATGTGAAATGGCTAGCTAGTTAGCGAGGTGCGCGCCAATAGCGTTTCAAACGTCACTCGCTCTGAGACTTGGAGTAGTTGTTCCCCTTGCTCTGCATGGGTAACGCTGCTTCGAGGGTGGCTGTTGTCGTTGTGTTCCTGGTTCGAGCCCAGGTAGGAGCGAGGAGAGGTACGGAAGCTATACTGTTACACTGGCAATACTAAAGTGCCTATAAGAACATCCAATAGTCAAAGGTATATGAAATACAAATGGTATAGAGAGAAATAGTCCTATAATTCCTATAATAACTACAACCTAAATCTTCTTACCCGGGAATATTGAAGACTCTTGTTAAAAGGAACCACCAGCTTTCATATGTTCTCATGTTCTGAGCAAGGAAGGAACTTAAAATGTTAGCTTTCTTACATGGCACATATTGCACTTTTACTTTCTTCTCCAACACTTTGTTTTTGCATTATTTAAACATGCTTCACAATTTATTTGAGGCTAAATTGATTTTATCAATGTATTATATTAAATAAAAATAAGTGTTCATTCAGTATTGTTGTAATTGTCATTATTACAACAACAAAAAACAAACAACAAAAATGTATTAAATCGGTATCGGCTTTTTTTTGGGTCCTCCAGTAATCGGTATCGGCGTTGAAAAATGATAAACGTTTCGACCTCTAGTGTAGGCCCATACGGGCCCCTGGATGTTGTCACCAAGATGGGGAAGATAACAGACCAACATTGAGTTACAAGAAAGGTACAGTGCCTTGCGAAAGTATTCGGCCCCCTTGAACTTTGCGACCTTTTGCCACATTTCAGGCTTCAAACATAAAGATATAAAACTGTATTGTTTTGTGAAGAATCAACAACAAGTGGGACACAATCATGAAGTGGAACGACATTTATTGGATATTTCAAACTTTTTTAACAAATCAAAAACTGAAAAATTGGGCGTGCAAAATTATTCAGCCCCTTTACTTTCAGTGCAGCAAACTTTCTCCAGAAGTTCAGTGAGGATCTCTGAATGATCCAATGTTGACCTAAATGACTAATGATGATAAATACAATCCACCTGTGTGTAATCAAGTCTCCGTATAAATGCACCTGTACTGTGATAGTCTCAGAGGTCCGTTAAAGGCGCAGAGAGCATCATGAAGAACAAAGAACACACCAGGCAGGTCCGAGATACTGTTGTGAAGAAGTTTAAAGCCGGATTTGGATACAAAAAGATTTCCCAAGCTTTAAACATCCCAAGGAGCACTGTGCAAGCGATAATATTGAAATGGAAGGAGTATCAGACCACTGCAAATCTACCAAGACCTGGCCGTCCCTCTAAACTTTCAGCTCATACAAGGAGAAGACTGATCAGAGATGCAGCCAAGAGGCCCATGATCACTCTGGATGAACTGCAGAGATCTACAGCTGAGGTGGGAGACTCTGTCCATAGGACAACAATCAGTCGTATATTGCACAAATCTGGCCTTTATGGAAGAGTGGCAAGAAGAAAGCCATTTCTTAAAGATATCCATAAAAAGTGTTGTTTAAAGTTTGCCACAAGCCACCTGGAAGACACACCAAACATGTGGAAGAAGGTGCTCTTGTCAGATAAAACCAAAATTGAACTTTTTGGCAACAATGCAAAACGTTATGTTTGGCGTAAAAGCAACACAGCTCATCAACCTGAACACACCATCCCCACTGTCAAACATGGTAGTGGCAGCATCATGGTTTGGGCCTGCTTTTCTTCAGCAGGGACAGGGAAGATGGTTAAAATTGATGGGAAGATGGATGGTGCCAAATACAGGACCATTCTGGAAGAAAACCTGATGGAGTCTGCAAAAGACCTGAGACTGGGACGGAGATTTGTCTTCCAACAAGACAATGATCCAAAACATAAAGCAAAATCTACAGTGGAATGGTTCAAAAATAAACATATCCAGGTGTTAGAATGGCTAAGTCAAAGTCCAGACCTGAATCCAATCGAGAATCTGTGGAAAGAACTGAAAACTGCTGTTCACAAATGCTCTCCATCCAACCTCACTGAGCTCGAGCTGTTTTGCAAGGAGGAATGGGAAAAAAATTCAGTCTCTCGATGTGCAAAACTGATAGAGACATACCCCAAGCGACTTACAGCTGTAATCGCAGCAAAAGGTGGCGCTACAAAGTATTAACTTAAGGGGGCTGAATAATTTTGCACGCCCAATTTTTCAGTTTTTGATTTGTTAAAAAAGCTTGAAATATCCAATAAATGTCGTTCCACTTCATGATTGTGTCCCACTTGTTGTTGATTCTTCACAAAAAAAATACAGTTTTATATCTTTATGTTTGAAGCCTGAAATGTGGCAAAAGGTCGCAAAGTTCAAGGGAGCCGAATACTTTCGCAAGGCACTGTAAATGCTGCTGTGTGCTAGTGAGCGAAAAAAGGTAGACCTAGTCAATCTTAAAATAATAAAAATGAAATAAAGGATGTGGGAAGGCTGGGGGTACTACTTACGTGATGTCTGTGCGCTGGTAGCATCCTTGCAGCAGTGAGACGAGGAGGTCAGCCAGAAAGTCTATGTCCTGCTTCTGTAGTGCCTCTTCCAGCTCCTACCACACAGACACACACAGCAGGGAGAAGAGGTCAGCCAATGAGTTATATGGAGATCCTCTTTTTAAGGTACGCAAAAATATTTGTTTTAAAGTCAGCATATAACATTTTATGGTTGGTATTAGTCACAGGTAGGCACGTAAAAAAAAAATCTGTGTGATTCCAAAGTGATACGGATGCCCTGGAGTAAAACGGTAGGAGGTGATGAGAATTTAGGGTTTCCAAGACACCGTTTGACATTTTCAATGAAACAGGAGCTCTCGTAGCAAAACTTTGTTGAAGTGTGGATATTGGAACTAGTAAATTGTCAGAGCCATAGGGGACCAGAATCAGGCAGTATTTCACCTCGAGTCGAATACGCTTCATCATGACAAACAACCATACTAGATAGGCTGCGTGTAGGGACTGGTTAGGGTGATTGAGTTGCTGTGGGGAGGGGGGGACGGGACGGGACTAGCTCACAGGTTCTCAGAGGAGTCCTTTCTGCCAGCGGTTGGATGGGAGGTTCAAGTTCAACCCTGACCCCTCTCCTGCCTGGCATTGTGTGGCCACTATTGAGGGTTTATGAAGCGGCAGTAACCAGGAGAGCAAACTCTAAAGGCCCTGAAAGAGCCAAGGAGAGACGGCAGCAGGAGCCTAAGGCCACCGTACAGATCGGCCCCCCTCTCCTCCACTGTTACCCAGCATGCTTGCTCTCTCCCCGGGATACCCAACGGCCCTCAGCTACAGAGCAGAGGCTGGGCAGAGACAAGGGAGGCTGAGGGCAAAAAACACTAATGCAAATTGCTCTATCAGCCAAGTCTCCATTTTACTTAACCTTTCTTCCCACTTTCCTAGGATGCAAAGCCACCCTTCAGAATTGGCTATTCCACTTAAAAAGTAATCCGTCTGCAGCTGACCTCCCCACCACTCCCTTCTGTCTCCATCTACAGAATTCACTTCTAAATTCTCTGCATAAAACACATCTCCCCTCCACCAACAAACCTCCCCAAAGAAAAAGCACGGTGACAGTCCAGAATTAACTGAAGGGTGAGGAGGCCCATTTCATTGTGCAGCCACAGCCTGCAGATTGCTGCCTCTCTCTAGATAAAACCCATCTAAGTGCTGGGGTCACTGGGGGGTCAGCCTCCACACCTCTTGGCTGTGGAGAAGCAAGGAAGCTAGGAGTCAACCATCAGCAGGATGAAAAACATGGGGGAGGGAGAGAGAGTGCTTTAAAAACAGGATAAGTTGGATGTTTCTGCTATGGGATAAAAAATAAAAAAAATCAGATAGCTACTCAGGACTGGTTGGTGGTGCAACAGAAACATGCCAGAGCTGGCTGGGCTGATTCTTTATCTCCAAGTCCTATTATTTAAAAAAGCAGAGTTCATTAAACTGCTTGAGCACATTTCAAATGACCAATTTAAAAACCTATTGATCATGGTGGAAAATTAGACAGATTCTAATGGATCTAAAGAATAATTAAATATGAAGAGCCTGGGAGGAGGGAAGCTCACAACCTTGGGAGGGCCTGGAACTGGGGTGCCAGAAACCACAATAACATACACTAGGGTAAAAAGTTTTAGAACACCTACACATTAAGTGTTTCTTTATTTTTACTATTTTCTACATTGTAGAATAAGAGTGAAGACATCAAAACTATGAAATAACACATATGGAATCATGTAGTAACCAAAAAAAGTGTTTTGAGCTGTTCTTGCCATAATATGGACTATCGTAACTATTGTCACAACATCACTGATTTGCTCAAACGCGTTGAGGAAAGAAATTCCATAAATTAACTTAAGGCACACCTGTTAATTGACATGCATTCCATGTGACTCCATCTTGAGGCTTTGGGCTCCCGATTGGCACCGTGGTCTAAGACACTGCATCTCAGTGCAAGAAGAGTCATTACATTCCCTGGTTCAAATCCAGCCGTGATTGGTTGGTGCACAATTGGCGTAGCGTCGTCCAGGTTTGGCCGTCATTGTAAATAAGAATTTGTTTTGAACTGACTTGCCTAGTTAAAAAAAAAATGTAATGAAAAAACTTTGGTTGATAGAATGCCAAGAGTTTGAAGAATTTACAGTTGAAGTCGGAAGCTCACATACATTTAAACTCCGTTTTTCACAATTCCTGACATTTGAATCCTAGCAAAAATTCCCTGTCTTAGTTAGGATCACCACTTTATTTTAAGAATGTGAAATGTCAGAATAATAGTAGAGAGAATGATTTATTTCAGCTTTCCTTTTATCACATTCCCAGTGGGTCACAAGTTTACCTACACTCAATTAGTATTTGGTAGCATTGACTTTAAATTGTTTAACGATCAAATGTTTTGTGTAGCCTTCCACAAGCTTCCCACAATAAGTTGGGTGAATTTTGGCCCATTCCTCCTGACAGAGCTGGTGTAACAGAGTCAGGTTTGTAGGCCTCCTAACTCACATGCTTTTTCAGTTCTGCCCACAAATTTTCTATAGGATTGGGGTCAGGGCTTTGTGATGGCCACTCCAATACCTTGACTTTGTTGTCCTTAAGCCAGTTTACCACAACTTTGGAAGTATGCTTGGGGTCAAATCCATTTGGAAAACCCACGTGTGACCAAGCTTTAACTTCCTGACTGATGTCTTGAGATGTTGCTTCAATATATCCACATAAATTTTCCTGCCTCATGACGCCATCTATTTTGTGAAGTGCACCAGTCCCTCCTGCAGCAAAGCACCCTCACAACATGATGCTGCCACACCCGTGCTTCACGGTTGGGATGGTGTTCTTCGGCTTGCAAGCCTCCCCCTTTTTCCTCCAAACATAACAATGGTCATTATGGTCAAACAGTTGTATTTTTGCTTCATCAGACCAGAGGACATTTCTCCAAAAAGTATGATCTTTGTCCCCGTGTGCAGTTGCAAACCATAGTCCGGCTTTTTTATGGCGGTTTTGGAGCAGTGGCTTCTTCCTTGCTGAGCGGCCTAGGTTATGTCGATATAGGACTTGTTTTACTGTGGATATAGATCGTTTTGTACCCGGTTCCTCTAGCATCTTCACAAGGTCCTTTGCTGTTGTTCTGGGATTGATTTGCACTTTTTGCACCAAAGTACGTTCTCTAGGAGACAGAACACGTCTGATTCCTCAGCGGTATGACAGCTGTGTGGTCCCATGGTGTTTATACTTGCGTACTATTGTTTGTACAGATGAACATGGTACCTTCAGGCATTTGGAAATTGCTCCCAAGGATGAACCAGACTTGTGAAGGTCTACATTTGTTTTTCTGAGGTCTTGGCTGATTTCTTTTGATTTTCCCATGATGTCAAGCAGAGCGGCAATGAGTTTGAAGGTAGGCCTTGAAATACATCCACAGGTACACCTCCAATTGACTCAAATTACATCAATTAGCCTAATCAGAAGCATCTAAAGCCATAGCATCATTTTCTTGAATTTTCCCAAGCTGTTTAAAAAGGCACAGTCAACTTAGTATACGTAAACTTCTAACCCACTGGAAGTGAAATTGATCTTTCTTCAAACAATTGTTGGGAAAATTAAATTGAGTCATGCAAAGTAGATGTCCTAAATGACTTGCCAAAACTACAGTTTGTTAACAAGACATTTGTGGAGTGGTTGAAAAAGGGTTTTAGTGACTCCAGCCTAAGTGCATGTAAACTTCTGACTTCAGCTGTATATTTTAATTTGTTTAAAACTTTTTTGGTTACTACATGATTCCATGTGTCATTTCATTAGTTTTGAAGTCTTCACTATTATTCTACAATGTAAAAAATAGTAAAAATAAAGAAAAGCCTTAATGAGTAGGTGTTCTAAAACTTTTGACCATTAGCGTAGTTAGCTACCAGTAATGCTGAGTGATTAGTGTTTTTTGAAGCTGACTCAATATTGGTTCCATTATAAAAAATATATATATATTTTTTTTAAATAAAAAATATCACCTTTTTCAATTTGGGTTTTGATCATTTTTAAAACATTAAATGCATTATGAAACAAAAATCACACAAATTTGAGCTTTTTAATTCACATTACCAAAGGCAAAAAGTTCAATTCAATTGTCAAAACATTAAAAATATTCCATTGTCCACATTGGGTAGACATCAATACAAAAAAAAAGAAGACTATGAAATGTCAGTTGTGTAAAAAAACTAGTTTTTATCTGCCGACTTTTCCATTTTTCATTCCTTAAAGTTATGACAATCATTTGACTAGTTCTTCAAAGTAAATAAGGCATACTGTCACGAACTGTCTATCCCACTCTCTCCTCGCTGTGTACATTCCGCTCTCATCCAGTCTGTGTGTATCTAACCTAAAGTAGCAGGCGTAAAGAAAATGTATCCATCTCTGTTAGAGGCGGAAAGAACAGGTGCAATGGATTATGGTCATTGTAGTTCATTAACATGTTTCTGCGCTGAACTATACCGAAGGAATAACATATGCACTGCTCAAAAAAATAAAGGGAACACTAAAATAACACATCCTAGATCTGAATGAATGAAATATTCTTATTAAATACTTTTTTCTTTACATAGTTGAATGTGCTGACAACAAAATCACACAAAGATTATCAATGGAAATCAAATTTATCAACCCATGGCGGTCTGGATTTGGAGTCACACTCAAAATTAAAGTGGAAAAACACACTACAGGCTGATCCAACGTTGATATAATGTCCTTAAAACGAGTCAAAATGAGGCTCAGTAGTGTGTGTGGCCTCCACGTGCCTGTATGACCTCCCTACAACGCCTGGGCATGCTCCTGATGAGGTGGTGGATGGTCTCCTGAGGGATCTCCAGACCTGGACTAAAGCATCCGCCAACTCCTAGACAGTCTGTGGTGCAGCGTTGGTGGATGGAGCGAGACATGATGTCCCAGATGTGCTCAATTGGATTCAGGTCTGGGGAACGGGCGGGCCAGTCCATAGCATCAATGCCTTCCTCTTGCAGGAACTGCTGACACACTCCAGCCACATGAGGTCTAGCATTGTCTTGCATTAGGAGGAACCCAGGGCAAACCACCCCAGCATATGGTCTCACAAGGGGTCTGAGGATCTCATCTCGGTACCTAATGGCAGTCAGGCTACCTATGGCGAGCACATGGAGGTGTGCGGCCCCCCCAAAGAAATGCCACCCCACACCCTGACTGACCCACCGCCAAAATCGGTCATGCTGGAGGATGTTGCAGACAGCAGAACATTCTCCAAGGCGTCTCCAGACTGTCACGTCTGTCACGTGCTCAGTGTGAACCTGCTTTCATCTGTGTAGAGCACAGGGCGCCAGTGGCGAATTTGCCAATCTTGGTGTTCTCTGGCAAATGCCAAACGTCCTGCACGGTGTTGGCCTGTAAGCACAACCCCCACCTGTGGACGTCGGGCCCTCATACCACTCTCATGGAGTCTGTTTATGACCGTTTGAGCAGACACATGCACATTTGTGGCCTGCTGGAGGTCATTTTGCAGGGCTCTGGCAGTGCTCCTCCTGCTCCTCCTTGCACAAAGGCGGAGGTAGCGGTCCTGCTGCTGGGTTGTTGCCCTCCTACGGCCTCCTCCACGTCTCCTGATGTACTGGCCTGTCTCCTGGTAGCGCCTCCATGCTCTGGACACTACGCTGACAGACACAGCAAACCTTCTTGCCACAGCTCGCATTGATGTGCCATCCTGGATGAGCTGCACTACCTGAGCCACTTGTGAGGGTTGTAGACTCCGTCTCATGCTACCACTAGAGTGAACGCACCGCCAGCATTCAAAAGTGACCAAAACATCAGCAAGGAAGCATAGGAACTGAGAAGTGGTCTGTGGTCAACACCTGCAGAACCACTCCTTTATTGGGGGTGTCTTGCTAATTGCCTATAATTTCCACCTGTTGTCTATTCCATTTGCACAACAGCATGTGAAATTTATTGTCAATCAGTGTCGCTTCCTAGGTGGACAGTTTGATTTCACAGAAGTGTGATTGACTTGGGGTTACATTGTGTTGTTTAAGTGTTCCCTTTATTTTTTTGAGCAGTGTATAACCGCCGCCATGTGCAATAAAGATTTTACTGAGATACAGTTCATATAAAGGAAATCAGTCAATTTAAATACATTCATTAGGCCCTACTCTGTGGATTTCACATGACTGGGCAGGGGCGCAGCCATGGGTAGGCCGGGGAGGGCATCGGCCAATATGCAGCCAGGCCCACCCGCTGCGGAGGCAGGCCCAGCCACTCAGAATGAGTTTTACAAACAAAAGGGATTTATTAGACATAAATACTCCTCTGCACCCCCTCTCCAATAGACGATCCTGTAGGTGAAGAAGCCAGATGTTGAGGTCCTGGGCTGGCGTAGTTACAAGTGGTCTGCAGTTGTGAGGCCGGGTGGATGCACTAGAAATTTCTCTAAAATGACGTTGGAGTCAGCTTAAGGAGTCGGCCTTTAATTGTCCCCAGCACAAGGTGCACCTGTGTAATGATCATGCTGTTTAATCTGCTTTTTGATATGCCACACCTGTCAGGTGGATGAATTACCTCGGCAAAGGAGAAATGTTCACTCACAGAGATGTAAACAAATTTGTGCACAAAATGACAGAAATGATCTTTTTGTGAATATGGAACATTTCTGGGATATTTTGTTTCAGCTCATGACACATAGGACCCACGCTTTACATGGTGCGTTTATATTTTTTGTTCAATGTAGGTTGAATATTTGATTAATGAAAACTCCCTTCAGCCCAGTGTCCCACAGTTATTAACTTGATTTCTCTCTTTAGAGAAAACGATGCGATGGGCTCACACAAGAAACTAAATACTATTCAAGTAATTGAACAGACATCAAATAAAATTTTACTGGTCACATACACATCGTTAGCAGATGTTACTGAAAGTGTAGTGAAATGCGTGTGCTTCTACTTCCAACAGTGCAGAAATATCTATCAATTCCACAACAACTACCTAAAACACACACAATTCTAAGTAAAGGAATAAAAATATACACACATAAATATATGGATGCACAATGACAGAGCAGCATAGACAAGATGCAATAGATGGTTTAAAATGCAGTTTATACATACATGAGATGAGTGATGCAAGATATGTAAACATGATTAAATTGGCATTATTAAAATGACTAGTGAACTGTTTATTAAAAGTGGACAATGATTTCATGTCTGTATTTAGGCAGCAGCCTCTGGCTGTTTAAAAGTCTGATGGCTTAGAGAGGAAGTTGTTTTTTTATGCTCAATTGTGCATCTGTAAAAGTTTGTGACGATTTTAGTTGATGTTGAAGAAGCACTGTTGCTCCTTGACCACACTGTCTGTGTGCGTGGACCATTTCAGTTTGTCAGTGATATCGACGTCGGGGAACTTAAAACGTTCCACCTTCTCCACTGCTGTCCCGTCGATGTGGATAGGGGAGTGCTTCCTCTGCTGTTTCCTGAAGTCCACGATCATCCCCTTTGGTTTGGTTGACGTTGAGTGAGAGGTTGTTTTCCTGACACCACACCCCGAGTGCCCTCACTTCGTCCCTGTAGGCTGTCTCGTCATTGTTGGTAATCAAGCCTCTACTGTTGAAACATCTGCAAACTTGATAATTGAGTTGTAGGCGTGCATTGCCACGCAGTCATGGGTGAACAGGGAGTACAGGAGGGGGCTGAGCACGCACCCCTGTGGGGCCCTAGTGTTGAGGGTCAGCAAGTGGAGATGTTGTTTCCTACCTTCACCACCTGGGGGCGGTCTGTCAGAAAGTCCAGGACCCAATTGCACAGGGCGGGGTTGAGACCCAGGGCCTCAACCTTGGAGGGTACTATGGTGTTGAATGCTGAGCTGTAGGCAATGAACAGCATTCTTACATTGGTATTCCTCTTGTCCAGATGGAATAGGGCAGTGTGATGGCGATTGCGTCGTCTGTGGACCTATTGGGGCGATAAGAAACTTAAAGTGAGTCTAGGGTGAATGTAAGGTTGAGGTGATATTATCCTTGGTCTCTCCAAGCACTTCATGATGACAAAAGTGACTGCTACAGTGCGATAGTCATTTTGTTCAGTTACCTTTGCCTTCTTGGGAACAGGAATAATGGTGGCCATCTTGAAGCATGTGGGGGACAGCAGACCGGTATAGGGACAAATTAAATATGTCCGTAAACACACCAGCCAGCTGGTCTGCGCATGCTCTGAGGACACAGCTAGGGATGACTTCTGGGCCGGCAGCCTTGTGAGGGTTAGCACGTTTAAATGTCTTACATCGGCCACGGAGAAGGAGAGCTCACAGTCCTTGGTAACGGGCTGCGTCGGTAGCACTGTATTATCCTCAAAGCGGGCCGTCGGTGTCCGTGACAGGCCGTGACCCTGACATCGGTCAATAATGGCGCCGGAGAGGATGGCTGCAGTTTTACGGTCTCCTAACCAACTGTGCTATTTTGTGTTTTATTCACATTGTTTCTAACCTATTTTGTACATAATGTTGCTGCTACAGTCTCTTATGACCGAAAAGAGCTTCTGGATATCAGAACAGCGATTACTCACCTCGAACTGGACAAAGATCTTGTCCTTAATGAGTCTGACGTGAAGGATGTACTGCTTCTCCTAAACCAGGCCCAAATTCCCATAATTTGCATGTAGAAAATATGGAAATACAGGGGGTGGAGATCAGGGTGCCTTGTGAGAATATGTTGGCAACTGGGTAACCCACCTCTACCATCCATTCTATTGAAGCAATTAGGCCCGAGGGGGTGTGGGATATGGCCTATATACCCTGGCTAAGGGCTGTTCCTAGGCATGACGCAACACAGAGTGGTACATTGGCCATATACCACAAACCCCTGAGGTGCCTTACTGCTACTATAAACTGGTTGCCAATGTAATTACAGCAGTAAAAATAATATGTTGTCATACCCGTGGTATACGGCTGTCAACCAAATCACTCTGTTCAAGACTATCCTACCAACAGGACATTAAAAACTGTAATATCTTATGTTTTACAGTCGTTGCGACAGGGATAATATACAGTTGGCTGGGTTTTCCATGCATTGGCAGGACAGCTACGTCTGGTAAGACGAGGGGGTGTGTTGTGTGTGTGGATATATATATATATATATATATATATATCTCAATAACAGCTGGTCCAATGTCTAATATTAAGGAAGTCTCGAGGTACTGCTAGCCTGAGAAAAAGTACCTCATTATAAGCTGTAGACCACACTAATTGCCAAGAGAGTTCTCATATATTATTCGTAGCTGTCCATCTACCACCACAAATGATGCTGGCACTAGACTGCACTCAACGAGCTGTGTAAGGCCATAAGCAAACAAGAAAATGCAGATCCAGAAGTTGCGCTCCTAGTGGCCGGGGACATTAATGCAGGCACACTTAAATCCGTTTGAACTAATATCTACCAGCGTGTCACATGTGCAACTAGAGGAAATATATATATATATTTTTAAACTCTAGACCACCTTTACTCCACATACAGAGACGCATTCAAAGCGCTCCCTCGCCCGGATGCTATGATACAAGACTGTTATGCTACAACTCTATTTCTTGAACTGCATTGTTCAAATACAAATTTGATAACCGACCCCCCCAAAAAATGTGATTACTCACTCAGCACTAGCTACCAGTAGCGTACCGCAGTTTCGGAGACCCACATGGTCTGAGAATGCCCCCCCCCCTAAGAAAAATTGTTTATGGGAAAAACTGCTTCCTACAAATCTATACATTTTGCCATGAGCAAATATAAACATCTGTAGTTTTATAGCTAATCTACATGTTTTGGAATGAGGCTGAGAGAAATGTATATTTTTAAAGCTAATTTCCTGCATCTCTACACCTGACCCGTTTTAGGAATCTAGGCATACGTCGTACATCACTTGACAGAAGGCACATTTTAACTTTTATTTATCGTAATGCACTTGTCAGAAATGCAAACTTTCATGTGCCTTAACCAACTTTTACTCCATCTGTAAATACAAATAAAATGATTAAAATTAAGAGCCTAGATGGTTTAGACACGGAAATAAACATGGCTAGCAGGAAGGTTCCTGATTGGCTAAGATAATGGTGGGCAGGACATGCCGGGAGATAAGTTTAGATTGGTCTGCTATGTAGCATGGTCTGCTATGTAGCATGCTTCTGTCTACAACGTGAGCTGCTCAGAATGTGCTGACAATCCTTTGTAGTCTTTTTTGAAAGATGCAGTATAAGATTAGCCCTTGAGAGGTTTCTACTTTTCTTATCAATATTGAGGCCCTGAATTTAGCAGGCGCTATTGACAGATCAGTTGGAAAAAGTTGTGATGGGCTACTTTCTGCACATGCCACAGTCAGTATGAACCATAATGACTTGACAACGCTGGCTAAACAAGATGTAGCTACAAACGAAATGGAGTTAAATGGTTCCAGTCTGCCGTGAAGCGTTCATCCATGTATACAAGTAAGAGTATAGCTACATTCAGATATAAACGTTTCAAATGTCAGAAAGTCAATTTCATTGCAAGCTAAAGAATACTGTTAACCAACTAGCGAATGTTAGCTTGCTGGCTTGCTAACATTATGTATATGATCTGTGTAGTATTATTATCAGAAATCCATTTGCATGGCTAGTTATAGCCTAATGTTCACTAGCTAGCTAACATTGAACCAAGTTGGTTAGTTTGAACTAGATGCAGATTCATACAACAGCTATGACAATCAGTTTGTATTGGTGGTAGTAGCATAAATTGGCATAATCCTGGTTTATTGTTTAGCTAACTAGCTAAATGTCAAAAACAAAGACTCCATTTTGCCAGATGATTACAGGACCCATCAAGTTAACCAGGTGTGTCTGGGGGGTGAATACAGCCATCTATGTGTACACGTCTAAACAACAGTGACCCCTCCACTAAGCTGGATGTGGCTGGTGGGGAAGAGGTATAGCATTTATTTCACATGACCCATCAATTTAGACAAGTGTGTCTGGGTAAGCATCATCTAATAATTATAAAATACTTGTCTGGACACTTTCAGTTTTTGATATTGTTACAATTCAAGTAGCCATTTCACTGTACCATTTACATATTCTGTATCCTGTGCATGTGACAAACTTTAAGTTGAAATTGGGTTTCTATTTCAGGAAAAACATCTTGCTTTCCAATGTTAGTCAGAAAGGATCTTGTTCAAAGCACTATCAGTGCTGGATTGTGGTGATATTGTCTATATGCAGGGCTCAGCAAGTACCTTACATTCTGGACACTGTATCATGGAGCTTTAAAATGTATTACAAATGCTGGATCACTCACCCATCACTGTGATTTGTATACTATGGTGCAACGGACCCCTCTCTCCACCAGGAGGCTAAGGCACTGGCACACTTGTGTACAAAGCATTGATGGGACAACTGCCTTTGTATCTATGTTCTTTACTGACCAGATCAGTCACTCAATACAGTCTTTGTTCACAGTCGCTGCTGTCCTTGTCTATTCTTAAGACTGATCGACGTCAGGGGAAGAATTTTTGGATATAAACATACTTTATTGAACAAAACATACATGTATTGTGTAACATGAAGTCCTATGAGTGTCATTTGATGGCCCTTGAATGTTTTGGTACACCTACTAGAGAGCTTTTCTTTGTTTACACCCATTGAGCATTGTTCACACCCTCTTAACTTCTTGGATATAGGGGTCACTATTTTACATTTTTGGATGAAAAACGTTCCCGTTTTAAACAAGATATTTTGTCACAAAGATGCTCGACTATGCATATAATTGACAGCTTTGGAAAGAAAACACTGACGTTTCCAAAACTGCAAAGATATTGTCTGTGAGTGCCACAGAACTGATGTTACAGGCGAAACCCAGATAAAAATCCAATCAGGAAGTGCCGCATTTTTTGAAACCGCCTCATGCAAATGACTCCTTATATGGCTGTGAAGGCGCTAGGAGTCAGCTTACGTTTTCCACGTTTTCCCCAAGGTGTCTACAGCATTGTGACGTATCTGTAGGCATATCATTGGAAGATTGACCATAAGAGACTACATCTACCAGGTGGTCGCTTGGTGTCCTCCGTTGCAATTATTGCGTAATCTCCAGCTGCAGTATTTTTCCGTTTGCTTCTGATGAGAAGCCAACTGCCACCACTGATATCTATTCGATAATCTATGTGAAAAACACCTTGCGGATTGATTCTAAACAACGTTTGCCATGTCGATATTATGGAGCTAATTTGGAAAGAGGTTTGGCGTTGTAAGTGACTGCATTTTCCGGTCTTTTTCTTAGCCAAACACGATGAACAAAACGGAGCTATTTCGTCTACACAAATAATATTTTTGGAAAAAATGAACATTTGCTATCTAACTAAGAGTCTCGTCATTGAAAACATCCGAAGTTCTTCAAAAGGTAAATTATTTTATTTGAATGCTTTTCTTGTTTTTGTGAAAATGTTGCCTGCTAAATGCTAGGCTTAATGCTATGCTAGGCTATCAATACTCTTACACAAATGCTTGTGTAGCTTTGGTTGAAAAGCATATTTTGAAAATCTGAGATGACAGTGTTGTTAACAAAAGGCTAAGCTTGTGTTTGAATTTATTTCATTTCATTTGCGATTTTCGTGAATAGGAAACGTTGCGTTATGGTAATGAGCTTGAGGCTATGATTACGCTCCCGGATACAGGATTGCTCGACGCTAGAGGTTAAGCCTCACCCATCTCTTTGATTCAAATGAGGCATGTGCTAAACAGAGTGAGTACAGTAGTGTTCAAAACAATCAAAGATTAAGACTAAAGGCTGGTTTATACTACATCTATCGACATGTCTGTTGTCTATTGTTGTCTGACAAACTTGTTGTTGTCATTATTAAAAAGTATAAAACAGAAAACGACAGGCTCCATGACATCAGCAGCCTGGTCGTCCAAAATAGCATAACTGGATGAATTAAATTAGCATAAATTAATTTAGTATATATCAATCTAGCAAACCAGGCAACTAAAAGCAACTTTCAAAACAATGTTTAGGTTAGTTTCAAGCTTGTTAGCTAGCTGGTCAGTTCAAATAATGACCATGTCATAGCTGACAACTTTTTAAAATTGAACTAATTTGTATTCATTACTACAGAGAGAAAAAAATAAAATAATAATAAAACTCACTACAAGATCCTTATTTACTAGTTAATGGCAAGCTAATTACAGAAAATAACTTACGGTTCTGAGTGACAAAATAAAAGCAGGGCATTCTACTGAGGAATTTTAGAACGTGGCCCCCTTCTTGTTGGCCTAATGTTCCTAATCCTAATTTGACTTTGGTGAAGGTCATTTTGTTCGTCACAATACCGTCTCCGGTAAACACTATATCAAATAAAATCTCAAATGTATTTGTCACATGCACAGGATACAGAAAGTGTAAACAGTACAGTGAAAATGGTTACTTGTAAAGTGGAGTCTTTTGACATATGGCTAGCTAGCTAAACAATGACCCATAATCCCAAATCATAACATTACTACCCTGAATCAATCTGCCAACTAGGTTCAATGTTAGCTAACATTAGGCTATAACTAGCAATGCAAAAGGCTGAGATACGAATAATATAGTACACAGATCATACACGTAATGTTAGCGAGCCAGCCAGCTAACATTAGCTAGCGAACAGTACGATTTAACTTGCAATGAAAACGACAAAATTAGAAACGTATAAGCGGAAAAATATGCCGTTTTATAGCAACATTACCCGCAAAACACCAGTCTCAACATCAACAGTGAAGGGGCGACTCTTGGATGCTGACCTTCTAGGCAGAGCTGCAAAGAAAAAGCTATATAGCAGACAGGCCAATAAAAATAAAATATTAAAATGGGCCAAACACAGACACTGGACAGAGGAACTCTGCCTAGAAGGCCAGCATCCCGGAGTCGCCTCTTCACTGTTGACGTTGAGACTAGTGTTTTGCGGGTACTATTTAATGAAGCTGCCAGTTGAGGACTTGTGAGGAGTCTGTTTCTCAAACTAAACACTAATGTACTTGTCCTCTTGCTCAGTTGTGCACCGGGCCTCCCACTCTTTCTATTCTGGTTAGAGCCAGTTTGCGCTGTTCTGTGAAGGGTGTAGTACACAGCGCTGTATGAGATCTTCAGTTTCTTGGCAATTTGGAATAGCCATGAAATAGCCATAATTTCTCAGAACAAGAATAGACTGATGAGTTTCAGAAGAAAGTATTTGTTTCTGGATGTTTTGAGCCTGTAATCGAACCCACAAATGCTGATGCTCCAGATACTCAACTAGTTTAATTAAAGAAGGCCAGCACAACAGTTTTCAGCTGTGCTAACATAATTGCAAAAGGGTTCTATAATGATCAATTAGTCTTAAAATGATATACTTGGATTAGCTAACAACGTGCCAGTGGAACGCAGGAGTGATGGTTGCTGATAATGGGCCTCTGTACGCCTATGTAGATATTCCATTAAAAGTCAGCCGTTTCCAGCTACAATAATCATTTTTTACAACATTAATGCATTTCTGATCAATTTGATGTAATTTTAAATGGACCAATTTCTAAGTGACCCCAAACTTTTGAACAGTAGTGTATATTTTTGAGACAGAGAGAGAGAGCAAGGCGAAGGTCGAGAGCCATGCGTCCTTCGAAACACAACCCTGCCAAACAGCACTGCTTCTTGACACACTGCTCGGTTAACCCGGAAGTCAGCCGCAACATGCACCCGGCCCGACACAGGAGTCGCTAGACCGCCATGGGACAAGGACATCCCGGCCAGCCAAACCCGACAGACGCTGGGCCAATTGTGTGCCGTCTCATGGGTCTCGCAGTTGCAGCCGGCTGCGACACAGCCCGGGGTCAAACCCGGCACTGTAGCGATGCAGTCCCTTAGACCGCTGCCCCACCCGGGTGGCCCTTGTCATGGAAGTTGACAGAGTTTTGAAATCAACCATGGCATCCCTGACAGAGGGAGAACGATCGGATGATTCTTATGGCATGGAACACTGTCAGTTTGAACTGGAGTGACTTAACTAGCTATACAAAACACAAACAAGAGTACTTTCAGAGTCTAGCTACATTTTCAGATATTAAGTTTCAAATTTTGTCAAAGTATTCATTGCAAGCTAAAGTCTACTGTTAGCTGGCTGGCTAGCTAGGTGTATGATCTTTCTAGTAATATTATTCATATATCAGAAAGCCATTTTCATTGCTAGCTATAGCCTACTGTTAGCGAGCTACCATTGAAGGTAGTTGGTTATCTTTTCCTACCTGCAGAGATTCATACAATATCTCATGCATGGTGGCTAGCTATGACAATCTGTGTGGGTTGGGATTATGGTTCATTGTTTAGCTCGCTAGATTTCTAAACAACAGACTCCACTTCGTAAGATGATTACATGACCCATCCATCCAGCCTCTCTTTTACATGGCCCATCTAATTAGCCAGATGTGTCTGGGGGCGATTACAGACAGTCACACACACACACTACCTTATCTTTTTATTTATTTTACCTTTATTTAACTAGGCAAGTCAGTTAAGAACAAATTCTTATTTTCAATGACGGCCTAGGAACAGTGGGTTAACTGCCTGTTCAGGGGCAGAACGACAGCTCAGGGGTTTGAACTGGCAACCTTCCAGTTACTAGTCCAATGCTCTAACCACTAGGCTACCCTGCCGCACCAGTATAACTGTCATCGTTATTGGTATGGTTCTTCTACATACACAATAATGACAAGTTTGTCAGACAACAAAATAGTGTTCACTGTCTACAGTCATGTCGATAGACATAGTATAAACCAGCCTTTAGTCTTAATCTTTGATTGAGTACAGTAGTGTTCAAAACACTCTGTTTAGCACATTGCCTCATGTGAATCAAAGGGATGGGTGAGGCTTAAGAGGGTGTGAACAATGCTCAATGTAAACAAAGAAAAGCTCTCTAGTAGGTGTACCAAAACATTCAAGGGCCATTTTCTCAAGAGTGGGGTTACAAGTTGATCAACTTTCAAAGCAGCATTACTTTCTCATTGTTCTACGACTACAGTGTATGATATACAATTTTGAAGCTCTGAGTCTGTACTCTTATCCAATGTAAAAATAAAAAAAACAGACTCAAATTTTGGAACATAAGACCGAAGAGAGATGGTGGGTCACAATTTGCATTTCTGTGTAGTACAGATCAGGGACCCATGATGAAATACCTTTAACGGGTGTAAATCCACTTCACTTAATGTAGTTCAATAACCCAAATAAATTATTTAAAAGTCAATATGTGCCGTCATAGCAGACACCCTATTCTTTCTGCAGACATCGTTGAATCTTAATTCAGAGCAGATATTTAACTGAGCTTTTGGAAAACGTAGACAAAGATTTGACTGAAATTCTGTTATCAAACTTCACATCTGCACAGTAAATGTGTGTTTGTAATGTTCCATGTGAACAGTTAAAAGTAGCCCTTGCGCATGATTTTTGTTTGGCATACATTTTAAGTTGACAAATCTGAGACAGCGCAATTCTGTTACTATGAATTACCCCATCTAGCTAGCCTCAGTGCTATGCCTATGATTTTAGTTCCATCTTAGAACATGTGGCTCTTTCAAGAGCTATGCTCAGTGTTATGATAGCACATGTACAATATACAATGGGGCAAAAAAGTATTTAGTCAGCCACCAA
Organism: Oncorhynchus clarkii lewisi; assembly: GCF_045791955.1. Classification (NCBI taxonomy): domain Eukaryota; kingdom Metazoa; phylum Chordata; class Actinopteri; order Salmoniformes; family Salmonidae; genus Oncorhynchus; species Oncorhynchus clarkii. The sequence continues at coordinate 78,726,201 of NC_092148.1, read as the reverse complement.
TTGTGCAAGTTCTCCCACTTCAAAAGATGAGGCCTGTAATTTTCATAATAGGTACACTTCAACTATGACAGACAAAATGAGGGGGAAAAAATCTAGAAATTCACATTGTAGGATTTTTAATGAATTTATTTGCAAATTATGGTGGAAAATAAGTATTTGGTCAATAAACTTTTGTTATCTCAATACTTTGTTATATACCCTTTGTTGGCAATAACAGAGGTCAAACGTTTTCTGTAAGTCTTCACAAGGTTTTCACACACTGTTGCTGGTATTTTGGCCCATTCCTCCATGCAGATCTCCTCTAGAGCAGTGAGGTTTTGGGGCTGTTGCTGGGCAACGCAGACTTTCAACTCCCTCCAAAGATTTTCTATGGGGTTGAGATCTGGAGACTGGCTCGGCCACTCCAGGACCTTGAAATGCTTCTTACGAAGCCACTCCTTCGTTGCCCGGGCGGTGTGTTTGGGATCATTGTCATGCTGAAAGACCCAGCCACGTTTCATCTTCAATGCCCTTGCTGATGGAAGGAGGTTTCCACTCAAAATCTCATGATACATGGCCCCATTCATTCTGGTCCCTTTGCAGAAAAACAGCCCCTAAGCATGATGTTTCCACCCCCATGCTTCACAGTAGGTATGGTGTTCTTTTGATGCAACTCAGCATTCTTTGTCCTCCAAACACGACGAGTTGAGTTTTTACCAAAAAGTAATATTTTGGTTTCATCTGACCATATGACATTCTCCCAATCTTCTTCTGAATCATCCAAATGCTCTCTAGCAAACTTCAGACGGGTCTGGACATGTACTGGCTTGAGCAGGGGGACACGTCTGGCACTGCAGGATTTGAGTCCCTGGCAGCGTAGTGTGTTACTGATGGTAGGCTTTGTTATTTTGGTCCCAGCTCTCTGCAGGTCATTCACTAGGTCCCCCCGTGTGGTTCTGGGATTTTTGCTCACCGTTTTTGTGATAATTTTGACCCCAAGGGGTGAGATCTTGCGTGGAGCCCCAGATCGAGGGAGATTAGCAGTGGTCTTGTATGTCTTCCATTTCCTAATAATTGCTCCCACAGTTGATTTCTTCAAACCAAGCTGCTTACCTATTGCAGATTCAGTCTTCCCAGCCTGGTGCAGGTCTACAATTTTGTTTCTGGTGTCCTTTGACAGCTCTTTGGTCTTGGCCATAGTGGAGTTTGGAGTGTGACTGTTTGAGGTTGTGGACAGGTGTCTTTTATACTGATAACAAGTTCCAACAGGTGCGATTAATACAGGTAACGAGTGGAGGACAGAGGAGCCTCTTAAAGAAGAAGTTACAGGTCTGTGAGAGCCAGAAATATTGCTTGTTTGTAGGTGACCAAATACTTATTTTCCACCATAATTAGCTAATAAATTCATTTAAAAAAATCCTACAATGTGAATTTCTGGATTTTTTTCCCTCATTTGGTCTGTCATAGTTGAAGTGTACCTATGATGAAAATTACAGGCCTCTCATCTTTTTAAGTGGGAGAACTTGCACAATTGGTGGCTGACTAATTACTTTTTTGCCCCACTGTACATATGTACATGTAGGATAACAAAAACATATCTGTATGTGTAGCCTTGGAAACGAGAGAGAGAGGGAGGGTATGAGTGTGTAAGCTTGTTGTGAATGTAAGTCTGTGTCCGTGTGTGTAATGTAGGTTATCATGAGGACTTTTGGTTCTAATCTGGTCCCCCTCCTTCCGTCAACAGGGGGACACAGATCCTGTGTCACGCTCCCTGGCACTTCCTGGTCCCATGACAGCAAGCCCCTGGGCCCCATCTATTAGTGGCAGACTGCACTTTGATCACACTTCAAACCTGGGGCCGTCCGGGGGAGCCAGGGCCCAGCCCAGCAGAGCAGTCCTGGATTAACACCATCCCACTCCACCTTTGAAGTACCACTCGGCAGCTCAGATGGCAAAGGAAAGGGAATTAGTGTGGGGTGTGTGCCCTTTCTTCAGTGTGACGGCGATCCCTCTGTGGGCTCACCGTTAATCAAGCAGAGTGTGTTTTAAGGGCTGTGATGAGGGACACTCACTGCAGCTGGAGCTCTCCTGCAAGGAGCTCAAACTGCCGGGATCAAACACACAGCAAAAACACGCTCTACACCCCAAGGAACCACTTACACTAGGTCAACCCGATGATCTGCACATGGTACAGATAGAACATGGATAAGACAAAGATATGCCTGTCCATGTCAACAATCCAAATCAAAGGGTTGACAGACTTATCACCAAGGAACTAAAACTTGACAAAGCAGCCTGGTAAACACTCCTTAGGAGAGTCAAATGCTTGAAGGATGATTGGAAGGTGAGTCAATGCTCAGTCAAGGGTGTGTCACATCCTCTAAAGTGCACCTTCAACCCCTTTAGCACTGTCAAAGGCTTTGCTGTAGCTTTCTACGGTAGGGTAGCTGGCCAGTGTGTGTGTGTGTGGCTATGCCTCAGGTGTCGCTTGCAGCGTCACACTTGGAATACAGTGTCAGAGGTTGGCTTCTGGCATTATGACCCACAGCAGAGGAACCCCTAAGCTCTGCCATGAGCAAATCACTGGTGTCAAAACTGCCATAATATGGGATTGGCCCATTGTTGACTGAAAATATGTCCCGTGTTACAGTCAGCAGAGCCATTGACATGTCCTTTGTTACACAATGTCAGTGGCTCTGACTAACACAGGACATATTTTCACTCAACGATGGGCCAATACCATTCAAAGGAATGGACTTCAGTTTGTGTGCTGCAGCCATGAGCCTCTTACGTCAAGAGAAAAAACACCCACACAATTCACAAACATTTGCTGATGATTACGTAAACAGAGCCTCTGTGGTGGGTTAACACAGCAGTTTGATTGAATGTGTGCACAAAGGTCCCAGAGCTCCTCGCTCCGCAGGCCGGCAGATACCCCAGGTAGAGCCAGGGAGGCCCAGTGTCAAAGGCCACTGCTCATTTAAAGCATTCACCATAGGGCCACGCTACAAAGAAAACAGAACACATGCTCAGTCAGTGATTCTACAAGACAGTCAACAGAAGAGTCTGAGTAGACTGGCGGATGCATTTGAAGATATAAGAAAAGCGCCCAGTTCTCCCAATCAATGCTCGTGTCCCAACGACAATGTGTGGCCTTGTGTGATAAGTCCTGCCACTGGGGCTGTATCTGATGGCTCCAGAGCTCCAGCAGACCCATAAGGCCATGTTATCAGGGCTGGCTTCTCTGCAGAGCCTCACTGCAGATACTTTCCATGCCAATGCCGTTAACAGCTCCAGGAGGGGTTCAAGCAGGCAGTTAGAGGGAGGGGGTTGGGAGGCCTGCCTTCATTGTGTGAAGGCTATTCTCGCTCCTCCTCTTACATGGCTCCTACAGGAGCCATCAATTGACAACACTCAAACCTCCCCTCCCACGCGACACGTAGCAAGGCACACCGTAACACAGGAAGACGCCCTCGCATCCTCAGGATGTGCCATGCATTCGCTCCAGAGAGCATTGAGATACAGTCTCATACCTGACCTTGAGAAGAACCAAAGATCGATAAATAAGTTGGATGCCTGCATACCACCTATCTGGATGCATAGTGAGTTGGTTGGAGCTCTGGTGATAGGACCGCCCATCTCGCACTTACTGCTGTGAAACCCTGGGGCCACATTCTGACACATTCAAAACATGATTGCCTCTGTGCTACCTGGTTATGGTCTCCATTTGGCCCCTGAAAACAACAACAACTCGACAAAACTGTTTACATGTGAATCTTGATTGTATTTATTAGGATTCCCATTAGGCGACACCTAGTAAAGGACCCATCTTCTACCACTTTGCCATTGGTAATCTACAGCGTCATACAACACAGGGAAAACAAGGAGGCACACACATAGCAACTGCTGATTCCCATGGTCACTCAAGTAGGAGAGCCAGCTGTGTTTCATTGCAGTCTCAATGTCATTGCAGTCTCAATGTCACGGCCAGTCGGCCAGGTGTGACAGTTGGCTGTGCTGGCGAGGGGAGAGAGGGGGCTGGGCTTGGGAGACTGAAGTTCGACAGATCCTTCCCGGGCTGAGCTCACTGCCGTGCAGACACAAGAGCCCCCTGGGTGAGGATCATTAAGCACAGGAGATGGGAGGCGAGCAGCCTCATTCCTCCACAGCCACACGGGTAAACACATACACTTCCTCTCAGAGCTAGAGTTTCCTGCTTTACGCTGACAACCCAGTGGTCTCATTTCCCAACCATATCACACATCCTACACCAACACACATGGCCCATTAACATTTAGCCTGCTGGCCCTACAGAGGAAAAAACTGTTTGACCAATGTGGTGGTTGGAGGAGGGACCCTTGGGACATCCAACTGATGTCACCTCATTGAAATTTAAAATGGTTACGATTAGGTACGTCCCAAGGATCCCTGATAGCTATAACCCGAGTGCGCAATGAGCTGGGGAAAACACCACGAGGCAAATGGGAGAGCAGGGGTGGGACTAGAAGTGCAGCAACATGAGTTTGGCACAGAGAACGCACAAAAGCAGAGACAACAGAACGGTGAGACAGGAGAGCAGGAATGAGAAACTAAAAACAACAGTACAGAAAAAAAACTTGCATAAGGAACATTATGTTGCCTACTAAAGACAGGGGAACACTGACTATTCAAAACATATCACAGCATGCTTGACAGAACCATTTCGAAGAGCCCTTTACAAAGCAGGCAATAAGTACTCCAACTAACAACTGCTAAGACCCAACAGGTGTATCTGACTGAGTCTTTGTTTCAGACTGACTACACCCTCTAAGCACTCGAGCTTTTGCCCATATCCTCCTCCCTTAGCCTCAGGTCCCTCAAGTCTCACCCAATCTGCACATCCCACACAAACAGTAACCCCCCTCTCCCAGTCTGAGTGGTGACACTCCCGCTGGTTAATGCCCCCCCTCCTCACATACTCTCCCATTGCACACACACTCCCCAATGCTCAGAACACCATATTTCCCACCCCGCTCTTACCTGCTCAAAGTGTTATGTTGCATCACACTGTACTGAGACTGGGATGTAAACACGTCTGCCAGCCGCACTAAATACATATTAGTTTGCCTTAGGTTGTTAGCTGGCTTTCAAGGAATCCCCCTAGACAAGACCTGATTCTCAGAAGCTCATAAGAAAGTACCCTCTACTCTGTCCGTTCTTCTCTACAAGCCAAAATAAGGTGAGCCCTTGAAAGAGCAGACCAGTTAGGGTAGAGGCCGTCCCCAGACTGGAGACAGAGAGAGGGAGCCATGGGGAGCAGCAACAATAGAGTTGGCTGAAACAAACCCCAGTGTATGTGCCCCCCACCCCCCAGCTCCCCATGTGAAACCATCTGATGCATGTACTGCTGCTTCACTTGTCAATCACAGATGGGGGAGGGGAGAGTCAGCTCTTACAATGTGCCTGGGTTTGGTAGTTATAGAGACATAGTGCATGTGAAGGACTAAGAATGTGTGTATTTATGAGGGATCCACAACCTTGAGGGGTGACAGCAGGGTGTGAAAAGGATTGGGCTTGGGGTTAGCCGACATGGCCATGTGAGGTTCGCATGTGTGACACTGATAGGATGAGCAGTGGAGGGTTGTGCTGGGAGAGTTTGTGGTGTGTAGCGCAGCAGAGCTAAGGGAGAACTCCGGGTGGAGGATTCGGCGATATAATATTATAAAACAAACTGGGCTGATGAAAGGCTCATTGTTGTTGTGTGTGTGGGGGGTCCTTTCTCCTTTTGGGGCTGACAAAAGAGTTGTGCAGGCCAGGGTTAAAAGGTAAAGATATTCAGGATGAACGCAGCAACCACTTATCCTTTTCAAGATGCAGCGTTGCGCTGGCTGCAACATGGCCCACTGACCCTTCCTTTATTGACAACGCAGATCCCACAGCCAACGTTCACTTCCTCCCAAAAACCACAGGAGCTCCGCTGAGGACGGCCCCTTTCAGATCAATGCCCCCAATTCAACACAGACACAGCAGGATTTAGCTAAAGCGTGCTGCCCGTCTCTGACATATAACCCACACAGTGAATTAGTGGGTACCAGAGGGCCCTGTCTAAACTTGGGGAACATCCCAAACCACTATAGATCCTTCTCCCTAATCCATTTACTTTTAGTCAAGAGGCCTTGCTCACTCAGCTCCCCATTCTGCCAGATCTAATAGGACTAAATCTTCTTTTACAAATCAGGCGCAGGCCTGGGAAGAATAGAAGTCCCCCCCCCCAGTCCAGAAAGGCTGCAGCAGGCAGCATCACCCAGTCAGCAGCACCTCCACCCTCCAGGGGGAAGGCAAAGAAAGAGCCACCATCTGGGATTTAGTCATGGTGATGCCAGGGCTGGAGTAGCACCGCTCTGGGGGCTGGATGAATAAAGGCTATTCAGCACTGGCACACTGAACATCACAACCCAAGTTGGTCAGGGAGACTCCCTAAGAACGAGAGGAGGGCTGGCTGTAACAGGGACGTGATGAGCAATCAGTACAATATGGAGGCGGGAGTTGGATTAAAAGTAGGCGTTGGAAGTCATTGGAGTGAAATACTTTCAATGGCTTCAGGACAATAAGCAACATACTAGGTTCCCTGTTCATTTCAGTTTGTTGAGAACTGCCAGGTCGAGTGCTGAGGGATCTTCTCTACAGTAGGTAGGTTGACTCCATAGTGACCAGGACCTGTTTCAGTGCATCATCAGTGCAGATAGCACCAGATTTACATTACATCCGCATCCAGCCCTGCAGACTGGCTTCGTCAACCCAGCTCTTAAATAGAGTCACCCTCAATGCATATTAGTACCCGGTCATTATGCCTGTCTTAAGTATAATAAATGGCCCCAGAAAGAGCCCAATTTCTCTGCCGCTCTCCAGATATCAGACACAGATGAAGATGTATGGAATCAGACAAGCTGCACTAAACACCAGCACGACACATATCTCAAGTAGAATGTTAGGCTCAGGTTGGCAGTTCTGGGGGTGGAGGGCACATTCTGGAGGTTTCAGAGGAGGCTCAGAATGCCTGGAGTCTGGGACTTCAGGGCTCATTTCACAGCCACATTGGCAGGAAATCAAGTGTGCCTCCATGGAGACAGAAGCAGGGGGACGGCCAGGTCGGCTGGGGCCTCTTCCTGCAGAGTCCCTCTCCCTCCGGCCAGGGGAGACTGGGAGCGACAGCGAAGTGTAACAGGGGAACAATGTGCAAGGAGCCGTTGTGTGAACTTGCCAAGAAAATCTCCATTATCAGCCACCGGAACAGTGGCCGAAAAAGAAAAGAGCCGCTCGACAACACCACCTTCCCACTGGATCACTGGGTTTGTTAATATCCAGTTGGTAGCGGTTTCACAAAGTACAAAAGTTTGGCTCTGTGACATTCATAAAGGGGCTCCTGAAAAAAAGCCACAGTGAACTCTGCCCACTGAACCATTCCCTCCATCCTGAGCTCTCGCTACCAACAGCTTTATGACCAAGAGACAAGATATTAGAGCCATGCAGAGCTAAAGCAAAGGGCGTAACATACATTCTTCAAGTCAATCCTTACATGTTTGCCGCTCTAGCATGCTGATAATTTCCTCTGAAGAGATGACACTGGTAACAAATAAAACTGTTCTTTATATCCTCTCTACACAAGAAGTGCATTACTCAGAGGCTAGCATACCCTTTCCTCCCATCTGCCAATTCTGACACCTGGGGACAAAACCAGAATAGAAGATTAACAACACCCAATGAATGTGTCAGGGACAGCTGGTTGAAGCTCTCAGTGGCCACAATGTTGACCCTCCTGTCCATCCAGTGAGACATGCATCGCTGTGTCCACAATGCTGGACGGAGAGAATGTCATGTAATGTTGACACTGCGACCAGGCTCAACCCAAATCACCTAGGCGCTCGATACCAGAGGAAAGACCATTCTGTCAGGGGAATGACAGCCACTTCCAGCATCGCTCCAACCCAACTCTTAGGAAACCCAACCTCAATGCTCACACTGCACAGAGCTAAGTGCCACCAAGACACAGACAGAGCACAAGTACAAACACAGGAAATCAGTATCTAAGATTTTTGGTGGTAGAGTTCAAAGAAACAGTCTGGTTACATCTTCTATATAAAATAATGTTAATCAACTTCTAGAAGTTTGGTGAGAATGGCCAATATTGAATTTCAGAGAAATAGGCTATTTCAATCCTAAATAGAGGTGTGTTAGACTACTTATTGAGACAATGGTGTTCTGAATCCATGTCACTGTAGGTCTGCTTGGTGAAACCATGGTATCTCATGATATGCAGCATGAATGCAAAATAAAAATGTTTGACAAGAGTCCCCCCTCCTGCCTAAACACAGAGCACCAGTGTTCACTGAGCCCCAGGAGGAATCATTCAGAGGAACCCCTCTCTCCTCAAACCTACTGTGAACTATGGAGTTGATCCAAACAGGTGGTTGGAACAAACATGGTTAGAACATCCTAGCTGTATAGCCACATATCCTCATGGCTTCACATAGATATAATGAGCCTTATAAACTAGATCTTGCATCAAAGAAATGGCCCTAAAGGCTAAAATATATATAATTAGCTCCTTAAAGTATGGTCTGAGCAACAGTTGATTTAGGCTACATATGTATGTATACACATGCTGGTGACTACAGAAAGAGCTTGAGGTGATCTCCTAAAGCGCTTTCGTTCTCTGTCCAGTGAAACACAGGCCTTCATCTGAGCTGATCATTTACTCTGGCGCGGTCATACGATCACATCCCAGGCAAGGCCACATCAAAGACACTAGATCCTCTTAGACCTGGATTTGTGTGCTATTTACTAACAAGCCATCTGATTTTTTCAGCAGTCGTTAAGAGCACACATTAGGGCTAAGCACAAACCAAACGAGGAACAACAGAGCCATCCACTAAGCTCTGTTCCATTACAGGCCAGGTAATGAAGCACATAAGATCATCCAGGGCCACAATTCACTGATAGGGCTTAGTCTGTCCCAAATAGTGAGGAAAACTGGCAACCTTTCAGCTCAGTTCCATTTGGGCCAGTGTATAAATAGCTTACCTGTGTAAGATTTTCAGACTAACCTTGCTTGAACAGAGGTTCAATAAAGAAAAATGCTATTCGTAATGTCCAAATGTCAGAGCCCCTAAACATAATGTAACGTGATGCAATGAAAATTGGTTCGGTTGAGTGAGATCATGTAGTCCAAGGCTTATACTACCCTGGTCCATGAAGATGTGACAATGACATTTGATCAGTCTAGGCTTAGATTTGTATTATCATCATCCATTGCATAATTACACTAGAGAGAGCTTGATTCTTTATAGACTGGGAAACAAGAGATTGTCCTCTAGCAATTAAGAGTGACAAAATTACAGATTTCAGTATGTACACTCTACCTCTTACATAATCCCAATAGTATTTTCACCACTTCAAATTATATTTACAGATGTAGAAGTCATTGGCTATATCAATAAATTGAAGGGGTTTAACATTTATTCAGATATATAGCCTACCTTCTACTTTATTATTGACTAGAGCACAATAGAAGTGTGACCTTGGACAACCAAGAGTGCGCCCGATTAAGACGTCAAATCGGTGGGTTTATGGTGAGCATTTGCGCATGACCAATATGCTATTAAACCTCATTATCATAGATTTCGTTACTGATATGCGTCACGGATTAGGCAATCCATCAAATAAAATGTTTCTTGAAATCAGATACAGTGGCAGCACATGTGATCTGTGTCTAGTGACCCGGTTAAAGATTGATACAATAATTCACGCGCACCCGCGTAAAACTAAACGGTGCAGATCGATCAAACCCGAGTTCTACAGAATCGAGACGTTTGCGTCATGATATCGCTCGCGGAAAAAAATAAACACAATACCATCTTTACTATAAACTAGAGGTGAAGCTTAGCCAGCCCCCCATGCACCGACTCCAATGTACACTGACGCTCTAGAGACGAATTTATTTTAGCTTCACATAAAACAAGCATTTGAACGACTGCTTCATCAGAGTAACGTTAAAACATTCGAGCGAATGAAAATGCCAGAATGGCAAATGTTACCCTGACTACCCCGTCCAGATAGCATGCTAGACAATTAATTCGAAACTCTCGTCATGAACTTGACTGTACTTGATAAAAACATGGCATCAGTGGATCAAAGGGGAGCAAGATAAAACTACAAGCAGTCTTTATTCACGTGTGATTTCTTTTGAAATTGTGAGTAACGTCAACGCTCTAATCAATTAACGTTATAAGTTACAGAACTAGCTAACGTTGTAACTTCGAGCTATTTATGGTGATATAATTAACATGTTGTTTCAAACTATAAACCGTAAGTTAGCTAGGTAACATTTGGACAAAGACGTGCGATTTACTATGACTGGATGGTTGTAAACACGAGCGAAGATTTCACCAAATGAAAACAAATGGTTCACACCACATGGTTCTGTTTGGGCTGGCAAGAACTATCAAAATACAACACACGACCATTGCCAATGGCATTGGTCTAACTTGTTAGCTGACGTTAACTGCATTGCTTGTTATAGCAACAAAGTAATCGTATTTATATCATGAAATTAAACTACCGTTTACTTCAACTGGGACTTAACTGTTTTTCAAACGTTCTAGCTTAGCTAGTAGCTTACTAGCTAACTAGTTAGCAGCTAACTTGGCTAGCGTTAGATAAACACAGATAAGTTCTGAATAGATTAGCTAGCTAGCTAACGTGAGCTAGCTAGTTCTCAACTACCCTACAAAACCAATTATATGAGCCAAATACGAAGGAAATTGAAATGTAGCAGTCCAAAAATAGAAAAGAAAATCTCCCAAATATCTACATGTTATTTCGAGAACTTCTTTACCTCAATTTCAAAGTCTGGTAGGTTGAATGCCGTCCTGAACAGCGAACAGAAATGAGCTATGGCGGGGACTTCCCACCAAGACTGGATCTCTTCCACAGAAATTGTACATCCCTGGAACATTTTCGGACCTTAAATTGTATAACTTTGTTTCTCACATTAGAAATAATTTCCTCAAGGTATCAGTGTAAAATCTCGTTAATTCCTTAAAAAATAGGACAAAAGTTGCTGTTGATGTTCCATCCAGTCAGTTGCCATTGCAACCCAGGTCGGAGAGCGCTTGCTACAATCTGTTTCAATCAGAATTTCACAAGCGCTGAACAGATGGGGTGGCGCTACCAGCGTGGCTCGAGGAGGGGTGTTCAGTTAGCTACTTACGCCGTGTATTTAAATATACAAAATCCTGGGTATCATAAATGCTTAGTCACTAAGCATTTATGGTACCCATCAACCTATTTGTTTACATGTAATTATACTCAAATTAAAGTATATTGATACGAACATTTGATTAGCCGGTTTCTTTGTTTTGTTTACGATGCGGCCATCACCACCACCTCGACTGATAGACCAGTCCCCATTTAAAGGGAATGCTCGTGAATTCAGAACGGTCTTGCAAAAGCGCTTCTACGGTATCTACCTAAAAATTGTGTGCGCTTCTTCTGTTGCGCGTCTTCAAGAGTTGAAGAAAGTAAGTGCAGGGCATTTACACTGGATTAAACGTGATCACTGTTTGTTGGATGTTTCTTTTCTTTTTTCCTCCCTGGATCAGTTATGATGAGTTAGGTAATAATATCCTTATTGAACTCTTATTAAAGGCTAGCAATTAGCCTTTATATTTAAACTTGTAGTTTATATAAAACCACAGTTAAGTGTAGCTGTATTAGCTTGAAAAGCGAGGAAAATGTTTAGAATATATTTGTTTTGTAACGGCAATCTCCAACAAGGGTTTAAGTTTAATATGTAAAGCTGTGGCTCCCCCCATCGCAGAAAGAGGAAAGCGCATGAACAGGAGAGAGGTTGTGTGCGGTGATGACAACTGGCCTTAGACACTGTCATTTTGTTTCTCTGAACTGTCATTAACGGGCGGCTATCTTAATGGACTACCAAAATAACATACTATAATTCACCATTTATGTAGGCTACACAATTCGTAAAAGCTTGACAATGGAAAGAAGAGAAACAGCAATCATGCAATTTCCCGGACTACAACATTCTGTTTATCAACATTTTCTATATTGACATATTCACTAGCAAATGGAAACTGCCCTTTGATTGAACCTATCTGTATTCTATTAGGGCTGGGGTTGATTGAGCAGGCACCTCAGGGCTAGTCGGTGGACAGCTATCACAGTGCTGTCGATATTTTGATAGGCTTAGGTCCCCTGGGAGCTGCTGTGCCCCTTCAGTGCTGCCATGTTGCTAGGAGACAGACAAATCCCGACTGCCTGTTGTCCAGTGTGGCTGTGGTCGAGTTTAGGTAGCCTTACTCATTTTAGAACATGGAGGTTGTTCAATGATCCAGGCTCCAGACTATTTCAGAACATCCATTCACAACTCCAATGTGTGTGCCTCATAAAGACTATCCAATACCATTTCATGCAGCCCACTAGCTTTGTCCTAACAGAGGTTGACCATCATTTTGAGATTAAAAGACCATGTATGATGAAAATCAATGAGTCACCTCAGTGAGCATGATCTTTGTCATCACACATTTCTTTGCGCAATTAGGTTAGATTAGAAGTTTAATAGTCACATGTAAAGGGTTGCAGGTGTAATTACAGGGTAATTAAGCTCCAACAACGCTGGTCAAAGTGAAATGAAAATAATACAATTAATAATAAAGAATATACATAAATATAATATATACATAGATGATTGTGGAAGCACTCTAGTGGCAAGGGACATTAGTGTGTAAGTACTGTATTAGACTATTCTGAGTACTGTCTGGAAGGGTGCTCTTATAGGACTTTGTGAATCTAAGGCAATAGCAAAAGTTTGGATGGATTATGCATCCAACCCTAGGTTGGTCAATATCATACCCACAACATTGTCAGTGTTGATTTTTTTCCATTGATCCTCTGGAAACACTTGGCAAGTTTTTGAGACAGGACTCATTGACTCAATATGGCCTAACAGAGGATATTTGGAATACAAATACCTTACATAATCACAGACTACAAAATCCTCTCCATCTGGAGTTAAGGGGAGTCCAGGGTTTGTAACCTGACACCAGGTAGTCTGGGGGCCACATTTACCCACTTCAACAACTGGGGTGTGAGAGCCGCTCTCTCATTGGTGCTTTCTGAAAGTCCTCCTCTCCACAAAAATACCATCCATAATGCTTCCACTCTTTGTAAAACAACCTTTTCATTGTGGAAGAAAATAAACACAATAGGCCTAGATAATGAGATAGCAAACATAAAGACAGGCAATAACAGGGTTGGTAAGCCCTGTGTTGTTATGGCAGTAAACATTTAGTCCAGTCTGTCTCTGCATGTAGAATGTACACCTGTTTCCACCTGTTTTACAGTCACTCTGACCTTTGTACCACTCCAAAAGATAAGAACAATTATTCTATCAGTTTAGATTTTTCTCTTGCAAGTTATGCCCTTTTTACATTTTCTTTGTACTGTAATGTGACAACAGATTGTAACACAAAATAAGAAATGTTTGTGTAAAAGTGATATTTACTTTTATGAAAAACTACTGCTGGGATGCAAGTATTTGCCATTGTTGTGACTAATTATCAATGTCAGAAGTTGTAGTCCCATTAACATAAATCAATACTAAAAATCAATACTCATATAAATCAGATAGTTGGAGCAAAGCAGGGTGGAGCTTGTGCTGCTTGACTACCATTGCTGCACACATTGTTGAAGTGAAAGGAAAGTGGACAGCTTGATCCTGCTTGTGGGATGCACTGACAGGGGTAAGTTCCCCACTGCTGTCTTTCTCATGATAAAAACCTATTTTTCAGACAAAAAATGAGCTATGTTGTCTGAGCTGGATGATCTGGTGCAGTTTGAAGCAGTTGGGGTTTGGGGGGGGTTGAAGTTGGCATGGGGTAAAGACTCTTGTCTGCGTTTTTGGCAGGGGACTAGTGTGAATGGAACGGAGCTGAAAGAAAGTTTCACAGAGCGGCTCAGTGAAAGGCATGTGCAGAATGTGACTGACTGGGCACTAGAAAAGACTGAGCTGTAAGATGAAAGGGATCCAGAGGAACGGTTAGGAGGATGGTTGTGGTGGAAGATAAGAACTGAGGAGAAATCAAGAGAATGGTGTCAAAACAAAGGTGAGAGATGGAGAAAGGCGAATTCATTCTTTTTTCAAAGGAGGAGAGAAGCGAGGGTAGAGAGATGGTTTACAGTGGTAAAAAAAGACAGAAGGGGAAGGAAGGTGGGGAGATTAAGAGAGATTAATTAGGGAGCTGAGAAGGAAATAAGGAGAGAAAAAAATAAGAATGGAAGAAAGGGGACAAGAGGAGAAGAGGGTAGGTGGGAACACCTGATGTCGATTTTACGGCTTGGGTAATATTGTGCATAATAACAGACCAGCTTCTGACAATTATTGTTAGCAGAAAACATTTATCAAACCAATGTTACAAGTTCACATTGAATCTCTTTTCAGTCCTTTGGAAATGGTGGATCTCAAACACAGCTAAAGGAAACTGGTAAGCTTCTCATCTTTCAGTTTTGCCCTCCTTGGTAGCTCAAATCATCTTATCCCTTTTAGCAATAAGATTAGAGAGACTAAAGATGTTATTTTTCTGTGTGGGAGCCACAGGACATTCTGCCTCAGAATTATGAATGACCTACTTGGGTACCGGATGTATTTGTGCTGACCTTCCACTCCTTGCTGCTCCTTGTCCTATGCCAACATGACAAGGAGTGGAATGGAGTGGCATGATGGCGCAAACAGATCTGGGACCCGGCTAATGAATGACCAAGATGGCCTTCAATCATAAGATCTATGGTCAAAATTATTATTCAGTGTGTGGACGTTCAATCCTCTGCAATACTCTGAACAACTATTGCCATAAAGAGTTGTCCCTGCAGTTCAGAGAGTTTACAACAAGATAAATAGGACCTCTGTATGATACTGAGGTATGAGAAAAGGTATCCTGACCCTTGTCATTGGTGTGGCCTTGCTCTATTGGAACAGACAGATACCACTGGTATTCCTGTGAGGCACAGCAGAGCAGGAATACTGGCCAGAGGACACCGGTTAAGCTCAGGTGGTGGGTGCCACAAAATACAGGGGAGAGGAACCCTATTGGTTCCCCACCGTGGAAGAACAGACACCACATTGATACCATAGAGGTGGCAAGTTGCATTTGTGCTGGAGACAGATGGGTCGGTAAGGGTACGGTAGTGGTGATAACACCTTTGGGCTGAGCTGCTGTGCCGATGGGAGAAGGAGGAGGAAGGAAACCGAAGTGGGCCTGGAGCCCAATGAGAGACAGGATGGCTGAGCAGAAAGTTAGGTAACCCCCATTGCAATATATCTCTTCACCTAGAACCTGGAGGATTCAATCTAACAATAATGTGAAAGGAGGAAACATTTTGTGTTGCCCTATGCCAGCATTTCCATTTACAAAGTGTTTATGTCTGTGTTTTTCCATGTGTGTGTGTGTGGGTGTGTGTCTGTTTGTGTGTGTGCCTGTGTTCCTCTGTGTTTATGCATGGATTTGTGTCACTTGGGCTGCTTTCGTGGGTGTATGTGCGTGTTTCCCTCCTCCGCAGCCTCCCTGCTAAGCTGATTAATGGGGGCGTGACAGGGCTGGTGGGTGTGAGCTGTGTGTTTCGTAATGATCAGGCCAAGACCTGCCTACAGAACCAGCAGGGTGCCCGAGTCCACACCGGAATGTGAGTACTGCCTTGTTTTCCCGTAGCCAAAAAGTCCAAATTGGCTATTTCGTAAAAATGAATGAAAACCAAAATGAGCTTTTGTAAAATTATATTTAAGGTTAGGCATAACATTAGCAGTGTAGTTAAGGTTAGTGTTAAGGTTAGGTTTAAATTCACATTTTAGGAAGATAAATTGTTTATTACTTTGTGAGTGTGGTAAGTGGTGATGACATACTGCCTTGGCTTGGTTCCTCTTTTACTTTGTTCACACAATAAAATAAAAAAGTAAATAAAAAAAGTAAATAAAGTACAGTTTATTGAACTGGATGAAAGAGAGAATAGTTCTGTTTTGACTCATGCACACAGTAATTGTTTTCAAGTAATCAGACTAAGCTGAGGGCAGATTAGGTCAAATGTGTTTTTGAACATTTGCATTCAAAACAAGTGTTTGGTGCTGTTTTGGTGAGCGCTACAATACTGAGTGGCTTCCACAAGAAATCAGACAGGGAAAATAATCAATTCTTGACTCTAGTACTAGTTATTGACATGCTTGGCTCTACAACTGTCTATCTCTATACATCTGTACACACTATGGCATCATAGCGTTGAGTGGGCATTGAGCCTATATTTACATTGGTGAAGTGAGTTACTGGTTGGCACAGGAGTGATCCTTTGGCATCCTGACTACTCATGGTCTTTTAATTAAGTAACAATCTAGTAGCTGCTAATGAAGTTTAATCAAATCAATGGAAAATCAAACTGTGAACCAAATGTGAACCAATTCAAGTTAGAATCCTTAGTTGATACATCTATTTTTGGACTTATAAATGAATGATATATACCTATTGATTCTTGGAGAATATAACTTATAAATGCCTCATGAGCTTAGTTCAACTGTTGTACCCCATCAGAACCCAAATATATAAACCTGTTTTACTCTGTTTGTAAACAATGTAAACAATATCATGGATGGTCAGTCCTTGCATCCATAGTGCTGTCTATTCTATTAAGAGTGGTTACATTTCTACAGGCTGCACCTGCGGAAAAAATAGTAATGGATTATAACAACACAATCTACAGTTAACGTCATTAAAAAAACGTTCCCTGCACTTTCATATGATTAGCTCTAGGCTAGTTAATAACTCTAGGTGCTCAATACTTTCAAAGGGTATAATACATGGTTTATAGCAGTTATTTCAATTTAGGCCGTGTCAGCTACACTCAACACAGAATTGTACATTACATTAATCCAGGGAAATAGTACCTTGGCCCAGTTTATTGATTCAATTAATGATTCTAACTTTAAAGGAAAGTGTCCATCAATTATGTTTGTAGTGTGTAGCTGTGTTTAAGTGATGCTGAACAACCAACATTCTATGATGTAGGGTTTTGTTAAGATCGACAAGACACTGTATTGTAAGGAAAAGCAAATTACTAAATGCTATTCATTGTTTATGCATGGTCAATAAGCATCAGTTAAATGTCGTGAAGAGGGCACAACAAAACCTTTTCCCCTCAGGAGACTGAAAATATTTGGCATGGGTCCCCAGATCCTCAAAAGTTTCTACAGCTGCACCATTAAGAGCATCCTGACCGGTTGCATCACTGCTCGACATCTGACCATAAGGCGCTACAGAGGTTAGTGCAAGCAGCCCAGTACATCACTGGGGCCAAGCTTCCTGCCATCCAGGACCTATATACTAGGCGGTGTCAGAGGAAAGCCCAAAGCCCTCCAGTCACCCAAGTTATAGACTGTTTTTCTCTGCTATCGCATGGCAAGCGGTACCAGAGCACCAAGTCTAGGACCAAAAGGCTCCTCAAAAGCTTCTACCCCCAAGCCATTAGACTGCTGAACAATTCATAAAATCACCACCAGACAATTTACCTTGACCCCCCCCTTTTGTACACTGCTGCTACTCGCTGTTTGTTTGTTATCTATGCATAGTCACTTTTCCCCCACCTACATGTACAGATTACCTGAACAAGCCTGTACCCCCCGCACACTGACTTGGTACCGGTGCCCCCTGTATATAGCCTCGTTACTGTTATTCTTATTGTGTTACTTTTTATATTAGTCTACATGGTAAATATTTTCTTCCTCTTAAGCTGCACTGTTGGTCAAGGGCTTGTAAGTAAGCATTTCACAGTAAAGGCTACACTTGTTGTATTTGGTGCATGTGACAAATAAAGTTTGATTTGATTTATAAGATATATCATGAATATATCAGAAAGTTCACCCAAACTGATTTTTACCTGAATACTTCTCCTTTTGATGTGAAGGCTGGACTGTTTGACGAAGACAGTAAAGATGGAAGGCTACTTTGGGATATATCGAGGTACTATTTCCCTGGATTAATGTAATGTACAATTCTGTGTTGAGTGTAGCTGACACGGCCTAAATTGAAATAACTGCTATAAATCATGTATTATACCCTTTGAAAGTACTGAGCACCTAGAGTTATTAACTAGCCTAGAGCTAATCATATGAAAGTGCAGGGGACGTTTTTTTAATGACGTTAACTGTAGATTGTGTTGTTATAATCCATTACTATTTTTTCCGCAGGTGCAGCAGTGAATCTCACTCGTCACACCAGAGAATGCCATTAAACTGGCAGCAAATGATATCTTCAGACAGAAGCTCTCCAAGGACGGGAAACTAACTTTTTGTCCTAGCACAGCACTTACACTTTTAACTATTTAACTGAAACATACATTTACATACCTTAGAGTACTTTTTTATCCATCAAGTTAACATAACATTCATGTAATGAAGTCAGACGAACTAAGGTGCTATTGTTACAGTAAACTGTCTCATTTTATCAGGGGTGGTGCCATTATTGTTATTATTGCTATGTGTCTATTTATTAGTCTGTTAACCCTGTCATTTGGCCCACAGGAAGTTGCCCCTGTGGGGGGAGATACTGGCAGGATGTGGGGCGGGGACCTGCCAGATGACAGTGACCACACCCATGGAGATGCTCAAGATCCATTTGCAGGACGCAGAAAGGTTGTTTGAGTTCTGTGAACCGTTTGTCCTTAGGCCAACCACATCTCAGACTGCTGCTGAAGTTTTTTTGCACTGATGTGATGTGTGTGTGTGTGACAGCTGACATAAGCAGAGTGGTCCAAGCACACACTGCAGCTTCTGGTCCATCTCCTCCAGCCCAGCCTGCCCCTCCACCTCGGACCCCTGCCGTCCGTATTACCCTGGAGCTACTGAAGACACGCGGCCTGCCAGGCCTCTACCGGGGAGCAGGAGCCACACTGATGAGGTGTGACACTCTCTCTGTCTCTCTCTCTGCCTCTGACAAATCCACATAGGCAAATAGCATAGAAAGTGAAAAGCTAAAGGAAATAATGATATTATACAAATTGTACGTGTCAAACAAACGCACACACTCAATCACTCACTCTCTGTGGTACAAGCACACAACAGGAGGTTGAGGCCCCGTAATTGGGGAGGATGGGCTCGTGTTAATGGCTGGAGCGGAATCAGTGGAACGGTATCAAATACTGTACATTAAACACATGGTTCCAGGTGTTAGATGCCATTCCATTCGCACCGTTCCGTACATCAATATGACCCGTCCTCCCCTCAGCAGCCTCCTGTGAAGCACACACACACACATTTCTCTTGTTCAGTTCGGAATGACGTAATCCTGAACTGACTGAACTGAGGTAACCTGCTAGACTCACTGTCAGGCCTGATTTGACTCATTACTGGTGATTAGTTTGTGGCAAAGACTTTGATTTACTTCTTGTAAAGGCTGCCTGATTTACATATACCACATATTGCATCGCTCCGTTCAATATTTTGTATTTCTGTTGATACGTTTGTCTTTTACATATGTACAGTACTTACTGTATGTGTGGTCTGGCACCCTGGCTAATCAAGGCCAACATAAATCAATAGGTTACTGCAGTTATTGTATGTCTGGCAGGCTGAATCTAGCTGTGGACCGACTGAAACATGCCTGCGTTCTTTTCGTATTCCAGGGATTTTCCTTTCTCTATGATCTACTTCCCGCTGTTCACCAACCTGAACACGCTGGGATGGGCCGAGTAGTCATGGAGACTTGCAGGAGCGGGCCCCATTCCTGCAGTCCTTCACAGCAGGCTGCACAGCCGGATCAGTGGCAGCTGTAGCTGTCACACCACTTGACGGTGAGAGAGACAGAGGCAGGGAAGGGCTGGGGGAGCCCCATAAAGGAGATAAACCACTGTATTCAGTAGCAGTGCATGTCATTCAGTCCTAAACGTTAATGTCCACAATAAGACCATCTAATCTGTAGATGTCATACAGGAGCAGTTTGTAAGGGCTGATTCCTGTGTTGGGTTGGGATTGCAAAGGCTATTTAATTTGCAATGGTATGAAATACATTATCAATAACTCTGCAATCCCAGAGCATGATATCCACATTGTCTGTACTTTAAGGGCAATTGAGTTTACATTGGTTTCAGTGTGTGTGTGTTTGTTGGCAGTCATACAGACCTTGCAGAAGGGGGAGGACACATACCGTGGCATTGTTGACTGCACACGGTAAGGCTTGGACCATAAAACACACATTTCTCCAATATGTATGTGCTAACCTTTGGTTGACAGCAGGTTTCTCACACTTCCATAGGAGGATCTGGAGTAAAGGGCCCAGCAACATTCCTCAAGGGGGCAACTAGTCGCGCACTGGTCATCGACCCCCTCTTTGGCATCGCACAGGGGGTCTACTTCCTGGGTGTAGGAGAGCAGTTGCTAGGGCTACTGGGATAGCAGCAGCATGTGTCAGTGTCCCTTACAGTACAAAACATACTGCTTCATTCAGCAGTGAATTGAGGGAGAGATTACTCTCCATGGTTCTTATGCAAAGGCTCCTTGACTTTGCCATCACTAAGGAAGTTACCAAGCTATCATGGTTTGACAAAAGCACTTTATATGTAAGTGACAAATCCATCAACATTTGTTTTTAAACGATCAAACATTTTATTTACTAATGTTGTATAATGCTGACTACACTGCCATGAGAAGTCTAAAATGTGTCCGGCAATTCAAAGCAATTGGTCCACCTTTCACAGAGATCCTTTTCGTTTCATGAAAAAGGACAACCTCCACATTGGCTTTCCTCCCCAGTGAGTTTCTTTCCCATCCGTGAGTCCAGAGTTGTAATCTTGGACTCCTCCAGTTAATGCTTTAATCCTAGTCTCTGTACTGTAACCCACTGAACAGCCAGGCTCCTCTCCTACAGGTTAAGACTGTTGGGCCTGCACTCAGAAGTCTTACCTTCCTGTTCTCCACAACTGTAACTGTTAGCTTGTTTTTTAATGCATCTTTGAATTACATGTCATGCAAACAATAACAATTATGCAAATAAAGCCTTATTTCTGCTGATGGAGTCTCGTCCTAAACATCTTGCATTTATCTTACACATTTTGGAATTCAGCAGAAGTTAGTTTGATGTACAACTTAGTATAGCCTATGATAAGATCCATTAAAAAAAGTACCAGGTTCTTGCCAACGCACTTTGGATTAAGTCCACTAGGTGGCAATGAAAGCATTTTGTTTTATACATTTTATGATAGGGTTGGAATAACCATTTTATTCTTCATTGGAGAACATCTGAATTGAATGAACAATCTGTGTACAAACAGTGAATATTCATGTTTCTTTGTTGCATATGTATTGTTAATCACATGGGTAAGTAACAACAAAAGACATTCATTCTCCAATCCAATATGTTCCCACTCAACACACAAAATACACACAAACATCAAAAGGAATACAGCGGCAGCCACCCTGTTAGGTGTTTGGACACCTTACAGTAAACAAAAATAACTTGATTATTCCTCAAGGGAAAGTAAGGGGACAATCAGACAACCCTTAGTGATGGGAGGGGAGCAGTGGTAAACTGAGGAGGTAGTATAAAACACTTGTGAAAGCCACCTACCCTTAACACCAGACAACACACATTCTCCCTCACATCGTGTCTCATAAAACAGGTTCTTACTTTGGAAGATCATATAGATAAGTGCTTAAAGTTGGGAAGATCAGAGAAAGGGTGTTCTTAGGCTGTGCTCAACTTTCAACATATCCAGCCCAAATGAGAGGCTTGTTCGCAGTAACACTTCCAATGATCCCTTAACCTTTGTCCCCAACAGCATCACCATCTTTTAGTCCAAAAACTTACGGTTCGGGTTGGCACCGAACAGAGCCGTTCTGACCTCAGGCATCATCTGTCAGAGAACAAACAGAGGTCAGAGTGAATACCTAGCTGTCCCGGTACTACTCAGGATACAGAGTACTCATCAACCGAGCTTACAAAGGATATTAAGGTAGATAAGATCAAGCAGATTCAAATCAACCTCATCCTGTTGGAGGAGTACATGTGACATACTTGGGTTAGTGTTTGGGGTATTTCTATTGTGATTCCTAACTGTACCTGCTGGGCCATGAGGTCTAGCCTGCTCTCCAGGGTGTTGGCTACCTTGATCTTCCCATTAGCGTTGTACATCTCAATACCTCCAGAGCTGTGGACACCAGAATCATACAGGTCACAGTCACTCGCTGAAGGACCACTATAGCTTGCTCATGTCCTATTATCTCAATCAATCACATGGATAGACCTAATTTGCACAGTGTGATAAAGTTAACGTTCAAAAACAGATGTAAAACCATTTTAACATAACAGTAAAGTAGATGTAATCTCTCCCATTCCTTTGCATTGCTAATGTGCCGAATACAAATACATGCACTCTATTTTAGGGAATGGGGATATCTAGTCAGTTGAACAACAATGCATTCAACTGAAATGTGTCTTCCGCATTTTACCCAACACTTTAATCAGAGAGGTGCAGGGGGCGGCCTTAATCAACTTCGGCATCGTCGGCACCCGGGAGCAGTTGTTGTTGGTGGTTAACTGCCTTGCTCAAGGGCAAAACGGCAGATTTTTTCCACCTTGCCGGCTCGGGGATTCGAACCAGCGACCTTTCTTTTATTGGCCCAACGCTCTTAACTGCTAGGCTACCTGACTCCCATTTTAGCATCCTGGTTGTTGGGTTGTTATTGTACCTCTTAGTCATTGATGTGCTCTTTGTTTAGCAACAATTAATGTGAAATGAAAAGGAATCTCATACATGTCTGGTGAAAGGTGCCGGTCTTGGTCAATGCCAACTTCAATCTTGCTCTTCACAGCAGCTTTATAGATGGGGATATTTTTCTGAACAGCAGCCTGTATGGTGAAAACCAAATTGTGAATGAATCCAAATTCTCAAACACAAGTAGGCCAATTCAAGTCATAATACAAGCTGAAATCAGTCATGATACACAGACAATGGCAAATAACATAACACTGACCTGCACCATGGCAATGTCCTGCTGCCGGCAGCGAATTATAACTTTGGGCTCCAGCAGTTGGTAGAATCCCTGAAATTGAAGTCCGGACATAATTAGACCACATATAGTAGCCATGGTTCATTGCATGACAGTGAGTATTAGCGGCACGGCAAACTTCTGTCAGCCTACATGAGTCGGATTAATCCTGAGCGCACAGAAAGACTACCTGCAGAACTAGCCCCTCCAACAACGCAGGGTACCTCGCCGGGTCCTTGGCAATGTTAGCCAGCCTCTGACGAGCCTCAGTTAGCAGATCCTGACACACAGAAAGAAAGAGTCAGACATCACTAGCAACAAGAAATCTAAAATGTTGTTGATAGGCGAAACATTTAATGTGGTCAGATAATTGCAGGAAAGCCGCCACTAACCGAAATCATGTCATCACGAGCTTTCAGCACCTTCAGTCGAGCCAGGTTCATCAGGTTGGACATCTGACTGTGTGGAGAAGCCAAATATTAAGTGGCAGACTGGCAGTCAAGTACTCTTATCAATGAGAGGCACAGCACATGGTTTGGACAGGACAACATGGAGAGAACAAATGATGGTGCAAAAGGGAAGAATACTGCTCTACCAAGAAGGTAAAAAAACTGCTCATTTGGTTGAAAATTAGTTAATATCATTTTTGCTACATTAAATACATGCTTAATCATGTGGACAAGTATCCTGCCTATATTGTATTGTGTTTTGAAGAAAATGGGGGTCATGTTAGCCCTAACTGCATAAAGTTACTGTGAAACCAAGGCAAATAAGTGAAAATACTTCAAGTACTACTTAAGTCATTTTTTGGGGGTATCTGTAATTTACTATTTATATTTTGACAACTTTTACTCCACTACATTCCTAAAGAAAATAATGTTATTCTTACTCCATACATTTTCCCTGACACCCAAAAGTACTTTTGAATGCTTAACAGGACAGGAAAATTGTCAAATTCACACACTTTTCAAGAGAACATCCTGGCTCATTCCTATTGCCTCTGATTTGATGGACTCATTAAACACAAACGCTTCATTTTAACACTATGTCTGAGTGTTGGAGTGTGCCCCTGACTATCCGTGAATTTTTTTAAAAATCAAGAAATCTGGTTTGCCATAAAGATTTTTTATTTATTTTTATACTTGACCTTTTGGTACTTTAGTATATTTTTGAAATTACATTTACTTTTGATACTTAAGTATATTTAAAATCAAATACTTTTACTCAGGAAGTATATTACTGGATGACTTTCACTTGAGTAATTTTCTGTTAAGCTATCTTTACTTTTACTCGAGTATGACAATTGGGTACTTTTTCCACCACTGATTTTTGCTTGGTAGGGCAGAATAGTGATGTTACGGTGTCATTTTGAAGTTAGCATACTAGCATGCTAGCTGTTCCTGTAGACTTCCAGTCATCGCGCAAACACTTTCAAACTGCACGCAGAGACATATCAATGAGTTCATCTGACTCTGGGTAAGAAGAAGTAGTAATTGCCAAAATGTCACACTGTTTAAATTAGGATCTGCCTCCAGAAAAGATATCATTATGAAGAGTATGTCCCATTCAGCTGAGAAGAATTCACTTCAACTGCTGGGATATAACGGGGGAAAAAAAACTCACATTTTCTTCTGCTGGTCTATCTGCTTTTCTTTTTTCTCATAGTACTCCATGATCTTGAGCCTTTGTGTCTGCACCAGACGGCCCTTCTCAATGTTGAACTCCTCTTCTGCCTTTAGGAGCAGACACACATTTTTGAATATTTTGAACAGTACCTTTACCAGACTTGCAGGCTAGATGGGAGAGCATTACCTTTGCATCAATTTCTTCTGCTTTCTCATTGGCTTCCTGTTCAATGAAGGCCATCATATGCTTGATCTGTCCAAGGAGAAACAGGGGATGAAGAAGTGTGTAGAACTAATTTTCTCATGAACAAGTGAGGAATCCACCGTCATAGGTCCCAAAGGCACATTTTTTAACTAGCTATGCCTAGACGCAGTACATTGTTGCCTGTATGCCATCTTTCATATAATGCACTCTAAAACATTAGGCAGGGGGGCATTATTGATTCCCAAAGTGCCTTTCCAACACAAAAACCCAGAGGCACAATATATCAAGGCAAAGCAAATTACTGGCATGGCAAACCAATCTACTCATGGATTAGAGTGGGTTGATATGCATAGAAAGCACCAATTAATTTGCTTGTTCTCTAACTTGCTAAATTAAACTAGGCCTAATTGTCCAGTGAAAATCTCACTTTTAGAGGTGAATATTCTGTTAACTCATATCCAAATAATGTTTGACTCATCCTATACTCGTATGTGGCCAAAGCATGAATTGGGAGAAGAAAAAAAAAACTCTAACTTGTATCTAAATAGACCGTTTCAAAAAGTTATTTCCTCATAGATGATGAGCTGCCAATCAACGGTCTACATATCCATTTTTTTTTTTAAATGTAAAGTATAAGCACACATCATTCTGTTGTTGGAGTAACGTTATGCCCACACATAAAAGCTGATTTTTAACATACTAAATACATTTGTGAAGGAAAACTATTTCACTCATATTGTAATTAATTATAGATCATATTTCATAGAAATCTGGAAACACTGGACAGTTAGATACATTTTGAATCATAAGGGGAAGTGCCATGATGCATCGAACTATGGTAGCTCTTTTGACATCTGGTGAGAGCTGACAAATATATAGCTAACTGTATATCCCACAAAGCAGACATGTTAGCATAGCCAACTAAAAAGAAAGCACACAGATTAACTTTTCTACTTTATAATAGTTTGTGTTAGCAAAATTTAGCTAGCTTTAGCAAGCAAGATAATGTTACCTGTTTCTGTACGTCGGCATCGCTGAGCGCCATGGCTGGTTCTTCAGTTGTTGTTTTTTGCTTACTAATAAAGGTAGCTAGAAAACAACTGACTAAAAATAATCAGATACTTGTTTTGACTAAATAGATTTTTCAGTTGCTCATACACGACGTAAAAACATGGGCCTAATGACAAGCAACAAACTGGCACTGAATGTCAGCTGACTGGGTGACAGAGAACTGCGCGTTCACAACAAGGGTCGGTTTACTTCTTCTTTGATGAGGTTTAACGGCGGTTGGCATCCAATAAATGTTGCATTACCGCCACCTACTAGACTGGAGTACAACTCCCTTATACCTAGCTTGAAAAAATAAATAAACAAATACCCTACCATCTAACACGACACTCAGAACTTGTTTTAAAAATAAAATAAAAAAATAACCCCATCCTACTCCACTATTTCAATCTATTAGTCCTATCTCAGACCAACAACCTGAAAGGATGGGACACCACCAGTGGCGACCCGTTATTCAGGGATTGAGCCCCACATTTTTAGCAAATGCTTGCCTGTTTTGCATGTTATTTTGAAATTAATACGTATTCACATATCAGTTTGCAAACAATGTAAAAAAAAAAAAGACATAATTGAGTTAATAAGCTGCATACAAACATGGTTTCTTTTTTGTTTTCTTGAGTAAGGCAGCTCCAAAATGCAGGTGTTTCAGCCTAGCTCAGTGCTTTCTGTGGTGGTGGTGCAAGCCAGCAGAAAACGCAGATAAATTGATGTCAAATCACGTTATATGTACAGTAGCCTTGATTGGACTGTCAACATCATCGACAATCTACTGGCAAATCCTTTTTAATCCTTGTCATATGAAGATAAATAATGAAGAGAAATTACAGATGCTCATCAGCCATTGGACATAAACATTACACAGCAAGTTGGGAATCACAAATTCAACAATGAGTGGTTTGGAAGGAATCAGTGACAGCGGCTGTGTGGTCCCAAATCTGGGATTAGGGGGCTCTTTTCCAAGTTTAAATTATAAACGTTCAACATTGGCCAAGCTGTCAATGAAGCATGATTTGTGCCATGCTCAAAACAATTGTTAACTCGGAACTGCGAAAACTTGACTTCAACAAGTTCAAGACAACTGGTAAATTCGGAATAAACGAGCTCCGACTGGGAAAATACGCTTTGAACGGTCATCGAACTTGGAATTGTAAATCCGGCCTCTTTCTAGAGCTACGACGTGAAGATCAATGACATCATCATGATTCAACATGTTTTTTTTCCAGAGTTCCCATTTGTTTTGAAAGCACCATACATCCAGAGAATGACAAAATTTGCCTACGAAGGACCGCAGCGCCACCTTCCTGTTCAAGTGAGCACAGCACAACAAGGTGAGTCCAAAAATGTCTTGTATGCTGCTGCATAAATTATGTAATATGCCAGGGAGATATGTATACTGTAGCTAAGAAAGTAATACTAAGTGTATGTTGTGTAGTAAGATGTTAGTAGCCCATGTGCCTCACCCTAATAATTTGGTCTCTTTACCCCTCTTAATTTCACCTATTGTTCTGACTTGGTGGTGCACATGTAGCCCATAACCTGTTTTAGAGAAATGTAATCATCAAATATTGTAAGAACTTTCATTTTTGCTTCATGCCCCCTTTATTTATCCTACGGTTCTGACTTGGTGTACAGGGAGAACACTGTAAGAACGGCCCATGTTCTGAAATCTGTCGCCGTACATTTCAAAAGTGCTATACAAATAGTTATATTGACTAAATCCGTCCTAGCTCGCTCATTAATGTCTTAATCGAAATTATGGCTTGCCTCTTATCAGCTTGTCCTCCCTCCCCTTATGCAATAGTTTGTACATCTCAATTATCATTAGAAACCACATTTGTTAAGCAAGTCAGCCATATCAGCTATGTTTAAAAAAAAAGTTGAATTAACTGTTTCATTGCCAGACAAGGCTTTGCTGATAGCCAGGTGCAGCAGTGGTAAGATGGGACTGCTGTTGGGACAGCTTTATGTAGGCCCTAACAGTTTGTGGGCACCGTTTGTCAACGTTATAGTGCAATTAATGTATTGTTTAGTGTTGTGTTATGTTGTATAGTGGCTTTGCTGGCATGCGTCCCACTTTTATACTTTTTTGCCCCACCAAGATTTACATGCTAAAACCGCCACTGGACACAACCACTTAACACACCCTGTAACTATTCTGCTTCCTCTCTGCAGCTGCCACCACAACCTCCATTTTCTGCAACTTACGTTCCATCCCTTACGTTCCATCTTCCTCTACTTTCTCCACTGCCTCAGCATATGACAACTTCTGCACTTCTCTAACCCTGGAACCCTCAACCTGCCTATCTCGCACGGGACATTTCTGATCTCCAGCCCCATGGACACCCCTACAATTAGCATATACCACTACTTTCCCCAATGCTACACATTCCTTTGTGTCATGCCCTTCTGCACACTTCTCACACCTATGAACCTCCCTCCTACACTCTGCTGCCACATGCCCATATGTTTGACACCTGTAACAACGTAATGTATTCGGCACAAAATCTTGTGCAAGATAACTTATATATCCGAATATCACTTTATCAGGCAAAGACTCAACATCAAAACTCAAAAGAACAGACAATGATTCTTCTGTTTCACCACTCACCTCACCCTGTCTGCGTCGCACCAAACGACAAGCATCACAAACACAGAGAATCTTCCCCTTCAGTCGGTCAACTTTGACATTTTCTGCTACGTCAGTAATTACTCCTTTCAATGACGCCCTTTTCTTGAGAGCAAAACAATTCACGTCTTGCTCCCCCATTCGTTTAACTCGGAGAGCCTTCTCCCTCTGAGCAGCAGAAACACAAACAATTATCACAAGACCACTTCTGGTTAACCTCACTGATTCCACAGCACCCAACTCTGTTTTCACCCATCCTGAAACCACAAATGGATCAGCCAAAAAGCAAGGGTCCACGTTTTCCAAAAACTTCACTCCTACTGTCAGACTCTTCTTTATCCTGACCCTCGTGCAAGCCTCAGGCTCCAAGAACTTCATCAAACCTACCACCTCCGATACTTCAACCTCATTCACTTCCATTTCTCCTCCTGTCTTCAGCTCACTCTGCTTACACTTTCTACCATTATAATTTCACAAACGTCTCGCTTTTGCCCCGCCATTTTTAACCGACTCAAGCACACCCTCTTCCTGCCTCTCTCTCTTAGACCTCCTCTGCCTCACTTTTCCCCTCCATTCCTCCTCCGTATTCCAAGCATTTCTCCTTATGATAATACTGCACTTCTCCTGACATACAGTGGGGCAAAAAAGTATTTAGTCAGCCACCAATTGTGCAAGTTATCCCACTTAAAAATTTGAAAGTCCGTGTTGCCCAGCAACAGCCCCAAAACATCACTGCTCTAGAGGAGATCTGCATGGAGGAATGGGCCAAAATACCAGCAACAGTGTGTGAAAACCTTGTGAAGACTTACAGAAAACGTTTGACCTCTGTCATTGCCAACAAAGGGTATATAACAAAGTATTGAGAAACTTTTGTTATTGACCAAATACTTATTTTCCACCATAATTTGCAAATAAATTCATTAAAAATCCTACAATGTGATTTTCTGGATTTGTTTTCCTCATTTTTTCTGTCATAGTTGAAGTGTACCTATGATGAAAATTACAGGCCTCTCTCATCTTTTAAAGTAGGATAACTTGCACAATTGGTGGCTGACTAAATACTTTTTTGCCCCACTGTACATCTTGTTCTTGCCTTCTCAAGGGACACCATTTAACCGGCAGTCACAATCTCCATGCAATTAGCAGAACCCCTCCGGAAGTAGCCCGGAAGTAGCATCCCACTTATAAAGCTGCTGCTTCGTACTGATGTTCGTCTTTATCAAAAGCTACCGCAACGCTTTTCCATTTCAAACAAGCGTGCTCTTCCAACCACCGTCTCGCTTCATGCCATCACCATTTCTTTTCAAGGGTCAGTTTATGAAGTGCCGCGCATATTTGGCTTATTTTCCATAAGAATCTCAGACAAGTTCGTTTTTTGTGACTTTTAAATATTGCACCGATTTCAGACTTTTTTTGTGTGACTTGCTTCAGCAGGACCCCTCTAGATCTTTGTCATACATCTGACATATTATTATAGCTAATATAATATAGGTATTATTTGTTCCAGCCAGCAGCTAACGTTATAACAATACACCTTTTCAACACCGTCCCCAACTTGAGTTTATCGTTAAGGTTGTAGTTTTGTCACTTGACAATTTTATTTTTAAGTTTTGTTTTGCTTGCTAACTTAGCTTACAGACATGGCACAGTTCGTAAATACCGGTACAATTAGCTCGCAGGAACACACCAATGTAAGCTAGCTAGTTAACGAACTAATTGTATTTGGTTACTCAAATAGTCTTTTAGTGTAAATTGATTTAGACGGCGCAGTTTAGACAGCATGGACGCATTTGGGTATTGGCTGGATGGGATACAGTTTATGCCAAATTGACTTCAAAAGTTGAATGTTTCAGTTAACCCTAAACCGTCTCATGACCTTATTCTCATAACCTGTTACGTTTATACTCATAAACTAATGGGAAAAGTAAAGTCTGACAAACTGTATCCCTTCTAGCCAAAACCACGTAGACGTCATCATAGCCATAAATGGGTCCCCCAACGATAACGTGATTGTCATAGAAACTGAATCCCGATAACGTTAGAGAGTTCGCCATCTTGTAGTCCTAAAAAACAGAAATAAGTTACCTCTGATCTTTCAGCCATTCCTATGGGGGAAAGAATGGGGTTTGGGGATAAACCCTTAAAATAAGGTCTGAGGTTAACACAGGCTTAGGAGATGTTATACATTTAATTAATTTATTTTTATTTCACCTTTATTTAACCAGGTAGGCTAGTTAAGAACAAGTTCTCATTTACAACTTCGACCTGGCCAAGATAAAGCAAAGCAGTTCGACACATACAACAACACAGAGTTACACATGGAATAAACAAACATACAGTCAATAATACAGTAGAAAAAGTATATATACAGTGTGTGCAAATGAGGTAGGATAAGGGAGGTAAGGCAATAAATAGGCCATGGTGGCAAAGTAATTACAATATAGCAATTAAACACTGGAATGGTAGATGTGCAGAAGATGAATGTGCAAGTAGAGATACTGGGGTGCAAAGGAGCAAAATAAATAAAGTATGAGGATGAGGTAGTTGGATGGGCTGTTTACAGATGGGCTATGTGCAGTGATCTGTGAGCTGCTCTGACCGCTGGTGCTTAAATCTACTGAGGGAGATATGAGTCTCCAGCTTCAGTGGTTTTTGCATTTCGTTCCAGTCATTGGCAGCAGAGAACTGTAAGGAAAGGCGGCCAAAGGAAGAATTGGCTTTGGGGGTGACCAGTGAGATATAAATGCTGGAGCGCGTGCTACTGGTGGGTGCTGCTATGGTGACCAGTGAACTGAGATAAGGCGGGGCTTTATCTAGCAGAGACTTGTAGATGACCTGGAGCCAGTGGGTTTGGTAATGAGTATGAAGCGTGGGCCAGCCAATGAGAGGGTAAAGGTCGCAGTGGTGGGTATTATATGGGGCTTTGATGACAAAACGGATGGCACTGTGATAGACTGCATCAAATTTGTTGAGTAGAGTGTTGGAGGCTATTTTGTAAATGGCATCGCCGAAGTCGAGGATCAGTAGGATGGTCAGTTTTACGAGGGTATGTTTGGCAAAATGAGTGAAGGATGCTTTGTTTTGCGAAATAGGAAGCTGATTCTAGATTTAATTTTGGATTGGAGATGTTTAATGTGAGTCTGGAAGGAGAGTTTACAGTCTAACCAGACACCTAGGCATTTGTAGTTGTCCACATTCTAAGTCAGAATCGTCCCTAGTAGTGATGCTGGACGGACGGGCAGGTGCGGGCAGCGATCGGTTGAAGAGCATGCATTTAGTTTTACTTGCATTTAAGAGCAGTTGGAGGCCATGGAATGAGAGTTGTATGGCATTGAAGCTCGTCTGGAGGTTAGTTAACACAGTATCCAAAGAAGGGCCAGAGGTATATAGAATGGTGTCATCTGCGTAGAGGTGGATCAGAAAATCACCAGCAGCAAGAGCGACATCATTGATGTACAGTCGTGGCCAAAAGTTTTGAGAATGACACAAAAATTAATTTACACTAAGTTTGCTGCTTCAGTGTCTAGATATTTTTGTCAGATGTTACTATGGAATACTGAAGTATAATTACAAGCATTTAATAAGTGTCAAAGGCTTTTATTGACAATTATATGAAGTTGATGCTAAGAGTCAATATTTGCTGTGTAGACCCTTCTTATTCAAGACCTCTGCAATCCGCCCTGGCGTGCTGTCAATTAACTTCTGGGCCACATCCTGACTAATGGCAGCCCATTCTTGTATAATCAATGTTTGGAATTTGTTTTGTTTGTCCACCCGCCTCTTGAGGATTGACCACAAGTTCTCAATAGGATTAAGGTCTGGGGTATTTCCTGGCCATGGACCCAAAATATCAATATTTTGGTCCCCGAGCCACTTAGTTATCACTTTTGCCTTATGGCAAGGTGCTCCATCATGCTGGAAAAGGCATTG
Organism: Oncorhynchus clarkii lewisi; assembly: GCF_045791955.1. Taxonomy (NCBI): domain Eukaryota; kingdom Metazoa; phylum Chordata; class Actinopteri; order Salmoniformes; family Salmonidae; genus Oncorhynchus; species Oncorhynchus clarkii. The sequence goes on along the minus strand of NC_092148.1, from coordinate 78,693,694 downwards.
TTCGTCACCAAACTGTTCCTGGATGGTTGGGAGAAGTTGCTCTCGGAGGATGTGTTGGTACCATTCCTTTTTAATGACTGTTTTTAGGCAAAATTGTGAGTGAGCCCACTCCCTTGGCTGAGAAGCAACTCCGCACATGAATGGTCTCAGGATGCTTTACTGTTGGCATGACACAGGACTGATGGTAGCGCTCACCAGACAAGCTTTTTTCCGGATGCCCCAAACAATCGGAAACGGGATTCATCAGAGAAAATGACTTTACCCCAGTCCTCAGCAGTCCAATCCCTGTACCTTTTGCAGAATATCAGTCTGTCCCTGATATTTTTCCTGGAGAGAAGTGACTTCTTTGCTGCCCTTCTTGACAGCAGGCCATCCTCCAAAAGTCTTTGCCTCACTGTGCGTGCAGATGCACTCACACCTGCCTGCTGCCATTCCTGAGCAAGCTCTGTACTGGTGGTGCCCCGATCCCGCAGCTGAATCAACCTTTCTTGGGCGCCCTGAAGCCTTCATCACAACAATTGAACTGCTCTCCTTGAAGTTTTTGATGATCCGATAAATGGTTGATTTAGGTGCAATCTTACTGGCAGCAATATCCTTGTCTGTGAAGCCCTTTTTGTGCAAAGCAATGATGACGGTCCGTGTTTCCTTGCAGGTAACCATGGGTGACAGAGGAAGAACAATGATTCAAAGCACCACCCTCCTTTTGAAGCTTCCAGTCTGTTATTACGATCAGTATGACAGAGTGATCTCCAGCCTTGTCCTCGTCAACACTCACACCTGTGTTAACGAGAGAATCACTGACATGATGTCTGCCGGTCCTTTTGTGGAAAGGGCTGAAATGCAGTGGAAATGTTTTTTTTTGGGAGATTCAGTTCATTTGCATGGCAAAGAGGGAGTTTGCAATTAATTGCAATTCATCTGATCACTCTTCATAACATTCTGGAGTATATGCAAATTTCCATCATACAAACTGAGGCAGCAGACTTTGTGAAGATGAATATTTGTGCCATTCTCAAAACCTTTGGCCACGGCTGTATACAAAGAAGAGAGTCGGCCCGAGAATTGAACCCTGTGGCACCCCCATAGAGACTGCCAGAGGTCCGGACAACAGGCCCTACGATTTGACACACTGAACTCTATAAAGCCTTGGCCAGGTCGATGAATACGGCTGCACAGTAATGTCTCTTATCGATGGCTGTTATGATATCGTTTAGGACCTTGAGCGTGGCTGAAGTGCACCCATGACCAGCTCTGAAACCAGATTGCATAGCGGAGAAGGAACGGTGGGATTCGAAATGGTTGGTAATCTGTTTGTTGACTTGGCTTTCGAAGACCTTAGAAAGGCAGGGTAGGATAGATATAGGTCTGTAGCAGTTTGGGTCTAGAGTGTCTCCGCCCTTTGAAGAGGGGGATGACCGCGGCAGCTTTCCAATCTTTGGGAATCTCAGACGATACGAAAGAGAGGTTGAACAGGCTAGTAATAGGGGTTGCAACAATTTCTGCAGATCATTTTAGAAAGAGAGGGTCCAGGTTGTCTAGCCCGGCTAATTTGTAGGGGTCCAGATTTTGCAGCTCTTTCAGAACATCAGCTATCTGGATTTGGGTGAAGGAGAAATGGGGGAGGCTTGGGTGAGTTGCTGTGGGGGGTCCAGGGCTGTTGACCAGGTTAGGGGTAGCCAGGTGGAAAGCATGGCCAGCCGTAGAAAAATGCTTATTGAAATTCTCAATTATAGTGGATTTATCGGTGATGACAGTGTTTCCTAGCCTCAGTGCAGTGGGCAGCTGGGAGGAAGTGCTCTTATTCTCCATGGACTTTACAGTGTCCCAGAACTTTTTAGATTTTTTGCTACAGGATTCAGATTTCTATTTGTTAAAGCTAGCCTTAGCTTTCCTAACTGCCTGTATATATTGGTTCTTAACTTCCCTGAAAAGTTGCATATCACGGGGGCTATTCGATGCTAATGCAGAACACCACAGGGTGTTTTTGTGCTGGTCAAGGGCAGTCAGGTCTGTAGAGAACCAAGGGCTATATCTGTTGCTGGTTCTACATTTTTTGAATTGGGCATGCTTATTTAAGATGGTGAGGAAAGCACTTTTAAAGAATAAGCAGGCATCCTCAACTGACAGAATGAGGTCAATATCCATCCAGGATACCCGGGCCAGGTTGGTTAGGAAGGCCTGCTCACTGAAGTGTTTTAGGGAGCGTTTGACAGTGATGAGGGGTGATCGTAGTAGAAGATTAGTAGATCAGTAGATTTCAACAACGCCCCCTTTGGTAGTTCTATCTTGTCGGAAAATGTTATAGTTAAGGATGGAAATTTCAGGGTTTTTGGTTGTCTTCCTAAGCCAGGATTCAGACACGGCTAGGACATCCGGGTTGGCAGAGTGTGCTAAAGCAGTGAATAAAATGAGATAATATAAGTCAGTTAACATGGCATTCATGAATTATGACGCCTTTCTGTGCTTGTTTTGACATTAAACTGACATTAGCTAAAGAAGATTATCTCATAGAACAAAACGTATAAGATCTCCTAAACCTGTGGTTACCACCGACCTTATTTTCTGCGTTTATCCAGAAACCCTCCAAAAACGACATTAATTTCCACATAGGCTTTGGCCAACAAGCAATGGCAAGTATGAGTAGTTGCAGGCACTCCTATAGCGTGACCAGAGTATGACCAAGTGAGTGAGTCTTGAAAGGAGTGGTTGTATGGAAAGCGAATCAGCTAATTGGGCAGATTTGTTGCCACTTAAGACCGTTTTGCATGGCTGATTGGGCTCCATTGCTTAGTTAAATAAAGGTTCAATAAAAAAATATATATATAGTATATATTTGACCTGTTGATAAGCCGGTTATGCTACGGTGACCAATGGGTGGTAAGTCGATGTGCCTGCCAACATGGAAGTGTTTTCTACTCAGTATCATGGTCATGTTGTTGGTAGTAGCTAACGTGGCCAAGTTTTTTTCTCTCACATTATTTTATTTAAAGTAGGACAACAATGGGACACAGTGCCATTCGCTGCCTCGTCAACGGAGTGGGAAGTATCTACCTCTTAGCCAATATCAAATCAAATCAAATTTTTATTTGTCACATACACATGGTTAGCAGATGTTAATGCGAGTGTAGCGAAATGCTTGTGCTTCTAGTTCCGACAATGCAGTAATAACCAACGAGTAATCTAACCTAACAATTCCACAACTACTACCTTATACACACAAGTGTAAAGGGATAAAGAATATGTACATAAAGATATATGAATGAGTGATGGTACAGAACGGCATAGGCAAGATGCAGTAGATGGTATAGAGTACAGTATATACATATGAGATGAGTAATGTAGGGTATATAAACATAAAGTGGCATAGTTTAAAGTAGCTAGTGATACATGTGTTACATAAAGAGGGCAAGATGCAGTAGATGCAGCAAGATGCAGCATTTTAAATGAGTACAGTATAAACCTATACATATGAGATGAGTAATGTAGGTTATGTAAACATTATATTAAGTGGCATTGTTTAAAGTGTTTAGTGATACATTTTTTACATCAATTTCCAATTTCAATTCCCTTATTAAAGTGGCTGGAGTTGAGTCAGTATGTTGGCAGCAGCCACTCAATGTTAGTGGTGGCTGTTTAACAGTCTGATGGCCTTGAGATAGAAGCTGTTTTTCAGTCTCTCAGTCCCTGCTTTGATGAACCTGTACTGACCTTGCCTTCTGGATGATAGCGGGGTGAACAGGCAGTGGCTCGGGTGGTTGTTGTCCTTGATGATCTTTATGGCCTTCCTGTGACATCGGGTGGTGTAGGTGTCCTGGAGGGCAGGTAGTTTGCCCCCGGTGATGCGTTGTGCAGATCTCACTACCCTCTGGAGAGCCTTACGGTTGTGGGCGGAGCAGTTGCCGTACCAGGCGGTAATACAGCCCGACAGGATGCTCTCGATTGTGCATCTTTAGAAGTTTGTGAGTGCTTTTGGTGACAAGCCAAATTTCTTCAGCCTCCTGAGGTTGAAGAGGCGCTGCTGCGCCTTCTTCACAACGCTGTCTGTGTGGGTGGACCAATTCAGTTTGTCCGTGATGTGTACACCAAGGAACTTAAAACTTTCCACCTTCTCCACTACTGTACCAACGATGTGGATAGGGGGGTGCTCCCTCTGCTGTTTCCTGAAGTCCACAATCATCTCCTTTATTTTGTTTGACGTTGAGTGTGAGGTTATTTTCCTGACACCACACTCCGAGGGCCCTCACCTCCTCCCTGTAGGCTGTCTCGTCGTTGTTGGTAATCAAGCCTACCACTGTAGTGTCGTCGGCAAACTTGATGATTGAGTTGGAGGCGTGCATGGCCACGCAATCATGGGTGAACAGGGGGTACAGGAGAGGGCTCAGAACGCACCCTTGTGGAGCCCCAGTGTTGAGGATCAGCGGGGTGGAGATGTTGTTACCTACCCTCACCACCTGGGGGCGGCCCGTCATTAAGTCGAGTACCCAGTTGCACAGGGCACTTACTCACGTAGGCTGCAGTGAAGGAGAGCCCGCAGGTTTTGGTAGTGGGCCGTGTCAGTGGCACTGCATTGTCCTCAAAGAGAGCAAAAAAAGTGATTTAGTCTGTCTGGGAGCAAGACATCCTGGTCCGCGACGGGGCTAGTTTTCTTTTTGTAATCCGTGATTGACTGTAGACCCTGCCACATACCTCTTGTGTCTGAGCCGATGAATTGCGACTCTACTTTGTCTCTATACTGACACTTATCTTGTTTGATTGCCTTGTGGAAGGAATAGCTATACTGTTTGTATTCGGTTATGTTTCCGGTCACCTTGCCCTGGTTAAAAGCAGTGGTTTGCGCTTTCAGTTTCGCGCGAATGCTGCCATCAATCCACGGTTTCTGGTTTGGGAATGTTTTAATCGTTGCTGTGGGTATAGCATCGCCGATGCACTTTCTAATGAACTCGCTTACCGAATCAGCGTATTCGTCAATGTTGTTGTTGGACGCAATGCGAACATATCCCAATCCACGTGATCGAAGCAGTCTTGAAGCGTGGAATCAAATTGGTCGGACCAGCGTTGAACCGACCTGAGCGCGGGAGCTTCTTGTTTTAGTTTCTGTCTGTAGGCTGGAAGCAACCAAATGGAGTCATGGTCAGCTTTTCCGAAAGGAGGGCAGGGGAGGGCCTTATATGCGTTGCGGAAGTTAGAATAACAATGATCCAGGGTTTTACCAGCCCTGGTAGCACAATCGATATGCTGATAGAATTTAGGGAGTCTTGTTTTCAGATTAGCCTTGTTAAAATCCCCAGCTACAATGAATACAGCCTCAGGATATGTGGTTTCCAGTTTACCTAGACTTAAATAAATAAATAAATAAGTTTGTTCAGGGCCATCGATGTGTCTGCTTGGGGGGGAATATATATACGGCTGTGATTATAATCGACGAGAATTCCCTTGGTAGATAATGTGGTCGACATTTGATTGTGAGGATTTCTAAGTCCGGTGAACAGAAGGACTTGAGTTCCTGTATGTTGTTATGATCACACCACGTCTCGTTAATCATAAGGCATACCGCCCCTCTTCTTACCAGAAATATGCTTGTTTCTGTCGGCGCGAAGCGTGAAGAAACCAGCTGGCTGCACCGACTCTGTTAGCGTCTCTCGAGTGAGCCATGTTTCCGTGAAGCAAAGAATGTTACAGTCTCTGATGTCTCTCTGGAATGCTACCCTTGCTCGGATTTCATCAACCTTGTTGTCAAGAGACTGGACATTGCCGAGTAGTATGCTAGGGAGTGGTCCTCGATGTGCCCGTCTCCGGAGCCTGACCAAAAGACCGCTTTGTTTGCCCCTTTTACGGCGTCGTTGTTTAGGGTCGTCGGCTGGGAACCGATCCATTGTCCCGGGTGGAAGGCAAAACACAGGATCCGCTTCGGGAGAGTCATATTCCTGGTCGTAATGATGGTGAGTTGACGTTGCTCTTATATTCAGTAGTTTCTCCCGACTGTATGTAATGAAACCTAAGATTACCTGGGGTACCAATGTAAGAAACAACACGTAAAAAAACAAAATACTGCATAGTTTCCTAGGAACGTGAAGCGAGGCGGCCATCTCTGTCGGTGCCGGAAGTAGGTGGTTGAGTGAATATCAAGGTGAAAGCTGCACATGCATACAACGCATGAAGTACACCCATCATCTCTTACCTGAATAAATGAATAAATAATGGTCCATTTTATAACCTAAAATGTATTTTTTTTGTGTGTAAAACTAACAGTGAAATACGACTGTCACCCCCTGACCTTAGTTATCTTTGTTTTATTTATTATTTTGGTTAGGTCAGGGTGTGATGAGGGTGATATGTGGGTTTTTCCAGTCTAGGTGTTTTTATGTCTATGGTTGCCTAGGTTGGTTCTCAATCAGAGGCAGCTGTTTATCGTTGTCTCTGATTGGGGACCATATTTAGGTAGCCATATGCCTTGGACAGTTTGTGGGTTATTGTCTGTGTAGTTGCATGTCAGCACTCGAGTTTATAGCTTCACGGTCATTTTTGTTATTTGTGTTAGTTTGTTTAGTGTTCTTCGTTTTAAATAAAGAAGAATGTATTCATCTCACGCTGCGCCTTGGTCTCCTTGTTATGGCGAACGTGAAAGAATAACCCACCAAACCAGGACCAAGCAGCGTGAAAAGGAGGAACAGCGATTAATGGGGAAATGGAGGAGGTATTAGATGGAGTAGGACCCTGGACACAGCCGGGAGCGTATCGCTGTCCTAAGGAGGAGTTAGAGGCAGCGAAAGCGGAACAGTGATACTACGAGGGGAAATACAGGAGAATAGAGGAACAGTGACTATACGAAGGTACACGGCTGGCACGGAAGCCTGAGAGGCAGCCCCAAGATTTTTTTTTGGGGGGGGGGGGGCACGAGGAGATTGGCTGAGTCAGGTAGGAGACCTGAGCCAGGCACCTTGTTATTCAAAGATGCGCAATATGCGTGTCTCCAGTGCGCTATTCTAGTCCGGTGCGCTCTATTCCAACTTCTCGCATTTGCGGGGCTAGAATGGGCATCCAGCCAGGACGCATTGTGCCTGCTCTATGTTCTGGTACTGTCACGCCCTGACCTTAGTTATCTTTGTTTTATTTATTATTTTGGTTAGGTCAGGGTGTGACGAGGGGGATGTGTTTTTTGTCTGTCTAGGGTTTTTGTATGTTTATGGGGTTTTTCCAGTCTAGGTGTTTTTATGTCTATGGTTGCCTAGATTGGTTCTCAATCAGAGGCAGCTGTTTATCGTTGTCTCTGATTGGGCACCATATTTAGGTAGCCATATGCCTTGGATAGTTTGTGGGTTATTGTCTATGTGTAGTTGCATGTCACCACTCGTGTTTATAGCGTCACGTTTTTGTTAGTTTGTTTAGTGTTCTTCGTTTAAATAAAGAAGAATGTATTCATCTCACACTGCGCCTTGGTCTCCTTGTTATGACGAACGTGACACACTCAGACTTATTCTATGGCTTAAAAACAGAAGTTCAAACTCTCGGCGTATGGTCAATGTAGGTCAATGTACGGTAGTAGCGTGGTAAAAAAAATTAAACACTGCTCAATCAAAACCGTCTAACACAGGGTTTCCCAAACTCTGTGCACATTTTGATTTTTTTTTCCCCCCCTAACACTACACAGGTGATCAAAACTTGATGATTAGTTGATTATTTTAATCAACTGTATAGTGCAAGGGCAAAACCAGGCCTCTGACCTCCTTATAGGACTCATCGTTGTGGGTGATCAGGCCTACCACCGTTGTGTTGTTGACAAACTTAATGATGGTGTTGGAGTCGTGCTTGGCCACGCAGTCACGGGTGAACAGGGAGTACAGGATGATATTAAGCACGCACTCCTGAGGGGCACCCGTGTTGAGGATCAGTGTGGCAGACATGTTGTTGCCTACCCTTACCACCTGGGGGCGGCCCTCAGGAAGTCCAGGATCCAGTTGCAGAGGGAGGTGATTAGTCCCAGGGTCCTTAGGTTAGTGATGAGCTTTGAGGCCACTATGGTGTTGAACGCTGAGCTGTAGTCAATAAACAGCATTCTCACCTAGGTGTTCCTTCTGTCCATGTGGGAAAGGGCAGTGTTGAGTGCAATAGAGATTGTGCCATCTGTGGATCTGTTGGGGCGGTATGCAAATTGGAGTGGGTCTAGGGTTTCTGGGATGATGGTGTTGTTGTGAGCCATGACCAGCCTTTCAAAGCACTTCATGGCTATAGATGTGAGTGCTACGGTTCGGTAGTCATTTAGGTAGGTTACCTTGGTGTTCTTGGGCACAGGGACTATGGTGATCTGCATGAAATATGTAGGTATTACAGACGGCCAGGGACAGGTTGAAAATATCAGTGAAGACACTTGCCAATTGGTCAGCGCATGCTCTGAGTACATGTCCTGGTAATCCATCTGGCCCTGCTGCCTTGTGAATGTTGACCTGTTTAAAGGTCTTATTCACATCGGCTACACTGATCACACTGTCGTCCAGAACAACTGGTGCTCTCATACATTATTCAGTGTTGCATACCTCGAAGCGTGCATCAAAGTAATTTAGCTCGTCTGGTAGGCTTGTGTCACTGGGCAGCTCGCGGCTGGGCTTCCCTTTGTAGTCCGTAATAGTTTGCAAGCCATGCCACACTCGACGAGCGTCGGAGCCCGTGTAGTAGGATTCAATCTTAGTCCTGTATTAACACTTTGCCTGTTTGATGGTTCGTCTGAGGGCATAGCAGAATTTCTTATAAGCGTCCGGGTTAGTGTCCCGCTCCTTGAAAGTGGCAGCTCTACCCTTTAGCTCAGTGCAGATGTTGCCTGTAATCCATGGCGTCTGATTGGGGTTGTACGTAAGGTCAATGTGGGGACAACGTCATCGATGCACTTATTGATGAAGCCGGTAACTGATGTGGTATAATCCTCATTGCCATCGGATGAGCCCCGGGAACGTATTCCAGTCTGTGCTAGGAAAACGGTCCTGTAGCTTAGCATCTGCATCATCTGACCACTTCCATATTGAGCGAGTGACTGGTACTTCCTGCTTTAGTTTTAGCTTGTAAGCAGGAATCAGAAGGATTGAAGTATGGTCAGATTTGTCAAAATGAGGGCGAGGGAGAGCTTTGTATGCGTCTCTGTGTGTGGAGTAAAGATGGTCTAGAGTTTTTTTCTTCCTCTGTTGCACATGTAACATGCTGGAAATGAGGTAAAACATATTTAAGTTTCCCTGCATTAAAGTCCCCGGCCACTAGGAGCACCACCTCTGGATGAGCATTTTCTTGTTTGCTTATGGCTTTATACAGCTCGTTGATTGCGGTCTTAGTGCCAGCTACGACATCCACTCCTTTCCACACGCCCACTACTTTCTTTTTGACACACCCACTTGCCCATACTCCGGTCGCCATATAGAGTACCACAGTATAAGTCATATAACCTATAAAACGTAGAGGTCAAACATGGAAATAATTTTCCCAACATTCATTTTTTCCATAGGGGATTTTAGAAACACTTAAAATAAGGTCTGTGTTTCGTGTAGGCTTACCCTGGCGTGACATTTTGATAACTGTAAATCTCTATCTGACAAGGTGACTTTTATCAATATATTTATCAACTTCAGGGCAAAGTTGGGCTGTTCACAGGCTGCAACATTTACCAACAGTTGGGACCTAAACGAGTCGAGTAGGCTGTAGTGGAAACCTATGAAGATGAACCCCTTGATGTTCAACAAACTGCTTACTAAGCTGGGTGTGTGTGGTAGCTGGCGTTTCATGGACATGTTAGGTCTGGACGAGGACGATTTGTCGTCTGTACCGATTCCATGCGTCACCGTCATTCTGCGGTTCCTGCTAACGGAACAGCATGAGTTGTTCCGGGAAGAGGAAGGAGAGCTGGTGTTTGGGGGTCTGACTGTTTTCTTCCTGAGAAACAAAGTGGTCAACTCCTGTGGCATCGTAGCTCTGCTGCACGCATTTGCCGAAAACTCCACCCACATGGTAGTACCATGGTGACTCGCCTGTGAAGAAGTTGAACGAGACATATTGGATGACCCCCCTTAACAAAGCTGCCCACCTAGAGATGAACCAGGCCGCCAGAGAGGCCTATTATGACGTGGCAGCACAGGGCCAATGCCGGGTCGAAGCAGATCACGTCAACTTCCATTTAACTACCTTTGTCAAGGTGAACAGAATACTTTATGAGCTGGATCCTAGGATGGCCAGTAAACCATGGAGACACCCAGGACAACTCCTTCATCTGGGATGCGGCTCGTGTTTGTCAGGAGTTTGTGGAGAGAGAGGAGGGGGAGGTCCACTTCTCTGCTATAGCCTTCTGTTTCTCCAAGAAGGCACACACGTAGTCTGAAACACAAACAATGTACACCCTCACACACACTGCAGCACATAGTAAAGCTTGCCAAAGCCTGGTGTCTGTGTTTGATGACGAGGATGTCAACGCTACATCTTAGGTCTGTTTCTGTAGTCTCAAAATGATCAAACATTCTGTTACATGAACAAATTGTATTTTCTATTATTTCATCACACATTGTAAAAATAATTTATTACATCACATGAAATACATGTTATTCAAATATGTTGTCTCGCCCCCACAAGTAAACCTGGGTTTCTAGTAGATTCTATAGCCACAGTCAAAATAGGCTATATCGTCAACATTTTTCTAAACAAAAATGAGCTTTTTGGTCTTCATTTAAGGTTAGGGTTAGTTTTAAACCCCGTTTTTAAGAAGATAAAGTGTAGAAATAGTCGGGTTTTAGCAATAATTATGACTTTGTGAAAACCATAATAAAAAACCATAAACCCGTGTTTACACAGGCAGCCCAATTATGATATTTTCCCCACTAATTGGTATTTTGACCAATCACGTCGGGTATTTTCACATCAGAAATGTAAATGGTGGTGGGTTAGATAAAGACAAATTGGGTATCCTAATGAAAAAGCAACACACATTATTCGAAAAGAAAGCTCGAGACTTCATTTTTAAAAGTCAGCAAGATAAATGGGAAAATGATGAGAAGTGCTCGGCATATTTTTTCAAGCAAATTAAATCACGGGGAAAGAGGAGGACTATTTCGGCTTTATTGGACCAAGATGGGGAGATGGTTGAGGATAGAGATGGCATGCTTGGTGTCGCTACACACCACTTTTCTCAGCTATTTCAAAAACAAACAATTGATTATGAGAAAGGGACTACATTTTTAAAATGCGTGGATGTGCAAATACCTTTGGATATTAGAGACCAATTAGAAGGGGAATTGAAATTAGATTAAATTTATATGGCACTGAAGAGCATGAAAGATAACAAAGTACCAGGAGTGGATGGGCTCTCTAAAGAGTTCTACATAGTTTTTTGGGATATAATTGGATGTCATCTGTTGGAAGTGTTTAGAGCTATATTTGGTTTAGAGCATATGGGAGGTTCGATGTGTGAGGGGGTAATCTCACTACTGTATAAAAAGGGAGACCCCAAGACATTAGCAAATTGGAGACCTTTAACAATGTTGTGTGTTGACTATAAATTATTAAGCAAAGCCGTAACTAATCGCCTATCTTCTGCCATGGCATATGTTGTTGGTTTAGACCAAACATGTGGTGTGGTGGGGAGAAGATTAACCTGGAACTTGCAATTGCACAGAGACGTTCAAGCCTATTTAGAGGAAAGGCACCTGCAAGCTATTACTGTGAATTTGGACCAGGAAAAAGCCTTTGACATGGTAAACCATGAGTTTTTGTTTAGAATTATGGGGAAATTTGGGTTTGGAAATAATTTTATGAAATGGGTAAAAATTCTGTATAGTAATGTGGGTAGCAGGGTAAATATTAATGGGAATATTGGAAATGTTATCAAGCAATTACGAGGTGTCAGACAGGGTGACCCTCTATCTGCTCTATTGTATGTTTTATATATTGAACCTTTCGCATGCGCAATTAGGAAAAATTACAACATCAAAGGCATCATTTTACCTGGAGGGGATATGCTAAAAATATCGCAATATGCGGACGACACAGTTTTATATTTACAAGACGACCTGAGCTTGAAAGAGTCTATCAAAGTCATTGATGAATTCTCTGTTGCGTCTGGGTCGAAGATAAACAAGAATAAAACAGAAATAAAATATTTGGGACAGTGGAAAAGGAGAACGGACCAGTTATGTGGTTTGACTGTGTGCACAGGACCAATGGTTGTGCTCGGCATATCTTTCGGAAATGAAATTAAAGATGACATGTTCAATTGGAAAGAAAAACTATTATCAATTAATAAAAGATTGGGACTGTGGAAAGTCAGGCGACTATATTTTAGTGGGAAGGTGTTAGTGCTGAAGGCGGACATTCTGCCTTCATTACTTCACCTTGCATATGTGTTTCCCATGCCGGTGTCACTAAGAAAAACTTTTATACGGGTACTGTTTAATTTCTTTTGGGGGGGATATGAGTACATCCGTAGAGATCGGATGTACCAGCCTATAGAGGCTGGTGGAAGGGATTTCCCTCATATTCCTCTCAAGCTAGATGCGTTGTTCTACTCAAACATTTGTTGTCTTTTGTCGTCTTCTGTACACAAATGTCACATTTTAATAAAATTCTGGCTGTCTGTACCGTTAAGGTTCATGGTGAAGTGGGATAATAGTAAGCCAAAAGCTGAAATTATCCCGTTACATTTTAAGAAAATAGTGGAATGGGCAAGGAAAACCCCTGTCTGCAAAGTAAAGGAAAATGTAATCAACCACAGATTGCTATACGCCAAATTAATAGAAAATTGTCGTCCTAGAGACGGATTACCAATATCGCCTTCCACCTGGATACGGACACAATTAAAAGGGTTAGACAACAGACTGAAAGATTTTAATTGGCTTGTTTTACACAGACGTCTTCCGGTCCGTTCAACTTTATACGATCATAATTTGACCCTAAATAAATTCTGTCCCAGGGACAATTGTTTCGCAATCGAAACAATTCCACATGTTTTATGGGAATGTTCCTTTGCTCAATCAGTTTGGGGGAAAAAGTAAACAATTTTTTGAGATTTTAAAAAACATTGATTATGAAGGGGTTGTCAAACTTGAAATAAAAAATGTGGAAAGGGTGCAATTATTAGCATTAGTGACTCTGGTGTCCCTTATCAAGACCAAACTTTGGGAGGCCAGATGTGGTGCAGTTAATGACACCCTCAAGTGGTCACCGACGGGATTGGTTCAATTTATAAAACAGGAAGTTTGGAAAAGAATACAATTTGAAATAGATAAGGGGGGCATTGCATCAGTAAGACAGAGATGGAAAGGGATTTACCCGTCATTGTAAATGTGTTTATAACCGATATATAATTGTATTACATAGGTACAATTGAAATGTAATCTAAGCCTTTGTAGATATTTGATATACACAGTTTTTTCCAGAGTGCATTTTGGCATATGTATATATTTTTATTTATAGAATTGTTTGTATTGTTTTTGGAGATTGTTAGAGGCATGTTAATCTTGAATATAGGCCAATAATACTGCTCAGGTTCTGCAGAACAGCACTTTTTTTAGGAGTTTTGATATTCTTATATTGTTACGGTACTTGTTGATACTGTTTGTAAGTATCCATGTTATGTACAACGTTATGCACTGAATTTGTATTTGAATGTGAAATGAAAATAAAAATTATTTTTCAAAAAAAAAAAAAAAAATTCACATCAGAGCTGATCTGATTGGACAAAAGACAATTATTAGAATTGGACAGGCTGTCTAAACGCAGCCATAGTAACCAGATTTAAATATACATCAGATGTGTGCAGCGCCATGGGCTGACCACGATGACCATGCACAGACCTGTAATGGAACAGACTCTTCACGCGACTTCGATGCAAAGTGATTTTCTTAGCAGGTTAGAAGGGCATTTTCGCTAACCCTACCTCTTTTCATAACCTTAACCTCAGTCTCCTAACCTGCTGCGTAAATGTCACTTCGGTAATCCAAGTGGCGTTTAAATAGTGTTTCCCGTCATGTGATAAGTGTACATCCAATTTGTGTCCGATGTGCCCTATACAGTCAATGGACGTGCCCGTGACCTTGAAAGCATGCGATTTGTGATGTTTGACTTGTTTTCTTAATGTATAAACAGTTTAAGATGATAATAGTTTATGATTGCTTGCTTCTTCCAAACATTATTACCACAATATAATGTCTTTAAATCAACTATTTTTCTCCGCGTGGTGGCAGCACGTGCATTGTTTCATTGATGTTAACTGTATCTTGCTATTGTTCTTTATGTTGTATTTGTCAAGCTACATTATTTGTATTTTTTTTTATATTTAGTAGTTTTGCACAATTTAATTTAATTTTAACTGCGAAATTAATAAACAATTAGAATTCAAGCAGTTATCAAAATGCATGATACTCATTTTTATTACATAATATAAATGCAACATGCAATTCGTTTTACACCTTGATGTGGGTGTGCTTATGCAATTAATTAATTAGCTAAATAAATGAAAATGTCCTTTAAACTCCTCTAACTGAGGTGCATGTCTTCCGCATGATGGCTGCCCAGTCCCTACATTGGACACGTTTTGTGGGCTTTGGTTGGAAAGGGTCGATATAAAACACACACGGTACCCTGCTGACAACTGGTTTGCGGCTGCTGGTACTAGTGTGGGGAGCGTGTTTCACGTGTTGCTTCTCAACACGCAGCAAAACGTCGTCCGGACCGAATTTGCCTCTGGAAACGGGTACGTCATGTGTCCTACACTTAGCTAGCTGCTATTTGACAATCGATCTTCAGGATGAGCCAATATTACTATCTTAACAGTATTTAGTAGCACGAGTTAGCAGGCTAGCTAGTTATAACGTTTATCGTAGAGGCGAAAGGGACAGTTGAGGGGGTGTGTACGCTAGACAATCTCATCGATCTAGCTTGTACTGAACTAGCTACGTTAATACATCGCGTACAATGGCGTAATGCCACTGAACAATGTGGATCTCTACGGTTATGAACTTGGTTTCTCCGGTTGTAGTGGCATATTGATCATGAACGGACGCTATTTTCCTGTGTGGTTTAGTACACTGTTAGTACTAACGTTACAGTACTCAAATGTTGGTTGATTACTCCAACAACTTCATGGTTCATGCCGATGATGTGTTATGTAATAATGTGGTGAAAGCAGGGTTGCCAGGTCTAGTTCAATGACAACTCAAAACCCGAACAAAATGCCTGAAAACTAGCCCAAGAAAGGAGTTGCCACATTTATACAATACCCCCACCCCCCATGAGATAATGTTATCAACACAATTAAGGAATATCGAGTAACTTGTAACTAACTACGTTAGAAGCATCAATTATTATTGCGAACTATGCGATTACTTAAATACATTTGGATATGTCGCTATATAAAATATAATTCTCCCTTATTAAACTCGCCAGATCATTTAACATCAGTGGATGTAGTGGTGTGGAGTCGACTCCAAAATAATCGATTCCTCGACTCTTTGCATGTCGACTCCTATTTTTGGGTGTCAAGGTTGCGGAATCGACTCCTAAGATTCTGTATTTTTGCAATGGAGCAAACAATTTCCCGTAGTCTACTTCGAGAACACAAACTCTCGCATCTTTCACAGCAGTGAGAGAGATGGGAGGGGCACAACCAGCCATAGGTAGGCATGTCGGCCACCAGTCAGACAGAACCGTTAATCGGTAATCAAAATGTGTAGGCTATCGCAATACTAGATTTCGCAATTTCCTGTCTTGCAATGTCTCTCGCAGGTTCACTAAATTAAGGGCTATCTGTGAGTACAGACCGAAGAGCAAACACACTAGCGTTTTTCATAGCGAAGTGAAAGGGGAGCAGGCGAGGGAGGATCGTTGCAGGCAGAGAGACAGTCAGAACCGTGCGTATAGGCTATATTTTGGTAATCTAGTAATGCCTCGTAAATTTACCAACATTATATAAAAGTAGGCTATATATTAAGCAATTTTATTTCACCTTTATTTAACCCGGTAGGCCAGTTGAGAACAAGTTCTCATTTACAACTGCGACCTGGCCAAGATAAAGCAAAGCAGTGCGACAAAAAAAAAAACACAGAGTTACACGTGGGATAAACAAAAGTACAGTCAATAACACAATATAAAAATCTGTATACAGTGTGTGCAAATTGCGTAAGGAGTATGAGTATGGCTAATCTGTTCTTCATAGTGCCAGTGAATTTCGTTGAACATCGCCAAATGCATAATTTTAATTAGGCCTAAATGTGCAATAAAACGTATTGCTTATAGTTTATTTAATGAAACCCTGGCTGGCTGTTGATGTCATAGGTTAGGGCTCTCCAACCCTGTTCCTATAGGAGTGAAAACCTACAGGATGGTAGCTCTCCACGAAGAAAGCCCTGTCCTAGGCAACAGATAGCAAACCAGCATCCCCATTAAACTTTTTGGAAATGGCAAGTTTACTTTCTCATCCATAATAAACACAATCAAGTGCAAATACAGTTCAGCAGCTCAAATCAGCAGGATGTGGGGCATTGTTATTAGGAAGGATCTGTACCATGGATGAATTGCTAAAATAATGATTATGATCACTCTTCATAATATTTACAATTATGGGGAGACCTATACATTTGGCAGCCAAGTACGAGTTATCAGTCAATTAAGGTTGAATATGAGCCGAAAGCTTGGAATGTTACTGAGTAAGGGAAAGGCAATCTCATGGTTGCAGTCACTGATAAGGGCGGAGAGCTGTGGATTAGTGAGGAGAGCTGTGGATTAGTGAGGAATGGGGGCCGAGGTCAGGTCACATTAAGGGAGAAGGAACAGTTTATTACCCACATCACTTAATTTCCTGCCTAGCAATAAAGATGTAATGTTTGGGAAAAGGAGGAGACTTCACCTAAAGTAGGGCATATATACTTGTGCAGGTGGGAACAAGTCTTTGTCTGTTCAGCTGTCTGACCCATTAGGTGAATGAACTTGGTTTGTGTTTTTCATAGTTGTCCGTTAGGTTCTAAATAAAAAAACATACAAAAAACTAACATCATTATGGGGTATTGTGTGTAGATTGCTGAAAAATAATAATATTTAATCAATTTTAGGATAAGGCTGTAACATAACGAAATTTGGAAAAAGTCAAGGGGTCTGAATTAGAGGTCGACCGATTAATCGGCATGGCCGATTTAATTAGGGCCGATTTCAAGTTTTCGTAACAATCTGTAATCGTCCTTTTTGGATGCCGATTATGGTCGATTACATTGCAATCCACGAGGAAACTGGGTGGCAGGCTAACCACCTGTTATGCGAGTGCAGCATCAATAGGACCTTGTGGCTGCAAGGAGCCAAGGTAAGTTGCTAGCTAGCATTAAACTTATCTTCTAAAAAACAATCTTCACATAATCACTAGTTAACTACACATGGTTGATGATATTACTATGTTAACTAGCTTGTCCTGAGTTTGCATATAATCAATGCTGTGCCTGCTAATTTATCATCGAATCACAGCCTACTTCAACTTTGCCATATGGGTGATGATTTAACAGAATCGCATTTGCGAAAAAAGCACAATCGTTGCACAAATGTACCTAACCATAAACCTCAATGCCTTTCTTAAAATCAATACACAGAAGTATATATATTTTTAAACCTGCATATTTAGTTAATATCGCCTGCTAACATGAATTTCTTTTAACTAGGAAAATTGTGTCACTTATCTTGCGTTCAGTGCAAGCAGTCAAGGTATATTCAACAGTTTGGCCCACCTAGCTCAGTACGAACTGTGTTAAGACCATTTCTTCCTAACAAAGACTAATTCATTTTCCAGATTTTTACATAATTATGACATAACATTGAAGGTTGTGCAATGTAACAGCAATATTTAGACTTCGGGTTGCCACCCATTCGATAAAATACAGAACGGTTCCGTATTTCAATGAAATAATTAACGTTTTGTTTTCAAAATTATATTTTCCGGATTTGACCATATAAATGATCAAAGGCTCGTATTTCTGTCTGTTTATTATAATTAAGTCTATGATTTGATAGAGCAGTCTGACTGAGTGGTGGTAGGCAGCAGCTGGCTCGTAAGCATTCATTCAAACAGCACTTTACTGTGTTTGCCAGCAGCTCTTAGCAATGCTTGAAACACAGCGCTTTTTATGACTTCAAGCCTATCAACTCCCGAGATTAGGCTGGAAATACTAAAGTGCCTATAAGAACATCCAATAGTCAAAGGTATATGAAATTCAAATGGTATAGAGAGAAATAGTCGACGCGTCATAATTCCTATAATAACTACAACCTAAAACTTCTTAACTGGGAATATTGACGAACTGGGAATATTGAACCACCAGCTTTCATATGTTCTCATGTTCTGAGCAAGGAACTTAAACGTTAGCTTTTTTACATGGCACATATTGCACTTTTACTTTCTTCTCCAACACTGTTTTTGCATTATTTAAATCAAATTGAACATGTTTCATTATTTATTTGAGACTAAATAGATTTTAGTTCTGTATTATATTAAGTTAAAATAAGTGTTCATTGTTCATTCAGTATTGTTGTATTTGTCATTTTATATATATATATAACATTTTTTTTAAAACATTTATTTATTTAATCGGTATCTGCTTGTTTTGGTCCTCCAATAATCAGTATCGGCGTTGAAAAATCATAATCGGTCGACCTCTAGTCTGAATACTTTCCGAAGGCACTAGATGCAGGTAGTCTATAGCCCCTGATAGGCCTACATCTTATTTCAGATAGTCTACAGTAGCCTAGGCTAAATGTGGACAAGATGTAAATTGAACAATTTAGCAACTTGCTTAGTTCAAATTAAGACTAATTTATTCATCATGAATAGTTTGGCGATTTCGAGGTAAGAAGTGCTTGTTTCCCCATAGCCTGCTGGAATAGGCTACTGAGGATGGATTTCAATCACTGAATTAAATATGAATCATATTTGTATTAACTGAATATGCTTGTCAACAACAGAAAGTTTATTTTAACTGTAGCCTAATGTGACTGACGGTTACCATCAATATAATGCGTTCTAACAACTGATCGGCAATTGCTATAGAGCTTTGATAACTTCAAATTTAATTAACTAAACATGGCCATATAATAATTGCATAATAACACAAGGCTGCAACAACACTACACTGAAGTTATAGGCTATTTATTAAATACGTTTGCCAGCTCCAGGTAGGCTACACAACTGGCACAAATTTATTTGAAATGACTCCAGTGATAGTAATTTCAACATATTAATTGTACCAAATGGTAGCCTACAATGGCATATACATTAATAGGCTACTTGATGACCAACAGATGCAAATGTATCATTCTCCACATTTTGTCAGTTTCATTGAGTACTTCCCCCCCCCATAACAGAAGCATGCGAGGGAGTTCCATAACTTCCATTTCAAATTTCCACTCTTGCATAATGACAATTTAAATAGTCTTACTACAACTGGTTAAAAGATGTCACGATGTGCATGTGTGCTGCTCTGTCTCCTCACTCACTTGACTAAGCCAATAGTGGACTAAACTGCATGCGGCAGTGCTTTCTCAACACACACTCACACACTCCCCCTCTGGCCCTTCCCACCACTCACTCACTCAGCAACAAGCCCGCCTCATTTCCTGATAGTCAGCAACAGGTCATAGTGAAATGCATGCATTTTTTTTTTAAGAGGAAAGGCATGGTGGCCGCAGTGCAACTTAGAAGTAGCCCAAAAACCTTGCAACTCAAAATATTTTCAAAGTAGCCCAATTTTTCTGGAAAACCGTGAACATGGCAACCCTGTGTGAAAAGGGGCTTGCTCCTTCCACTAGCACATGGCTTTCTATTCAAATGCTCTACTGAAAATGTAGCTGGCTATGATATCACTCATGGAAACAGCTGCCACAGAGTTTGCAGTTGCAGTGCATCATTGCTATTGCACCATGATATGAATGGAATGATGAGATAATGTGGCCAGACTGTGCTGTTCATAAATGGCATAAATGTGTGTAAGGCTTGTATTCAGCATACATTTCACACTTTGTTTCTCACTGTACACACATCAATGCTCTTACTAGGTACTTTGATAACTGTAATAACCAGTGTGCTTTCCTTTATACTTTCAGGAGTTTGAACTTTTTCCACATTTGACTGCATGTGCCTGAGAGTCTGACGCTGCATCTCTTCAATGGCTGCCTCGGGCTCTTCCTCCACCTCTGTGCCTGAGGGTTTCCACTACGAGACCAAGTACATCGTCCTCAACTACCTGGGACTCCTGCCCCCCTCCCGGCTGCAGGCCACCGCTGGCGGAGGTAAGGGAAACTGCACCCCCTTAACTCACACTAAATGGAGATGGAGGAAGATGGAGAGGAGAGAGCGGCCACTTCCCTTTCCTGATTCTCCACCCTCATCCAAGTCAGCACTAGCACTGCACACTCCTCACCAATGGTTTAACCATTGCCTGGACAGAGTTAAATCCATGCGAGAGTGTACCGGTGCACACTTCTGGTTAAGGGTAAAGAATTGGGGTGCAGACAGCGTCTAGGCAGATTGCCTGCCGGTGCCTATCCTCCCTTTCATCGTCTCTCAATAGAACTATGCTGTGATTACTACACTGCTCAAAAAAATAAAGGGAACACTAAAATAACACATCCTAGATCTGAATGAATGAAATATTCTTATTAAATACTTTTTTCTTTACATAGTTGAATGTGCTGACAACAAAATCACACAAATTATCAATGGAAATCAAATTTATCAACCCACGGAGGTATGGATTTGGAGTCACACTCAAAATTAAAGTGGAAAACCACACTACAGGCTGATCCAACTTTGATGTAATGTCCTTAAAACAAGTCAAAATGAGGCTCAGTAGTGTGTGTGGCCTCCACGTGCCTATATGACCTCCCTACAATGCCTGGGCATGCTCCTGATGAGGTGAACTCCTGGACAGTCTGTGTTGCAACGTGGCGTTGGTGGATGGAGCGAGACATGATGTCCCAGATGTGCTCAATTGGATTCAGGTCTGGGGAACGGGCGGGCCAGTCCATAGTATCAATGCCTTCCTCTTGCAGGAACTGCTGACACACTCCAGCCACATGAGGTCTAGCATTGTCTTGCATTAGGAGGAACCCAGGGCCTACCGCACCAGAATATGGTCTCACAAGGGGTTTGAGGATCTCATCTCGGTACCTAATGGTAGTCAGGCTACCTCTGGCGAGCACATGGAGGGTTGTGCGGCCCCCCAAAGAAATGCCACCCCACACCATGACTGACCCATCGCCAAACCGGTCATACTGGAGGATGTTGCAGGCAGCAGAACGTTCTCCACGGCGTCTCCAGACTGTCACGTCTGTCACATGTGCTCAGTGTGAACCTGCTTTCACCTATGAAGAGCACAGGGCGCCAGTGGCGAATTTCCCAATCTTGGTGTTCTCTGGAAAATGCCAAACGTCCTGCACGTCGGGCCCTCATACCACCCTCATGGAGTCTGTTTCTGACCGTTTGAGCAGACACATGCACATTTGTGGCCTGCTGGAGGTAATTTTGCAGGGCTCTGGCAGTGCTCCTCCTGCTCCTCCTTGCACAAAGGTCGGAGGTAGCGGTCCTGCTGCTGGGTTGTTGCCCTCCTACGGCCTCCTCCACGTCTCCTGATGTACTGGCCTGTTTCCTGGTAGCGCCTCCATGCTCTGGACACTACCCTGACAGACACAGCAAACCTTCTTGCCACAGCTCGCATTGATGTTCCATCCTGGATGAGCTGCACTACCTGAGCCACTTGTGTGGGTTGTAGACTCCGTCTCATGCTACCACTAGAGTGAAAGCACCGCCAGCATTCAAAAGTGACCAAAACATCAGCCAGGAAGCATAGGAACTGAGAAGTGGTCTGTGGTCACCACCTGCAGAACCACTCCTTTATTGGGGGTCTCTTGCTAATTTCCTATAATTTCCACCTGTTGTCTATTCCATTTGCACAACAGCATGTGAAATTTATTGTCAATCAGTGTTGCTTCCTAAGTGGACAGTTTGATTTCACAGAAGTGTGATTGACTTGGAGTTATATTGTGTTGTTTAAGTGTTCCCTTTATTTTTTTGAGCAGTGTATTTGTCCCTGGCATGAAAACCTGCCCAGTAGGTTTAGTGCAGTCCAGAGGCTGTTTTGTGTTGTTCCTGGGTTGAGCTAGTGCACTGTTTGTCTTTTCTTTTCCTACTTCTGGAAGCTCTCACGCAAATGGTGAGAACCACGTGTCAATCAAAGAATGTATGGGCAGCTTGTGCTGGCACCCCCTCCAAGTAGAGGTCTGCGGTGGACTGATTTCTTCAGCTTTACATGCCGCACCCGCTGGCTTTCTGTCCAACTACCGCAAGAACTGGTCCCAAACCCAACCGCAGTCCCGCAATGTTATTTTAAGAGTATGTGACGCAGCTCACTTGCCAGCCATGGTTCCAGCAATGTTGCTCCCTATAGGCAATATCAAAATGCGCAAAAATAACCAAAGAAATAGCCTAGGTTACATTGCCAGAGATTCTCACGTGGTATTAACGGGCTATATCAGCCAAAATGTAGTGGAAGAGAGCAGCGTTGGAGAGACTTTCTCTTGAGCTATTTTTATAGCCTACCTTTTTAGGACTGGGACGATTTTCTGACCGAGACAAATATGGGTGGTCAATATTTATTTCAAGGCAAAGTAGTAAACTATATCCTATTTAGGAAGTCCATTTCCTTGGAAAGATAACTGATTCTCCGCCCATGCATAGGCAGCCTACTCTATTTCAATGAGACCACACATACTAGGCACACTTGATCTGACACGCCCAACTAGAAGAGAAGTAGGCTACTTAAGTTGAAGCAGTGAATTATGAGAGTGTGTGAGTAATGTGACAGATGTCCTTTTAATACAAAATGTAGGCTAATACATGCAAATCAGAAAGACGACAGTTTCCAAATAATCTGCAGGACAACAAATATTTTCATTCCAAAGTTGTCTGTCTAACCCCCTGCTCCCAATCGCAACATGAAAAATGCAGACCGCGCTGGAATGCAGCCCTCTACCTCCAAGCGCGTTGGTATCTCTAACCTAGTTGTGCAGAGGCTGAACAGCGCCTAGTAATGTTTTTTGTGTGTTTTAATTTATTTTTTTACCCCTTTTTCTCCCCAATTTCGTGGTATCCAATTGTTTTAGTAGCTACTATCTTGTCTCATCTCTACAACTCCCGTACGGGCTCGGGAGAGACGAAGGTTGAAAGTAGATGTGTCCTCCGATACACAACCCAACCAAGCCGCACTGCTTCTTAACACAGCGCGCATCCAACCCGGAAGCCAGCCGCACCAATGTGTCGGAGGAAACACCGTGCACCTGGCAACCTTGGCTACCTGGCAACCCTAACCCGGACGACTCCATTCACTAGCCTATATTGGTTTAGGGTTATCAGTGTCTCACCATGCCAGGGAGTCCAGCTAGTTCATGTTAGCATGGCCTGACCTGCTCTCCTAACTAGAGAGGTCATGACCGTCTTGTATGAGCAGTAGTCCGGGGTTCTCCAAGGTCTGACATGTGTCCCATGTGATTTCCATGGACTATGAATGATTTTGACTGTCCGCTTTTGAAAGGAAAATGCCTTTTGGCTTTCAGACAGGAAGAGCAAGACTGTTTTGCCATCGGGTAGGTCCGGAATGGGTGAAGGGATAAGTGAAGGGAGTAGAGACCAGTGTCACAAAACTTGTTAGAATTGTGGCAAAGATACAAAGCAGGCAAAGGATTTAACTTCATTAGGAAAACAACCCTAATGTTGGAAATGAACATCATGTTGTCACATGTATTTCTTTTCCAAGCTATAGCACAATATTTTCCATACAGCAGGTTTTTAAAGGACTAAATAGTTTGATCTGCTTCGTGTTTTCATTTTTACCATGGAAAAAAT
The DNA here is from genome assembly GCF_045791955.1 of Oncorhynchus clarkii lewisi. Classification (NCBI taxonomy): domain Eukaryota; kingdom Metazoa; phylum Chordata; class Actinopteri; order Salmoniformes; family Salmonidae; genus Oncorhynchus; species Oncorhynchus clarkii. The sequence continues at coordinate 78,669,804 of NC_092148.1, read as the reverse complement.
ATTGAAATATTGTGGCGCTGGTATCGTCACAGCCCTAGTAAAGACAAATGCCTGATCCCTGCTTTCCGCTTGGCCCACTCCTCGTTCTGACAGCCTGTCGTGTGCAATCACTGTAGGATTACTCACACGTTACTGGGCCAGAGCAAAGACAGGCGCAGGCAGGCTGGACAGCCTGCTGAACCAGCACTGAGCCTCACTGTGTCTCACTGAGTGAGTTAATGTGTGAACGACCAGGAGAGGGTCTATGGGTGAGGCGATTGATGTGTGGAAATTGGCTGTTGTACTAGGCGTTACCTGGGTACAGATTAGTCCATCCCTCTGTTGCTGTCGAGGGGCTAGATGTTCTTTACCATTCGGCCATCAGATTTGCCACCAATGCTCCTTATAGGACACATCACTGCACTCTACTCCTCTGTAAACTGGCCATTTCTGAAAACCCGGCACTAGGCCCACTGGTTGATGTTTATTTATAAAAACCCTCTTAAACCTAACTCCCCCTATCTGAGATACCTACTGCAGCCCTTATCCTCCACATACAACACCCGTTCTGCCAGTCACATTCTGTTAAAGATCCCCAAAGCAAACACATCCCTGGGTCGCTCAAAAAAAACTGGACAGTTTTATTGACACTTTGTTTGTGCTGCTACCATGCTGTGCTGCTGCCATATTGTATTGCTACCATGCTGTGTTGTTGTCTTAGGTCTCTCTTTATGTAGTGTTGGTGACCCTGTTGTTGTGATTTGTGTTTTTTCCTATTCAAAAAATAATAATTATTATCCTAACCCCCGTTCCAGCAGGAGGCCTATTGCCTCTTGGTAGGCCGTCCTTGTAAATAAGAATTGTATCTTAATTGACTTGCCTAGTTAACTAAAGGTTACAGTGCTTTGGGAAAGTATTCAGACCCTTTGACTTTTTCCACATTTTGTTACGTTACAGCCTTATTCAAAAATTGATTAGATATAGTTTTCCCCTCATCAATTGACACACATTACCCCATAACGACAAAGCACAAACAGGTTTTTAGAAATGTTTGCAAATGTGGATATAAAAAAAACTGAAATACCTTATTGACATAAATATTCAGACCCTTTGCTATGAGGCTCAAAATTGAGCTCAGGTGCATGCTGTCCATTGATCATCCTTGAGATGTTTCTTCAACTTGGAGTCCACCTGTGGCAAATTCAATTGTTTGGACATGATTTGGAAGGCACATAACTGTCTATATAAGGTCCCACAGTTGACCGTGCATGTCAGAACAAAAACCAAGCCATGAGGTTGAAGGAATTGTCCGTAGAGCTCTGAGACAGGATTGTGCCGAGGCACAGATCTGGGGAAGGGTACCAAAAAATATTGGCAGCACTGAAGGTCCCCCATGAACACAGTGGCCTCCATCATTTTTAAATGGAAGAAGTTTGGAACCACCAAGACTCTTCCTAGAGCTGGCCGCCCGGCCAAACTGAGCAATCGAGGGAGAAGGGCCATGGTCAGGGAGGTGATCAAGAACCCAATGGTCACTCTGATAGAGCTCCAGAGTTTCTCTGTGGAGATGGGAGACCCTTCCAGAAGGACAACCATCTCTACAGCACTCCACCAATCAGGCCTTTATGGTAGAGTAGCCAGACGGAAGCCACTCCTCAGTAAAAGGCACATGACAGCCCGCTTGTAGTTTGCCAAAAGTCACCTAAAGGACTCTTAGACCATGGGAAACAAAGTTTTCTGGTCTGATGAAGCCAAGATTAAACTCTTTGGCCTGAATGCCAAGCGTCACGTCTGGAGGAAATCTGGCACCATCCCTACGGTTAAGCATTGTGGTGGCAGCATCATGCTGTGGGAATAGTTTTCAGTGGCAGAGACTGGGAGACTAGTCAGGATCAAGGGAAAGATAAACGGAGCAAAGTACAGGGAGATCCTTGATATAAAATAAATTGTTCCAGAGCAATCAGGACCTCAGACTTGGGCACTGCTTCACCTTCCAACAGGACAACAACCCTAAGCACACAGCCAAGAAAATGCAGGAGTAGCTTCGCAACAAGTCTCTGAATGTCATTGAGTGTCCCAGGCAGAGCCCGGACTTGATCCCGATCAAACATCTCTGAAGACCTGAAAATAGCTGTGCAGCGACGCTCCCCATCCAACCTGACAGATCTTGATAGGATCTGCAGAGAAGAATTGGAGAAACTCCACAAATACAGGTGTGCCAAGCTTGTAGCGTCATACCCAAGAAGACTTGAGGCTGTAATCGCTGCCAAAGGTGCTTCAACAAAGTACTGAGTAAAGGGTCTGAATACTTATGTAAATGTCATATTTCATTTTTATTTATTTTTTAAATATAATTACATAAAACATTTGAGTGTGTAATATTTAATCCATTTTAGAATAAGGCTGTAAAGTAACAATGTGGAGGTAGTCAAGGGGTCTAAATACTTTCTGAATGCCGGGTAAATGCAAATTAAAAGAGGGGCCTACACTCGGGAATTGGGGTGCATTACTGCTGCTTTGACTTCTAAAGGCTGCTACACACTTTACTTTATTTTTTTTGTTACCTTCTTAACCTAACCTCCCTGTAAACCTTTACATACAGTATGTGTAAATTTGTGACCTGTAGTTATTACATCATACAGTCAGTTACATCAGAGGTAAAGACACTTTTGGGAGAATTGATTTAGAAATACATTTGCCAACGTGGTTTATAGTGTAACTGTTGATTTTACTTCTCATTTAGTACTGATCAGAGAATTACTAGACTGAGTCCCTAGAGATTACTTCAGGGGAAATGCCTTGTCTGGTTGCCAAGTTGAAGCTATTATGTTTTGGTCAAGAAGCTTAGAGCTAAAGAGGCTTGGTTCTAATGTGTCGATCAATTAAGAGTTTAAAATATAAAACACAATAATTATGCCGCCCCAGTTTGTCATGTGTGATCTTCCCTGTAGGTTACACACCTCGTCGTCATGACCTAGCCCTTTAGAATGTGTAGGCTATTCATGCTTGTGTGAATCACTAATTGATCCACTTCAAAGTTGTAAAGCCACTTAAACATTGTCATTGATTCTAAATATGTCATGTGTGACTGTTAGCTGAGCATCATGGGATGTTGTGTTCCCTTCCAGGAGATGGCCATTATGCTGTGGACAGAGAGAGGAACAGAGTAATGAAGGCACAGATAGAGGAAGAGCTGAAGCAACTGGAAGATGAGGTCTCAGACTGTAAGAGGAAGCACAAACACATATACCATATAGTCTGTTTGTATACTTCTTGTATTTTTCTGCAATAATTAAAAATAAAATAAAAATACATACCATATATTGTATGCCATCACAACACCGACAAGTCTGACCATGCTAATAGTTGGGTCTCTGTTCTTGTACAACTGGGTCTGGGACTGTCAAATAAATATGTGTGTTTGTGTGCAGCCTTCTCCAGTACAGGCTTCGACTGCCATACGTCTCCAGTGTTTAGCCCAGCCAACCCAGAGAGCTCCATCGAGGACTGCCTGGCTGTTCTGGGTGACCGGGTGGCCAGAGACCTGGACACACACCTGGCCTCTACTGTACACACACTCCTCAGTGCGTGAGTATCTGTTCAGCAGTGTACACCCAGCCTAATATTGTGTGTGTGTGTCAGTCAATGAGCAGCCAGTTGTAGTGTTGTTCACTATTCACCCTTTTAAAAAGATAACAAATTTGTAAACTCGGTGTATGTCTGAGTTGTGAAAGGGTATATGTTTCAGTCCCTTTCAGTCCTTGAAATACAGTCTGCTCAGCAGGTCCTGGGTGGCTCACCTGTACTGTAGGCCTGAAGTCAAACTCAAGGTTGATTGTGTCTTTCATACCGCCGTAGGGAAAATGTTCCTGTGTAGCAAGTTCAGAACAGCACACAGACCTTATGAAAGGTTGTATTGCATGACTACTCCGAGGTTTATTTTCAATCTTTTTAATGATGACATTCGATTCCAAGAATCCCTAAAATAGGTTTAGTCAATGGCACACAACCATTAGATAGGCTAGGCTACCATTCATTTTCTCAAGTTACAGAAATGCAAGGACGTTACTCATATATCACGTAGGCTAGGTGTGTGTCTAATCTAGGTTAGTCTTATTTATAAACCAGCTCTCAATGGCACATGCATTTCAATTTCTCAAATTACTTTCAAGGTCACTGGTGAATGATCACTGAGGGGTGTTTCTGTGTGCGTGCAGGTTGTGAACTTGTATAAACCAACCCTGTTATGTTTCCAGCCTGAGCCCCTGTGTGTTTGTTTGACAGCCCGCTGGACTACGAGCATTTCAGAGAAGCAGTACAAGACATCTCCTGCCACACGCAGAGTGGCTGGAGCAAGGTGAGGGATCTCTCTACTGTTCACCTGCAGTTACTGACTCTGACTAACAACCTATGAGGTCTAGCTCAGAAACAACCCATACGATTTTCCCCCTAGCTCTTTGGCCTATGGAATTTACCGATCTGAAGAATCTGATAGGTGTAAACGTTATGGTGGAAGCTCCCCTTTGCCTGTTTTTTAAAATTTAAAATTATTTTATTTAACCAGGAAAGTCAGTTAAGAACAAATTCTTATTTACAATGACGGTCTACCCCGGCCAAACCCGGACGACACTGGGCCAATTGTGCGCCGCACTATGGGACTCTCAATCACGACCGGATGTGATACAGCCTGGATTCGAACCAGGGACTATAGTGATGCCTCTTGCACTGAGATGCAGTGCCGCTGTGCCACTCGGGAAACCTTTGTGGCTACCTATCCTGGTTGCTTTTGGACAGTGTCTTGAACGGGACACTGCCTTCCCCTGTCCCCAGGTGCTGGTGCCATTGGTGCTGCTGCAGGCCCTCCAGGGAGAAGGACAGATCCTGGCCCACCTGCTACCTCTGGGGGTCCGTTTCCTGGAGGAGGCTGAGGCAGACTACATCATCCAGCAGGGAGGATGGGTGAGTGGACACTGGACTGGGGATGGGTGGTACATATTGGTAGGATGGGACAGGGGACGGACCAAGAATGAACCACTTATTAATTTCTCATACGAAGTTCAAGCAGATAAATGTTTCAGCCTTGACCTGTTGGCTGCTGTACACAGTATAGCCAGAGTAGGGCGCCAGATATGCACTGTACATTTAGTCTTTGTTGGTAATGAATTTTGATAAACTAGAACATAACGATAAAACCTAAGTGCATAATATGTTAACGTGAATGTTCTTGTAGGTAAAGAATTGTTGTAAAGGTGCTTGGTTTATCACCATTCTACACTGAACAAAAATATAAACGCAACATGTAAAGTGTTGGTCCCATGTTTCATGAGCTGAAATAAAAGATCCCAGAAAAAAGGTTGGCACAAATAGGTTATTTCTCTCAAATATTGTGCTCAAATTAGTTTACATCCCTGTTAGTGAGCATTTTCTCCTTTGCCAAGATAATCCATCCACCTGACAGGTGTGGTATATAAAGAAGCTGATTAAACCGCAAGATCATTAGACAGGTGCACCTTGTGCTGGGGACACATCATGTGGGTGAGTGGTTTGCTGATATCAACTTTGTGAACAGAGTGTCCCACGGTGGGGTTATGGTATGGGCAGGCATAAGCTACGGACATCGAACACCATTGCATTTTATCGATGGCAATTTGACTGCACAGAGATACCATGACGAGATCCTGAGACCCATTGTCGTGCCATTCATCCACTGCCCATCACGTCATGTTTCAGCATGATAATGCATGGCCGCATGTTGCAAGGATCTGTACACAATTCCTGGAAGCTGAAAATGCCCCAGTTCTTCCAGACATGTCACCCATTGAGCATGTTTGGGATGCTCTGGATCGACGTGTTCAACAGCGTGTTCCAGTTCCTGCCAATATCCAGCAACTTCACGCAGCCATTGAAGAGGAGTGGGACAACGTTCCACAGGCCACAATCAACAGCCTGATCAACTCTATGTGAAGGAGATGTTGCGCTGCATGAGTCAAATGGTGGTAACACCAGATACTGACTGGGTTTCTGATCCACGGCCCTACTTTGAAAATGTTTTTGCAATCGTATTTGTTTTTTACCTTCTTTTTTTTATTTAACTAGGCAAGTCCGTTAAGACAAAATTCTTATTGACAATGAATGCCTACCCCAGCCAAACCCGGCCGACAGTGGGCCAATTGTGCGTCGCCCTATGTGACTGGGACCATTGGATGCATGTCTGTATTCCCAGTCGTGAAATCCATAGATTAGGGTCTAATGAATTTATTTAAATTGACTGATTTCCTTATATGAACTGTAACTCAGTAAAATCTTTGAAATTGTTGTGTTTTTTTATATTTTTGTTCAGTGTAGATTGGGCTCACAATTGTGAAGTGCCCCTGTGCTGAGAGGCTGCTTGACACCTGTCCTCTAATCCACCCAGCATTTAATAAACCCGGGACTCATTTAAAACTCCGGCAATCCTAAGTGAACCTAGTGTAAGTGAAATGTAGTCTAAATATGCAGTGTTTAGACAGGCAGCCCAATTCTCATCTTTTGCCCAATTATGGGCAAGAGATATTATCTGATTGGTCAAAAGACGAGGTAATAATTGCTGCCTCTGTAAATGCACCAGATTTTCTCATTATGTAAATTGAACTGATAGAAGGGTCGTTCCATTTGATTTCAATCACTTTTTGACCGCATGCACCCTTTCATTTATATTCTGAACGAAACGGTCTATACATATTCACCCATGGTAGAAGTGGTCAGAATGCCAAAACATTTAGGAGATGGAGGTTCTCAAAATTGACCCATTTTACATACCCTACTATGAGACATGTCTTTATCAATAGAAATATAAACTGTTTGAGTTGTCATTTTAAAAGTTTACAAATGGGGATCTCAAATAGTCATTATCTAAAAACGTCATCCGACTTTTGTATTTTTGCACATGTTGAAACTTAGACCCTATTTTACATAATCGTAGGTTTTTGTGTTCTACCCCCCATCAGTTTTAACTGCTGTTCAGAATACTCTTGAAAACAGGGTGGGTGTCATGTTTTGGCATAAAATTGAAATGTCCATTTTTCACATGGTTACACACATCAGAGAATGTTGACATTAATGGGAATATCAGTTTTAAATTATTCTGTAAATCTTACATAGGAAATCTATTGAAATCATAGAAGTATAGATGGAATATACTTTCCCCATTTAAGTTGACATTCGACGCTGGGTGGACCAGCGGCCATCTTTGTGGCTGTAATATGAAGTTAACACTATGGTCTGAAGGGATATGGCTAGTCTACGAATTCTATTTTTATGCTTGAAATGCCACCCACCCTGCATTTCAAGAGTATGCTGTGTCTCAACTGATGGCGGGAAAACTCAGATTATGTATAGTAGGGTCTAAACTACAACATATCTGATCAACATTAAGAAAATAAAATAAAATTCTCCAAGAAATTAAGTGGTTTGACAACCCTGCTTTTGTAAACTTTAAAATGATATTAAACTCAACCGTTTATCTTTTCCAGTGAGGGAAAACATAGATGTCTCATTGTTGGGTGAGGTATGCAAAATGCATCGACTTTAAGCCCCTCTATCTCCTAAATGTTTTGGCATTCAGGTCCAAAAACTCAGTTTCTGACCATGCAATACATGGCCAAAAGGATGTGGACACCCTTTCAAATTGGTGGATTTCGGCTGTGTCAGCCACATCCTTTGCAGACAGGTGTATAAAATAGAGCACACAGCGACGGAATCTCCATAGTTAAATTTTGGCCTTACTGAAGTTTTCTGTTTCTTTGAATGTAACACCATCATTGAATGGCACCATTCCATCAAGTCAGTTCTCCAAATTTCTGCCCTGCTAGTTTCCCGGGTAACTGTAAGTGCTGTTATTGTGAAGTGGAAACGTCTAGGAGCAACAGCGGTTCAGCCGCGAAGTGGTAGGCCACACAAGCTCACAGAACGGGATTGCTGAAGCGCCTGTCCTCAGTTGCAACACTCACTACCGAGTTCCAAACTGTCTCTGGAAGCAACGTCGGCACAACAACTGTTCGTTGAGAGCTTCATGAAATAGGTTTCCATGGCAGAGCAGCCGCACACAAGCCTAAGATCATCATGCAACATACCAAGCATCAGCTGCAGTGGTGTGAAGTTCGCTGCCATTGGACTCTGGAGAAGCCAGGAGAAGACTACCTGCCCGACTGCATAGTGGTGCCTGACTGCTGTTTTTTATGGTTTGGGCTACGCCCCTTAGTTCCAGTGAAGGTAAATCTTCACGCTACAGCATACAACATTCAACACAATTCTGTGATTCCATCTTTGTGGCAACAGGTTGGGGAAGTCCCTTTGCGGTTTTACATGACAATGCCCCGATGCACAAGCGAGGTCCATAGAGAAATGGTTTGTTGAGATCGGTATGGAAGAACTTGTTAGCAGTTGATGTTACTCTTCAATAACCCCAATGCAAATCAGGGGGAGGAAAATAGGTTTATTCAAAGAGAACAAATCATGCAGGGAGGTAGATGTCCATTCTTCCCTGTCCTCAGTGATTCTCTTCTGTGATTCTCTCTCAGAACAAAGGGACAGGATGTGCTTTATAACCCAGCCCTAGCCTGTGGGTGACCAATTAGAATTCCTTGCAATAGAACTGGGCCACTGGCCAAATAACAAGTATCCTATTTCAGGTTCAATGTATAAACAATTTGGACCAAGGAGAACTTGCAATGAGTCCTGGACTGAAATTCCCCCTATGTCTCTGACCCATTGATCATGAATCCTCTATTACAGAAAAAACACTTTCCATTAATCGTTAGTACTCTATTGAACTCTCGTCCTCTGCGTTGTGTATTTATCTTTGAAATATTCTCACGAACTTGACTGGCCTGCACAGAGGCCTGACCTCAACCCCATCGAACACCTTTGGGGTGAATTGGAATGCAGACTGCGAGCCACGTCCCCGCAGCAATGCTCCAACATCTAGTGGAACACCTTCCCAGAAGATTGAGAGGCGATCGCAGCAAAGAGGGGACCAACTCTATATTAATGCCAATGATTTTGAAATGAGATGTTCTACAAGCAGGTGCCCACATACTTTTGGCTATGTAGTGTATGTATGAAAAGTTTTGTTCGAAATCAAGGGTGCCGTCAAAAAGTGAATGAAATGAAACAACCCAGAAGTCTGACCAGTCCTGTAGAAAGTAGTTATGCTGTCAATACAAATAGCTGTGTGTGTGATGATTTACTTGGGCTGTGACAGTCATGGAATTTTGAATGACTGTTATTGGTCAGCCAAATGACTGCGGTCAACGTTATGTGTATGAATAACACTTTGCTTTTGTCACACACAGGGCAGTTGAGTCGGTAATGTAGTTAACTAAGATGATAAAGTTCTAACTACAATACCGACTCAACTCTGCTCAGAAAATAAACATTCACTCAAACACCCTTTGATGACTTGACTACATGGCAGCATTTCCAGTCTGAGTAATGATTTGTCAGGAGAAATGCATAGTTTTGTGTTAATACAATGTAATTGTGTGTGTTAGGCGGTCTTACTTGCTGACTGAGATCTAAGGGCTTACACATCAATAGGGTTTGCTATCTGAGAATACTTAGCACCTAATAATTTTCAAACCGAGTGCGCACTGATTTTACATGTAGAATGGCTTTAAAAATGTCTAAATTCAGACGTCTACAGCGGGTGGTCCCTAAAACAGCGCGCTAAACGATCGACAGATAAACGCTAGATCCACATTCAGTGCGACGTGTGCAGGCTTTTAAGAAACCCTTAGAGCGTGTGCCAGAGTCTTGTGTGGCAGACAAAGCTCCCGACTCCAGACCACATCCCCCTGGCGATGGGGGTTTGAGTAGTCTTGGCCACTTTCCTATCTATGTCCCTCTGTTTTTCTCCATATTGTACTGTCAACAACAGTAAATTTAATTTCTTGATGTCCTATCGTAAACAATACTAATACCTAAGGTTGGTAGAACCGATCTCCTTTAAGAAAGAAATTGAAGACATCCTCATTGTAATCATTTGAACATAATATCAGGAAGCAGAAAGGGGGGAAAAATATGTTTTACAGACATTTTCTGTTTATATATTGTGGAGGCCTGAGCTTGTGTCTTATAGTAGAGCACTACTGCGCCACAGATGGCTTCGTTCTACCACCATGAATGAGGGCACCGTGGCAAGGTCACATGACCTGATGATGATAAACTGCTAGGGTAACCATTATCTCTTGTTTCCATATGGGTTCAGTCTGCCTAGCGGTTAAGAGCATTGGGCCAGTAACCGAAAAGGTCGCTGGTTCGAATCCCCGAGCCGAATCCCCTCGAGCAAGGCACGCAATCCTAATTGCTCCTGTAAGTTGCTCTAGATAAGAGCATCTGCTAAATGATTGAAATGTTACGTCAAGGATAGACCATTGGCTGGGACAGCAGCAAGGGAGAGGGGGAGTGAAAAAGAGGGGGGGGGGGGTGGGGGTTTGTATGACACGCCAGTGAGATCTCCTGTGCAGCGCAGATAAAGCTTCATTACTCTGACAGCGGTGTGTGGGTCCACTTCTCGACAGCTGGGTCCTCCCTTCTCTTCTTTCTCTCCTCTCTTTTGGACCCTGTCTGCGCTTCTACCGTGCTCAGGGAAGCAGTCCTTGTGTAGTTGCTGCGTGAGCTGAGTCACTTTCAGGTAGGACATTTATCTTGTGGTTTTTGGTGGTGCATGTTTGTATAGAACATTTGATCATAGTAAGAGGTGGTCCAGAGGATTGATGAACTCTGGACCGCAGAGAAGGGCTCCCGTTTCTGGATCTGGTTTCAGCTCGCTTGACCGTGAAGGGTGTGTGGACATCGGAGTTGACATTTTGAGCACAGCGCCTAGAACACGAGAACCATCCACTGTCCTCTGACGGAGTACTTGGAACAGAAAGTGTCCGAAAGATGGAGGAAAAAATCATCAATCTTGCACCTTTTTATAACTCAGAGGAAATCATCTCTAACTCAAACTGCCTCTTGAGTCTTATTGAGCGATTGATTGGTCGAAGTTATCACTAAATCTGATAGGAGGTAGATTTGATATAGAGGACAGGTACGTCATGCCCTCCTTGTGACAGTTGCCCCTCCTGCTGTGATTGGTGTCTCTGACCTTGACCATGCCTTCTGTTTAATTACATGAGGAAACAAAAAGGATTATGTTGTGTTCACTTCATTGGGCAACAACACCAGCATCTCATAAATCTGACCCAGCCATGTGAGGGGGAGGGGAAGATTGAGTAAGTAAGGGAAATGCAATACACTAGGGAGACATTTTGAATAAAGACAGCTTCCAACACAAAATTAACTAGCATGGTATGACTGCATTTGAAGCTGTTCCCTATGAAGGGTTTGAGTCTGGGACATGCTGTGACTGTGTGAGAGCTTAATACCCTATGTAGCTGGTCAAAGAGTGAGGGGGTGTTTCTGTATTAAACTTGGCTGGTGGAAAGGTCGCTATCTGAACTTTGCCCTTGAGAACCCCCCCCCACCCCACACCTACCCTCTCTCTCCCAGTCTCTCTTGTTCTCTTCTGTCTGACACAGTCCTGTTCTTCAGACTACACTAACTGCTGTCCTTCAGGGCACAATGAAAACTGCTGTGTGTGTTCTGACGGTGCACTTCAGCCATGTTGTATTACATACCTTGTCGTCGGTTTAATATAACTGTCGCTAGGAAGTGACAAGACAAAAAAAGGTTGTCGGGGGCTAAAATGGTCAGACACTGAATGCAGTAATATTAAAGTTGTATTTTTATTTTGGTGTGTCTACCTCAAACTGCTCATGTGACTAGTATGACTAGTTTCTTTATGTTGCTCACCCAAATAGTGCTTGACACCTTAGTTACAGCACACAATTGTAAAGTTGCTTGCCAAATATGCTCAAACTGGGCAACTCAGTCAGGCTAAAGCCCATATAATTTCACATTTTACTGTTTGATGTTGGTAAGAATTTGCATAGAAACACAGGCACAAATCATATTTGGGGGTAGGGTTGCAAAATTCTGGTAACTTTCCCCAAATGTCCTGGTTTTCTAGAAATCTCGCTTGGAGTTTCCCGGAATCGGGATGAAATAAACTGGAAATCCGGAATACGCCAACCAGGATTTTTGGAAAACTGGGGAATTTAAGGAAAGTCATTTTGCAACCCTATTCGGGGGGTGGGGGTGCTGAGAGCATTCTGGTCTTAGTCGGGACACGTCAGGCTTGACAGCCCTCCGCCATGTTATGTAAGAGACGTTTTTCTTCTGTTGTGTTGGAATGCTGCGTGCATCTCTTCGTCCTACAGTGACTGGCTGTGCGGCAGAGCAGAGGAAGCCCTGAAATAAACCTCATAAATCCTCTGAAAAATCACCGGAGGCCAGACTGGCCTACTTATAGCCTCCCAGAGCAGTGCCACCTCTGTCCCCTGCTAAAAACTAAACCCAGATCAGATCCCCCAGTGGAGGAAAGAGACGGTTACAATATCATCCCTGCGTCAGTCTTCTGTGGTGTCGCTGCTAATGGCTGAACCCAGGTCAGTGTCTACCGCTGCTGTCTGATGCAACCTGCGTCACATACACTGACAGAGTAACACTACCTTTGGTGCGGGACACCTTTTGGATGCCTGGTCTGAAGTACCTCTGTAAGATGCTTCAGGGCCAAGCACAGTCCCGCTATCTGGATCCTTTTTATACATTTGAATGAAAACTACATTTAAACGGTCTTATTCCTTTAGATTAGAATTGCATTGTTGCTCTTCAGCAGTAGTGGATGAATTGGATGAGGGAGGAAATGGGGGAATACTGACTGGGAGATCTTATGTCACTGACAACTGTCTCACCACTGGGTTTGGTCCTCATGGAGCCTGCACTTCTCTCTGCGACCGTATTGGTTAATCCATTGATTAGTGAATGGTCGTTGTGTTACTGTGGGCCATTGTCACTCCAGGCAGTGAGGCACTCTTGTCAATCCCAGTCTGCACCTCATCACACGGCACCAAATGAGAGGTATTGTTTGGATGGGGCTCCTCTGTTTCAGCCAGACTCACTATTATGGCAATTTGATTTATGGCGACAGCTAGTCTTACTGTGATCCGACACTTAACAAAAAATATATTTACATACATTTTAAAACATTAACATTGTAGTGTGTGCATATCTGTTACACATACTTGTCAGTACACACACACACACAAGTATATCACATGGGGAGAGGTCTTATTGTTGTTGCTTTATTTATTTTATTTATTTCACCTTTATTTAACCAGGTAGGCTAGTTGAGAACAAGTTCTCATTTGCAACTGCGACCTGGCCAAGATAAAGCGTAGCAATTCAACACATACAACAACACAGAGTTACACATGGAATAAACAAAACATACTGTCAATAATACAGTAGAACAAAAGAAAACAAAAAGTCTATATACAGTGAGTGCAAATGAGATGTTAAGGAAATATATAGGCCATGGTGGCGAAGTAATTACAATATAGGAATTAAACACTGGAATGGTAGATCGGCAGAAGATGAATGTGCCGGTTGAGATACTGGGGTGCAAAGGAGCAAAATAAATAAATACCAGTATGGGGATGAGGTAGGTAGATGGGCTGTTTACAGATGGGCTATGTGCAGGTGCAGTGTTTAAGTGAAGTTCCATGTACTCATGTCTCTGTATTATAATGTGTTTCCTTGAATTTGTTCTGGACCTGGGGACTATGAAAAGATGGCGAGGTGGCATGTCTGGTGGGGTAAGTGTATGTGAGTGCTGTGTGTAAGTTGACTGTGCAAACATTTTGGAATTTCCAACACCATGTTTCTTATAAAAACAGGAAGTGCCAGTCAGTCTTTCCTTAACTCTTAGCCAAGAGAGACAGGCATACAGAGTATTTATATTAGCCCTCTGATTACAATGAAGAGCAAATGTGCCGCTCTTTTCTGGGCCAGCTGCAGCTTAGCTAAGTATTTCTCTGCAGCACTTTACCATATGACTGGATGGGTTAAAACTAGAGCCTTCAGGACTTGTGTGGTGTCAAAAAAGCAGAGCATATCTTTATTTCGGACAGACCTCTCCCCATCTTTACAACCATTGAATCTATATATTTTGACCATGACAGTTTACAATCTAAGGTAACACCAAGTAATTTAGTCTCCTCAACTTGTTCAACAACCAGATTCAGCTGAGGTCTAGAACTTAGGGAATGATTTGTACCAAATACAATGCAGTTAGATTTAGAGATGTTCAGGACCAGTTTATTACAGGCCATCCATTCCAAAACCGACTGCAATTCTTTAAGGGTTTCAGGGACTTCATTTGCTGATGCTTATGTGGTTGAATCATCAACATACAGTGCCTTGCGAAAGTGTTTGGCCCCCTTGAACCTTGCAACCTTTTGCCACATTCCAGGCTTCAAACATAAAGATATAAAACTGTATTTTTTTGTGAAGAATCAACAACAAGTGGGACACAATCATGAAGTGGAACGACATTTTATTGGATATTTCAAACTTTTTTAACAAATCAAAAACTGAAAAATTGGGCGTGCAAAATTATTCAGCCCCCTTAAGTTAATACTTTGTAGCGCCACCTTTTGCTGCGATTACAGCTGTAAGTCGCTTGGGGTATGTCTCTATCAGTTTTGCACATTGAGAGACTGAAATTTTTCCCCATTCCTCCTTGCAAAACAGCTCGAGCTCAGTGAGGTTGGATGGAGAGCATTTGTGAACAGCAGTTTTCAGTTCTTTCCACAGATTCTCGATTGGATTCAGGTCTGGACTTTGACTTGGCCATTCTAACACCTGGATATGTTTATTTTTGAACCATTCCATTTTGCTTTATGTTTTGGATCATTGTCTTGTTGGAAGACAAATCTCCGTCCCAGTCTCAGGTCTTTTGCAGACTCCATCAGGTTTTCTTCCAGAATGGTCCTGTATTTGGCACCATCCATCTTCCCATCAATTTTAACCATCTTCCCTGTCCCTGCTGAAGAAAAGCAGGCCCAAACCATGATGCTGCCACCACCATGTTTGACAGTGGGGATGGTGTGTTGCTTTTACGCCAAACATAACGTTTTGCATTGTTGCCAAAAAGTTCAATTTTGGTTTAATCTGACCAGAGCACCTTCTTCCACATGTTTGGTGTGTCTCCCAGTTGGCTTGTGGCAAACTTTAAACAACACTTTTTATGGATATCTTTAAGAAATGGCTTTCTTCTTGCCACTCTTCCATAAAGGCCAGATTTGTGCAATATACGACTGATTGTTGTCCTATGGACAGAGTCTCCCACCTCAGCTGTAGATCTCTGCAGTTCATCCAGAGTGATCATGGGCCTCTTGGCTGCATCTCTGATCAGTCTTCTCCTTGTATGAGCTGAAAGTTTAGAGGGACGGCCAGGTCTTGGTAGATTTGCAGTGGTCTGATACTCCTTCCATTTCAATATTATCGCTTGCACAGTGCTCCTTGGGATGTTTAAAGCTTGGGAAATCTTTTTGTATCCAAATCCGGCTTTAAACTTCTTCACAACAGTATCTCGGACCTGCCTGGTGTGTTCCTTGTTCTTCATGATGCTCTCTGCGCTTTTAACAGACCTCTGAGACTATCACAGTGCAGGTGCATTTATACGGAGACTTGATTACACACAGGTGGATTGTATTTATCATCATTAGTCATTTAGGTCAACATTGGATCATTCAGAGATCCTCACTGAACTTCTGGAGAGAGTTTGCTGCACTGAAAGTAAAGGGGCTGAATAATTTTGCACGCCCAATTTTTCAGTTTTTGATTTGTTAAAAAAGTTTGAAATATCCAATAAATGTCGTTCCACTTCATGATTGTGTCCCACTTGTTGTTGATTCTTCACAAAAAAATACAGTTTTATATCTTTATGTTTGAAGCCTGAAATGTGGCAAAAGGTCGCAAAGTTCAAGGGGGCCGAATACTTTCGCAAGGCACTGTATATAGACACAGATGCTTTGTTTAATTCCAGTGGCAGGTCATTGGTAAAAATAGAAAAGAGTGCCTAGAGAGCTTCCTTGTGGTACACCACACTTTACATGTTTGACATTAGAGAAGCTTCCATTAATGATAGCTCTGAATCCACGATATGGCAGAAGTTGAAAAGCCATAACGCACGTTTTTTCAACAACCGGTTATGGTCAATAATATCAAAGGCTGCACTGAAATCTAACAGTACAGCTTCCACATTCTTCTTATCAATTTCTTTCAACCAATCAGCAGTCATTTGTGTCGGTGCAGTACATAGTGTCCTTCTCTATAAGCATGCTGAAAGTCTGTCAATTTGTTCAGAGAAATAGCATTGAATTTGGTCAAACACAATTTTTTCCCAACAGTTTGCAAAGCGCTGGGAACAAGCTGATATGTCTGCTGTTAGAACCAGTAAAGGCCGCATTACAGCTCTTGGGTAGCGGAATGACTTTGGTTTCAGGCCTGTGGACAAAGACTTTCCTCTAGGCTCAGATTAAAGATATGACAGATGGGAGTGGCAAAGGTCAGCTACCATCCTCAGTAGCTTTCCATCTAAGTTGTTAATGCCAGTAGGTTTGTCATTATTGATCGGTAACAATAATGTTTCCACGTCGCCCACACTAACTTCACAAAATGTAAACTTAAAATGCTTTTCTTTATTTGTTTTTTTAATGCATGAGTATGATGGCTCACTGTTCATTGTCTGCATTTCCTGCCTAAGTTTGCCCACTTTGCCAATGAAGGAATCATTAAAATAATTGGCAACAGTTTTGGGATCAATAAGCCATCTGATTCGATGAAAGATGGAGTTAAATTTGTCTTTCTGCCCATAACTTCAATACTTTAAAATAAATTTTTTCCCATTTAAAAAAAAAATATATAATTTCTCAGCTTCATAATACAGTTCATTTTTTTGTTGAGTTTAGTCACATTTCTCAATTTACAGCCAGTCTTATTAGCCACTCCTTTTGCACCATCTTTCAACAATAGTTTTTCAATTCTTTATCAATACATGGAGCCTTAACAGTCAGTTTCTTAACATGTGCATGTTTATCAATAATTGGAAGAAGCAATTTCATAAATTCATCAAGTACAGCATCTGGATGCTCATTAATCACATCAGACCAACAAATATTTTTTTACATCATCCACATAAGTCACAGCAAAATCTTTTGTATTTATTCTTATTTTAGGCCCAGCTTTTAGAACTTTGGATTTCTTGGATATAGCCACTCTATTGTGACCACTGCATCCAATGGATACGGATACAGCTTAACAACAAAGTTACAGTATTAGTAAAAATGTGAGCAGACCGTACCGCCCTCTGGAGTGCCTTGCGCGTGGTGCAGTTGCTGTTCCAGGCGGTTGTTCAGCCCGACAGGATACCCACAATTGTGCATCTGTAAAAGTTTCTGAAGGTCTTAGAGGCCAAGCCAAATTTCTTCAGCCTCCTGTTGTGCCTTCTTCACCACACTGTCTGTGTGGTGGACCATTTCAGATCGTCCGTGATGTGTACACCGAGGAACTTGAAGCTTTCCACCTTCTCTACAGCAGTCTCATCGATGTCGATAGGGTTACAGTGAGAAGTTTCCTCTTGAGGGGACAGTTTGATAAAAAAAAAGTTAAAAAAAGTAAATATTCAGGTCCCCAAGAAAGTAGACCTCTGTTTACATCACATACACTATCAAGAATTTCACACATTATTTAGATACGGACTGTTTGCACTATCCCTGTAATGCTTAGAGGAGATATTATGTCAAGTGTTATTGAAGTATGGTGTGTTTAAAAAAAAAAAAAAAATTATATATATATTTTTAAATGTAACCTTTATCTAACTAGGCAAGTTAAGAACAAATTCTTATTTACAATGACAGCCTACCAGGGAACAGTGTGCTAACTGCCTTGTTCAGGGGCAGAATGACAGATTTTTACCTTGTTCGCCCGAGGATTCGATCTAGAAACTTTCGGTTACTAGCCCAATGCTCTAACCACTAGGCTACCTGCTACTTGCAGGTTAACCAGTCAAATGTTTGGACACCTACTCATTCAAGGCTTTTTCTTTATTTTAACTATTTTCTACATTGTAGAATAACAAAAATATGAAATAACACGTATGGAATCCTGTAGTAATCAAAAAGAGTTAAACAAATCAAAATACATGAGATTCTTCAAAGTAGCCACACTTTGCCTTGATGACAGCTTTGCACACTCTTGACATTCTCTCAACCAACTTCACCAGGAATGCTTTTCCAACAGTCTTGAAGGAGTTCCCACATATGCTGAGCACTTGTTGGCTGCTTTTCCTTCAATCTGCAGTCCGACTCATCACAAACCATCTCAATTGGGTATAGGTTGGGTGATTGTGGAGGCCAGGTCATCTGATGCAGCACTACATCACTATCCTTCTTGGTCAAATAGCCCGTACACAGCCTGGAGGTGTGTTGGGTCATTGTCCTGTTGATAAACAAATGATAGGCCATTCCATCTGGTTTAGGCTTAGTGGGACTATCACTGCAGAAGGCTGTGGTTGCCATGCTGGTTAACAGTGCCTTGAATTCTAAATAAATCACTGACAGTGTCACCAGCAACTATTTTTGTTTTTAAAAAGATCCTTCACCTGTGAGACGCCACTGTCCTCACCGCTACTCCCGCCTGCTTTGGTCATTGTCATGGTAGCAACGTATGTTACGCTGTTACTCCTCATAGTTCCAGACAGGGAAGGTCACTGGAAAATTGGAAACAACAAATGGCAGGGATCTAGACAGCCAGCCTCAAGCCCGTGGCAATCCACTGTCCCAGCTACAATGCCTAACTGTGTCGCAGGCTGCATTCAAGCCCTCAAGAAAACGCAGCTATGCTAGCTGCTACGCCAAACAGCTCCTCAGACCCGGCTTTGGTCAGCAGGATCACTGGATAGATGGTAGCGATCCCAGCAACTGATACCAACCGCGTCGCGGTAACCAAATTCAAAAGGTAGTTGGCTATTAACTAAGCTGTTTCAATAGACTCAAAACTTTCCAAAACAACAAACCGAGCTCTCACACGTTCAACAGGAAGTGATGTGTGTGTGCAATATGTTCAAGATGATTGCATTTACCTGGTCAGTATAGGTCATGGAAAGTGCAGGTGTTCTTTTTTTATAGGTCAGCTTCTGTTTTTCAGAAACTAATGAGTAGACTGAGGAAGGTTAGATGAACATTAGAACTGTAACACTACTACAGTACGTGTTCTACGTACAGACTTTCAATGTGACAATCTAAATGCATCAGATTTCTGTAAATGTCTTTCTCTTGTCAGGAAGGACTTTTTCATTTGGTAATGGAGAGGTGATGAATAGTAATGTCATTAACTGGCTCAATCCCTCAGGCAGCTCTGGGCTGGCTGGCTCAGCATGGAGCCTGATGTCAGTGTGAACCCTTCAGTGTTTGACTACCAGGAACTTCTCTGTTAATGTTTCATAAGCAGACTTTACATTATTAGGCTATCTGCAGAACACCCAGTCCAGTGTCCATGGACATATTGGAAAATCTGTACAGGCCAGTGCATACATTTATGCAAAGCGTTAACTTTGGATAAGAGGACAAAAAACAATTATTCTTTCACTTTTATGGCGCTAAAAAGACAAATGAAGCAAAGTCAGCCAGCCTGTGACATGACTTGAGTTCCTAGTTCTAGTATTTGTATTGGCAAAGAGCTGTGTCATGTTGACCTCTACAGACAATGTTGGGTGGCAGCAAGTCACATTTGACTGAGACTCTGCAGGGAGAAGAAGAGATGTGTGTTTTACACTAGTGTACGAGCTTGGTCCAAGAAATGCATGATTCCGTTTCTGAAGGATCTCATCTCTACCTGACACTGTTAGAGGTATTTATCGAACCAGGGTCTGTAGTGACGCCTCTAGCACTGAGATGCAGTGTCTTAGACCGATACGCCACTAGGGAGCCCAGTGGGTGTGGTGGTATCACTTACCTCTTGGTTTGTTCAGGGGTTTTAGCACCGCATTGTTGAGTGCATAATGGGAACTACCTAGAGGGAAGGGTTGCTAAATAGCTGTTCTACCTTTTCCACCCTTTTCCTGTGAGGAGGGGAGGCCTGCCTTCCCCTCAGAGGAATGTGGGTGTGTCTGTTGGTGTGTTTGTCCTGCGGTGAGGGTGAAGAGCTATATAACACGCCTGACAACAGATCACAACACCTCAAAGCTCTACAGCTATGGTCTTAGTTTCAACGTGACGGGTGCAGGTTATTGGGGAGATCTGGTCTCTACAGGATAAATTGGTGTTTTCGGTTTTCACACAGGGAGTGAAGGTGAGAACTACAGGTTTGGACAGTTTGGTGTCTCAGGTTTGGTGTTTTTGTATTTTTATATGAAGTAGCCTAAATATTTAGACTAGAAATATCTATTTCAGTGTTGTCTGCTGATGCTCTGTTCTTGTGAGTTGCAGAAATCACTGTTCACTTTTGGTCATGCACTTAGTCTTATGACAACGTTTCAAGGTGTTTTAGCTGCTAGCTTCTGAAGGTGATCTACTTAGCCTGATGCTGGAGATGGCTTTTATTAGTGCTTTACCATATGTTATTTTGAGAAAATAGATGTAGAATGAAAAGAGTTGTATGGCTTCAGTAACTCCAGTGAGGGTCTACTACATATTATAACCTAAGATGCATATTGACTTGACTCGCGTATAAAACCAACGGATGTTACTCCCAACAGATCGAGACCTTTCCCCTTGGTTCTCACACAACATGGCTGCTTTATCAAACCACTGCAACCTCTACCCAGAGAGGAGGGTTTTTAGAAAATGTATTTAAACCACTGTCCCACACGCAAATCAGCTTATAGCCAGCCAGAGTAAATGCTACAAAGGGCTGGCGTTCGTTTTAATCCCCTGCCTGGCCTCCGGGGATGCAGCCTGGCCTCTCTGACAGAATGTCCTTGTAAGGAGAACATAACCTTCAGTGACGCCGTAGGCCAATAGGGTAAACAACTATTTTACATGGATACAGTAGGGGCCCCATTAGTTAGGAAAATGGGCTGTGAGTCTGATGCAAATAAGTAGTCATTTCCATGTTTGAATGGAAGAGGAGTCAACCAGAGCAGTTATGTAGCCTACCTGAATGAACTGTAAAAGTCTAACCTTTTTTCTTTTCATGGGGGAGATGCGATTTAGGCTGTGTCAGCAAGTGCTGTCAGGTCCAGGGCTACCTGCTGCCCCTACTGAAAGAGTTCAGTCTGATCCCTGAGGCAGCCATTTTCACACCATCTGACATGTGATGCAGCCAGCCACCCTAACCCAGCCCAACCCAGCCCAACCCGATCCTAGCCACTTCTGCTGTGCTAGCTGCAGCTATGGAAGATCCAACTGTTCTGCCCTGATCTCTGGATCTGAGCGTGGATGACATGTGAACAGGGATCCAAGTAAGCCCTGGCGGATTACAGATTTGAAATATTAATCTCTTTGCATCTGCTTGCTCAAATCTGAGGGCAGATATGACTGGGATTAAAGGATGGGAGGCTTGGAGAGACGCTAGAGGGGAACTCATGGATTAATACTAGGAAACTTACAGAAAGTGTTTTAAAGTAGAAGTTTGCAGTCTGGTGTACTGTTGTGTGAATGCCAAGGATGTGCCATAGTTCCCTAACCTTAAATTCTCCTATATGGGATCCTATGGGGCTGTAGGAATGAGGGAGCATCATTTTGTTGAAAGGGGAGATGGGAATACTGGCACTGAGACACAGACACCGTTCAGGGACGTTTTTAGCCTGCAGGAGTTGGAGTGTTTTATTTTGTTTCAGTTGGAGTAGACTAGTTGGAGTAGATCTGTGTTAGTGGAGTAGTAGGCATTCATACCCTTTGTCGTGACTTTACTTTCATTAATCTGGTGACTTATTTATTTAATCCACTATGTTAAATTGTTACCCAACTGATTTTAAAAAAAAAAATGTATTAATCATGTAACAATTCACTCATTAGTATTTTAGGGCATCACTGAAGAAGTTGTTTAGAGAGTTACCATCTCCCGAATTAAACTCTAAGGTCTTTTATGTATTTAATCAATAAACAGTCATCTTATTAATCATTACCTCTTATCAAATACTCATTCTGAACGATCGTAACCTTGGATCTGCAAAAATGTATTTGTGTGAAATGCCTTCGTTCGTCGTTTATCTTGGTCGGAACCAAGCCTTCTCGGAAAGTTGTTGTCCTTCCAGCTGGCTTTAATTGTCCAAAAGGGGTCTCCCCTTTCCTGTCTAATGTTGTTCACTCTGGAAGATAACCAGCCATGTCAACGGTTCCCATTCGGTGATGAGCGTAGTAGGATAGTCTCACTTAGATTAGCTTTTCTCGATATCTTGACTTAAGACGGCTAATCAGCTGTACCAGTGATGGTCTGAAGTGAGCTTCTCGCCTCTTCCTCGTGTTGGTATTTCAGGATTCGGACCATGATGGACATGAGCTGCAGCTCTTCGTCTCTCTGGTCTAAAAGAAGGTGAGTTTATTTCTTCACCTCGTGCTGAGGTTCAGAGTTTCAACCATTTAAAACATATCGCTCTCGCCTCACATTTCCTGGTCTAAAGGTTGATTCCTCTTCCAAGCCTTTATACACTCTTGGTCAAAAGGGGTGTTCTGTCATGCTGACAAGCTCTGACCTCACTCGGGGCGTGGCTACTTAATGTGCAAAGGATATCAAAAACTATCTAATTAGAAAACTAAAATCACACGTCTTCATCACTTTTCATTTTGTATTCACAACATATTGGATGAAAACTTGACAGATAAAGGGGGTATCCTTTCCAAGTTACAGTATTTGGTCCACAGTTTAATAACATCACAAAATGAAAAACAATATGACATTTGTTTTCTACATCTCCCCACTGACCATTTCCCACATCGTTACGTTAGAAATATTGTTCTATTATTCACTTTTTGGGCGGACAAAAGTGTCTGTGAACAATGTCATTCCTTTGCTTCAGGCCTGGGCAATTCCAGTCCTCGGGGGCCTGATTGGTGTCGCACTTTCCCCCCCATCCCTAGCAAACTCACCTGATTTTAAACTAATAGCATTTTTAACTGAAGATCATGATTTAGTTTAGGTTTGTTAGCTGGAGCAAAAGTGTGACACCAATCAGGCCCCCGAGGGCTGGAGGTTCCCAGGCCTGCGTTTGGTTGATACTAAAGAGCAAGAGGGAGTGTCTCTGTCTCTACACGACCGGGTCCAGCAGCCCCCCCACCCGTCTGATCTGATGCATTCTGATCCTCACAGGACAGCCATGACACATTTTTAATATCCAGATTCACTCAACAGCCATATGAGTGTCAGATTACATAATGTCAGGCTTTTGACCCTGTTAGTTCTCATCCATACCACTAGGTGGCATGAACCATAGAGTTGTTGTGCATACAAACACATACTTGTCACATCAATGATGTGTATAAACCTTGGATGACTGACAGGGGGTGCTGTATTGAAGTGACCGCACAGCCATTTTGGTACTCCTGCATTGTAAAATATATTTCGGAAGCTATAGAAATTTAACATCAACATGAGTTTTTAGAAAGTATATTCTATTACAGTCACCTTAATGCATACTTATAAATTATATGTGAACTGAACATACAAATATATACAGTAGTTGTCAAAGTTTGGGGACACCTACTCATTCCAGGATTTTTCTTTATTTTTTACTATATTCTATTGTAGAATAACAGTGAAGACATTAAAACTATGAAATAACATATATGCAATAATGTAGTAACCAAAACAGTGTTAAACAAATCAAAATATTTTATATTTGAGATTCTTCAAAGTAGCCATCCTTTGCCTTGATGACAGCTTTGCACACTTGGCATTCTCTCAACCAGCTTCACCTGGAATGCTTTTCCAACAGTCTTGAAGGAGTTTCCACATATGCTGAGCACTTGTTGGCTGCTTTTCCTTCACTCTGCTGTCCAACTCATCCCAAACCATCTCAATTGGGTTGAGGTCAGGTCATCTGATGCAGCACTCCATCACTCTCCTTCTTGGTCAAATAGCCCTTACACAGCCTGGAGGTGTGTTGCGTTATTGTCCTGTTGAAAACAAATGATAGTCCCACTAAGCGCAAACCAGATGTGATGGTGTATCGCTGCAGAATGCTGTGGTAGCCATGCTGGTTGTGTGCCTTGAATTCTAAAATAAATCACTGACAGTGTCACCAGCAAAGCACCCTCGTACCATCACAGCTCCTGCTTCATGGTGGGAACCACACATGCTGAGATCATCTGTTCACCTACTCTGCGTCTCACTATCAAATTTGGACTCATCAGACCAAAGGACAGATTTCCACCGGTCTAATGTCCATTTGTTCGTGTTGTTGGCCCAAGCAAGTCTCTTCTGCTTATTGGTGTCCTTTAGTAGTGGTTTCTTTGAATTGCAGCAATCATGAAGGCCTGATTCACACAGTCTCCTCTGAACAGTTGATGTTGACGTGTCTGTTAAATACCTTATCCTCTGCAGCAGAGGTAACTCTGGGTCTTCCTTTCCTGTGGCGGTCTTCATGAGAGCCAGTTTCATAGTACTTGATGGGTTTTTGCGACTGCACTTGAAGAAACATTCAAGTTTCTTGACATGTTCCGGATTGACTGACCTCCGTGTCTTAAAGTAATGATGGACTGTCATTTCTCCTTGCTTATTTGAGCTGTTCTTGCCATAATATGGACTTAGCCTTATTTGGTAAAAGACCATCTTCTGTATACCCCTCACCCTACCTTGTCACAACACATCTGATTTAGCTCAAACTCATTGAGGAAAGAAATTCCACAAACAATCGTTTAACAAGGCACTACTGTTAATTGAAATGCATTCCAGGTGACTACCTCATGAAGTTGGTTGAGAGAATGCAAAGCGTGTGCAAAGCTGTCATCAAGGCAAAGGGTGGCTACTTTGAAGAATCTCAAATATAAAATATATTTTGATTTGTTTAACACTTTTGCTTGCTACATGATTCCATATGTGTTACTTAATAGTTTTGATGTCTTCACTTTTATTCTACAATGTAGAAAATAGGAAAAATAAAGAAAAACCCTTGCATGAGTAGGTGTGTCCAAACTTTTGACTGGTTATTTATTTAAAGGGAGTACTAATTGAACCATACATAGCATCAGCGGTCCAAGGGTTTCTTTTTTAAATATATATCTACACACAAGCTTGGTTTGATTGTCTTCTAGCTTGTTTCCATTGCCCTATAGTCAGTCACCCAAGAACAGCTACAGACCTGCACCTCTCTGAGACCTTTTTAGAAGTCTGTTTCACCACTGTCAGAATTATTTATGCCACAGTGAATAATAGATGCAGCTGCTCTTGAGGTTTTACACTAGTCGATCACTCCCATGGGCTATGGCCCTTTGTCAGTGGTGTATGTTTGATGTATGTAACTTGTCATGGGTGTGTATTTTATTTATGGGAGTTGTATTCATCAAGGGGAGGGTAACACTCTACCTCTTCACAAAGCAGTTGACAAGAAACCACAGAAATATACAAGAAGTGTTGTGATATCCTCTGTGTCTTCCTGAGAATGATCAGCAGGAAGTCAACACAGCAGGTCTTTGGTAATTACGATAATGCAGTTTGGCTACTTCTGTAGTTTCAAGAGAACTGTACAGTAGCCTCCGATGAGCTGATGTTGGGGTTTCAGGTGGTGACGGATGTTTCTCAGATGTGCGTCACACCTTTTTGTAATGTTGCTTGGAAATTTACAACAAATTGTAGAATTTTGATTGACACTTTATTTTTTAAATAGTGGGCTATGTAGTGCCACTGGCATACGTTTTTTTACTAATTGAAATGTAATATGCTTATTATAACCCATTAGCCATTTTCACTTTTAATAAAGCACTAACTTGTAATTGTTTGGTTCCACACTGACCTCTCTCCTCTCTTTAGGGTACAGTGTTTAGCCTGGAGGAAGAGGAGGAGCAGGGCGTGACCATAGCCGAGGACAGCAACGACATCTACATCCTGTCTGGAGAACAGCTTCCTGGCCAGCTCAGTCCCCCCGCGTCGCTGCTGGGCACCGGAGACAGCAGTGGGCCGGGCAGCTGGCAGACAGAGAGCTTACCCGTGTCTCTGGCAGGCAACGATTCCTGGGCACAGGTGAGCATGATGGACCACCCCGAAGATGTCAAGAGTCTGGACAGCAACGAGGGCACCCTGGCTGAGGAGCGCAGTGAGAACAACTCCTCCAACTCTGACATTGTGCACGTGGAGCGAGAGGACGCAGAGGAGGGTGAGGCCGGGGCCGAGTTGCAGGAGAGCATGCTGAGTGTGCTGGGGACGGAGAGCGAGCTGGCTGAGCTGAGGGCGGAGTTTAGGGATGACACCCCTCTTCCTGTCCCAGCAGCCCCAGTGCCGGTGGTGGTATATCTGGAGGAGCCGGTCATCATAGAGACGCCTGCTCCCCTGTCGGCGGTTCTATCAGAGCTGCATTCATCTGTCCCCGTGTCAGAGCCCGAGCCCTCTGCTCCAGACCCTATGATTGAGCCTGAGCCTGCCCCTGTTGTGGAGGCAGCACCACCATCCCCCGCCAAGGCACCCTCTACTCCCCCATCAGCAAAGCCAGTTCTAGAACCAGAGCCTGTTCCAGAGCCAGTCGCAGCACCGCCAGAGCCAGAGGAGTCCCAGCCTGAACCTCAGTCAGAGACTGTGCTGGAGACGGCTGCAGCGCCCCTCCTGGAGGCACTCCCAGCTCCTGTGGCCCCAGCCGAGGAGCCCCCGGAACCAGAACCCAAGTCAGAGATCCCAGTGCTGCTGTATGGTGGAGCTGCTCTGGTGGCTCTAGCTGCTGTGGTGACCTGGGGAGTCATGACCCACCGGAAGAAGTAGCCTAGCAGTGCTCCTGAACCGGGTTGCAGACCTCACCTCCTCCCTGGTCCCTGCTGCTAGCAGTGCTCCTGAACCGGGTTGCAGACCTCACCACCTCCCTGGTCCCTGCTGCTAGTCTGGGCTGCTGGGCCTGCCATTACCAGGTGGACACACCATGTGAACAATTACTTATTTTCCTTCTCTCCATTTTTGTTTTCCCCCAATCTCCTCTCTGCTCATCTGGCAATTTGATATGTTTTTCTTCAGTTGTTTCCTCCAACCCATCACGTCTCAAACTGGAAAGGACATTTGTATAATTTTCTAGCGGTTTCTATGTTTTCCGGGTGCTTGGTTCTGTTCGATGCCATGCGGATGCACGTCACAGACACACCCTGTTTGTATGTTACTCTCTCGGCTGGAGCTCGGGGTACCTCTCAGAATTCCCTGTTCTATTGCAGGGAAAAGGGAAGCTATTCCAATATTTTCATATACAAAAATGTAAGTTCTGATTTACATTATGTCCTCTGAAAAGCAAACCTGTCTTCAAGGATTAGATGAGCATGTTTGTTTTTTATGGCAATTAACTAATCATGATTAGACTTGATTTGTTTTTAGAATTCACTGTACTGGAGACACTACTGTGTATCTATAACATTTGTCTGCAGAATTGAGCCCCATAAAGAGACTATTTTTCATAGAGCACTTGATAGGGATTAATAATATCGCACTTAAATGGAAAGTAGATACACATGACCAAAAGTATGTGGACACATGCTTGTCGAACATCTCATTCCAAAATCAAGGGCATTAATATGGAGTTGGTCCCCTCTTTGCTGCTATAACAGCCTCTACTCTTCTGGGAAGGCTTTCCACTAGATGTTGGAACATTGCTGCAAGGATATGCGTCCATTCAGTCACAAGAGCATTTGTGAGGTCAGACACTGATGTTGGGCGATTAGACCTGGCTCGCAGTCAGCGTTCCAATACATCCCAAAGGTGTTCGATGGGATTGAGTTCAGGGCTCTGTGCAAGCCAGTCAAGTTTTTCCACAACGATCTCGACAAACCATTTCTGTTTGGACCTTGCTTTGTGCACGGGGGTCATGCTGAGACAGGAAAGGGCCTTCCCCAAACTGTTGCCACAAAGTTAGAAACACAGAATTGTCTAGAATGTCATTGTATGCTTTATCATTAAGATTTCGCTTCACTGGAACTAAGGGGCCTAGTCCGAACCATGAAATACAGCCCCAGATCATTATTCCTCTTCCACCTAACTTTACAGTTGGCACTATGCATTGGGGCAGGTAGCGTTCTCCTGCCATCAACCAAACCCAGATTTGTCTGTCAGGACTGCCAGATGATGAACCGTGATTCATCGCTCGTGTCCAATGGCGTCGAGCTTTACACCACTCCAGCCAACGCTTAGCATTGCAACGGATGTGCCCGAATCCACATGGTGTATGTTTATCTACTTCTTTCCAGTCACTTACATCACCGAAGTTATTTTGTTACGTTTTTGGAAATTGAGGGATTCCATAACTCAATTCATTTTTCACTAACTAATTTCAGTCATTTAGTAAACAGACTCCTGTGTCTCAGTTACGATTTGTCAATCAATTGATTTTGAATGTAAAAAAAGAGGATAAAGACTACCGCAGTTCACAGCCAGTGGCATACACTGTTGCGTTTGATTACTATCTCCTTGAAAATAGGCATTTAGATTATCTGGTATAGAACTGTCAATGGTCACTATCAACCTTGTGTGTGTTAACTATTGTGTTTGTGTGAGTGAAATTAAAGCCAGCTTAACCATGATAGCACCATGTTCCATGTACTGTCCCATGTTCTGTGACAGGGAATGGAGGATTCGGAATGACTGCAGCAAGACAGAATTTTATATTAATTTGTTCAACACGGATACAAGATTTAAATATAAAACTTGAAATCAACTAGTCATCTTTCATCTGATGTTGTGAGACAAATCAAAAGTAGAAATTAGTTTAAGCTTGAATCAATTTATGCTCTCATTCCCAACTTCACAGGGACTGCCTTTATTCAGCTACCCTGTCAGACCCCTATGTTTTGCCAGGTACCGTTTGTCCCCTCGGCTGGCCCAAACGGCCCACCCAGCACTGCCTTCCCATTCCGCTGTAACCCCATAGCGTGCCTACCTTGTACAGTACAGAGACTTACAAAGCTTAACAGCTGCGTGTGCTGGCTTCTTCCCACTACTACCTAACCTTTTCTTAAAGGGTCCCTCCATTTCTCAAGTCAGAGTGGAGGTCTGTCCACAACTTGAAGAGTAGGAATGACACATGCCAGCCCTGCCACAGACAATCAACATATGCAACATTCCCACTAAGGGAAACATATCTTCCTGTTAGTTGGGTACAATGTGAATCTAAAAATAAAATCTACACTGTAGGCCTCAGGTGTCAAGAGTACAAAAAATAACATTTTTTTACTGGGCACTCAGGTCTGGAGCATGAAATGCGAACACTTGATCCAAGTTAAAAAGTAGTAGTGGTTCCAGCTTTGTGTTCACTGGTCAGTGGATTCCCACAGCTAACTTGGTCAATGTCAAAACTAAAGATGCACACAACTCACTTCTGTTTAGCCAAGTGTAAATACAACCATGTGGGGTTTGGGGTAGTTGTGTGGGAGAGACAAATGACCATAAATGGTTTTGTTCCTCGTTCCATTGAATGCAAATGTACGTCAGTTAGATAATAGGTATGCAAATTGTCTGAAATGTATTTGGAAAGTACAGTATGGATGTCAAATCCCCATATGTGCAGTTCGAGACCAGAATACATCATGTAAACTGCATTGTGGTTTTGGACACATGAACAAGTTAATAAAATGGTTCTCCCTTACATTTTATTACTCTTAAGTTTATTTTTAAATGGATCTCTATGCATACAACAAACAAAGGCATTTAACAAACACTAACATGGACTTTGAAACAAAAGGGGATTCATCCCCTTTGAGGAAGCCATGTATTGTTACAAAACTGTTGGGCGAGAAAAAAACTTGTTACAGAAATCATTTTCAAGCACAATGTGGAAGTGAAAACAGCAGACGATGCATGACACTTCTACACCCCTTTCAGTATCAGAACTGGTAAAATAAAGCACTGAAGTTTCCAAATCCAGCGGCAAACACCATCTTTTCACAAAAATGATTGAAAGTTATACATTTACGGAGCAGCTTGTTAAGAAAATGAATGTGCCCCTGAACTAAACTAAATGGCCCACTCACTACTGATTGGTAATCAAGCATCAGGCTCAGTGTACGTCCTGAGTGGGGAGTCCGTAGAGTTTGGGGTCTGTTTTGAAGTCACCTGGCCACGGTCGGGTTTATGAACTGAACTGCTGTGCTGAACAGATTACGGAGCAGTAGGGGGGCGTGCTCACACACCCCCTTCACCAGGGTCAGAGTGAGGGCCATGATCACTTTCTCCTGGGGTAGATAGTCTAGCACGGGGCCCAGGCCCTGCTTCTTCACCCACTCCACTTCCAGGGCTAGGTGGTGCTTCCATAGCTGGGGAAACACAGACAGACTCGTGACATACTTATGGATTGAATTTATACCCGTTACTAGATTTATATTTTATAACCCCTGTGGTTTCAATTCACAGCAGCAACACCATGATTTTGACATACATTCCTAGACACAAACATTATATATCTACACTGAACAAAAATCTAAATGCAACATGCAAAAATTAATGGTTTTACTGAGTTACAGTTCATAAGGAAATCAGTCAATTGGATTTCACATGACCAGGCAGGGGAGCCGGGAGCAGTCACCCACTGGGGAGCCAGGCCCAGCCAATGTGTTATTCCCTCACAAAAAGGGCTTTATTACAGACAGAAATACTCCAGTTTCATCAGCTGCCCAGGTGGCTGGTCTCAGACAATCCCAAGAAGAAGCCGGATGTTGAGATCCTGGGCTGGCATGGTTACACGTAGTCTGAGATGGTTGGATGTACTGCCAAATTCTCTAAAAATGACATTGGAGGTAGCTTATTGTAGATAAATTAACATTAAGTTCTCTGGCAACAGCTCTAGTGGACGTTCCTGCAGTCAGCATGCCAATTGCACGCTCTCTTATAAAAGTACTGACCCCCCCCCCCCCCAAGTCAGTACTTTGTTGAGCCAATTTTTGCAGCAATTACAGCTGCAAGTATCTTGAGGTATGTCAATAGAAGCTTGGCACATCTAGCCACTGGGATTTTTGTCCATTCTTCAAAGCGAAACTGCTCCGGCACCTTCAAGTTGGATTGGTTCCGCTGGTGTACAGCAATCTTTAAGTCATACCACAGATTCTCAATTGGACTGAGGTCTGGGCTTTTACTAGGCCATTCCAAGACATTTAAACGTTTCCCCTTAAACCACTCGAGTGTTGCTTTAGCAGTATGCTTAAGGTCATTGTCCTGCTGGAAGATGAACCTCCGTCCGTCCCAGTCTCAAATCTCTGGAAGACTGAAATAGGTTTCCCTAAAGAATTTTCCTGTATTTAGCACCATCCATCATTCCTTCAGTTCTGACCAGTTTCCCAGTCCCTGCCGATGAAAAACATCCCCACATCATGATGGTGTTCTTGGGGTGATGAGAGGTGTTGGGTTTGCGCCAGACATAGCGTTTTCCTTGATGTCCAAAAATATAAATTTTAGGCTCATCTAACCAGAGTACCTTCTTCCATATGTTTGGGGAGTCTCCCACATGTA
This sequence comes from Oncorhynchus clarkii lewisi, assembly GCF_045791955.1. Taxonomy (NCBI): domain Eukaryota; kingdom Metazoa; phylum Chordata; class Actinopteri; order Salmoniformes; family Salmonidae; genus Oncorhynchus; species Oncorhynchus clarkii. The sequence continues at coordinate 78,638,283 of NC_092148.1, read as the reverse complement.
TTTTGGTGAACACCAAACATGTTTGCTTATTTTTTTCTTCAAGCAATGGCTTTTCTGGCCACTCTTCCGTAAAGCCCAGCTCTGTGGAGTGTATGGCTTAAAGTGGTCCTATGTACAGATACTCCAATCTCCACTGTGGAGCTCCTTCAGGGTTATCTTCGGTCTCTTTGTTGCCTCTGATTAATGCCCTCTGTGCCTGGTCTGTGAGTTTTGGTGGGCGGCCCTCTCTTGGCAGGTTTGTTGTGGTGCCATATTCTTTAATAATGGATTTTTAAAATTGTATTTATTTCACCTTTATTTAACCAGGTAGGCTAGTTGAGAACAAGTTCTCATTTGCAACTGTGACCTGGCCAAGATAAAGCGTAGCAATTCGACACAACACAGAGTTACACATGGAATAAACAAAACACACAGTCAATAATACAGTAGAACAAAAGAAAACAAAAAGTCTATATACAGTGAGTGCAAATGAGGCAAGTTAAGGAAATAAATAGGCCATGGTGGCGAAGTAATTACAATATAGCAATTAAACACTGGAATGGTAGATCGGCAGAAGATGAATGTGCAGGTAGAGATACTGGGGTGCAAAGGAGCAAAATAAATAAATACCAGTATGGGGATGAGGTAAATAAATGGGCTGTTTACAGATAGGCTAAGTACAGGTGCAGTGATCTGTAAACTGCTCTGACAGCTGGTGCTTAAAGCTAGTGAGGGAGATGTGAGTCTCCAGCTTCAGAGATTTTTGCAATTCGTTCCAGTCATGGGCAGCAGAGAACTGGAAGGAAAGACGACCAAAGGAGGAATTGGCTTTGGGGGTGACCAGTGAGATATACCTGCTGGAGCGCGTGCTACGAGTGGGTGCCGCTATGGTGACCAGTGAGCTGAGATAAGGCGGTGCTTTACCAACTAGAGCATACAGGTCGCAATGGTGGGTAGTGTATGGGGCTTTGGTGACAAAACGGATGGCACTGTGATAGACTGCATCCAGTTTGTTGAGTAGAGTGTTGGAGGCTATTTTATAGATGACATCACCGAAGTCGAGAATCGGTAGGATGGTCAGTTTTACGAGGGTATGTTTGGCAGCATGAGTGAAGGATGCTTAGGAAGCCGATTCTAGATTTAATTTTGGATTGGAGATGCTTAATGTGAGTCTGGAAGGAGAGTTTACAGTCTAACCAGACACCCAAGTGTTTGTAGTTATCCACGTATTCTAAGTCAGAGCCGTCCAGGGTAGTGATGCTGGACGGGCGAGCAGGTGCGGGCAGCGATCGATTGAAAAGCATGCATTTAGTTTTACTTGCGTTTAAGAGCAGTTGGAGGCCACGGAAGGAGAGTTGTATGGCATTGAAGCTCGTCTGGAGGTTAGTTAACACAGTGTCCAAGGAGGGGCCAGAAGTATACAGAATGGTGTCGTCTGCGTATAGGTGGATCAGAGAATCACCAGCAGCAAGAGCAACATCATTGATGTATACAGAAAAGAGAGTCGGCCCGAGAATTGAACCCTGTGGCACACCCATAGACTGTCAGAGGTCCAGACAACAGGCCCTCCGATTTGACACACTGAACTCTATCAGAGAAGTAGTTGGTAAACCAGGCGAGGCAATCATTTGAGAAACCAAGGCTGTCGAGTCTGCCAATAAGAATGTTGTGGCCAGGTCGATGAATACGGCTGCACAGTAATGTCTCTTATCGATGGCAGTTATGATGTCGTTTAGAACCTTGAGCGTGGCTGAGGTGCACCCATGACCAGCTCTGAAACCAGATTGCATAGCGGAGAAGGTATGGTGGGATTCGAAATGGTCAGTAATCTGTTAACTTGGCTTTCGAAGACCTTAGAAAGACAGGGTAGGATAGATATAGGTATGTAGCAGTTTGGGTTTAGAGTGTCACCCCCTTTGAAAAGGGGGATGACCGCGGCAGCTTTCCAATCTTTGGGAATCTCAGAAGATACGAAAGAGAGGTTGAACAGGCTAGTAATAGGGGTTGCAACAATTTCAGCAGATAATTTTAGAAAGAGAGGGTCCAGATTGTCTAGCCCGGCTGATTTGTAGGGGTCCAGATTTTGCAGCTCTTTCAGAACATCGGCTATCTGGATTTGGGTAAAGGAGAAATGGTGGGGGCTTTGGCGGGTTGCTGTGGAGGGTGCCCGGGCAGTTGACCAGGGTAGGGGTAGCCATGTGGAAAGCATGGCCAGCCGTAGAGAAATGCTTATTGAAATTTTCATTTATAGTAGATTTATCGGTGGTGACAATGTTTCCTAGCCTCAGAGCAGTGGGCAGCTGGGAGGAGGTGCTCTTATTCTCCATGGACTTTAGTGTCCCAGAACTTTTTTGAGTTAGTACTACAGGATGCAAATTTGTTTGAAAAAGCTTGCCTTAGCTTTTCTAACTGCCGGTGTATATTTGTTCCTAACTTCCCTGAAAAGTTGCATATCACGGGGGCTATTCGATGCTAATGCAGAACGCCACAGGATGTTTTTGTGCTGGTCAAGGGCAGACAGGTCTGGCGTGAACCAAGGACTTTATCTATTCCTAGTTCTACATTTTTTGAGAGGGGCATGCTTATTTAAGATGGTGAGGAAGGCACTTTTAAAGAATAGCCAGGCATCATCTTCTGACGGGATGAGATCAATGTCATTCCAGGATACCCCGGCCAGGTTGATTAGAAAGGCCTGCTCGCAGAAGTGTTTCAGGGAGTGTTTGACAGTGATGAGGGGTGGTCGTTTGGTCGCAGACCCATTACGGATGCAGGCAATGAGGCAGTGATCGCTGAGACTTCATTGAAAACAGCAGAGGTGTATTTGGAGGGCGAATTAGTTAAGATGACATCTATGAGGGTGCCCGTGTTTACTGATTTGGGGTTGTACCTCGTAGGTTCATTGATAATTTGTATGAGATTGAGGGTATCAAGCTTAGTTTGTAGGATGGCCGGGGTGTTAAGCATGTCCCAGTTTAGGTCACCTAGTAGCACGAGCTCAGAAGATAGATGGGGGGCAATCAGTTCACATATAGTATCGAGGGCACAGCTGGGGGCAGAGGGAGGTCTATAGCAAGCGGCAACAGTGAGAGACGTGTTTTTGGAAAGGTGAATTTTTAGAAGTAGAAGCTCAAATTGTTTGGGTACAGACTTAGAAAGTAATACAGAACATCTTTGCAGTTCTATCTTGGCGGAAAACCTTATAGTTAGCAATGGAGTTCAGGGTTTTTGGTGGTTTTCCTAAGCCAGGATTCAGACACGGCTAAGACATCTGGGTTGGCAGAGTGCTCTAAAGCAGAGAGTAAAACAAACTTAGGGAGTAGGCTTCTAATGTTAACATGCATGAAACCAAGGCTTTTACATTTACAGAAGTCAACAAATGAGGGCACCTGGGGGGTGGGAGTGGAGCTAGGCACTGCAGGACCTGGATTAACCTCCACATCACCAGAGGAGAAGTAGGATATGGGTACGGCTAAAGTCTATACGAACTGGCCGTCTAGCACGTTCAGAACAGAGAGTTTGGGGTTCTGGGCAGGATAGCATAGATTCAAGGCATAGTGTACAGACAAAGGTATGGTAGGATGTGAGTACATTACCTAGGCATTGAGTAATGAAGAGAGATAGTCTCTAGAGATGTTTAATGTCATCGCATATGTAGGAGGTGGAACAACATGGTTGGTTAAGGCATATTGAGCAGGGCTAGAGGCTCTACAGTGAAATAAGACAACAATCGCTAACCAGGACAGTAATGGATAAGGCATATTAATTAGAGAGAAGCATGCGTAGGCAAGTGAACATATGGGTCCAGTGAGTGGTTGGGCTGGCTGGGGACACGGCAATTGACAGTTAGTAGGCCGGAGCTAAACAAGCTAGCAGCTAGTAGACCAGGACAAGCTAGCAGTTAGCAGGCCGGGTTAGCAAGCAAGCAGTTAGCATGGGCTAGCAGTTAGTAGACCAGGGCAAGCTAGCAGTTAGTAGACCAGGGCAAGCTAGCAGTTAGTAGACCAGGGCAAGCTAGCAGTTAGTAGACCAGGGCAAGCTAGCAGTTAGCAGACCGGGTTAGCAAGCAAGCATTTAGCAAGGGCTAGCAGTTAGCAGACCGGGCAGGCAAGCTAGCAGTTAGCAGACCAGGGCCTGGCAGTTAGCAGGCCGGGTTAGCAAGCAAGCATTTAGCAAGGGCTAGCAGTTAGCAGACCGGGCAGGCAAGCTAGCAGTTAGCAGACCAGGGCCCGGCAGTTTAGCAGTTGGCAGACCGGGTTAGCTAGAAAGTTAGCCTTTGAGGGGGGGTGGTGGGGGGTGGTGTAAGCCAGCTTCTTGATATGCCATACCTGTTAGGTGGATGGATTGTCTTGGAAAATGAGAAATGCTCACTAACAAAAATGTAATCAAATTTGTGCACAAAATGTGAGAGAAATAAGCCTTCTGTGCATATGGAAAAAATCTAGGATCTTTTATTTCAGCTCATGAAACATGGAACCAACACTTTACATGTTGCCCTTATATTTTTGTTCAATAAAGTTCTGAGCAATCCAAGCAACAAGGATTCCAGAAACTTACCCCAATGGAATACTTCTGCAGTTTCTTGGTCAGATTCTCAGCAGCCTGGGCCATCACACTACGCTCAAGCTGATCAGCTATTTCAATCAGCCCTGCGGCGACACCTCTCAGGGCTTCTTCATTGGCAGGGTTATCTGGAGGGCAAAGAGCATGTTAGTCAAAATCATATTGAATATGAACAGCTAAAGTATCCACAATTTGATGTCAACACCGTATCATTTTCAATCACTTACACAACAGTTCAACCCAGATGTGCCAGATCCCTGTCACATAGTACAATAAAGCTAAGATGTACAGCAGTATATATACTGCCCCTTTTCTAATATCCTTTTCATATACAGACAAAAATCCCACTATTTTACCATGCCAGATTTTTTCCATATCTGAAAGGGGTAGGGGGCAAAAACCATGGGGCAATTCCACAGTAACAGAATGCTGGAACTCAGATGTTTCACTTTAAAATGTATGCCAAACAAAAACTAATGATTGCAAAGTTAAACAAACCATACAAGTCATCCTTGTGCATAGAGTTGTATGGTTTGTTGAACTTTGTAATCATTGTTTTTTTTTGGCATAGTCTCGGGAATCATTATTTTACCATGAAATTGCCCCATGGTAAAATAAAACCCACATAAAGATCTAGTCATGATCTGCATTTTCACAGGCCCTGTAACCAAATACAGGTATCAGGTCTGTGTGAATGGTTCTCTGCTTTTTTGTAGGTAAACTCATTAACATACAATTTTTTAAAGGTCCAGTGTAGTCAAAATTAGGTTTCCCCGTGTTTTGTATCATATTGTACAACAGCTGATTAAACTAAAGCTATAAAATTGTGAAATAAATGTATCAGTGTTATTTCCTGATAGTTGCTGGTTGAAAATACAATCTACACAGGACCTTCTAATCAGCAGGTTCGCATGGGCGGAAGTTTTGGCTTTCCATGGTGACATCACCATGTGGTAAATTGGTTAATAGACCAATAACAAAAAGAGTTCCTAAGCTCTCTGCTAATGTATTATAGTAAGGTACTCAATTGTTACCCATAAATGTTTTGATATGTATATAAAAACAGCGGCATTGGGCCTTTAACCCCTCCCTAATTTGTAATGCAAACAGACCCCATCGTTTAACAACACCCGCCAAACCTCCCAATTTGCCAGTTACGCACTTAATGTATAAAAGGGGTATACCAGCAAATACGTGATCAATAAGGGTCTGTTTGTAGGGGGTCATAAAAACATTGTCTTACATCGTCTGTCTGAAATTAGTGTAAGGCACCCAGCTAGGGATTAATTCTGCTACCATGTTTGCAAAGCACACAGACCAACAACTCATGACCTTCCAGTTACCTATATTCTGCTTGTTTAATCTGGATTTAAGCACAAAACAATATAGAATCAAACTTGTATGGGTCAATCAAGCCCATACTTATTCCCTGAGTCATGTTAAGGTAACTCATTTACCAAGGTGCATTTGAAACCTGTCACCAGTAGTGTCATTCATTCAGAAAGACACTTTGTGACCTTGGGATTAAGGTTCAATCTGCACATAGCATAGTTCTGAGATATTGAGCATCAAAGATTTCACATCCCACATCTCAGAACTGTTTTGTAGAGAATTTCTTGTTCATAACCCATTAAGGTCCTTACTTTAAAAAGATACTACCTAAAGTGCAGAGTATCAAAATCCTGAGACATTTGTAAATCTGTTTTTTAGGGGATGCAATTGTAGATAGAACCTTATGGTTCTGAAATGTCAGTCTGGGTTTGAGGTTCTGACACTTCTGAATTAGACATGTTGAGTTAAGAAAACTATAGCTATTTGAATACATAAATGATAGTGGTATATCTTAGTAAAATAGAATAACACTATTAAATACATTAAGAAATGTATTATGATCATCAGCTGAATTACGGTCACTGAACAATGATGTGACAACATCATTTACTTTAAGATTACTGACTGTTTTTTGCTTGAGTGGCATTATTGCTGGCTTGACTAGCCTGCCCTAGACCATACATAGAGAGAGAGATGGCAAATACATGTGTATTTGTACAGGCTTGTGATTAAAGATAGAACCTAAAAGCACCAAGTTCAACTTGGTTTATACAGAAAGAGCTTTCCGTTTTTTTTCACTTTACGATGTACTATGCAGAAATCACTCCGCCATTTCCTGGCGTAGAGAATCATTGTACCATCTAAACTGCTGTGAGATCTTACCCATAACCAAAAATAGTATTTTCAGTTGTTACAAAAGTACAAAAACAAAAGTAAAAGAAGCAAAAACGAAACTTGACAACGGGAAGTATAGAAATAGCACACCTAAAACAGATTTACCGCTTCTAAGACTTGCTTTCAATGAGAATAACAGCTCTATAACAGACTGTTCTATGTGAATTTGGTCTAGCCGCCTGACAGTTACATATCGCAGCTTTAAAAGTTACTTCACATACATATGAAGTTCAAATATATGTGACTAACTATTTTTTGACAGAAATGTCAGAACCTTACAGTCTGCAGGTCTTGACTTGTCAAAACTAAGTGAATGTGACTGATGGAATTTCAATCATACTATAAAAAGAAAAACGAAGACAAACCAACTCACCGGGCCATGCCGGCGCAGCCTGAGGCTCAAGCCCCTCCAGTAAGATACTACTGCTGCTGCAGAAGTGTCCATCTGTCTGAAGCTCGCCCTCCTCGTGGATGTTAAGACCCAGACCATTGCCGTTTATGTCCTGGGTTAGCTTCAGCTCCCGGGCCAATGAGTCCAACTCTATGCGGAGCTCCGCACTGCTGCAGCTCTGCTGTTGAAGGAAAGTCAGAAAGACCAGGGGAGTGCACTGAACATCCCCACAGTCCATCGCTGTTCTTCTACAGGGAAAAGCATAACATAATATATCCATTGCAATTTCATCAGATATAAACTAGCTCTAAAGTTAGAGTTTCCTACGAATGCATTTTCACCAAAGTATTTACTAGCTAGCTGAACGTTACCATGAGGACACAGTCAGCAGCTAAGTAGTTAACCTGTAGAAGCGCGCTACATTCGATTCAATGGTGTGCGAACAAAACAAGTCAAGATAGCTAACGTTAGCTAGCTATTTAACGTAACGTTTGCCCGTGCTGATGCTAGCAAATAGCAATACACTCAATACTAACATTTTCTCTGTTCACTCACCGTCTAAAAACAGTAAATATATTAGCTGGTACAGTTCAGCTTGCTTATTACAACTTGAAATAGCTAACAACACACGCTGATTGACACCGCCGAGTCAGAGCTGTTCGCCTTGCTTTCCAGACAACACACACGCACCCCATCAGTTTGGGAAAATTGGGGGTTTGGGACATCCCCCCCCCCCCCGCCGCGGACTGGTTTTTACTACATGTGTGGCTACATTGGGTTGATTCGATTACGCTGGGTCGTGGAGTACCGCCAATGGCCCGTGACATGAGATCAAAAACGGTGAGGGAGGCGCTCTTTCTCAAATATAACACTATCTGCGCCGCTTGGTCATTTGTCAAAGCATGGTGCATTATCCAGAAACATCTATTTTCTATTAAATACATGTTTTATTTTAATTGGGAAGGCAGATAAAGCGTTATCACTTTTGCATTGGAAAACACCGAATCCTACTAATTACATGTGCTTAATTAAGTCACTTTTGTTTTATGCCGACGCCACCGTGGGCTTTAAACGGGGCAACTGATTTACCCCGGGAGGCTAACCGGTTCCAAATCGAATACCCTCAGTTTCGATGCAAAACACGCCTACACCGGCGTCCAGGCGGGATTAACCGAACTCCGTCATTGTAACTACTATAGTGTGTGTGCGCCATTTCTCGGAAGATCCAAACTAATTGCGAAGCTAATTTTTGAAGACTCCATTGAAATGGGCTACTTATTAAATAGGGCAAAACGTGATTGTGAACCATTCCAGCCCTGCTGACAACGTTTTCTAAATCCTAAACCAGATTGCATACATACAGGCTATCCTCAGATCAATAATACCAGGTTTCTTTCAACAAGAAAAATACGCGAGTTTGCATGCTGTTATAAAAAAGTGACATGCCCTAACCACACGAAATAGCTGGTCCAAAAACAAGGATTTACAGTAGCATACTTCTCCCATTTCATGACCAGCGCTGACCAATTAACAAAAACTCGATTTTAATGGAAGGATGATGTAACCCAAATTGTTTTGAATCTTCCATACGCACACGTGATATACTTGTGGGGTTTTCCCTTCAACCCAGTCCTGTGACTGCAAGATAAGGAAGTAAAGTCATGCTAGGAGTCGGGACCAAACTTTTTACTGAGCAAAACATTGGTCTCAATTGTAAAATTACGCAAAAAAAAAAAAGCAATTGCAAATATGGTTAAGTGTGATGAGTGACTGCTTTATCCTTGCATTTAATGTTGAACGACATTTTAGGTCAAATGTAAAATACTAACCCCAAACAAGGGTATTGGTTTAGGTCTGATCATATAAATTGTTAACTCTATGGTGGTTTACGGTCAGAGAAATGAACATGCATATGAGTAATAAACATGCAAGTGGCTACCCCTTGAAATAAAATCTGTCCTTCCACCAGTTATATTAACACAGTTCTGTACCAATAGATAAACTCCTCTAATCCTCTGGAAAGTCCCACAGTTAATGTGGTTTCTGTAATTCCGATGCCCTTTGATAAACAATTAAAGTGTGACTTTAATGAAAGACAAACATGTAAAGCAGCTAAACTGCATTTGTTTCTAGTGTCCTTATGATGAAATACTCTTTAGATGTTTCAGTGGTCTACACTTTCAAAGCCAAACATACTACAAAGAACTCAAGCCTGAGGGCCATTTCATAAGACCTTAAAAGTTTATTTACATTGTAAAAAGCAACAAATCACTGATGTTAATAAAACATTGCTGACTTGGCATTGCACTCACTGGTGTCTGCAGCAGTTCTCAATGGCCCAAATTATTGCAAAGTAAAACCTACTTCTCCACAAAAGTTAAACACTGAACGGCAGAAGTGCTACACAAGGAATTAATGGAGTTCTGCATCAAATCCTTCCCGCTTTGATATAAATTAGTCCAACATACTGCGATTCTACGACACTGATGCACAAAATAAAACCACCACAGGCTCTTCTAGGTAACTTTTTACCCTGCTGCTCACCAAGTTACATTGAGCCAGTCTAAGAAGTCCCTTGAGTCAGGGGAAAGTCCAAGACTTTGCAGCAAGGAGAATCAGTGTTCTGGTACTTCCAATAAGGCCCAGCATGTGATCACCTTTCACACTCCATACCCTGGGCATCCAAAGCTCATGGACCGGGCAGCATTCCTACCGACCAGCCTCCGCCCAGCTTTGGGCAAAGACCCTGTATTAATGGGATGCTGTAGACTAGGGGGAAAAGCCTGCTGTGGGGACAGTGTTGACAAACGAGCCTCCTGCAGCTCTCTGTGGAGGAATCGAGAGAGGGTGTTTATGTACATGGAATAAGTCACTTTAATAGTTTGAAAGCATAAATAATTTCTTCAGTCTCATACTTTATGTACCCCAGCCTTACTGATCAAGTCATTATATAAACAACCAGCAGGAATTTTGTGCAGTGGTGTAAAGAACTTCAAATACTACTTAAGTCATTTTGGGGTTCAATACTTTACATTTGACAACTTAACGCCATTACATTCCTAAAGAAAATAAATTATTTTTATTCCATACATTTTCCCCTGACACCCAGAAGTACTTTTTTGAATACTAAGCAGGACAGGAAAAATGGTCCAATTCACATACGTATCAAGAGAACATCCCTGATCATCCCTACTGCCTCTGATTTGGCACTCATTAAACACGTGTAGGAGTGTGCCCCAGACTATCCGTGAACAAAAAACAAAATCATGCCATCTGGTTTGCCATAAGGAATTTGAAATTATTTACACTTTTGGTACTTAAATGTATTTCAAAATCAAATACTTTTACTCAGGTAGTATTTTACTGGGTGAGTTTTACTTGAGTAATTTTCTGTTAAACCATCTTTACTTTTACTAATGTATGACAATTGGGTACTTTTTCCTCCACTGCTTTTGTGCCACAGGGGAGAAATACATTTTTTTCTGTTTCATATTAACTGCGCCCCCTAATGGAGAGTTCAACCAACTTCTATGCAAACGACATCTCTGCCCTCACTTTTCCAGCGTGGCTGTCCTGAACCTCTCCACATTGAGCTCTCTGCGCAGTTGAGCAGCAAGCTTCCCAGTCCTCTCCTTCCTCAAAACAGGTTGTCTGCATAGCGCTGACGCAGAGGGTCGTTGAGATGGCTCCGGATCCAGCAGAGTCTGACAGATACACAAAGACAGCTTATCCCAAACAGCTGTTAATGTAGCAAAGGCAAGAGATAAACCTTGGAACATTTGTCGATCTAGAATGAAAAGCAAAATCAGTGTTGACTTAGCTTTGTGTGGTACTGGTTAATATCTGTCCCTTCCTAAACTGTGAATACCTCTGCATATTTATTTTAACTAGGCAAGTCAATTAAGAACAATTTCTTATTTACAATGATGGCCTACATTGATCTGGTACTCCCTGTACATAGCTCCATTCTTCTGTATTTTATTCATCATGTTAGTTACTATTTTAAAGACTCTGCATTATTGGGAAAGGTTCATAAGCAATTATTTCACTATAAAGTCTACACCAGCTGCATTCAGCACATGATCAATAAAATGTGATTTAATTTGGATTACAAAAAAATATATTCAGCTGACATTTCATAAGAAGCTCCATAGATCACATACAAAGCACACCAAGGAGAAAAACAAAACAAGATGGTGTAAAAGAAAAAGGTAGAAGAGTGCAGACATGACCAAAACAAGTACAGTTAAGTAAATTATGGGTATATGTGGTACCTGAATGAGACTTCTGAAAGCAGGGGAGAGCTCCTGGGGCAGGCTGGGTAACTGTGCCCGTCTGAGACTGTGCCATTCATCTCCATTCTGAGGGAGAGGGGGCGACCCTGCTGCCAGCAGCACAGTCAGGCCTAGTGCAAATATGTCCGCCTTAGGCAGATTGCTGTAGTCCTGGGCAGCAGGGAGAAGCAGGGGATACAAGGTGTACATTCAAACAAACATAAGTAGTCAATAGAGAGAACTTTTACCGTACCTCATGCAGGACCTCGCTGGCGAGGAAGCGGCTGTCCCCCTCCTCTACTTGTGGACTGCTGCTGGACGTCACATGGCCCAGGTCGCCTGCAAAAACAAACAGGAATCATAGATGGCATCTCAATAACGCAGTGCACCAAAGCTAGGAGAGAAAATGTGATATTTAGTGAAAAACTACTACCAATTTTATAAACCACCCCTGTTGAAGGGCCTCCGTCCTCTTCCTCCTCACTCTCACCCGCTCCACCTGCGCTCGAGCATTGGCATATGAAGATATTACCTACAAATAAGAGCAGAGTGAGAAACGGTGGAAGTGAGGAGTATACATTGCTGAGAATGAGAAGAAATAAAGAGGAGACTCACTGGGTTTAATGTCTAGGTGCACAAGGCCAGAGCTGTGAATATACTTGAGACCCATGGAAACGTGCAGAAGTAGATCCCTCAACTCCAGCTCTGGAAACAGCTCTCCACTTGCCTCCTTCTCTAATATGACATCGTGGAGACTCCCACCTGCAGTGTTTACAACACAGTACATCGAGATGCGCGCACAAACAAAAAGTCTCATACATCAATCCAGCCATCTTACTGACAAACACTTATTCAACCAAAAAGTCAGTGTTCCTTCCCCCTGCCAATATTCAGTCATTTAGATTAGATTTATTTAATCACATGCACAGGGTCATAAATGTAGTTACAGTGTACAGTGAAATACTTATGCACCAATTGTGCAGGTGAGAATGAAACAAAACTTAAAAAAAATAATATCCAGTCTACCATCACAATACTCATTCTGTATGATCATGTGATCATCTTCAGCCCATGCTGAGTAATAGCGGACGACATGGGGGTGATGCCCAAGTACAGCATGTGCATACACCTCCTTTAAGGCCAGCTGCCTGGGGACAAAAGGAGACATCATTTACAAACTTCATCATTACATACTGCAAATAATAAAATACAACATCTCAACGACCCTCAACATTTGAGATCAGGGGTTTGAAACTCATTCCATAGAGGGCCTAGCGTCTGCAGGTTTTTCCGCCTTTCAATTAAGAGACTTAAACAACCAGGTGAGGGGAGATCTTCACTAATTATTGACCTTAAATTCATCAATCAAGTACAAGGGAGGAGCGAAATCCTGCAGACACTCGGCCCTCCGTGGAATGAGTTTGACATGTGTTGTAGATTATCGTTTTCCTATTCTCACGCTGATCATAAGGCCCAGGCTATTCTTAAACAGTGTGAGGCCGCTGGTGCTGACTCACTCATTGGCAGACCCGGCAAGTGGTCGGCGAGAGCGCTTGATGGCGTACAAGCAGCCGTCCAGCCTCTTCACACACTTGCACACCACTCCAAACTCCCCCGCACCGATGTGTCCAAGCTCCAGAAATTCACTCTCATACCTAGACAGCATGAAAGCCTGGACAGCCTGCCTCTGCACAGACAGACGGAGGACAAAAGCAGGAAGTGGGAGTGTGAATGGCAGAATTAGGAGGGACAGAGGAAACGGCCAAAAGAGATGAGCTTAGTGACTAAATGAGCCGTGGACAGGCAGGGGAGAGGGAGAGCCAACTGTTCAATGGACAAAGATAGTTTGTACCTTGGACGGGAGAAATGCATCATCATCCTCCTCTGATGACGTATGGCTCGGTTTCATTCTAAAAGATGAGATGATAACTTCACAAAACCCACTCAGTCTCAAAACACTGTAGAGACTCAGATGGCCTTGCTACCATGTGCTATTACACAATCACCAAAACGCAGAAAACAATACCATTTACAATCACAACCAAACCCTTAGTTGGGTTACCTGCATCCATATTCGTCATCGTCACTCTTCCGACTCTTCCTCTTGTAGTGCTCCCTGGTCCTGCGGAACGTGTCGGGGGTGAAGGGGTTCACATTGACAGAGGGCATGCGGCTGCACTGGGCAGGGTCAGTGGAAGTGGCGAAACGCAGAGCCCTCTGACTGCGGCATATCTTGGTGCTGGAACTGGGCAGAGCTGACTTGGACAGCAGACTCTTGGGTGAAGAGGGGATGTGGAGAAATAAATCCTTCTGACATGTAAAAATGCACTGAATTCCAGGATTTTACATTGGAGGTAGCTACACATTGTAATGTGTGATGATTTGAATAGTTTCAGATGAAAGAAATCAAGAAAGTGATCCACGAGGGCATGGTCCTCTGTAGCTAAGTTGATAGAGCATGGCGTTTGCAACGTCAGGATAGCAGGTTTGATTCTTGGAATACCCAGACGTAAAATGTATGCACACATGACTAAGTCGCTTTGGATAAAAGCATCTGCTAAATGGCATATATTATACATATGATAAATGTCCACACACCTTGGGAGTACTGGGGGAGTCACAGAGCCTCAGTTTCCTCCAGGCGGCATAGGGAATGGGGGTGGTCGGTGAAACTGGGATGGATGGGGATATGGTGAAGCTCCTGGTGCAATGACGCTGCACTATGGGTGTCCTGCACACAGAGTTGGGACTTAAGATCTGAGGATTTCTGGAGCTCCATTCATCCAAACTGCTGTCACTACCCTCTTCCTCGCCACAGCTTGAGAAGTCCAAGTTTTGCACCGTCCAGTCACTTCCCATGGCCATCCCTGACTCAAGGAGTTCTAGAAGACAGGCATTGATAGTAAAGTGATTCTTCCATGATGAAACAAAGGGTCAATAAAGGGATAGCCTAGTGAAAATGACTTGTTCCTTACCTTGAAAGCAATATGGAGGAGGCTGCTTTCAAGGTAACACATTTATTTTTTGAAAATGTGTTCATTTCTGTTAAAGGGATAATTTAACTAAAACACCCGAATCCCTTGTAGTTCTCACATGGTTACACGCATGGACTACTAACAAATTAATGTTTGGGAATGGGAGACAGGCGCTTGGATCATACAAAGTTCCATTAGCACTAAATGTATAATGTATTCCTTACTTTTAAATATTTTCCAATGCTTTGAAAGTTTGAATTAATACACTTCTGAATTACTTACGATCAAGTTGCCTACCAGAACACCAGGTTTGAATTTAGCTGAGTATGTTAATAAGCAGATTATATTTAAACTAATTAGAAACGTCATCTATCAAATTGACCTCTGCATCCTATTGGCTGAATGTAATGTATGTCATAAATAAACACACCTTATTTTAAAGGCACATGAACATTTTTAGCGTAAACAATGTATTTTATGATTCTAAATAATGCATATAATGACATAATGTCTGTGTCCTATTAATGAACATATTTCTCAACGATTAAAATGATTTATGGACTCATCAACAACACAACTTCTGGCCAGTCTATCATTAGATTACAAATATAACATTCATGAAAAGCAAGGGAGCTTTATGAACACACTTTATCACAAATACCGGTATGTAAATAGGCCACCTATCAAATATTGATCAATCCACGTGAGCGGAAGTGTGTGACATCATCACCAAAACACTGTGTGCGCTGGCACTGGAGCTGGCAGAAGACTATTTATCGGCGCATGTGACACGCTTACAAATAGCAAGACAACGGCAGGGAGGAGTGAAACACATAAGGGTCTGTTGAAGCAGTAGCCTACTGACTTTATCTAGTGGAATTATTTTATCCATAGTTCCGCGTTGTTCATCTCTATTTAGGAAGCAATATGGTCGAGCAGTCGGATCGCGCTCCACTGCTCGACTGGGAGGAGATTCCACCAAACGAACTGACCCAGGCGGTTCCCGCTCCAGCAAAAGAAAATGGATCGGAATCAAATCCGCCAGACGGCCGCTCTCTGGGCAGCACCGCGCTCGCCATCGAGTGGAACACTAGCTCTGGGGGTCCAGTAAGTGTAACAACCATTCCCAGCTTGAACAGGAGCCCTCACCTTGACCACCCTGGCCCATGGGGTGTTCCCAGCCCAATCCATGCCGACTCTAGAATATCTCTGAAAGAACGACTGGGATGGGAGGAAAAGGACCAAATAGTGGCTGTGTTTGTGGTAACCTTTGACACAAGATCAGGTGAGCAAGAGCAATACAGTATGGAGACCGTGTCATTTACCTTACTGGGCACAGTGGGGGACTGACTCATTCCATGGAAGTGCGCACACACTGAAAGATGACGTTGCAAGAAATGTCTACTGTTCTTTTCTTCCCGCTAGCATTGCTTATCTACGCTATTAAAATATGAACCAATATGTAGAGACCCAAATCATTTGTGGTAAGCATTTGTTGAGCAGGGAAAGCAGTTCGTCAAATTATTAATTTCTTCTGCCATCGCAAGGTTCAATAAGCTCTCTTTATATGTGAATAATAAGAGTAATGCAGTAACCTACTGTTACATTACTTTCTAATTTGATAATTCAACCCCCACCCCCCCCCCCCCCCCCCCCCTTGTACAGCTTGGATAATATTCTGGTTACTGCAAGCATCTCTTGACCTGGGGCAGTTTGTGTGTTCCTCTGTTACACCAGTATCACTAAGAAGGGAAAGCTTTCTGAGAGTCCTGGAAAACCAGTGTTAATACTTACCCTCCTCAACTTCCCTTTTATGGTACGCAGAGTTTTATAGTAAGATAGAATGTGTAAGGAAAAAACTAGGGACATGGTGGATGAATTTAATTCTCTCACAGTGAAGTGAACAGTATGGAAAATCAAGTGTATGTGTTTGTGTGTGTCAATGGCAGGTAACATGGTGGAATGGTGCTTACCCCAAGACGTGAATCTTGACGGAGTGGAATTCAAGTCAATGGCGAGCGGATCACACAGAATCGCCAAGGACTTCATGTAAGACTATTCCCCCAACTGAATGCACAGTGTTATTGGCAGAGGACCATCAGAACCCTATCAATAATATGTACGATGTTGTATACATTCACTAGATTCATCCATGTCTTTCATTTTTGCAGATATTTCCGTAAAGGCTGCTACTTTGGGCTGGCTTGTTTTGCTAACATGCCTGTTGAGAGTGAATCGGAGAGAGGGGCGCGGATGAAATCTGTGGGTATTCTGTCTCCCTCTTACACCCTCCTATATCGCTACATGCACTTCCTGGAGAACCAGGTTAGGTAAGTACTTGTCTGGCTGTCTGTTTGTCTGTTTGTTAGTTAGGCTTGGGCAATACCCTAAGGATGCACAATATATCGGTGAACATATCGGAATCGGACGATATTAGCTAAAAATGCCGACATCGGCATTGGCCCGATTTTCTAGTTTAACGCCGATGTGCAAAACTGATGTCAAAGCTGACGCGCATACCAATGTCTGCTGTGTGGATCGAGCAGTCAACAAGTCGAGCAGTCATTTGAAAGAGTAAGAACAAGTCAAAATCCATTAACGCCAAGATAATGGAATTCATTGCCCTTGACAATCAAACGTTTTCTGTCGTAGGTGATGTTGGCCATCGCCGACTGGTCGAGCACCGGTACACACTACCAAGTGAGCTATTTTTCAGATGTTGCCCTACCGGAGTTACACAGTAATAGCGTCACTGCTATTAGCTTCACGACTGACATTTGTACCGGCGATATCAGCCCCAGGAGCATGCTGACTCTGACAGCACAGTGGGTCGTCAAGGATTTCTTACTGAAGAAAGTTGTATTGCGTGCTCATGAATATGCTGGTTGCCATACTGCTGCTGCCATTTCAATGGCTTTTGAGAACATGTTTGAAACTTGGAAACATGAACATGCTAGCTCCATTCAAACAACTGGCTCGAGAAATAAGCTCATCAACTGCGCCTGCAGCAGATGTGATACCCTTTGTCATGGCATTGAAACGCCTGCTCAACAGAACTGCCAACACAGACTGTGAACAAGCGATTCGGTGGCATTCTCTCTACTGTGTCGCCGCCATGCTTGATGCTAAGTACAAGGACCGCTACTTCTATGCAGACAAGAAACAGGGTTTACGTAAAATGTTACATAGACAGATGGACACAGTGACGTACACAGTGACAGACACAGTGACAGTGCGCACCGAGGAAGAGAGGCCACGGGCAGACAGAGCTGAAACTTCACTGCTTGATATGTATGATGAAATCCTGGTTGAGAATGGAACGACTGAACAAATGAACGAAACAGCACAGCAAGTAAGTGATAGAAATAGGTTTTGATGATGTTTTACTGGTAATGGGGACATACGTAAATGCCAACAAAATAATGTGTGTGTGTGTGTGTGTGTGTGTGTGTGATACAGCCTGGATTCGAACCAGGGACTGTAGTGATGCCTCTTGCACTGAGATGCAGTGCCTTAGACCTCTGCATCCGTGCGTGCGTTAACTATTTAACTGTACTTGAATGCTTAAAAGGCTGCTAAAATGTTAAATATTGGTTATCGATATCTGTTTTTTGGCAAGGAAAATATAGGATATCGGTATTGACCAAACATGTCATATCGGTGCATCACAGGTATAAATGGTATATTTTGAAATACCGACAGTATGATTTTGAATACAGTATTTAAAAAAAATATATATATATATTTAACGGTAGCTATGCCACTGCTTCTACCTACATAGGTTAAGTACAACTATAAAAAAATCTAAGATGCCAAATAAATTATATCCAGCTCAGGGCTCCAGCTATGCATTTGGTTCGCTAACTTGCTAGCATCGGCCCGATGGCAAGATGTCAAGATCAAGCTTCTTGGTTACAGAAGAGCCATTCAATTCCCTCCTGGATCAAGATCCCTGTTGCCTAAATTGTTTTGTGCGTAAATAAATAAATAATAATCATTAAATATATACATTTTAGAAATGGTGCCCCTTCTGTGCACATTCGGTAATATTGTATACCTTGGTATGGTACAGAAACGTTACGACGATATGAATATCTGGATACCACTCAACCCTACTGTCTGGTCTGTCTGTCGCTCGCTCTCACTGTCTGTGTCACGGTCTGTCCATTCTCTCTCTTTGTCACTCTCTTTCTTTTCCGTCCTGTTTCACATTTCTCCCCTTATTTCCTTCCTCCTCTCCTTCGTCTGTATTTTCAGTCTCCTCATCTATTAAAAATAAGCCCTGAGTCAGTGCCACCACCGTCACTAGAAGCCATTTATATCACATTAAGTTTTTGTATGTAATCATTGGAATTGAAGAAACCCAAACAGTTTCCCTCAGTAAATCTTGTCTTTATGCTTGAATCTTCAAACAGAGCCTTATCTCTTATCTCATTAACTATGCATAAAGAACTGACACATCCAGCTCATGGTAGAGGTGTATGCTTGGGGGGTTAATCTTGACTGTATACAGTACAGCTACTTTATGTGGATCCATTGAAAGTACTACTCCACTTCCAGTTCCCAGGGAGGGATTATCCCAGGTTTAATCCAATCAAACTATGCTGTAATGAGTCTTCGATAACAGTCTCTTTCTTACCAGTGTTATCACTGAGATGCCAACTGCAGTCAGCATATAGAAAGTGTATAGTGTCTCTCCATGCAGACACCAGCTCCAGTGCCCTGGCTCGTATTCTCCTCTGGAGGCCTTCTATGAAGATAAGAAAGCTGTGCTGCCCCCAGCAGGGAACGGCCTTGTCACTGCTTGTCCGACCAGTGCTTGGGTCCCAGCCATCAACCGCTGCATGCACCCAGAGATGAAGGTGAGCACCTATGGCCACCTGCACCAGTCACTAATGTTACTGTGTGGCTGTTGTTTGTGTTAGTTGTGGATAATTGGCAATTAAATGTTTTGGTTTAAGTGTGTTTGTTCATTTTGAGATATGTGATAACTTCAAATCAAACTTTATTTGTCACATGTGCCGAATACAACAAGTGTAGACCTTACTGTGAAATGCTTACTTACTAGCCGTTAACTAACAGTGCAGTTCAAGAAGAGGTTAAGAATATATTTACGAAATGGTAGCACAATTCAATAACGAGGCTATATACAGGGGGTACCGGTACCAAGTCAGTGTGCGGGCGTACAGGTTAGTTGAGGTAATTTGTACATGTAGGTAGGGGTGAAGTGACTATGCATAGATAATAAACAGGAAGTAGCACCGGTGTACAAAACCAATGTGGGGATGGGGGTGTCAATTTTATGGGCTTTCCTCTGACACTGTCTATTTTATATGTCCTGGATGGCAGGAAGCTTGGCCCCAGTGATGTACTGGGCCATACGCACTACCCTCTGTAGCGCCTTACGGTCAGACCAAATCTTTTTAGTCTCCTAAGGGGGAATAGGTTTTGTCGTGTCCTCTTAACGGCTGTCTTGGTGTGTTTGGACCATGATAGTTCGTTGGGGATGTAGACACCAAGGAACTTAACTCTCGACCTGCTCCACTACAGCCCTGTCGATGCTAATGCGGGCCTGTTTGGCCCACTTTTTCCTGTCGTCCACCCTCAGCTCCTTTGTCTTGCTCACATTGAGGGAGAGGTTGTTGTCCTGGCACCACACTTCCAGTTCTCTGACCTCCTCCCTATAGGCTGTCTTATCGTTGTCGGCGATCAGGCCTACCACTGTAGTCGTCAGCATACTTAATGATGGTGTTGGAGTTCACCCACAAGCAGTCGTGGGTGAACAGGGAGTACAGGAGGGGACTAAGTACACACCCCTGAGGGGCCCCAGTACACACCCCTGAGGGGCCCCAGTGTTGAGGATCACTTGGGGGCGGCCCATCAGGAAGTCCGGGATCCATTTGCAGAGGGAGGTGTTTAGTCCCAGGGTCCTTAGCTTAGTGATGAGCTTCGTGGGCACTATGGTCTTGAACGCTGAACTGTAGTCAATGAACAGCATTCTCACATAGGTGTTCCTTTTGTCCAGGTGGGAATGGGCAGTGTGGAGTGCGATTGAGATTGCATCAGCTGTGGATCTGTTGGCGGTATGTGAATTGGAGTGGGTCTAGGGTATCAGGGAGGATGCTGTTGATGTGAGCCATGACCAGCCTTTCAAAGCACTTCAAGGCTACTGACGTGAGTGCTATGGGGCAGTAATCACTTAGGCGGGTTACCTTCGCTTACTTGGGCACAGGGATTAGGGTGGTCTGCTTGAAACATGTTGGTGTTACAGACTCAGTCAGGGACAGGTTGAAATTGTCAGTGAAGACACTTGTCAGTTGGTCCACATATTCTTTGAGTACACGTCCTGGTAATCCGTCTGGGCCCGCGGCTTTGTGAATGTTGACCTGTTTAAAGGTCTTGCTCACATCGGCTACCGAGAGCGTAATAACACAGTCATCCAGAACTGCTGGTGCTCTCGTGCATGCTTCAGTGTTGCTTGCCTCAAAGCTAGCATAAAAGGCATTTGGCTTGTCTGGTAGGCTCGTGTCACTGGGCAGCTTGCGTCTGGGTTTCCCTTTGTTGTCTGTAATAGTTTTCAAGCCCTGCCACATCCGACAAGCATCAGAGCAGGTGTGGTGGGATTCAATCATAATCCTATATTGACGCTTTGCTTGTTTGATGGTTCTCTAGAGGGCATAATGGGATTTCTTATAAGCGTCTGGATTAATGTCCCGCTCCTTGAAAGTGGCAGCTCTAGCCTTTTAGCTCGATGCGGATGTTGCCTTTAATCCATGGCTTCTGGTTGGGATATACGGTGCCTTGCGAAAGTATTCAGCCCCCTTGAACTTTGCGACCTTTTGCCACATTTCAGGCTTCAAACATAAAGATATAAAACTGTATTTTTTTGTGAAGAATCAACAACAAGTGGGACACAATCATGAAGTGGAACGACATTTATTGGATATTTCAAACTTTTTTAACAAATCAAAAACTGAAAAATTGGGCATGCAAAATTATTCAGCCCCTTTACTTTCAGTGCAGCAAACTCTCTCCAGAAGTTCAGTGAGGATCTCTGAATGATCCAATGTTGACCTAAATGACTAATGATGATAAATACAATTCACCTGTGTGTAATCAAGTCTCCGTATAAATGCACCTGCACTGTGATAGTCTCAGAGGTCTGTTAAAAGCGCAGAGAGCATCAGGAAGAACAAGGAACACACCAGGCAGGTCCGAGATACTGTTGTGAAGAAGTTTAAAGCCGGATTTGGATACAAAAATATTTCCCAAGCTTTAAACATCCCAAGGAGCACTGTGCAAGCGATAATATTGAAATGGAAGGAGTATCAGACCACTGCAAATCTACCAAGACCTGGCCGTCCCTCTAAACTTTCAGCTCATACAAGGAGAAGGAAGACTGATCAGAGATGCAGCCAAGAGGCCCATGATCACTCTGGATGAACTGCAGTGATCTACAGCTGAGGTGGGAGACTCTGTCCATAGGACAACAATCAGTCATATATTAAATCTGGCCTTTATGGAAGAGTGGCAAGAAGAAAGCCATTTCTTAAAGATATCCATAAAAAGTGTCGTTTAAAGTTTGCCACAAGCCACCTGGGAGACACACCAAACATGTGGAAGAAGGTGCTCTGGTCAGATGAAACCAAAATTGAACTTTTTGGCAACAATGCAAAACGTTATGTTTGGCATAAAAGCAACAC
Source organism: Oncorhynchus clarkii lewisi (assembly GCF_045791955.1). Taxonomy (NCBI): domain Eukaryota; kingdom Metazoa; phylum Chordata; class Actinopteri; order Salmoniformes; family Salmonidae; genus Oncorhynchus; species Oncorhynchus clarkii. The sequence continues at coordinate 78,616,175 of NC_092148.1, read as the reverse complement.
AGCTGAACACACCATCCCCACTGTCAAACATGGTGGTGGCAGCATCATGGTTTGGGCCTGCTTTTCTTCAGCATGGACAGGGAAGATGGTTAAAATTGATGGGAAGATGGATGGAGCCAAATACAGGACCATCTGGAAGAAAACCTGATGGAGTCTGCAAAAGACCTGAGACTGGGACGGAGATTTGTCTTCCAACAAGACAATGATCCAAAACATAAAGCTAAATCTACAATGGAATGGTTCAAAAATAAACATATCCAGGTGTTAGAATGGCCAAGTCAAAGTCCAGACATGAATTCAATCGAGAATCTGTGGAAAGAACTGAAAACTGCTGTTCACAAATGCTCTCCATCCAACCTCACTGAGCTCGAGCTGTTTTGCAAGGAGGAATGGGAAAAAATGTCAGTCTCTCGATGTGCAAAACTGATAGAGACATACCCCAAGCGACTTACAGCTGTAATCGCAGCAAAAGGTGGCGCTACAAAGTATTAACTTAAGGGGGCTGAATAATTTTGCACACCCAATTTTTCAGTTTTTGATTTGTTAAAAAAGTTTGAAATATCCAATAAATGTCGTTCCACTTCATGATTGTGTCCCACTTGTTGTTGATTCTTCACAAAAAAATACAGTTTTATATCTTTATGTTTGAAGCCTGAAATGTGGCAAAAGGTCGCAAAGTTCAAGGGGGCCGAATACTTTCGCAAGGCACTCTACGTACGGTCACTGTAGGTACAATGCCGTCGTTGCACTTATTGATGAAGCCAATGACTGAAGTGGTATACTCCTCAATGCCATTGGATGAATCCCGGAACATATTCCAGTCTGTGCTAGCAAAACAGTCCTGTTGCGTAGCATCCGGGTCATCTGACCAGTTGCATATTGAGCGAGTCACTGGTACTTCCTGCTTTAGATTTAGCTTATAAGCAGGAATCAGGAGGATATAATTATGGTCAGATTTGCCAAAGGGAGTGTGGGGGGAGAGCTTTGTATTCATCTCTGTGTGTGGATTAAAGGTGGTCTAGAGGTTTTTCCCCCTCTGGTTGCACATGTGACAAGCTGGTAAAACTTTGGTTATTTCTGATTTAAGTTTTCCTGCATTTAAGTCCTCAGCCACTAGGAGCGCCGCTTCTGGATGAGCATTTTCTTGTTTGCTTATGGCCTTATCGAGTTGGTTGAGTGCGGTCTTAATGCCAGCATCGGTCTATGGTGGTAAATAGACGGCTACGAATAATATAGATAGTGTGGTCTACAGCTTATCATAAGATACACTACCTCAGGCGAGCAATACCTCTTTAATATGAGACAATATTAGCACCAGCTGTTATTGACAAATAGACACACACCCCCACCCTTCGTCTTACCAGACGTAGCTTCTGGTAAGACGAGGTGCTGTATGTCCATGTAACTCAGACTCCTGATGTCAAGGAGAGATTTTGGGCAAAAGTTTGTTTTTGGTCCATGCTGAGCAAGCTTATCCAGACTGAAAATGCTTTACCGTATCAGACAGCCTGACAGTCTATCTCTGTCCCCTCCAGATCACCCACCCAGCCGGCTGCATGTCCCAGTTCATCCACTTCTTTGGGGAGCAGATCATGGTGCTGTGGAAGTTTGCCCTGCTCCGAAAACGAATCCTTATCTTCTCCCCACCACCTGTGGGTGTCGTGTGCTACAGGGGTGAGAGAGAGCAGCTGACACACACCCACACACAGTCACCTTTACAAACCCCCACATATTTGTTTTTCAGATTTTATTACAGAATTCTGTCACTGAGTACTCCTGTCTCTGTAGTGGTTTTTCATGTTGCTCTGTACTCCCCACAGTGTACTGCTGTTGCTCTCTGGCCAACATCTCTATACCTGGGATAGGTGTGTCTGTGCCTGAGTTCCGCCCCTTCTTCTACATCAATGTGGCAGACATTGCTGCCCTGGCAACAGAGATGTCATACGTGGCTTGTGAGTGTTGACCTGGGGCTTTTGAATCCACAGTTAATACACTGAACAAAAATATAAATGCAACATGTAAAGTGTTGGTTTCATGAGCTGAAATAAAATATCCCATACATTTTCCATACGCACAAAAAGCATATTTCTCTCATTGTGTGCACAAATATGTTTACATCTCTGTTACTGAGAATTTCTCCTTTGCCAAGATAATCCATCCACTTGACAAAATGTGGCATATCAAGAAACTGATTTTAAACAGCATGATCGTTAAACTGAAATGTGCAATTTTGTCACACAACACAATGCCACAGATGTCTCAAGTTTTGATGGAGCGTGCAATTGGCATGCTGACTGCAGGAATGTCCACCTGTTGCCAGATTTCATTTCTCTACAATAAGCCACCTCCAACGCCGTTTTAGAGAATTTGGCAGTACGTCTAACCACGTGTATGGCGTTATGTGGGCAAGCGGTTTGCTGATGTGAACAGAGTGTCCCATGCTTAGGTTATGGTATGGACAGGCATAAGCTATGGACAACGAACACAATTGCATTATATCGATGGCAATTTGAATGCCTAGAGATACAATAACGAGATCCTGAGACCCATTGTCGTGCCATTCATTTGCCGCCATCACCTTATGTTTCATTATGATAATGCATAGCCCCATGTTGCAAGGATCTGTACACAATTCCAGGAAGCTGAAAATGTCCCAATTTTTCCATGGCCTCCATATTCACCAGACATGTCACCCATTGAGCATGTTTGGTATGCTCTGGATCAACGTGTATGACAGTGTGTTCCAGTTCACGCCAATATCCAGCAACTTCACACAGTTATTGAAGAGGAGTGGGACAACATTCCACAAGCCACAATCAACAGCCTGATCAACTCTTTGCAAAGGACTATGTGTCATGCTGCATGAGGCAAATGGTAGTCACACTAGATACTGACTGGTTTTCTGATCCATGCCCCTACTTTTTTTTTTTAAGGTACACTACATGACAAAAAGTATGTTGACACCTGCTCGTCGAACATCTCATTTCAAAATCATGGGCATTGATATGGATTTGGTCCCCCCTTTTCGCGTTATAACAGTCTCCACTCTTTGAAGGCCGTCTACTAGATGTTGGAACATTGTGATTCCATTCAGCCACAAGAGCATTAGTGAGATTGGGCACTGATGTTGGATGATTAGGCCTGGCTCGCAGTCGGCGTTCCAATTCATCCCAAAGATGTTCGATTGGGTTGTGGTCAGGGCACTGTGTAGGCCAGTCAAGTTCTTCCACACCGATCTCAACAATCCATTTCTGTATGGACCTCGCTTTGTGCACGGGGCATTGTCATGCTGGAACAGGAAAGGGCCTTCCTGAAACTGTTGCCACAAAGTTGGAAACACAGAATCGTCTAGAATGTCATTGTATGCTGTAGCATTAAGATTCCCCTTCACTGGAACTAAGGGGCCTAGCCCAAACCATGAAAAACAGCCCCAGACCATTATTCCTCCTACACCAAACTTTACAGTTGGCACTATGCATTGGGGCAGGTAGCATTCTCCTGGCATCCGCCAAATACAGATTCATCTGTCGGACTGCCAGATGGTGAAGCGTGATTCATCAATCCAGAGAACACATTTCCACTGCTCCAGAGTCCAATGGCGGCGAGCTTCACACCACTCCAGCCGTTGCTTGACACTGCGCATGGTGAACTTAGGCTTTTGTGCAGCTGCTTATTATGCTCCCGATTAACAGTTTTTGTGCTGACGTTGCTTGCAGAGGCAGTTTGGAACTCCACATTGAAAGTCACTGAGCTCTTAAGGCCATTCTACTGCCAATTTTTGTCTATGGAGATTGCATGGCTGTGTGCTCGATTTTATACACATGTCAGCAATGGGTGTGGCTGAAGTAGCCGAATCCACTAATTTGAAGTGGTCTCCACATACCTTTGTATATATAGTCAGGGTAGGTTACTTCCTAAAAGCAATCCGTTACAGTTACTAGTTACCTTCCCAAATTTGTAATCAGTAACGTAACTTTTGGATTACCCAAACTCAGTAACATAATTTGATTACTTTCAGTTACTTTTAGATTACTTTCCCCTTAAGATGCATTAGAAGAATATAAAAATGTATGTTACCAATTAAATAACATCTATTGCAGGATAAATTAATGTTAAAGTTTACATAGCTGACTGTATATGGATGTCAAATGTGACTTTATGGGTTGGTTATGTAGGCTTCTTCTAACCCATCGCTTTCTACTACATATAATACGATAAAATTATATCTTTACATTAAAAACCAAAGTGTATCAGAATTCCAATAAATGATACACCCATTGATCTTCAAGAATAGGAAATATGGAAGAATAGATTAGCCAAATTGTTTTACCTGAGCATAACCCCAAAATGAAGCACTTATTAGCCAGCCCTACTTTGTTTGTGAGTCAATAAGGACTGAGTGGGCTCATTGATTCGAGTTGAAAAATAAATGCTGTGCTCATTGAATGGCATGCTTTGAGCACTACTGAAAAGTGCTATTTACATGTTAAAAATGAATGCCATATGCGGCATTTGCTATAGGCCTATTGTTTACTTTGTTATTGGTGACACTTTGATATCTTGATAATATGCAATGGTTTTTAAAGGCAAATCCACAGATAAAATGGTCACCCCACCCCTGTTTTGGTAAAAAAGCTGAGGGATGGGCCTGGAGAAATGTAACCACTCTCAGATAAATAGACAGAGCTATGGATGCAAGGACTGACCATCCATGATATCAACATTATTGTTTTAACCATGTTAGAGGCTTTACAGTGTTTTACATTTACAATGTTTACAAACGTTGGGAAAAAACAAGAAAAAACAAGTCCAAAAATGGATGTAGCAACTACAGATTTCCTCTTTAAGTCTATCAAAAGTGTGAGAGTTTGAGCATGTGTCCATTAGGCCTATGTTTTTATTTATTTTTTATCAGCACAAATTAGACTGAGCAATAAATGCCCCACTTTTATTCCATAGGCTGGGATCCGCACTATGCAGCTGTTGCAAGAGCACATTTTTCACTGGCTGTTTCAAAAACAATGATTGATAGGCAGTTTAAACTTCTTGAATTCAACCATTATTGGATTCAAATACACATTTAGATTTGTGAACAGCCATCCACAACAACCACAATCCATAAGGCACAAATAGCTAAATGAGAGAGCAGCAGTGTGATTCACATCAATGCGCTTTGTGGATATCAATAATACGTGATATCCGTGTAGCCGTAAACTAGACCACTGCCGGCATCCTTACCTCCAAGTGTTTATTCAAGTTGGATAATCTTTGGATGCCGACAGCAGTGGCACCATTGGAAGACAAAGCTTAGACTGTAGCCGACAAAACCCTATTCCTGCTCTTTTCCCGCGATCCATCAAACACATTTGGTGTGTCATCATAGTGGTCTCTGACTTGTGGTCAGACGCTCAGGTGCAACAAATTTAAACTTGTGCCTTTTTTCAATGCTTATTTGGATGTCATTGAGAACAGAAGTGTCAAACATGTATTTTTCTTCTTGAGCATCCTTTCTGAATTTAAAAGTAATCATCTAGTTTTTCAAAAGTATCTGTAATCTGATTACAATATTGTTGCTGGTAACGGATTACAGTTACCGGTTTTTGTATTCCCTTACATGTAGCGGATTACATGTAATCCGTTACTCCCCATCTGTGACCAACAGATGCATATCTGTATTCCTAGTCATGTGAAATCCATAGATTAAGGCCTAATGAATTTGTATGAACTGTAACTCAGTACAATCTTTGAAATGATTGCATGTTGCGTTTATATTTTGGTTCACAATACATTATGCTAAGATTGATAAAGGGGCGTGTGTGTGTGTTTAGGTACGACAGAGAAGATCTTTGAGGAGAAGAAGGAGCTGTATGATGTGTATGTTGACAACCAGAATGTGAAGACACACAGAGATAGCCTTCAGCCACTACTCCGGCTGAATGGGGTGGACCGGGAGAAGTATAGGAAACTCAGCGAACAGAGGTACACAGAAACTGATAAATGGTGGAAGCCATTTTGAAGAGATGATGATGATGATGATTATGTTACTGTCTTTTCAGGCAACTGCTACTTTACACTCAGGAGGTGGATGGAGACTGCACATCAAATGAGGAGGACCTCTTTATCCTGTGAGTTTGTTTACACAACAGTATCTTTTGGTTGGGCTCAGTCTGGAGTGTTTATCAAACTTTCTTACAGAATGTCCTCTGTTCTCTCCGCTAGATTTTTCATGGAGCAGAATAACCGTATTTTCCAGACTCTATCGGAGGTGGCGGCGAGTGCGGACCCCACCCTGACGGCAGAGCACGTGAGGGCCATGGGGCTGGACCCTCAGGCAGACCGCACTTTCCTGGTGGACCTGCTGGAGCTCTATGGCATTGATGCCATGCTGGTCATCGATAACCCCTGCTGCCCCTGAGCCCTGTGTGGCCTGTGCTCCTCTCTCCTTGTCCCCTGAATACACTGCCTCCTACTCTTCGTCCCCTGGCCTCCTGCCCAGTCAAATGCCTGCAGATTTATCTTGGTCTCTCGTCATGCTCCGGGATACAGCCATCTTTGGCCAGTGTTAACTTAGAGACAGCTCACTTGGCCAATTGGGCCACGATAATAGACACTGCCTGGACTCTGCAGTTCTCTCGCTAAAGTCCGTTTCACATTCAACAACCACTCGTCTTGTTTGTCTTTTCGCTTGGCATCTGTTCTCTTCTCACTTGGATTTCTGCTTGGATCACCAGCCCTAGTCACTGGAAGTGGAAGTTCCACGGAACCTTTGATCAATGTGCCTCGTTGTACTGCTCCCAATACTATGGAGCACTGCTGACTTTGACCAACAGCGCCATGTATCTACAGTAGCATCCTGTTTGGGGATGGATAATCGATTGTTCCTCTCACTTGGAACCTTAACTCCAAATTCAGCCATGGCACCAAACCCTTTTTTCTTACGTCTTTACAGAGGATTCTACCTAACCATGTATAGTGTAATACTAAATATTCATGTGATTGTCAGGGCTTTTATTTTATGGATCTAAATCCTTCTGCTGAATAACTTTACCATGATGTTGTTTCCCAAACTTCTACATCAGGTTTGCTAGAGCTGAGAGTAAAGTGTTTTCACTCGGATTTCCTCTTAAAAAGCAAATTGTGCTGAAGTTGATCAAACTTGTATTTTTCAGAATGAAAAAGGGGAGCAATGTGAATATTTGTGTGTTTGATAAAAGTCAATAATCAAGAAAGATTCACACATCAAGACTAATTCCATGAATCTGCTTCACATAAACAAGAAGACCTCTTTTGGTTCAAATAGGAATACAGTGTTTTTCATGATGTCAGCTAATCATACACATTAAAAGGGAAAGATGAGTCATGCCAGATGTATTTATTTGATATAATGCCCTCATCCAAGGAGGTATTTATTATGGAGCTGAGGTTGAATATTTGTTAAATACTGTAACATTTCATTAGACTGCACATGTTTGTCTGACTTGGTCCAATGCTGACACCCATACAGGCAGACTCCAGTCACTTATGTTTTTCTTGTTCCCTGGTCACATTGCACATGTGTATGGTGACTTTTGGATAATGTTTTGTGTAGTTTTTTATCAAATTTAGACGTTTTAAAATTGTGAACCTGAAACTTAAATTAATGTGTTTCTATGACACTAACTTATCATGAATGCTGCACCACACCACAACCTCTGTACTCTTGTTTTATGACCACATGATTATGGGTCAACTTGTTTGTGTTCTGATTTAATGGCCCAATGTCAGCAGAGACACTATTACTAAAAGTGCAGTCAGTGATGTAACAGTCTGTCTGCCTCGGAGCCAGCAGGAAGCTTTGTGTGTTGTGTACTTCAAACTGTACAGCCCATTTATCAATGAGATTTGTTGCAGATTAATTAGATCCACGGGTGGTCTATGAGAGGGCAGATACAACTTTCTTTCTTGTTGGAGCTTGTCAGCTGCAGGAAGGAGATCGTTGTGCCCGTCACTGTTACAATGACTCCATTTGTATGCTTGAGGTTCACAGAGGGAATACTCCCCTCTCTGCACAGACAGACAGACCCTGATATAGGATAAATTTAGATTTTTATCAAAATAAGATAACATGGACAGGGGAACTTGATCATAGATCAGCACTCCTACTGTGAGACCCTTTTTGAAAACAGGCCCTGGAGATGTTATTTTGTTCAATAGTCCTGGGTGACTGATTTAAATCAATGTATGAAGCAGTCATCCAATAGATGTGAGTTCAATGACGCATCAAATAGTTTGTATGAAGATTGCGAACTGCTTTCATTGGGTTCGACTGGTCAGTAGATGTCGGCAATAGTGGCACTGTTCATTGAGGTTTAGCTGGGGACAGTTCTGTCCTACAGTGTGGGTTATAAAGCCTAATTAGTGGGTAATCTTTGTGTTAAGTGCAGGCACTCAATTAAGACCACAGGATTATTATACCTGTCAACAGGAAGAGGCATAGATGAAATGTTTTAGATTTTAAACACTTCCAACTACTTTATCAACATGTCAATTGACACTACTGATATTGGTGTTTGGTAATCTGATTAAATGTAGTTCACACCCATGTTGACTTAGCCCCTTATCCCTTCTGTTTGTTTTGACCTGTCCCACCCTGTTCTTTTCAGCACATCCTGGGCATGCAACTGTTTGTTTTACAGGTGTATCATGTAAACGTAGTAGAAAATGCACACGACACACAAATAAATGTATCAAATGCCTTCTTTGTGGAAATTGTTCAGACCTGTACCAGCATTGGCTCATTTGAATTTATTTGTACAGTATGTCACCCCACTGAATGTCAACAGAAAGCTTAATCTGTATTACTGAGGCACTAATATGCTTCAAGTACTTTAACAACTCATATAGCTAACTGTTAATCCTTGATCACAGCAACTGTAATGTAAACCTATATTTAAAACATTGGTTAACTACACAGCTACATCCAGTACCTGTACTACTATTAAACAAGGAAAGAGACTTTAGTGATGAATACACATTTAGTAACTTGATCGCATGAGCCACTCTTGTTTTCAAGCTGGTGACATTACACAGTACTGCCACTGTAAAACAATAAAACATTGGTTTTCTCTGATACTTGTTGGATTGTATTTGTGATAAGTGTTGCCAAGGGAGAGTGATTCTCATACCAATGTATCATCTTATCATAGAGTACTGTACATGGAGGACAGTCTGCACTTTTCATTGGTATTAAAAAGTGACAGAACTGTGTGCATCATAACTGAATTATTGAATAAGACTCTTATTACACATTTAGCAACACATGACAATATACAATAGTAAACCAGTCAGTTACACCAATAGTCCTGCCGAGCAGACTTCTATAAGCTAATTGGTTTGAAAATAGCAACCAAAATGCTTGGTCCTTGTTACTGCATCATATTGTCATCTTCCATAATTGTGAAAATATTTCAACTGAACATGTCAATGTACTGTAACAATGAGACCTCACTGTAGACTGGTCCAGCTGTGTGTTATGGCTGTTTAAGGACATACTCCAGAAATAAAGAAAAACACACCCAGATACAGTAGAGGTATAGTCCCAGTACAGCCACTAATGACCCCTAGCCTTGACCCTCCTCCCTATTTCTGTGTCCTGCATATGGTCACTGCAGCGCTTCCCTTACAGGACTTGTGTGAGGAGCTGCTCTCTGCGTTCAGCGCTGCAGAAGAAGCGCAGTTTCCGTGGCAACAGCCTCACCTCCACCGACATAGCCTCGTACTCCTCGTTGTCGATGTTGTAGAAGCCAGCACCTTCCTGTGGGAGAGGAAATGGGACAGGACAGTAGGGAGAGGTCATGGAGCAAAAAGAATATCGCACACATACTAAAATAAACCAATTTATACAAGAATACATGTCATTTGTTTAAAGGTTGTAATTATCAAAGACCGTAATGCATCTTGTCCAATGATTTATGTAAACCTTGGATAGCTGATGCAATGTTTTGGTCATTGATAGGCTTTGAAGCCATATTGTCGGCCATATTGACACTCCACAGTAAGAATAAGAATGAATGGAATTCTACAGTATTTAAATTAAATGTTTCAAGATATTTAAGTATTTTTTGTTGTAGTGGTGACAGAAATTATAGTTTAAGGAATTTTGTTTAAAATAATTGTTCATTTTTATGTTTAGCTCACAATATAATGCATTCTTCTAAATGAAGGTGTCTGTAAAAAAATACATGTGGCAAAAAGATATGCAGACATTAAGAAATGCATTTCCATAGCTTCCAAAATCTTTTCATAACGGTGGGGAAGTGCCAAGATGGATGCACGGTGGCTCATTGGTCTCGTCTCTGAAATGTATAGGCTTAAGACAGATGAGGGAGTATTAGACCTCGGGCAGATTGAGTCGACATGCACTAGCCTCCAGCTTCAGTGATTGTCTTGTGAATGCAGTTGAGTCCGCCGCTTTCTTCTCTCTGCAATGCAGAAAATGCAACAGCCTTGACACATGCTACATGAGTAAGCAATAATTAATTTTACTCAGGTATTACACTAATAATGTGAGAAGACATCAAAACTATGAAATAACACATATGGAATCATGTAGTAACCAAAAAAAGTGCCAAACAAATCAAAATATATTTTATATGAGATTCTTCCAAGTAGCCACACTTTGCCTTGATGACAGCTTCTCTCACCCAGCTTCATGAGGTAGTCACCTGGAATACATTCCAATTAGCAGGTGTGCCTTGTTAAAAGTTAATTTGTGGAATTTATTTTCTTCTTAATGCGTTTGAGCCAATCAGTTATGTTGGGGTGGTATACAGATGATAGCCCTATTTGGTAAAAGACCAAGTCCATATTATGACAAGAACAGCATGGCTACCACAGCTTTCTGCAGCGATACACCATCCCATCTGGTTTGGGATTAGTGGAACTATCATTTGTTTTTCAACCGGACAATGACCCAAAACATCTCCAGGCTGTTTAAGGGCATTTGACCAAGGAGAGTGATGGAGTGCTGCATCAGATGACCTGGCCTAAACGATCACCTGACCTCAACCCAATTGAGATGGTTTGGGATGAGTTGGACCGCAGAGTGAAAGAAAAGCAGCCAACAAGAGCTCAGCAAATGTGGGAACTCCTTCATGACGCTTGGAAAAGCATTCCAGGTGAAGCTGGCTGAGAGAATGCCAAGCGTGTGCAAAGCTGTCATCAAGGCAAAGGGTGGCTATTTGAAGAATCTATAGTTTAATTTGTTTAACACATTTTTGGTTACTGCATGATTCCATGTGTGTTATTTCATAGTTTTGATGTCTTCACTATTATTCTACAATGTAGAAAATAGTAAAAAATAAAGAAAAACCCTTGAATGAGTAGGTGTCCAAATGTTGACTGGTACTGTAAATCTCCACAACTTACCCAACAGTGATAAAATCTCCCACAGTGAAGGAGTCCGGCTCCACACACACCAGCAGGGAGTCATCAATACGCTGAAGGACAAACAAGACAACAGGCAGTTTAAACATCCTGTCACTTTTGTTTTAGTAGTTACTAGGTAAAAAAAATAAAAATCTATATATACAGTGGGGCAAAAAAGTATTTAGTCAGCCACCAATTGTGCAAGTTCTCCCACTTAAAAATACGAGAGGCCTGCCATTTTCATCATAGGTACACTTCAACTATGACAGACAGAATGAGAAGAAAAAAAATATCCAGAAAATTACATTGTAGGATTTTTAATGAATTTATTTGCAAATTATGGTGGAAAAAAGGAATTGGTCAAAGAGCTGTCAAAGGACACCAGAAACAAAATTGTAGACCTGCATCAGGCTGGGAAGACTGAATCTGCAATAGGTAAGCAGCTTGGTTTGAAGAAATCAACTGTGGGAGCAATTATTAGGAAATGGAAGACATACAAGACCACTGATAATCTCCCTCGATCTGGGGCTCCACGCAAGATCTCACCCTGTGGGGTCAAAATGATCACAAGAACGGTGAGCAAAAATCCCAGAACCACACGGGGGGGGGGGGGACCTAGTGAATGACCTGCAGAGAGCTGGGACCAAAGTAACAAAGCCTACCATCAGTAACACACTACGCCGCCAGGGACTCAAATCCTGCAGTGCCAGACGTGTCCCCCTGCTTAAGCCAGTACATGTCCAGGCCCGTCTGAAGTTTGCTAGAGAGCATTTGGATGATCCAGAAGAAGATTGGGAGAATGTCATATGGTCAGATGAAACCAAAATATAACTTTTTGGTAAAAACTCAACTCGTCGTGTTTGGAGGACAAAGAATGCTGAGTTGCATCCAAAGAACACCATACCTACTGTGAAGCAGGGGGGTGGAAACATAATGCTTTGGGGCTGTTTTTCTGCAAAGGGACCAGGACGACTGATCCGTGTAAAGGAAAGAATGAATGGGGCCATGTATCGTGAGATTTTGAGTGAAAACCTCCTTCCATCAGCAAGGGCATTGAAGATGAAACGTGGCTGGGTCTTTCAGCATGACAATGATCCCAAACACACCGCCCGGGCAACGAAGGAGTGGCTTCGTAAGAAGCATTTCAAGGTCCTGGAGTGGTCTAGCCAGTCTCCAGATCTCAACCCCATAGAAAATCTTTGGAGGGAGTTGAAAGTCCGTGTTGCCCAGCAACAGCCCCAAAACATCACTGCTCTAGAGGAGATCTGCATGGAGGAATGGGCCAAAATACCAGCAACAGTGTGTGAAAATCTCTGTCATTTGACCTCTGTCATTACCAGCAAAGGGTATATAACAAAGCATTGAGATTAACTTTTGTTATTGACCAAATACTTATTTTCCACCATAATTTGCAAATAAATTCATTAAAAATCCTACAATGTGATTTTCTGGATTTTTCCCCCTCATTTTGTATGTCATAGTTGAAGTGTACCTATGATGAAAATTACAGGCCTCTCATCTTTTTAAGTGGGAGAACTTGCACAATTGGTGGCTGACTAAATACTTTTTTGCCCCACTGTATATATATTAAAAAATAAATAAAATGTGCTGACCGTCTGGACAGGGTTTTTGTTCTGAGTTTGGATTGACAGCTCCAAAGTAGACAGCGTTCTCTCATCCCACCTCTCTGGCTCCTCCACTTTGGGAGACTCTGCACAAACAGAAAACCAATGCCAATCATGCTTTGTTAAATAGAAGATACACAAGGACATTTAAAAGGGTGTTATGTAGACAGACAAACAAACAAACACTAACACAAATATAGTGTTACCTGGAATAGGTGGGTACCAGTAATTTTTCAATCTGCGGGCAATGCGGTACATTAGGTTGGGGCGCTGGGGCTTTTGTTCCGGCAGGTCAGGAGGGCGAAGGGTCGGGGCTATGTAGGACACAGATGCCTCGTGAACCTGGGGCCATTCCTGGCAGATACAAGAAGACAACATGGTACAAATGCATGGAGGAACGGCAGACCATGGACTTTGAATGGAAACAGTCATGTTTCTCACCCGTAACGTACTGAACCAATGAGCTGCTTTTATCTTCAATGGGCCAAGGTACCAATATCTAAGATAGAAAGCACAGCAATATGAGAAATGTATTTTTAGAGAAGAAACACAACTTCATATTATTATAATGTAATGCACGTAAAAGTATAATATGTGGGAAACGTGTTTACCATAAGCTCTGAAGTTTGACTAGTAATTGTGAGGTTCTTACTTTTTGATGGTGGAAGCCACATCTCTGAAGGCCCCCCACCGTAGACCAATCAGGGCAAACACTGGCTGTTCTTTCTCTCCCTGGATACATAAAACCAGAAACACAATACCATTTTTTATCTTGCTCTCAATGGAGTTATGGTTATTCAATGTCGATTTAAGGTAATATCAGTTTGTGTCATCTTGACCCCTCCCTGAATCCCAGACCCTTCTAGTCTCACCTTGATTTGCAGCACATCCAGAGGTACCGTTTCTCCTTGCAGGATAGACAATGTCGCTGATGTGATGTGTCTAAAAACAAGAAGCAATATGGATGACAAAAAGATTGGAGGATATTTTAGGACACTAACGACAAGATGATGGTATAGGTTTGTATCTGATGAACAAGAGTGCCGTGTTTCAATGGGATACTTACTTCACCTGATTGTCACTGAGGATGTGCAGACTCTCACTCAGGGAATTGTGGGAGCCCAGTGGGATAAATCCTATGGGGGTTTTACTGAACGACTCCTGGGTTTGAGAAACACCCATAGGACTGGGTAGTTAGAGACAGCTTAGCTAAAACAGTATTACACAACACTTATAACATACAATTAGTAAAACAAGGATTATACAACAGTCAATGCTACACAACTTACATGATCAGCCCTCCGCAGCAAGCCAGTGATAACCTCCTGCAGAGTGCCATCCCCTCCAGCCACAATCAGCATGTCTGTTTGCTCCATCAGCTCCATCAATTTCTTTGCTTGGCCCTCATAGTCTGTCTGTAAGAGAGAAGACACATGTACAGGGTTACACTGTGTAGAACTATAAAATATAAGGCCTTAGATGCCATGGGGAAACAAAATTGTAAGCCTACCTTTACTAGTGTTACCTCCATACCAGCCAGGTGTAATATAGGCGCAGCATTCTTCTCAAATAAGTTGTTGGCTTTCCTATGATCAGAGAGAATTGCAAAATTACAGCAAGACAAATTAGTCAAACACAAATTACAATATAAAAGGGAAATGGCTGTGGTGCAATAAGCAGGATCTCATGCTTATTCTCTTTGCTTAACTTTAGAGAATGTGACGATTATCTCTTACTTACCCACTACAAGCTGCTGGGTTTAGAATGACTGTGGCTTTCTTCAGCTGTTCCTGGGGTGATATCTGCTGACGTCCAAATTCCTGCAATTGAGAATGGAGTATTTTGTATTAGAGAGGAAAACAGTAAATTCAAGTGCAGAATCCTTGAATGCAGACACATATTGTACACAATAAGCCATGTCTCACCCTTGCAGCCAGGCAAGCATCTCTTCGTAGCAGATTATCGCTGTGAATAAAATACAAAATAAAAAAAAATAATTGACAAAGAAAACAACTGATTAAAATACATCCTCCTATTATTCAATGTTGTTGGATTTCAAATCACAAAAACCGTTCTGTAAGACCTTGATGATTTCTCAATGGCTACCAATTCCTGTGTGCGTGCTCAATGATATTAATGCTAGTGATGATCTGTACTTGATCTAACAACCATACCGGTAATTCTGAAGGAAACGTTACGCACCAGTGTTTACCATACAGCCAGTGTCCACCGTATGATAGGGCACACGCAGCGACTGTGGACTTCTTCCAATGATTCCGCAGAGTTACAAATACTTTCACAACCCGAGCCATTATCGACACTATCAGAATATCCGTTTAAAAACGCTATGTATCATCTGTGTAAGCATAACAATTAATGTCCTTTCCCTGTCAGAAGCATTTTGCATGTGACACATTGGTGCAGCTATCTTAATAGTCTTATGAAACAAACACTTTCAGTATTAGTTCCGGTTGAGTTTCATTAAACATGTTATGAAATAAGTTCTCCCGTAACATACCAACAATAACAAAAATAAGGGAAATTTACTAATTGATAATGGTACACAATTTCAAGAAACAAGTAATCGTCATTAGCTCAGAGCTTATTGACGAAACACTACATTTCCCATACACTAGCTGAGGTCTAAAAAGAACACCTCGCCCGAAGAATAGTCTAAAAAAAAGATATATGTTTTATTACTTTGTCACTTCATTTTTAAAATATCAATGGTCACATTATATACTGAATAGTATAATGGCTGGTGAACAGAAGAGATATGTAATCAAATATTTTTTTAAACGTTAATTATTGTATTTTTACTCTGGCGCTAAGCCAGGGCCAATTCTCTAGAATTCGACATCAACATGGTGGCGCAGATGGCGGGAAATTCGGGTATGGGTTTCATTTCAAATAATACAGCAGTGAGAGGTTGTTTATGGCTATTTACAACACAATCCATATTTGTTTACTAGAGCACTTTAATTCTATATAACACTGTGTCAAGTTCAGACAGGAGGAACGCTAGCCAATGTTAGCCAATCGTTACAATAACGTACGTTTTTATTTATTTCACCTTTATTTAACCAGGTAAGCTAGTTGAGAACAAGTTCTCATTTACAACTGCGACCTGGCCAAGATAAAGCATAGCAGTGTGAACAGACAACAACACAGTTACACATGGAGTAAACAATAAACAAGTCAATAACACAGTAGAAAAAAAGAAAAAAGAGTCTATATACATTGTGTGCAAAAGGCATGAGGGGGTAGGCGAATAATTACAATTTTGCAGATTAACACTGGAGTGATAAATGATCAGATGGTCATGTGCAGGTAGAGATACTGGTGTACAAAAGAGCAGAAAAGTAAATAAATAAAAACAGAATGGGGATGAGGTAGGTAAATTGGGTGGGCTATATACCGATGGACAATGTACAGCTGCAGCGATCGTTAGCTGCTCAGATAGCAGATGTTTAAAGTTAGCAGATGTTTAATTTTTTTTTTTTTTTTGCAATTCGTTCCAGTCACAGGCAGCAGATAACTGGAAGGAAAGGCGGCCAAATGAGGTGTTGGCTTTAGGGATGATCAGTGAGATCCACCTGCTGGAGCGCGTGCTACGGGTGGGTGTTGCCATCGTGACCAGTGAACTGAGATAAGGCGGAGCTTTACCTAGCATGGCCTTGTAGATGACCTGGAGCCAGTGGGTCTGGCGACGAATATGTAACCAGGGCCAGCCGACTAGAGCATACAGGTCGCAGTGGTGGGTGGTATAAGGTGCTTTAGTAACAAAATGGATGGCACTGTGATAAACTGCATCCAATTTGCTGAGTAGAGTATTGGAAGCTATTTTGTAGATGACATCGCCGAAGTCGAGGATCACGTTACCAATGGAGATAAACACTGGTAGAATGTTTGCTTCTAAATATGTATTTTTATTCAGGTGAGAACCAGCAACACCACTTCCCAGGTCTGAGTTGGGGGCTGGTTGCAGTGCTGCTCTACTGGGATGGAAAGCTTTGTGTGGCCATCTCCCTGCGCTCGCTCATCCAGTGCCTCCACTGCAAGACCTTCACCTTGGAACTAAGGTATAATCTACTTCCTGCTTTCATTTTTCTTATTTCTGTGCCTTGATGATTAAACCGCAGAGGACTGTGTGTTCTCTTGTGCACTCTGTTGACTTGGTTATGTGTGTTCTCCCTCAGTGAGGAGCTGTTGGCCCTCACCACACATTTCACAGATGAGCTGATGAGCCAGGGCCTGACGACGTGCCTACTGACGCTGGTATCAGAGATCAATGTGATGCGGGAGTTTGAGCGCTTTCAGTAAGAGCGTGGCCTGGGAAACGAGAAACATAGGAAAGAGGTGAGAGGAAGCCCTTCTCAGAGGAATTGTATCATCACACAAACAACATGCTGATTTAGGTCTCCACCATCACTGGTATTATCAGGCCGTATTAGCTAGCTACATTTGCTCTTCCTCAGTACATTTATTAGCTAGTTAGCTAGTGATAGAATAATTTGTATGTTTAAGATCATGCCTAAAGTGTTCCACTCTGAAACCATATAATTCTGTGAAATGTATTAGAATCATAAAACTATAATCTGATGATGTGTGTAGTTTGTCAGATTTAGAACCAGGACATTTTGTTCCTGTTTAGCTGCCGGGGCGGCAGGGTAGCCTAGTGGTTAGAGCGTTGGACTAGTAACCGGAAGGTTGCAAGTTCAAACCCCCAAGCTGTCGTTCTGCCCCTGAACAGGCAGGGGCAGAACAACCCAGGCTAGGCCGTCATTGAAAATAAGAATTTGTTCTTAACTGACTTGCCTGGTGAAATAAAGGTAAAATAAAAAATAAAATAAAAATGTAAGCAGGGTGCAAGTGTGAAACAAAGGATAAGAGGAGCTATCGACAGATAAGATAAGATATGTGAGAAAGGAGGAGGTGAGAAATTTATGAAAATTATGAAACATGTTGCAGAATATGATAAACAATATATGTGTGTAGTGGAAAAGTAACTGTCTGAGCAAGGCGTAATTTAAGATTTGAACTTGTTTGTAGAGGTCGACCGATTATGATTTTTCAACGCCGATACCGATTATTTGAGGACCAAAAAAGCCGATACCGATTTAATCGGCCGATATTAAAATAATAAAATAAAATGTATTTGTAATAATGACAATTACAACAATACTGAATTAACACTTATTTTAACTTAATAGAATACATCAATAAAATCAATTTAGCCTCAAGTAAATAATGAAACATGTTCAATTTGGTTTAAATAATGCAAAAAAAAAGTGTTGGAGAAGAAAGTAAAAGTGCAATATGTGCTTTGTAAGAAAGCTAACGTTTCAGTTCCTTGCTCAGAACATGAGAACATATGAAAGCTGGTGCTTCCTTTTAACATGAGTCTTCAATATTCCCAGGTAAGAAGTTTTAGGTTGTAGTTATTATAGGAATTATAGGACTATTTCCCTCTATACCATTTGTATTTAATTAACCGTTGACTATTGGATGTTCTTATAGTCACTTTAGTATTGCCAGTGTAACAGTATAGCTTCCGTCCCTCTCCTCGCTCCTCCCTGGGCTCAAACCAGCAACACAACGACAACAGCCACCACATCGAAGCAGGGTTACCCATGCAGAGCAAGGGAAACAACCACCCCAAGGCTCAGAGCGAGTGAAGTTTGAAACGCTATTATTGCGCGCTAACTAGCCAGGCATTTCACTTCGGTTACACCAGCCTCATCTTGGGAGTTGATAGGCTTGAAGTCATAAACAGTGCAATGCTTGACGCACAACGAAGAGCTGCTGGCAAAATGCACGAGAGTGCTGTTTGAATTAATGTTTACGCGCCTGCTTCTGCCTTCCACCGCTCAGTCAGATACTTAGATACTTGTATGCTCAGTCAGATTATATGCAATGCAGGACACGCTAGATAATATCTAGTAATATCATCAACCATGTGTAGTTAACTACTGATTATGATTGATTGTTTTTTTATAAGGTAAGTTTAATGCTAGCTAGCAACTTACCTTGGCTTACTGCATTTGCGTAACAGGCAGTCTCCTTGTGGAGTGCAACGAGAGAGAGGCAGGTCGTTATTGCGTTGGACTAGTTAACTGTAAGGTTGCAAGATTGGATCCCCCGAGCTGACAAGGTGAAAATCTGTCATTCTGCCCCTGAGCGAGGCAATTAACCCACCGTTTCTAGGCCGTCATTGAAAATAAGAATTTGTTCTTAACTGACTTGCCAAGTTAAATAAAGATTAAATAAAGGTGTAAAAAAAAAAAATTGGCAAAAATACTGATTTGCGATTGTTATGAAAACTTGAAATCGGCCATTCCGATTAATCGGTCGACCTCTACTTGTTTTTGTGTGTGTATAAACGATTTGCTCTGAAGATTCACAACCTTCAGGAATTAGACATAGATATAAAATAGTTCAGTTAGAACATTGGGATAGAAATTCCCGTGACACTAGATATTAGCATTAGCAGCTAACAATTAGCGTCTCACTAGATTTAGGGCAACTTGCTAAGAAAATACAAACTAGCTGTTTGCTAGTTTGTTTGCTGATGTAAGAAACACAAACTAATAGTGTCATTATAGAACTGTAGTGGATTTATATTAAGAAGCAAAGTGAAAACAAAGTGAAAACAGCATTGTTGTCATCAACATTGTTGCATGTGCTGCATTGACCATGCAGACTGAATGCGAGTGTCTCCTGGTTGAGGAACATCAAATGCGCTCTTCGAGTGATGGGGCGTGGCTAGGTTTGTGTGGAAAGTGGCACGGAGAGAAAGAGCGGAGGGAGATGACTCAAGTAGTGAAGTAAACTATAAAAATTGACATTACACATGGCTTATCACATTTTAACAAACCAAACATTCAAATACCGGTATAGAAGGTAAAGTGAAAAACCAAACCAGTCCCTGCATCAATACCGGTATATCATAAAATACGGAATACCGCCCAGCCATACTATCATCTGCATATAAATGGATGAGATAGCTCAGGCAGTAGGAAGCTATGTTGTTGATGTAAATTGAGGAGTGCGTGGAGCCTAGGATCGCGCCATGGGGTACTCCCTTGGTGACAGGCAGTGGCTAAGACAGCAGATTTTCTGACTTTATACACTACACCCTTTGAGAGAGGTAGTTAGCAAACCAGGCCAAAGACCCCTCGGAGACACCAATACTCCTTAGCCGGCCCACAAGAATGGAATGGTCTATCATATCAAAAGCTTTGGCCAAGTAAAAAAAAAAATAGCAGCACAATATTGCTTAGAATAGTCGCATTAGAAGCGGTGGGAGATGAGGAAATGTTGGACCGTCAAGGAGGCATGCCTGAGTCAAATAGGAATCCTGACTTAATGAAGTGGTGATTGAAGAGCTCAGCCATGTGCTTCTAGTCAGTAACAACCACATCATCAACTTTAAGGGACATGGGTAGCGAGGAGGGTTTATTCTCCAGGTCTTTAACCGTTTTCCAGAACTTCTTGGGGTTAGACCCACAGAGAGAGAACTGCTCCTTAAAGTAACTAACTTTGGCCTTCCGGATAGCCCAAGTGCACATATTTTTCATTTGCCTGAACGATAGCCAGTCAGCCTGAGTATGCGTGTGCCGAGCCTTTCGGCGAATGCAATTCTTGAGGTAAAGTAACTCTGCAAGATCGCGGTCGAACCAGGGCCTGAACCTGTTTTTAATTCTCATTTTCTTTATGGGGCATGTTTGTTAAAAATACCACTGAAAATATAAAAAAAGAAGGTCCAAGCTTCTTTGACAGAGGGGATCAAGCTGATTCTATACCATTTTAGAGGCCAGTTCATGAAGGAAGGCTTGCTCATGAAAGTTTTTTAGCAAGTGTCTATGACATCAGGACAGGTCATTTCACTGAGCAGCCATTACGAACACAGGCTGTAAAACCGTGATCACTAAGGTCATTACACAAAGCACCGGACTGATACCTATCAGGATTATTTGGGAGGATAACATTGAGGAGAGTAGCCTTTTCTGGGTGTTTGGAGTCATGCCTTGTGGGATTGGTAATAATCTGAGAGATTTAGGGAGTCTCACTGCTTTAGGACTTGGTCAGGTGGTTTAAGCATGTCCAAGTTTAGGTCACCTAGCAGGACAAATTCAGATTTAGTGTAAAGGGCCAGGAGAGAGCTTAGAGCAGGTAGGGAACAGGCTGGTGCTGATGGAGTACGATAGCACCCAGCAACAGTCAACAAAGAGCTATTTGAAAGTTTAATGCTTAAAACCAGCAATTTGAATTTGTATCTGGTCTCTCCAGATGGGAGCCTTAACTCAGCATTCAGTCCCCATAAAGAAAAATATATCATTGTAATGTACTTTATTTATTTATTATTTTCTTTATGGCGTTCACAATAGCATCATACCAAACACTACTCACTCAGTTCCAGGTTGGAATGGTGTCCTCAGCTGTTTGTTTGCTAGAGCATCCTCTGTATAGCCTGGAAAAAGGAAACCTTGAAAGCAGTAATCTCTCTGGTTAATTTTGGTCAAAATTAGGTTGTAGGTTTAGAGTTTTGATCTGGAGCTAAGGCCATGCTGTGCAGGTTAGCATCCTGCATACAGTGCCTTGCGAAAGTATTCGGCCCCCTTGAACTTTGCGACCTTTTGCCACATTTCAGGCTTCAAACATAAAGATATAAAACTGTATTTTTTTGTGAAGAATCAACAACAAGTGGGACACAATCATGAAGTGGAACAACATTTATTGGATATTTCAAACTTTTTTAACAAATCAAAAACTGAAAAATTGGGCGTGCAAAATTATTCAGCCCCTTTACTTTCAGTGCAGCAAACTCTCTCCAGAAGTTCAGTGAGGATCTCTGAATGATCCAATGTTGACCTAAATGACTAATGAGGATAAATACAATCCACCTGTGTGTAATCAAGTCTCCGTATAAATGCACCTGCACTGTGATAGTCTCAGCGGTCCGTTAAAAGCGCAGAGAGCATCATGAAGAACAAGGAACACACCAGACAGGTCCGAGATACTGTTGTGAAGAAGTTTAAAGCCGGATTTGGATACAAAAAGATTTCCCAAGCTTTAAACATCCCAAGGAGCACTGTGCAAGCGATAATATTGAAATGGAAGGAGTATCAGACCACTGCAAAGACCTGGCCGTCCCTCTAAACTTTCAGCTCATACAAGGAGAAGACTGATCAGAGATGCAGCCAAGAGGCCCATGATCACTCTGGATGAACTGCAGAGATCTACAGCTGAGGTGGGAGACTCTGTCCATAGGACAACAATCAGTCGTATATTGCACAAATCTGGCCTTTATGGAAGAGTGGCAAGAAGAAAGCCATTTCTTAAAGATATCCATAAAAAGTGTTGTTTAAAGTTTGCCACAAGCCACCTGGGAGACACACCAAACATGTGGAAGAAGGTGCTCTGGTCAGATGAAACCAAAATTGAACTTTTTGGCAACAATGCAAAACGTTATGTTTGGCGTAAAAGCAACACAGCTGAACACACCATCCCCACTGTCAAACATGGTGGTGGCAGCATCATGGTTTGGGCCTGCTTTTCTTCAGCAGGGACAGGGAAGATGGTTAAAATTGATGGGAAGATGGATGGAGCCAAATACAGGACCACTCTGGAAGAAAACCTGATGGAGTCTGCAAAAGATCTGAGACTGGGACAGAGATTTGTCTTCCAACAAGACAATGATCCAAAACATAAAGCAAAATCTACAATGGAATGGTTCAAAAATAAACATATCCAGGTGTTAGAATGGCCAAGTCAAAGTCCAGACTTTCTCCAATCGAGAATCTGTGGAAAGAACTGAAAACTGCTGTTCACAAATGCTCTCCATCCAACCTCACTGAGCTCGAGCTGTTTTGCAAGGAGGAATGGGAAAAATGTCAGTCTCTCGATGTGCAAAACTGATAGAGACATACCCACGCGACTTACAGCTGTAATCGCAGCAAAAGGTGGCGCTACAAAGTATTAACTTAAGGGGGCTGAATAATTTTGCACGCCCAATTTTTCAGTTTTCGATTTGTTAAAGTTTGAAATATCCAATAAATGTCGTTCCACTTCATGATTGTGTCCCACTTGTTGTTGATTCTTCACAAAAAATACAGTTTTATATCTTTATGTTTGAAGCCTGAAATGTGGCAAAAGGTCGCAAAGTTCAAGGGGGCCGAATACTTTCGCAAGGCACTGTATGTACCTGCCAGAAAGTCCAAGTTTATCTAACTCCAAATCTATCCTTTTGTAAAAAAAAATATTATGATGATCTCTCTGTCAGGCTGTCATGACCAGTCAAATGTATTTCCATCAATGAATAGGCTAAAAATTATTATTTCACAATGGGATTTCTTGTTCTCCCCAACAATTGGCCGGCGGGCAATTTTATTTCTTTTCAATTTTTTTTATCTAACAAAAGTCTGCTATTACCGGCTAATGTAAACCCTACTATAGGCCAATATGCACAAAGATGTGGGCAAATTCTCTGAAGAGCCAAAAATAAAGCTGGTAATACTGGATCCTATTTTGACAGGTTGCACATCAAAATATCAATCATGCATTCCCTGGATATGTTATATGAAATAGCTGACTTTAATCATAGGCTACCATCTCAATTGTCTTACTTGACACTGGAAAATTGTCTAGAGCCCTGCTGCTAATGTAAAGTTAAGCCATTTTTTAAATCATTGTATTTATCAAGCAAAATAGTTACATTCATCACGATATGCCCCTTTGTTCATATTGCTCGCCCAGCTCTAGCGCTCCCCCAGATTTATTGCTATCAATTTATTACAATGTAGATTTTTGTCTCTATCGCCCAGCTCTAACATGATACTTAATTCATCCTTCAATAGGACATTTTGTAACCGCTTGTGTGATGTACCACAGGTGGTGCTGTTTAAGTTTGTGCATCAGATGGGGGATCTGCCGGCCCCCACCCTGTACATCCCATACCTACCTACACATGCTGAAGGGCCTGGCTAACGGCCACCAGTGTGCCCACTACTGCGTCAGCCTGCTAAAGACCAACGGGTCCTCACACGGTTACTATACATACTCTCACCTGCAATGCCCTGTAGGAATCTGTAAATATACAAAGGAATTTTCTCATGTTCTCACTAATGGTGCTCTCCAGGGCTCGGTACAAGGTCCTCTCTTGTTCTCTAGCTAAAGATAAATGCAGCATTCATTCACTGATTTAACCTCTGAACCACCCATCCCGGATCCGGTATAATTGTCATCAGCAACGCTGAATAGCATAGCACCAGAGTCAAATAATATTACTAGAAAATATTAATATTCATGAAATCACAAGTGGAATATTGCAAAACACAGCTTAGCCTTTTGTTAATCCACCTGTCGTCTCAGATTTTGAAATTATGCTTTACAGCGAAAGCAATACAAGCGTTTGTGTAAGTTTATCGATCGCTCGACAAAACAATAAGTACACTTAGCATCAGGTAACTTGGTCACGAAAATCAGAAAAGCATTCAAATTAATAGTTTACCTTTGATCTTCGGATGTTTTAACTCACGAGACTCCCAGTTAGACAACAAATGTTCCTTTTGTTCCATAAAGATATTTTTTATATCCAAATACCTCCGTTAGTTTGGTGCGTTATGCCCAGGAATCCACCGGAAAGAGCGTTCATGACAACGCAGACAAAAATTCCAAATTATATCCATAATGTCCACAGAAAAATGTCAAACGTTTTTTATAATCAATCCTCAGGGTGTTTTTCAAATATCTATTAGATAATACACTGCTCAAAAAATAAAGGGAACACTTAAACAACACAATGTAACTCCAAGTCAATCACACTTCTGTGAAATCAAACTGTCCACTTAGGAAGCAACATTGACAATACATTTCACATGCTGTTGTGCAAATGGAATAGACAACAGGTGGAAATTATAGGCAATTAGCAAGACACCCCCAATAAAGGAGTGGTTCTGCAGGTGGGGACCACAGACCACTTCTCAGTTCCTATGCTTCCTGGCTGATGTTTTGGTCACTTTTGAATGCTGGCGGTGCTTTCACTCTAGTGGTAGCATGAGACGGAGTCTACAACCCACACAAGTGGCTCAGGTAGTGCAGCTCATCCAGGATGGCACATCAATGCGAGCTGTGGCAAGAAGGTTTGCTGTGTCTGTCAGGGTAGTGTCCAGAGCATGGAGGCGCTACCAGGAAACAGACCAGTACATCAGGAGACGTGGAGGAGGCCGTAGGAGGGCAACAACCCAGCAGCAGGACCGCTACCTCCGCCTTTGTGCAAGGAGGAGCAGGAGGAGCACTGCCAGAGCCCTGCAAAATTACCTCCAGCAGGCCACAAATGTGCATGTGTCTGCTCAAACGGTCAGAAACAGACTCCATGAGGGTGGTATGAGGACCCGACGTCCACAGGTGGGGGTTGTGCTTACAGCCCAACACCGTGCAGGACGTTTTTCATTTGCCAGAGAACACCAAGATTGGCAAATTCGCCACTGGCGCCCTGTGCTCTTCACAGACGAAAGCAGGTTCACACTGAGCACATGTGACAGACGTGACAGTCTGGAGACGCCGTGGAGAACGTTCTGCTGCCTGCAACATCCTCCAGCATGACCCGTTTGGCGGTGGGTCAGTCATGGTGTGGGGTGGCATTTCTTTGGGGGGCCGCACAGCCCTCCATGTGCTCGCCAGAGGTAGCCTGACTGCCATTAGGTACCGAGATGAGATCCTCATACTCCTTGTGAGACCATATGCTGGTGCGGTTGGCCCTGGGTTCCTCCTAATGCAAGACAATGCTAGACCTCATGTGGCTGGAGTGTGTCAGCAGTTCCTGCAAGAGGAAGGCATTGATGCTATGGACTGGCCCGCCCGTTCCCCAGACCTGAATCCAATTGAGCACATCTGGGACATTATGTCTCGCTCCATCCACCAACGTCACATTGGACCACAGATTGTCCAGGAGTTGGCGGATGCTTTAGTCCAGGTTTGGGAGGAGATCCCTCAGGAGACCATCCGCCACCTCATCAGGAGCATGCCCAGGCGTTGTAGGGAGGTCATACAGGCACGTGGAGGCCACACACACTACTGAGCCTCATTTTGACTTGTTTTTTAAGGACATTACATCAAAGTTGGATCAGCCTGTAGTGTGGTTTTCCACTTTAATTTTGAGTGTGACTCCAAATCCAGACCTCCATGGGTTGATAAATTTGATTTCCATTGATAATTTTTGTGTGATTTTGTTGTCAGCACATTCAACTATGTAAAGAAAAAAGTATTTAATAAGAATATTTCATTCATTCAGATCTAGGATGTGTTATTTTAGTGTTCCCTTTATTTTTTTGAGCAGTGTATATCAACCGGGACAGTTAGCTTTTCACTAGTACCGGGAGTAACAATGGCCGCCTTTCTCTTTTGAGCACAACTCACTCTGAGAGCCCCCACCTATCCACTTACGCAATGTGGTCGTTCACGCTCATTCTTCAAAATAAAAGCCTGAAACTATGTCTAAAGACTGTTGACACCTTAGGGAAGCCATAGAAAAAGGTTGATATCCCTTTAAATAGGCAATAGGGATGCATAACAACAGAGAGGTTTCAAAAACAGGGGCACTTCCTGATTGGATTTTCCTCAGGTTTTAGCCTGCAATATCAGTTCTGTTTAACTCACAGACAAAATTTGGACAGTTTTGGAAACTTTAGAGTTTTCTATCCTAATCTGTCAATTATATGCATATTCTAGCATCTGGTCCTGAGAAATAGGCAGTTTACTTTGGGAATGTTATTTTTCCAAACATAAAACTAGTGCCCCCTAGCTTCAAGAGGTTAAATTCAGGGCATACACCTCCTAAACCTCCACTTCCTATTCCCTGGTTGTGTTTGTCCCTGGCAGGTACCTGTATCACAGCAGCACCAATCCAGAGGCGGCCTTCCAGAGCACTAAGATCCTCTGACGCGTCGCCCGCTACCCCAACATCTACAACTGGCTGGTGGGAGACTTCACACATGACCAGGCTAGTCACTCCAACTCACCACCACTCCTTTCATTCGCTGCCTGCCAGACTTTCAGCTGGCTAAGAAGGAGGCGAGGATCCGCCACGAGACCCAGATCCTGAACCTTCTGATCACTTCCCTGGAGCTAAAGGCCCCCAACCTGGCCATCTATCTGGTGGGCTACGAGGTCAAGAAGCCCATCTCCTCCACCAACCTGCAGGTTGGCACCAGCTGCTCCTTCTCTTACATGCTGGGTTGTATTCATTAGGGCATTCACAGTAGCAAAAACAAACAAATCAGAAGTATTATATTTTACATCATGCAGGTTTCTCGGCACAAATATCCAAACCTAAATGGCTCCCAATCAAATAAAAAATGCGCTGACATATCCTAAAAACAGGACAGGTAAAAGTAAAATGGGCAATATGGAATGGACATCAGGCTACTCACAACTGCTGTCCAGGAGTTGCACCCCGTGGGGTAAATTGTCATGATTAGCAGTTTCAAGTTTGTAGCTGTAAAATATTGACAATCTGATCATGGCAAAAAATATAATACTTATGATTTCCCATTGCAAATAGGTTCAGGATAACTCCTGACAATGTTGATTGGCTGATATTCAGAGCTTAAATTACCAAATTGATTAGTCACAGGACTAATGGTGGGCCTACCACATGTATGGGCATTCATAAAATTCCATTGCGGGACGACATGGTAGGGTACACCCCACCCCACTCCTTTCCGGACCTGACGTCTTTTTTTGTGTGTTTTACAAATGGTAGGCCTACCACATAGATGGACATTCATAAAATGTCACTTTAGGTGACACTAGGTTACACATCAGTAAGCATGGACCAACGCTGATGGTGTAGTCCGGACTGGCTTTCATTTCCACAGACGTTGGTTTTTAGTCCTCTCCGGACCATTCGGGACCGGCTTTGATTTGGTCCAAACATATAAATTAAGTCCTTTCAACTTTCATTCAGAACCGAAAATGAACCTGATTTCACCGTCCAGAAAATACATATTTTAAACTTTCATTCATAACAAGAAAAATTAACTTGATTTATTTTTCGACCACAATTTTGTGATTAGCTGTAACTCCCTAACAGGCTTGGGGAGTGGCTAGGGTCGAGTTATGCGTCCTCCGAAACATGACCCGCCTAACCGCGCTTCTTAACACCTGCTCGCTTAATCCGGAAGCCAGTTACACCAATGTGTCGGAGGAAACATTGCTCAACTGACGACCGAAGTCAGCCTGCAGGCGCCTGGCCCGCCACAAGGAGTCACAAGAGCGCAATGAGCCAAGTAAAGCCCCACTGGCCAAACCCTCTCCTAACCCGGACGATGCTGGCTCAATTGTGTGCCTCCCTATGGGACTCCCGGTCACGGCTGGTAATGACACAGCCTGGGATCGAACCCCAGGCTGTAGTGACGCTGCCACACTGATGCAGTGCCTTAGACCGCTGTGCCACACTGGAGGCCAAAAAGGCATCTCTTCACTTTTCATTCAGAACCTAAATTGAACTTCAACATCTGGAAAATACGTATTTGCTTACTGGGACTATTCTATTATTGTCTTGCCTAAGGTGGCAGAACAGCCAGGACTGGCCCTGAGCAAAACTTTTTGCAATGGAAAATGAAAACAAGCGTTAGTTTTTGGACAGGTTCAGGTAGTCCCTCCCTGTTTCAGTTAATTTTCTTCTGTTTGGTGGCTTTCATGACTCCTTCAACTTGCCCCTGTGAAACAGAATTTTTAATTGATATTTGGCTGTGTGATGCTAAGGAAATCTTCTCTCTCTGTCAGGTGTGCTGAGGTGCCCACAAAGCTGCCTGCATGCCATCCTGAGTCTGCTGCAAAGAGGCAGTGAGATACGCTTGGGTTCCGTGCTCACCATCCAGGCACCACACCTGGCTGAGCGCTGTTACCAGGTCATCTACCAGCTGTGTGCGTGCTCGGACACATCAGGCCCCACCATGCGATACCTGAGGACCAGCCAAGACTTCCTGTTCTCATCTGCAGCACCTGCCCTTCATTCTACCAAGTGAGCTCTTCACTGTCATATCGATACAGTGTGCTCCTATCCTGGTCTTCTCTCCGTCATCTGCACTGATCTGAAAACACAGGATAGGTGGTAGAAATATGGCAGATGCCAACCAGAGCATTTATACTCCTACAAAAACCCAGTCGTCTTTTTTAACAGACCTGCCAGAGAGAATGGAAACTACTCCGGGTGTCAATCTTCTCTCTAAACCGTGTCTCTCCCCCTACGCTCTCATGTGATGAGATCTCCACCCTGTCCCAGATATCCTGGCTTATGAAGACAACGGGCATCGAGCTCAGAGTGACATCACTCAACCGCCAGCACTCACACACCCAGCGCCTCCTCCACCTTCTGCTGGACGACTAGCCTCACACTCGGCACGCAGATAAGACCTACTACTCACTCACTATGCACCCACACACTATGAAAGTTGGATGCATTGGATGTATTGTCATTCACTAATGTAAATGGGATACGAGGAAATGTGCAAAAAGCAAAATCCTTTACAGTTAGTCTCTTTGATTAGCTGATGAGGAGATGGGCATGGAGGAGGAGTCCAAATCTGTCAGCTGATTCCTGAACTTTGACACAGTCCTCAAAGGTTATGTCTAGTTCTTCAGTCTTCACATATTTGTGAATCATAATGCGTTCTGTCATTCTGTCTGTAATAATCCTGGTATGAATCATATGCATTCTGTGACAATAGAGCAGGGGTACTCATCTCGGACCCTTCGAGGTCAGGAGCCTGCTGGTTTTCTCTTCTACCTGATCATTAATTGCACACACCTAGGGTTCCAGGTCTAAATCGGTCCCTGATATTAGAGGGGAATAATGAGAAAATGCAGGGGAACTGGAGTTGAGTTTGAGGGCTACAGAGCCTCTGTATTAGCAGTTGCAAAAGCTTAGAGCCCCTCTCCTGCCCTGACTCAAGACCTGTCCCTGCCCTCGGGCCTGTACTCTCGTGTGCCCAGCCTGGGCCTGGTGCTGTTCCTACTGAAGAACATTGCTGCATACTTCTTCCACCAGAGCCAGACAAGCTCTGGGAAAGCTGCAGTGCCTGGAGCAGCCACCCCTGAGGAGCTCAAAGAGGAAACACACAGTCAACCTATTGACAAGGTGATAGTGCCTCAGCCCTAACCCTCCTCTATCCCTGTCTCTCTGTTTGGTGTGTAGCTGTGTCTGTGTCTGGTACTGGAGTAGAGAATCTCTTTGGTCCAGAGGAGCCTCCTGATCCAGCTTATCAACAACAGGGCCAAGCTGCTGACCTTCTGCTCCTGTATCCTACCATATTAAAATAAACCAGATGAAGTCACACCAGACTTCTGTGCAGGGGTTAGGTAAAGGGACTGATCTAATGGTTTAGGGTTCATCTCAGGGTGGTTTTGATTTTAGGGATTTTGTAGGATGATGATGTGCTGTTGGGTATGTATGATTAATGACGTGCCCTGAGCTGTAGCTAGTTCATGTGAGAATGAGAAATACCTTGACCTAACCACACCTCCGATGTGATTGAGACCTGCCTGTTTGTACTTTGGCGTCACCTGGAGTTCGACCTGTTGTACTGCACCCCCACCGACCCCAAGGACTCCCTGATGCCTGGAGCCAGCGAGGTTCTCCCCAGGCTAACCCTGTCTGGAGATTGAGATCGGACTGGCTTTTGGTAGAAGTCACCCTTAATCACAGATCTAGAATGCGATAACGCTACCCTCTAGCCTAACCTTGATCATGAGGGGAATTAAAAATCTGACCCTGTTTCAGTGGGCATCGTCCAACTCCAGATGACTGCAGGAAATGTGATGTTAGTGGTGTTTCTCGAATTCCCCAGACTCATTTGGACGTGCCCTGGGTCTGGCCAGTCAGCCAGCAAGAGCAGGTAAGAGACTAGATTACACTAACAGTGGGGAGAAAGACAGTTCTTTGAAAATCTGCAGGGATTAGTTTATAAGGGTAGGATTTGTGTTAGCCTCAGTGGCAAACCGTTTAATTGTTGTATATGTGTGAGTTCGTTTTCAGTAAGACCCTGTGTCTCCAGCTGCAGAGTGACATGGGGGTCCGGCTTTGGGGAGGCTCTACAGAGGAAGCTGCAGAGTGACATGGGGGCAGGCTCTACAGAGGAAGCTGCAGAGTGACATGGGGGCAGGCTCTACAGAGGAAGCTGCAGGAGGTGGAGGGACTGAACAGCCAGGTCCGCTCCCATTCCACCTTCATCCAGGCCCTGGTACGCAGGATACAAGGCCTGTTCCACCAGCCCAAGAGCTGAAACAGTCAACGACCAATACAATGAACAAGACCTAAAAACCTGTGGAACAATGTTCACCTAAAGAGTACACCAGGCCAAGGATATGGACATTCCAGAACCAGACACACCTGATCTTGAGAATTCTATTTAAACCAAACTCGACTTCCCCTATTCACAGTCTATTCTACTGGCCTCTACTGTCCTCCGTCTCTCCTAAGACGGGCGCTGTGCAATGTTAGTCTGACTGATGTAGTTTGCCCAATATTTTTAAATTTTCTTCACAAAACACACCTTTTGGTATAATGGATTTTTTTTCTATAATGTAATGATTTTCCAATGATTTATTGATTTTATTGCAGGGCTATTCAACTCTTCGTGGTCTGGAGCCTGTTTTTTTGTTTTGTTCTCCCTGATACTTAATTGCACCCACCTGGTGTAAATCAGTCCATGATTAGAGGGGAACGATAAAAAAAGTGGAACTGGCTTTGAGGTCAAAGGGTTCGTCTCATCTTTTGTAACAGGACTCATTTGAGTGACTTATGATCAGAGGAAGCAGGAAAGGTAACCAAAACAGGCCTCTGCACTTTCTGCAAAGGTCAACATGCCCAGTAGTGAAAGTAGAATTGGTTCACAAAGCAACCAGTGACACACTTCCATAATACTTAAACTTACTTTATTTTCTTACAAGGTACACTTTATATTAAGACCGTTAAAGTGCGTAGATTCTCAAACCTTGGAGGGGGATCGGGAGAGTGGACAAATGTCCAAAACCTGGTTTTACGTTCAGATCTCATAAGACAGGATTGTTGTGCTCTTCTGCATTGTCTGTATCAGAACTGCGATTGGAGAGGTGCAGTGAGGCCATGTCACACTCAGACCATGAATAGAGAATTGGAACAGTAGAACCTATGAACAGAGGTTATAGGCACATTACCCGCTTCCATTCTATACAAAGGATTCTGCAATCACAGGATGGAGTGAGTGACACCTTACTAGAGTGAGGGACAGCTATCTATGGTTTGCATTGAGGGACAAGACAGAAAACCTTAGTGAATCTGTTAGTCTACCTGGCTTGGCTGTGTCGGACAGAACACATGGAAATTTGAGGGATATTACTTTTGTGCTAATTATTTTAAATCATCATGTGCATATTTGATAAATTACTTTTTTAAATAAAATTAGGTACAGTATTTAAAACATTTCCATTTCTTTCCCCACCTGGTCATAATGTTTACCTCTGTGCCGCTTCGAGGGGTGATTTCCCTATGTAGAAGACAGGATCTGGGTCAGTGGTAGTCTGTCATCCCTATGGGTCAGTTACATAGAAAACCCCACCGTATATTCTATATTCCGATATATACATGTCTACAAAAGGGCTGTGGGGCTAGGTAACTACAGCTGTACAACCATTAATTCTCATCCGCAATACTGCCCTATGGGTGTGTGTATGTCGGTCTTCATTCATACTATACAGCATTAGAGTAGAAAGGCCCCTCTAATGATCACAGCAGTAGTAAAAGTTTTCAACTTCACTTTTCACTTTTCAACACATTATTGTGACCAGGATGTGGTTGCTTAAGAGGTTACTTTGTGACTCTCTTGGATTCCAAGGCGAGGAAGGTTGATCCAGCTTAGAATGAGTGCAGCAGAGTACCCCGACTGCCTAGCCTGGCTGGAGAGGCCATCCCTCAGCCTGTTTGGATTGAAGCCTGTTCTGGATGGGTGAGCACTTCTGCATCATTTCCTGTTTGCTTATGGGGTTACTTACAGCAATTAAAGTGTAGAGTGATCCTCTCGATTGCTATTCTGGCTAATTGCTGAAGTCTTTCTGGGACATTGACCCAGGCTCTAGAGGAACTCATTCTATTCTTGCCAGTAGAACATGGCTCCTGGCTACTGTGATGTGAAACTACATGATTGGAGAAGTGAGGACTGATAACTTTCCTAGTGATACTGTCCAAGGACCCTTTTTAGTTTGAAACACTTAACCCATGTCTCTAAGTTAAATTAAAAAAAATGAAAAGCATAAACACTGCAAATACTTCAATGTACACATTGTACAGGATCAACATCTCAGATATCAAAACATATGGAGAGCATTGCTTCTCTGTACATACAAATGCATTTGCCCCTGTCAGGGAAAACTGAGTAACACATATGTACAGGTACACAGGGCTGATGCAATGTACCGACCAGGGTTCGTCCAATTCCAAATATTCCCTAATGGAATTTCAGTGTACTTCTGGAATTGACCCCAACCCTGGTCCAGACAGCCAGTCTCTTGATTCACATCATTAGACTCATGTCTATGAAGCTGGAGGATATCTGTTGGGCCTGCAGGCATCCCCAGTAAAGCCTGGGGACCTTAGTGTCCTCAGTGTACAAGATGCCCCAGGCAGGTTGTCCTGAATAGTGCCTGTCTGTCTGAGTGAAGCAGAGACCGTCCTGAGGTCCCCTCCTCCCTGCTCCACTCTAATGATGATTGGAATGCACAGCTCGATTGGTAGAATCCACTCAGGGAATGAAGAGAGGTGTGGATTGGCAAGGGAAGGCAGCTTATCTAGCACTGAGTTTCCACACTGTGTGTCCATGAGGGTAGCATGGGAGTGGTGTGTGCATAAATGCACATAGGTCTCTGGCAATCTTCAGCTGTCTGAGCTCATCTCCTGGGCGCCATCCATGGCCATGGTGTTGGCATCGTTGGGAGGGGGGCACTCGGGCACCTCCCCAGTCACGGCCACCCGGATCACCTTGAGCCAGCGCTGTTTCAGCTCGTCGCTCTCAGCCGCGAAGCTGTGGACTGATTTGGACTGTGACAAACGGAAGCTGGCTGGAAGGTCAGCAGGCCGGGGGCTGTCTTCCACAGAGTAACCCAGCAGAGGGATAGTGGACTGGGCCTTCACATCCTGAGAGGAGGGGGAGATGCAAAGGTAGAGATCATTTATATCGGAACTCGGGAGAGGAGTTTCTCCTATTCAGCTAATCAGGTCACAGGGTGAAGGAAATCCTGTCCTCATTCATAACAAATGTGGTTATAGAGAATGTCCACATCACAGGAGGTTGGTGGCACCTTAATTGGGGAGGATGGGCTCGTGGTAATGGCTGGAGCGTAATGAGTGGAATGGTATCAAATACATCAAACAACATGGTGTTATGTCGTTCCAGCCACTATTATGAGCCGTCCACATGGTGCTTGACTGACCTGTGGCGCTCCGTAGAGGTAGAGAACTAATGCCTCCTTCTCTGGGATGAGACACCACACCTTCCCCCAGGGCTTGTTCTTCTCACAGTACTGCAGGAAGCCACACATGATGCTGCTGCCGGAGAACTGGGCCGCCTCGATCTGGGGACAGAGGAGTGCTGTTTAGACACAGAAGACATGCCGATGCAGGTGTGTGTGTGTGTGTGTGTGTCCCTCACCTCCAGAATACCCTTCTTCTTGCCCTCGGACTTCTCCTCTCCAGTCAGGATGGAGTAGCAGTCCTTACAGACCTTGTTGATCTTGTTGCTGTCGTACTCCAGGGCCACCTTGTTGTCTGAGCACTTCCAACACACAACCTGATACAGGAACAGAAGACATCAGTCTAACACTGAACGAACAACACAGTGGCTAGTTTACAAACAGCCAACAGTCAAATGGGTTGAGCATCACAAATAGAATTAACATGTTATAATGGGTGCTGGATTAGAGGGAGGGAGAGCATGGTGTCGAGCGGACGTTTCACTCACATAGCCACAGGCTCGACAATGGTGTCTCCGTCGTGTCAGAGCATTGAAGGACTCTTTACACTTCATACACATTGTCACCTCATTGTCCCGTATCCAGCGAGGGGCACGTTTCCCCAGCTCTGCCGTCTAGAGAACAATACACATCGACGCACGTAGCTCAGACACAGGAGGGTCTTAGACACATACAGTGCACAAGAAGAGTCAGCGGTCATGTTCACTGTGATGACACTCACCAACACGTCTTTGGAGGCTGACTTGAACGTCTCATTCTTCTGATGGAAGATCTCAATGGTCTTCTGAAAAGCCTGTAGGCCACACATACACAGACAGAAACACATACACAGACAGAAACACATACACAGACAGTAACACCAACACAGACAGTAACACAAACACAACCAGTAACACAAACACAACCAGTAACACAAACACAGACAGAAACACATACACAGACAGTAACACAAACACAACCAGTAACACAAACACAACCAGTAACACAAACACAGACAGAAACACATACACAGACAGAAACACATACAGACAGTAACACAAACACAACCAGTAACACAAACACAACCAGTAACACAAACACAGACAGAACACATATACAGACAGAAACATGGTCAGCAATACACACCCAAATCTGCTGAACATACAGGAAATAAGTGTAAATCAATAAGAACGTGTTTATGTACCTTTATCCAATTATCCTTGTCTGGTTCAGAGCTGAAAAATGAAAAACATGGTTAGGCTATTAGCTGGCCAAAAGTAGGCTACATGAAAAGTGTAACACTAATATAACCGTGTGGGTTTTCAGGAAATGTATGTACATCACAAAGCTCATCTGCAGTTCCTGCGGTGCAAATGAAGATCCTATATCTGTATGGAATGTTACACTACTGTTTATCATTTACATTTACGCCATTTAGCAGACGCTCTTATCCAGAGCAAACTACAGCAGTGGGTGCAATCATTTTCATACTTTTTTTTGTACTGGTCCCCCATAGGAATCGAAACCACAAGCACCATGCTCTACCAACTGAGTCACACGGGACTATGATGAGCTGTAGTAGTGTACTTAAACCCCCATAGGATTAGTAGAAGGATGTGGTCAAATTATCATAAGAATTTGGTTGGTTATCCATTTTTATTTTTTATTTTTTGTTAAAAAAATTTACCCCTTTTTCTCCCCAATTTCGTGGTATCCAATTGTTGTAGTAGCTACTATCTTGTCTCATTGCTACAACTCCCGTACGGGCTCGGGAGAGACGAAGGCTGCGTCCTCCGATACACAACCCAACCAGCCGTACTGCTTCTTAACACAGCGCGCATCCAACCCGGAAGCCAGCCGCACCAATGTGTCGGAGGCTACACCGTGCACCTGGCAACCTTGGCTAGCGCGCACTGCGCCCGGCCCGCCACAGGAGTCGCTGGTGCACGATGAGACAAGGAGATCCCTACCGACCCTAACCCGGACGACGCTAGGCCAATTGTGCGACGCCCCAAAGACCTCCCAGTCGCGGCCGGTTACGACAGAGCCTGGGCGCGAACCCAGGGACTCTGATGGCACAGCTGGCGCTGCAGTACAGCGCCCTTAACCACTGCGCCACCCGGGAGGCCGGTTATCCATAGTCAATCAAATCAATCAAATGTACTTAGAAAGCCCTTTTTACAACAGCAGTTGTTACAAAATGCTTATACAGAAATCCAGCCTAAAACCCCAGAGAGCAAGCAATGCAGGAAAAACTCCCTAACAAGGCAGGAACCAGGCTCTGAGAGGTGGCCGTCCTGTTCTGGTTGTGCAAAGTGAAAATAGTTAGCAATAGGGTGTGGGACTGTAGTATACAGTTAACCGTTATTTTGAGAATCATGGCAACAAATGTTTTTCTTTAATACATTTGGCTATAGGGTGGAGTAAACCTAGGGCTGTTATCTACAGCTAACTACCAAAATAACACTTGAGTAAATGAGGGATACAAAGTATATTAAAAGCATGTGGTTCCACACAGGTGTGGTCCCTGAGTTAATTAAGCAATGAACATGCTTGATTAACACCCAGTCGCCTACCATGGCCAGAAGAAGAGATCAGTGACTTTGAAAGAGGGGTTTCAAAATACCGTGTGTGTCTCAGTCACCAGATCTCAACACAATTGAACACTTATGGGAGATTCTGGAGTGGTGCCTGAAACAGCGTTTTCCATCACCATCAACAAATCACCAATTATAGAATTTATTGTGTAAAAATTGTGTCGCATCCCTCCAATAGAGTTCCAGACACGTAGAATCTATACCAAGGTGCCGTGAAGCTGTTCTGGTGGCTTGTGGTGGCTCAACACCCTATTAAGACGCTTGTTATGTTGGTGTTTCCTTTATTTTGGCAGTTACCTGGATGTATGGCTCTATAGGGTGCATTAAGTGTGGATGTAACAGCTTACCTGGCCTGCAGCTCCAGGGTCCTCTCCTTGCCAGACACCTGGAAGGTGTGGGGGTAGTCCTCGTTGGTTGTCCCTAGAACCTTCATGCCCTCGATGCCGATGCGGGTGCGTACTGTGTACTTGGGCCCTCCCAGGCTGAACTTGGGCACGCAGTACAACAGCATGTTGTTGAACTGACGGGGAACAAAGAAAGACCCATGATTAATGCTTGTTTTGCTAATATATTGCTCCAGACTTGGTTGAGTACAGAGAAAGTGAAATGTGTGTGTGGATTTCTCACCAGGAAGAGGTATCTCTCCATAGCCGAGGTGTTCCTGGCAGCCAGCTTCAGGATGTGTCCCTCCTTGATGAACTCATTGGAGGCATTGACAATATCCTCTTCCTCCCCTAACATCTCATAGATCTCCAGCAGCTTCTTCATATTCTCCTGAGCAGGGAAGGGGTTTTAGTTGTATTCAAAAATCTTGGTTGGGTTCAAGCACTAGCCAAAAAGCAAATGAGTAGAAATGCTGATCTAGGATCAGGTCCCCCTCGTCCATATTGTCTTATTCGTAAAAATCATAGAGGCATAATTGATCCTAGATTAGCACTCCTACTCTGAGAAACTTTTTGAATACGGGTCCAGATTTTATTTAAGATTTTAAGAGTGGTGTGCTGCAGATACTCACAGATTTTCGTATGGCACTGTTGGAGTGTGTGGCTGCCATGGCGATGATGTTCAATGACTCTGAGGAACATGGAAAGAAGGAATGATGAACTTTGACCTTATGAAAATGAAATTAATGGTGTAATAAAAATGTTCTATAACTATAAACAGTTTTGTGTGTTTTCAATGTAAGGCAAATGTTTCTACTTTAAAAAAAAAAATGTGTGTGTGAAGTAATTACATGATTATAATCACAAGAAAGTCTTGTCAAATTCTATGTACTCCTGCTCTATAGTGTTCAGATTAGGACTAGTAAAAGCACTCCAGTGTACTCACTCTCTGCGTCTCGGTGGTCGGGGTCGTCCTGAGGCAGTTTCTTCAGGTAGTCTTTGAGCAGCATCTCGTAACGGGGAACTCTCTGTACCGGCTCCAACATGTGGTGCTGCAACGTCAAACAACCACATGCCTCCTGACTCTGAAACACACAAAATAAAACAGTCCACTGTCACTTCAAGGTTCAAGGCTTAAAAGTAAAACCACACAAATTGTTAGATGAATATCCATCAAACAGGACCAGTTGACACAACCATAAATGATTCAATTGTTCCATTCCATGATGACTATTCATAGTACAAATCAATAGTGAGATATCAATAGATTTCTTTCTCCTTGCAAACCAAATGAGACCCCTTGCAGCAGAAATCTGTATATACACAGGTAAATTATCGCAGCGCTGTAGTCCCAAACTCAGATCATATAATTCCTAGAATTGCTATGGAGTTATATAATTCCTATATATGGTTAATCCACAACAGCAGACCTGTGCACTTTTGAATCAGGCCTTGTGTTTAGAATCTACACTCGTACCTGTATGTCCTGGATGATGGCTTTAAACTGTGGAGAGCGGTCCGTCCACTGTTTAAGCAGCTCCATGGCCTTGTCAAAGTTCTTCACGTACTCTGCGTACATCTTCAGGAAGGGTGTGAGCTTCTGCAGGATGTCCCCCAAGCGAGGGGTGGACTCCCTGTAGGGAGGGGTGACCGTTAGATAGGGACCTCAAGGTAACCATCCCTTAACCCTGAAACTCCAAGTGGAGGATGACTCAACCATGATTTTTCAATGGACAGACCATTTCAAAACCACAACTTCCCTTTATTACATCTGTGTCTGAGTGAATCTGAATGAGTCACAGGCTGAATTGTTACTCATCTTAGTAATATTATTTTTTATCGTATTTTCATGCATTCTCAGGGGTGAAATCTGTGAGCGCATGCACTTGAAAGGGTCTGTGTTCAGAGTCTATAACTGTGTGGCCAGTCAGTCATGAGGAGCTTACCATTCTCCCATGCGTTTCTCCAGGTCAGGCAGCAGGAACTGGCTGTGGAAGGTGTTGATGGAGGAGATGTTGGAGAAGATGTTCTTCACCACGTCAACAGGGAACGTGCCCTTCAGAGCCTCCTCCATCAGCTTGGCACAGAACACCTGCATGGTGGCACAACATGGCCAGGTGAGTTAAACACATTGAATTGATCATAATAATGAACACTGCCTTCTATTCATGCTGAGGTAGACCCGGGTCAGTGTTCAGTAGGACACACCATGTCCAACAACAGAATGTCGGTGTGATAAGTTAAGGTAAAACCTCCCTGTTTCTCACAGTATCAAAACGTTTTCTACCTACTGAACAGAACCCTGAAATGACAGAACCCTGGACGGACAGTGGGACACACTCACCTGGTCCAGCAGGTTGAGCCGTGTGACGTAGGCTCTCTCCGTCTTCAGGAGCTCCTTGGCAATCTTGTGCAGCTTCTGTTCATTGGTCTCCTGAAACACAGAAGAGAGAAGTATGTCAGTTGGCTGTGGGCCAAGTTGGGAAGATGCATACTGCATGTACAGTTCATAGACATGGCCATATTCCTATAGCTAGAGGGGGTGAAAAGGGCCCCTTGACAAATAATATATGTTGTGTTCAAGTCAGGTTAGACAATTGGGACTAAAGGAGCTGTTGAACTCTGAGCCTGAAGGTCATGCTCACTCCCACATTGTCCTCATGCTGCGCTAGGATCCCGTTTTGTTATAGCAGACACAAACACACTTCCCCAGAGAGGTCTACAACAGCATCATTTAAAAAAAAAAATGTGTGCTTCAACACAGCAATGTTAACATTAAGACAACAAAGACTTTCAGTTCAATCTATATTTTATGTTCCTTTTAAATAGGAGTGCTGCTTGAACTATGTGTTCCTGTGTGTATTGGTGGTGGATATCCTCAAAACAGAAAGGCTGGAAGAGAGAACTTCTGTTCACAGTGTCAGAGTGCTTTGTGTGCAGGGGAACCTGTCACTGTGTTACTGTAACAGAACAGTATGTCAAACACCGACCAACGAGTGTCTCCCACATACTTAAGAAATCAAGATTCTGGACCTCCCGAGTGGTGCAGTGGCCTAAGGCACTGCAGTGCTTGAGGCGTTACTACAGATCCGGGTTTGATCCTGGGCTGTGTCGCAGCTGGCCGCGCCCGGGAGACCCATGAGGCAATGCACAATTGGCCCAGCATCGTCCGGGTTAGGGGAGGGTTTGGCCAGCCGGGTTGTCCTTGTCCCATCGTGCTCTAGCGACTCTTGTGGCGGGCCAGGCACATGCACGCTGACACGGTCGCCAGTTGTACGGTGTTTCCTCCGACACATTGGTGCGGCTGGCTTCCGGGTTAAGCGAGCAGTGTGTCAAGAAACAGTGTGGCTTGGCAGGGTCGTGTTTCGTAAGACGCATGGCTCTCGACCTTCGCCTCTCCCCAGTCCTTCCGGGAGTTGCATCAATGGGCAAGACTATAACTACCAATTGAATATCACGAAATTGGGGAGGAAAAGGGGTAAACATTTGTAGCATTTTATTAAAAAAAAAAAAATAGTTATCAAGATTCTGCAGGATTCTGATTGTTAGGGCTGAACAGAGAACGAATGCTCACTTCCTCTATTCATTGATATAGATGGATTCTTTGTGTGTATCCCACATGTATTGTTCGAGAGGAATGTTGTCTTGCTCGGTGCTCTGTACAACTATTTATTCTCATATTTATTACCTTGAATGTATTATTCTTCCCTATCACAATATACAAAGTAGTTCATTAACATTCAAACCCTTTACTGTATTTGATGCCCAGAGTATTACAAATTATTCTACCTCAAAGCAGTGCTTCCTTGAACTCTCCACCCAAAATCCACACGAATAGACTGACTGTAATTTGGTTACTAGTCAAGTATAACTTCGAGTGTGTTTACTGGAAGAATATCCAAGCAAGCTGAATGTTTCACACATTGAGAAACCACTTGCAACGGTTCTGTCTCAGCTTGCTTATAATAATAATAAATGCCATTTAGCTGACGCTTTTATCCAAAGTGACTTACGTGTGTGTATATGTTATAGGTATAGTGGTCTACTGAAGGTACACTGTCCTGCTAAAACTGACAAAACACACCCCCAGCTCTACTGTATGTTCTGTACTGCTTTTAGCAAAAAGACACAACATTTCTACCACCCATGGTCCTATTCTCTCTCTGCTAGCTTAGTATGTCAAGTAACCAACATAGATACAGTATAGACTGATAAGCCATGAAGCATAGGATCCACTTTAACTCTAGCTAAAGCCCACGTCTCATACACTACCATTCACTGCTGAGTGAACGTACTAATCTGAGAGACAGATATTTATAATCACGAGGCGTTCAGCCAGGCAGCAGCAAGGCCTCCCACAGGGAGGTTCAGTTCAGTCCTGAAAATAACACCCAGCAGTAGCAGACTCAGTCAGTAAGAACCAGACACACTGCAGAGACAAAGGCTACACTCTTAGAAAAAAAGGTGCTATCTAGTACCAAAAAGCGTTCTTCGTCTGTCCCCATTGGTGAACCCTTTGAAAAACCCCTTTTGGTTCCATTTAGAACCCTTTCCACAAAGGGTTCTACATGGAACCCAAAAGAGTTCTACCTGGAACCAAAACGGGTTCGATCTGTAACCAAAAAGGGTTCTCCTATGCGGACAGCCGCAGAACCCTTGTGTGTACTGTAGTAAAGGGGCTGTGATGTTACAGTAGACTGTGAAGTCAGTTAAATGAGACAGCACATAGCTCTAATGGGCAAAGATCCTGAAACATCTGACATGGGGATATACATAAATGTGCTAGGGAAAACACATGCAGAAACACCAACACTGTACTGACATGAACTCTCTGTCCACTCAACTCTCTGTCCACTCAACTCTCTGCCCCCCCCCCCCCCCACAGACACTTACCGGTACCTTCTGCTCTACAATGGCCTCCTCCTTCCTTTGTTCCGGTTGGGGGTCTCCTGTAGGTTCACTGTCCTCCCCGGTATGGGTCTCTGTCTCGTTATGGGTTTCTGTCTCGGGAAGGGGCTCTGTCTCGGTATGGGTCTCTGTCTCGGTATGGGTCTCTGTCTCGGTATGGGTCTCTGTCTCGGTATGGGTCTCTGTCTCGGTATGGGTCTTTGTCTCGGTATGGGTTTTTGTCTCGGGAAGGGTCTCTGTCTCGGGAAGGGTCTCTGTCTCGGGAAGGGTCTCTGTCTCGGGAAGGGTCTCTGTCTCGGTATGGGTCTCTGTCTCGGTATGGGTCTCTGTCTCTGTATTGGTCTCTGTCTCTGTATTGGTCTCTGTCTCTGTATTGGTCTCTGTCTCTGTGTTTGTAGGGGAGTTATCCCCACTCTGCTCTGTGCTCCTGTCCCCCATGTCCCCATTCACCAGGGCAGTGTCTGTCCTCAGGAGGGATCCACTCTCCCTGTACCTGTCTCTGTCCATCTGGGCTAGCACCCCGTTAGCCGCTGGTTTGTGAGCATTCTGTGGCGTTCCTGGGACAGAGCCTGAGTTGTTGTCCTGTTGTTTGGGCTCAGACTGTCTCTGGTAGCACCAGTGAGCCGGACTGCAGAGGGGGGACTTACTAAGCTGCTTCAGTGGCGAGCCCTCCCTCTTGGTTTCCGACTGGCTGTGAGAGGAGAGGAAGAGGGACAGAACAGGAAGAAGTCAGAGACCACCGCTGATAAACAGCCACCACACTTTGTTTTTGCATTATTTAAACCAAATTGAACATGTTTCATTATTTACTTGAGGCTAAATTGATTTTATTGATGTATTATATTAAGTTAAAACAAGTGTTCATTCAGTATTGTTGTAATTGTCATTATTACAAATATTTTATTATTTTTTTAAATCGTCCAATTAATCGGTATCGGCTTTTTTGGTCCTCCAATAATTGGTATCGGCGTTGAAAAATCAATCGGTCGACCTCTGTATGAACCCTACTGAAAGGATGTATTGTGCCAGACCTATGTTGTTGTGTAGGTGGTCATGGGCCAATTTGCATATATTCACTGTGGAACTGCATGAAAAACATTTTTATTTTTGTTTCAAACCATTGACATTTTTATCCCAATGTCACACATTGGCCCCATTATTTATAGAAAGACGCACATTGGGAAAGGCCATTGAAACGCTTGAGTGAGGCAATATGTTTCACATATTCTCCTCATAAACTTGGCTTTAGAAAATTCTGTTAACTTTCCAAAAGATGTACAGAAGACCAATTCACCTTAATGCACCTCAGCATGTATACAGTAGTATAATTATAACACTATACTGTGTTATACATTGTACAGTGGCCTACTTGGTGTGTGAACTGCTGACTGCTCATATTTTGCAGATAAATGTTGACACATCAACCAGGATCAAGGGGCGGAGCAATTTGTGACTTGTTTTGGTAATCAGTGGCTGTATTGGAGGGGGAGTGGTTTCACCTCTTTTCGGAGTCTATATAACCAGCTTCTCAGGCTCCATCTCAGTGTGCTTCATTCTATAGCCAGAGCAGGGTTTCCTGGGGCCACCCCCTGGGTGAACATTTGGTTTTTGCCCTAGCACTAGAAAGCTAATTCAACTCATCATCAAGCTTTGATTATTTGAATCAGCTGTGTAGTGCAGTATTTGGAACTGCCGATCTGTGGTCAAGAATGCAGAGTTCATCTCAGCCTATGCTGCCCTTCAGTCCCTTGACTTTTTGGCCCTGATGGAGACATGGATCACCCCAGAGAACACTGCTACTCCAGCTGCTCTCTCTTCATCTGACTATGTTTTTCTCTCATAACCCGAGAGCATCTGGTCATCACGGTGGTGGTACAGGTCTACTAATTTCTCCGAAATTGAGATTCTCTTTTCTCCCTCTCTTACCTGTCCATCTCCTCATTTGAATTCCATGCTGTCACTGTCACTTGTCCACTCAAGCTTAACATTATTGTCATCTATGGCCCACCAGGAACCCTTAGAGAGTCCCTCAATGAGCTTGACACCTTGATAAGCTCATTTCCTGACAATGGCTCACCGCTCTCCGTACTTGGCGACTTCAATCTCTCAACGTCTGC
Organism: Oncorhynchus clarkii lewisi; assembly: GCF_045791955.1. NCBI lineage: Eukaryota > Metazoa > Chordata > Actinopteri > Salmoniformes > Salmonidae > Oncorhynchus > Oncorhynchus clarkii. The sequence goes on along the minus strand of NC_092148.1, from coordinate 78,571,653 downwards.
ATTCGTTTCATTTTTGTCCAACTCTCTCTTTCTCCTCCTTGCCTCTTTTGACTTTACCCTTTCTCAATCCCTTCCAACTCACAAGACAGGCAATACGCTTGACCTTATCTTTACTAGAGACTGCTCGCCTACTAATCTCACTGCAACCCCCTCTCTAGATTTCCTTTTCTGTCTCCCTTTTCTCCAACCCTACCCAGATGGTCATGCGCCATCGCAATCTTCGCTCTCTCTCTCCCACTACTCTCTCCTCTTCTATTCTATCATCTCTCCCTTCTGCTAAATCCTTCTCCCTCCCGTCTCCTGATTCTGCCTCTCGACCCTACTCTCCTCCCTTTCTGAATCCTATGACTTGCACTGTCCCCTTTCCTCCCAGTCGGCCGGCCGGCTCGCCCCTCCCCTCCCGCTCCGTGGCTGAGTGACTCAATGCGAGCTTACAGAATGAGGCTGCGGGCAGCTGAGCGAAAATGGAAGAAAACTAAACTTCCGGAAGACATTTCATCCTTTCACTCCCTCTTCTCTAACTTGAGCGTGTTGTCTCTGATCAACATTCTCGTTATCTCTCTCAAAATGATCGTCTTGACTCTAAACAGTCAGGCTTCAAGACGGGTCACTCAACCAGACTGCTCTTCTCTGTGTCACGGAGGCTCTCTGCTCTGCCAAAGCTGGCTCTCTCTCCTCTGTTCTCATCTTCCTAGATCTATACGCTGCCTTTGACACTGTGAACCATCAGAGCGTCTTCTCCACCCTCTCAGGGCTGAGCGTCTTAGGCTCTGCACACTCTTGGATTGCATCCTACCTGGCGGGCTGTTCCTACCAGGTGATGTGGAGAGGATCTATGTCTGCACGTACTCTCACTACTGGTGTCCCTCAGGACTCAGTTCTAGACCATCTCCTCTTCTCTACACAGTCACTCGGCTCCATCATCACATGGTCTCTCCTATTGCTATGTGGATGACACTACTTTTCTCCTTCCCTATTTCTGACACCCGGGTGGCGGCATGCATCTCTGTGTGCCTGGCAGATATCTGAACTTGGATGTCAGCCCACCACCTCAAGCCCAACCTTGACAAAAATGGAGCTGCTCTTCCTCCCGGGGGAGGCCTGCCCGCTCAAAGACCTCTCCATCACGGTTGACAACTCCACAGTGCCGCCCTCCCAGAGTGCAAAGAACCTTGGTGTGACCCTGGACAACACCCTGTCATTTTCTGCAAACATCAAAGCATTGACTAGCTGCTGCAGGTTCATGCTCTACAACATACATAGAGTATGACCCTACCTCAAACAGGAAGCGGCGCAGGTCCTAATCCAGACACTTGTCCTCAACTGTCAGGACTACTGAAACTTGCTGTTGGCTGAGCTCCCCGCTTGTGCCATCAAACCCCTGCAATTTATCCAGAACACTGCAGCCCACCTGGTTTTCAACCTTCCCAAGTTCTCTCATGTCACCCCACTCCTCCTCACACTCCCTGGCTTCCAGTCAAAGCTCGCATCCACTACAAGACTATGGTACTTACCTACGGAGCAGCAAGAGGAACTTCCTCGCCCTACCTCCAGGCTATGCTCAAACCCTACACCCCAACCCGAGCACTCTGTTCTGACACCTCAGAACCTCACTTTATTGAGGAAAAATATACTTTCTATGCCTGTGATATGTGATTGTCCCACTTAGCTATCTTAAGATGATTGCACTAACTGTAAAATGCTCTGGATTAGAGCGTCTGCTAAATGACTAAAATGTAAATTAACAGGGAGGCTTTATTGCTACATTAATAGCTTCACATGCTGGATTTCCAGGTTTCCTCTCCTAAGAATAACTACGCTAATTCTATTCCTTATAGGCTGTCCTTCTTCTGCTGAAATAAATTCACTCTGAGGGTGAGTTTGTAGCTCCAGAGATCTTAGTTGGCCTGTAGAGGCCTCGGTTGGCAGTGCTGGATGGAGTGGGGTAATGATGCTGGCTCAATGCTGTTGGACTGCACTGCATAAGCGTTTCACACAAGGGCACCATTGTTTCTGCCTCTCAAGCGCTCACTAATGGGTCTCTTCACATGCTGCTAAAATCACCACTCAGACTTGTAACCAAGCAGGAATGAAATCAAAAAACATCTTAAAGTCATAGGAAAATAGATGAAGACAGATGACACAATAGATTCCTACAGTTCTTATAATAAATTAGCAACAAGTGTTTGTTTATTGAAATCACAACTAATGCCGTTTTGAGAATGGCTGTGTTGAGGTAGAGGAAACACTTATCCTTGCCCTTGTGGGACAAATGACAATAGACAGATTCACATAGTCAAACCTTTTGATCAAGGAGCCAATCTAACAATCTGAGACAGGAATCCAAACATGATATGAAGTTTGTATTAAAATCCTACCTCTTTTCAGCAGTGAGCTCTCTCCCACAAGTGAGGGAGCTGATTTTCCGCTGTGTACGAATCTCTTTTCATCCTCCACTAACGCTTTGACTCATGAAACACAAGCTGATCTCTCTGTCTAAAACTTTCTTCTGAAGAAATATCAACAAAAAAGGGCTGAAAGTGACTTGTGTTTTTTAGTTCATCTTCTAAATAGTAAGGGATATTAGGGAATATAAACCTCTCCGTTTGCATTAAGGTTTGACGTCACACTACTCATGTCCGCCTGAATAAGGTCTTTTGTTTATTACGATAAGGTGTGATGTAAATAGATGTATCCATGTCGAATTACTCTCTTTCTCTCTCTTAGCAGTTAGTATACTCTTTTACACATTCACAAGAGCAAGAACACACAAGCGCAATCATTTCACACATATTTGAGTTAGGGCTGTATCTCGGTTAGGGTTTAATTGATCATTTTCTCCCCTACCCACTCTGTACTCCACTTTTTTTCCCCTGCTTGGTGATCTACCTGTTCTCCTCAAAGTGGTTGATGAGGTCCAAGACTTTGGAGGGTTTCTCCCGGCTCTTCCAAGTCACCGCCCCTCCTCCTCCCTCCTCCATGGTGGCTCTGAAGAGTCCTCTCTCCACGCGCCCCAGCGCCAGCAGGGGGCCAGCAGGCACCGTCACCTGGCTCTGGAGGTGCACTGGCTTCGGAGGCACTGGGGGGATGATGGGAGAAGGTCAAAGGTCAGCTGTCAGGGCTAGAGAGGTCAGTTGGATTTTAGGTTGGTCACTCAGGGGCCTCTCTATTAATGTACTGGAGATGGGACAGGAGACCAATACACGCCCCCTAACAGCATTGTACGGTATGTGGACTGTGTTTTGTGGAGTTTTGTGTTGTCATGTATACTTCCAACACAAGGTGGAAGCACAGGTTACTAAAAGCTAGTCTCGTTCTAGCGTGTATGCGACCATGTGTCTATAAGCCTGCAAAACATGGCTACTTTTCGGCATAACATTTAACACCCAGAATGAGATTAAAATGTAGCCATTACTATGGACTAATAGTATCTTTATATGGCATGAACTATTCTATAACCCATAGATGGATTGGTCAATGGACAGGTGTCATGTAGAGTAAAGTGTTGGGGAGAGTTCAACTAGTCATTTAACTATGTTTTGCAAGAGGTTGGTGGCAGTTTAACTAAAAGGTTCTGTTTTCAGTTGTTAATTACGTGTTGCCATGTAGTGGTGTAGCTAACTACTGGAACTACACACCACACTTTGGCATAAAATATGGGTAAGAAGGGCAATAATTTCCTTTCTTTTTCGGCATCAGACCTGCCTAATTCTCACTTTAAAATCGTTTGTGTGTTTAATAAGCTAAATTACAAATGCTGTTAAAATATTACCCCAAAGTACCAAACATGATCATGAATTCAGTAGTCATCATAGTAGATACTTAACACCTAGTTTACAGTTTAGCTTTAAGTAGTAGTAGTTCTTGTCATTTGTTGTCTATGACATTTCAGATTTAAACTCATATGATAATTTTTCAGAAAGTAGTTTGGATGTAGTGAACTACTTTCTCAAAGTAACTTATTTAAGTAGACTATATTTTTTAAAGGTTAGCTTTAGTGTAGCTAAACCTCTTCCAGTGTGAAGTAATTGGTAGCTTGGTAAACTACACTGAGTGTACAAAACATTAAGAACACCATCTCTTTCCATGACATAGACTGACCAGGTAAAAGCTATGATTCCTTAGGTCACTTGTTACATTCACTGCAAATCAGTGTAGATGAAGGGGAGGTGACAGGTTAAAGAAGGATTTTTAAGCCTTGAGACAATTGAGACATGGGTTATGTATGTGTGCCATTCAAAGGGTGAATGTGCAAGACAAAAGATTTAAGTGCCTTTGAACATGGTAGCTAGCCCAGGCTCTGTCGCAGACGGCCGCGCACAAAACGTGAAAGTGTGATATGTGGTGCAGTTATGTGTGTCTGATGGCAGTGTATTCCAGACATGGGAAGCTCTCACAGAGAATGCAGATTTACTAAAGGTGCTTTTCCTTAGGGGAACTATACAGTCACCTCTCATGGCAGACCTTGTGGATCTGCTGCCATATGTCTGGGTTTTCTGTTTAACAAAAATATTGAGTGGAGGGGGAGCCAGGCCATTAAGGATCTTGAATACAAGACATGCGTCGGTGTATTGCACAAGATTTTCCCAACTCAAGAGCTCATGCTTTCTAAGGATGTGACAATGATGATGGCTATTGGGCTTCCTATCAAGCACTTTGAGAGCCTGTTTGTAGACAGACTGAATAGGTTTTAATGTTGTACAGCAAGCTTGGGCCCAACTAGTCAAGCAGTATGTTAAGTGGGGGAGTATCATAGATTTGAAGTACAATTTTGCTACCTCTGTAGTCAAACAATTTCGTATAAATCGGAAATTAGCTAGGTTGAATTTGGTTATTTGAATTACCTTTTTCACATGCTTTTTAAAAGAGAGGTTGGAATCAAGTATGATGCCAATGTACTTAAAATCGGATACCACCTGGAGCTTCTCCCCTGACACATAGACATCTGGCTCAGTAGCATCTGTTGCCCTCTTTGTGAAGAACATGCAAACAGTTTTTTTCACATTGAGATGCAAACACGAGTCACTGAGCCACTTTGTAACCTGGACCATTACAGTAGTGAGTTCTTGTGCAGCTTGTTGTTTGCTCTTTGCATGCACATATATCACTGTATCATCTGCATACATTTGAACTTCAGACCCAGTACAGACAGAAGGTAGATCATTAATGTACAGGCTGAACAGGAGGGGCCCCAGTATTGACCCTTGGGGCACGCCCACATCATAGCTACGAGTGGGCGACAGCTCATTGCTCACTCTGACACACTGAGTTCTGCCTTCAAGGTATGATTTCATCCATCTCAAGGCATCAGGGGAAAAGTTGAACTTGGACAATTTTGTGATGAGAATCTCATGGTTAACAGTATCAAAAGCCTTCCTTAGGTCCAGAAACACAGCCCCAACAGCACCCCCTTTGTCCATCTTGGACTTCACATTTTCCAGAAGAAAGCAGTTGGCCGTTTCTGTGGAGTGTTTCGCTCTGAAGCCAAACTGCATGGTGTGTAATGTGAAGGGGCTGTTGTTGAGGTGGGCAATCAGTTGTTCTGCTACACACTTTTCAACAACCTTTGACACCACAGGTAGTATACTAAGGGGTACGGTGTTTCCTCCGATACATTGGTGCGGCTGGCTTCAGGGTTGGATGCGCGCTGTGTTAAAAAGCAGTGCGGCTTGGTTGGGTTGTGTTTCTGGGGACGCATGGCTCTCGACCTTCGCCTCTCCCGAGTCCGTATGGGAGTTGAAGCGATGAGATAAGACAGTAACTACTAACAATTGAATACCACAAAATTGGGGAGAAAAAGGGGGTAAAAAAAGAATGCTCCACCACCCAAAGGACATCCAGCCAACTTGACACAACTGTGGGAAGCATTGGAGTCAACATTGGCCAGCATCTCTGTGGAATGCTTTTAACACCTTGTAGAGGCCATGTCCCCAACGAATTGAGGATGTTCCGAGGGCAAAAGGGGGTGCAACTCAATATTAGGAAGATGTTCCTAATGTTTTGTATACTTAGTGTCAGCTTCCCCAACACTGGTAGAGGGTTAGAGTCCTTCTTATCTCTAGAGAATGATTTACTGTCTTCAAATAAAAGAGGAATGCAACATCACTAAAGTCAAGGTTTCACCACTGTGTCACACCGTGTCTGGTTCCATAACTGAGTCACATGTGAGTACATATCTAGATGTAAATGAGTGTCAGAATGTCTGAAGCTCTGTTGTCTGTGTGGCTCAGTTGGTAAGGGTGTGGTAAAAGACTGACAGCAGGGTTGGGGTCATTTCCAAATTAATTTGAAATTCCAATTCAATTCTTGAAATCACTTATGAAGTGGAGAATTTACGTTGAATTAAATTAAATGTAACAATCTTCAAGTCATGGAATTGGAATTAGACTGTTTTGACTTTTTGCATTGGAATTGAATTGGAATTCCCAGTTAATGGAATTAATGCACATAGTATTAAACATTTACTGCACGATATGTTTTGAATCATGTCAACCTGTATTCCTATATTTCCAGTATAGCTAGGCTGTCTGAACATGATCAGCCTGAAAGCCTGAGGCTTTTACTGTCACGCCCTGACCTCAGAGAGCCTTTTAATGTCTCTATTTGGTTTGGTCAGGGTGTGAATTCTATGTTCTTTAGTTCTATTGTTTGTATTTCTATGTTTTGGCCGGGTAGGGTTCTCAATCAGGAACAGCTGTCTATCGTTGTCTCTGATTGAGAACCATACTTAGGTAGCCCTTTTACCCACCTGAAGTTAACTTTGTTTGTGGCACATAGCCACAAACGGGGCGGCAGGGTAGCCTAGTGGTTAGAGCGTTGGACTTGTAACCGAAAGGTTGCAAGTTTGAATCCCCGAGCTGACAAGGTTGTTCTGCCCCTGAACAGGCAGTTGACCCACTGTTCCTAGGCCGTCATTGAAAATAAGAATTTGTTCTTAACTGACTTGCCTAGTAAAATAAATACCCCTTTAGCTTCACGGTTGTTTTGGATTGTTTATTGTTTTTGTCGGCGTTATATAAATAAAGGGAATATGTACGCTCACCACGCTGCACCTTGGTCCTCTTCATTCGACGGCCGTGACAGAACCTCCCACCACAAAAGGACCAAGCAGCGTGGTAAGGGGGACTCATGGACTTGGGATGGTAAAGGACCCTGGAGGCAGGCTGAGGAATATCGTCATCCCAAGGAGGAGCTGGTGGCAGCAAAGGCGGAACGGCATCGTTACGAGGGAACACGGCTAGCAAGGAAGCCAGAGAGGCAGCCATAATAATTTTTGGGTGGGGAACACGGGGAGATTGGCAGAGTCGGGTTATAGACCTGAGCCAACTACCCGTGCTTACAGTGGCGAGCGTCGTACTGGTCAGGCATCGTGTTATGCGGTGGAGCGCACGGTGTCTCCACTGCGCGTTCACAGCCCGGTGCGATACATCCCAGCTCCCCGCATCTGCCGGGCTAGAGTGAACATCCAGCCAGGACGGGTTGTGCCAGCCCTGCTCTCCAGACCTCCAGTGCGCCGCCTCGGCACAGTATATCCTGCGCCGGCTCTGGCACTGTGTCTCCGGTACGTCTGCACAGCCCGGTGCGTCCTGTGCCAGCTCTCCGCATTTGCAGGGTGAAGATAACCACCCAGCCAGGATGGGTTGTGCAGGCTCTAAGCTCGAGACCTCCAGTGCGCCTCCACGGCCCAGTGTATCCAGTGCCTCTGCCAAGGACAAGGCCTCCTGTATGTCTCCCCAGCCTGGTGAGTCCTGTGCCTGCTGCCAGAACCAGGCCTCCTGTATGTCTCCCCAGCCTGGTGGGCCTTGTGGCAGCTCCACGTACCAGACTGCCCATACGTCTCCTCAGTCCAGTGATGATCATGACAAGAAGCCTCCAGTGATGATCCATGGCACGAAGCCTCCAGTGATGATCCATGCCACGAAGCCTCCAGTGATGATCCATGGCATGAAGCCTCCAGTGATGATCCATGGCACGAAGCCTCCAGTGATGATCCATGGCACGTAGCCTCCAGTGATGATCCATGGCACGAAGCCTCCAGTGATGATCCATGGCAAGAAGCCTCCAGTGATGATCCATGGCATGAAGCCTCCAGTGATAATCCATGGCAAATAGCCCCCAGCAACGGTGCCCAGTCCGGGGCCCGCGGCGAGGGTGCCCAGACCGGGGTCCGCGGCGAGGGTGCCCAGCACCTGAGGGTGCCCAGTCCGGGGCCTGCGGCGAGGGTGCCCAGTCCGGGGCCCGCGGCGAAGAGGGCCCCCGCACCAGTGGTGCCGCCAAAGTGGGGTGAGCCAGTGGTGGAGCGGGGTGAGCCTCCACCGCGGATAGATGCCCACCTAGACCCTCCCTATAGGTTCAGGTTTTGCGGCCGGAGTCCGCACCTACCGTCCCGCCCTGACCTTAGAGAGCCTTTTTATGTCTCTATTTAGTTTGGTCAGGGTGTGATTTGGGGTGGGTATTCTGTTCTTTAGTTCTATTATTTGTATTTCTATGTTTTGGCCGGGTAGGGTTCTCAATCAGGGACAGCTGTCTATCGTTGTCACTGATTGAGAACCATAGTTAGGTAGCCCTTTTCCCCACCTGTCTTTGTGGGAGGTTAACTTTGTTTGTGGCACATAGCCCTTTAGCTTCACGGTTGTTTATTGTTTTTGTCGGCGTCATATAAATAAAGGGAATATGTACGCTCACCACACTGCACCTTGATCCTCTTCATTCGACGGCCGTGACATTTATATTCTAATTGGAATTTGCTACTCTTCCTGGGGTCCACACAAATCATGAAACATTACATATTACAGAACATTAATAGACAAGAACTGCTCAAGGACAGAACTATATACATTTAACAACCTCACCCATAGCTTACAAATCAATACATACAGTCGATGCCCAAAGTTTTGAGAATGACACAAATATGAATTTTCACTTCCTCTGTCAGCCATGGTTAACTGCAAGGAAACACGTGCCGTCATCATTGCTTTGCACAAAAAGGGCTTCACAGGCAAGGATATTGCTGCCAGTAAGATTGCACCTAAATCAACCATTTATCGGATCATCAAGAACTTCAAGGAGAGCGGTTCAATTGTTGTGAAGGCGGCTTCAGGGCGCCCAAGAAAGTCCAGCAAGTGCCAGACCGTCTCCTAAAGTTGATTCAGCTGCGGGATCGGGGAACCACCAGTACAGAGCTTGCTCAGGAATGGCAGCAGGCAGGTGTGAGTGCATCTGCACGCACAGTGAGGCGAAGACTTTTGGGGGATGGCCTGCTGTCAAGAAGGGCAGCAAAAGAAGCCACTTCTCTCCAGGAAAAATATCAGGGACAGACTGATATTCTACAAAAGGTACAGGGATTGGACTGCTGAGGACTGGGGTAAAGTCATTTTCTCTAATGAATCCCCTTTTCGATTGTTTGGGGCATCGGGAAAAAAGCTTGTCCGGACAAGGTGAGAGCTACCATCAGTCCTGTGTTATGCCAACAGTAAAGCATCCTGAGACCATTCATGTGTGCGGTTGCTTCTCAGCCAAGGGAGTGGGCTCACTCACAATTTTGCCTAAGAACACAGCCATGAATAAAGAACGGTACCTTCTCCCAACCATCCAGGAACAGTTTGGTGACGAACATTGCCTTTTCCAGCATGATGGAGCACCTTGCCATAAGGCAAAAGTGATAACTAAGTGGCTCGGGGAACAAAACATTGATATTTTGGGTCCATGGCCAGGAAACTCCCCAGACCTTAATCCCATTGAGAACTTGTGGTCAATCCTCAAGAGGTGGATGGACAAACAAAACTCCACAAATTCTGACAAACTCCAAGCATTGATTATGCAAGAACGGGCTGCCATCAGTCAGGATGTGGCCCAGAAGTTAACTGACAACATGCCAGGGCGGATTGCAGAGGTATTGAAAAAGATGGGTCAACACTGCAAATATTGACTCTTTGCATCAACTTCATGTAATTGTCAATAAAAGCCTTTGACACTTATGAAATGCTTGTAATTATACTTCAGTATTCCATAGTAACATCTGACAAAAAATATCTAAAGACACTGAAGCAGCAAACTTTGTGGAAATTAATATTTGTGTCATTCAAAACTTTTGGCCACGACTGTACACATAAAATATCTAGGCCAAATAGGGGAGACGCGTTGTGCCGTGAGGTGTTGCTTTATCTGTTTTTTGAAACCAGGTTTGCTGTTCATTTGAGCAATATGAGATGGAAGGGAGTTCCATGCAATAATGGCTCTATATAATACTGTATGCTTTCTTTAATTTGTTCTGGATTTGGGGACTGTGAAAAGACCCCTGGTGGCATGTCTGGTGAGATAGTGTGTGTGGCAGAGCTGTGCGTAAGTTGGCTATGCAAACCATTTGGAATTTCCAACACATTAATGTTTCTAACTCAAGAAGTGATGCAGGTCAGACTCTCCTCAACTCTTAGCCAAGAGAGACTGGCATACATACTATTTATATTAGCCCTCTGATTACCATGAAGAGCAAGACGTGCCGCTCTGTTCTGGGCCAGCTGCAGCTTAACTAGGTCTTTCTTTGCAGTACTTTACCATATGAAGACTGGACATTAATCAAGATAAGATAAAACTAGAGACTCTCTTTATTATTGACAGACCTCTCCCCATCTTTACAACAATTGCATTTATATACAGTGCCTTGCGAAAGTATTCGGCCCCCTTGAACTTTGCGACCTTTTGCCACATTTCAGGCTTCAAACATAAAGATATAAAACTGTATTTTTTTGTGAGGAATCAATAACAAGTGGGACACAATCATGAAGTGGAACGACATTTATTGGATATTTCAAACTTTTTTAACAAATCAAAAACTGAAAAATTGGGCGTGCAAAATTATTCAGCCCCTTTACTTTCAGTGCAGCAAACTCTCTCCAGAAGTTCAGTGAGGATCTCTGAATGATCCAATGTTGACCTAAATGACTAATGATGATAAATACAATCCACCTGTGTGTAATCAAGTCTCCGTATAAATGCACCTGCACTGTGATAGTCTCAGAGGTCTGTTAAAAGCGCAGAGAGCATCATGAAGAACAAGGAACACACCAGGCAGGTCCGAGATACTGTTGTGAAGAAGTTTAAAGCCGGATTTGGATACAAAAAGATTTCCCAAGCTTTAAACATCCCAAGGAGCACTGTGCAAGCGATAATATTGAAATGGAAGGAGTATCAGACCACTGCAAATCTACCAAGACCTGGCCGTCCCTCTAAAATTTCAGCTCATACAAGGAGAAGACTGATCAGAGATGCAGCCAAGAGGCCCATGATCACTCTGGATGAACTGCAGAGATCTACAGCTGAGGTGGGAGACTCTGTCCATAGGACAACAATCAGTTGTATATTGCACAAATCTGGCCTTTATGGAAGAGTGGCAAGAAGAAAGCCATTTCTTAAAGATATTCATAAAAAGTGTTGTTTAAAGTTTGCCACAAGCCACCTGGGAGACACACCAAACATGTGGAAGAAGGTGCTCTGGTCAGATGAAACCAAAATTGAACTTTTTGGCAACAATGCAAAACGTTATGTTTGGCGTAAAAGCAACACAGCTGAACACACCATCCCCACTGTCAAACATGGTGGTGGCAGCATCATGGTTTGGGCCTGCTTTTCTTCAGCAGGGACAAGGAAGATGGTTAAAATTGATGGGAAGATGGATGGAGCCAAATACAGGACCATTCTGGAAGAAAACCTGATGGAGTCTGCAAAAGACCTGAGACTGGGACGGAGATTTGTCTTCCAACAAGACAATGATCCAAAACATAAAGCAAAATCTACAATGGAATGGTTCAAAAATAAACATATCCAGGTGTTAGAATGGCCAAGTCAAAGTCCAGACCTGAATCCAATCGAGAATCTGTGGAAAGAACTGAAAACTGCTGTTCACAAATGCTCTCCATCCAACCTCACTGAGCTCGAGCTGTTTTGCAAGGAGGATTGGGAAAAATGTTCAGTCTCTCGATGTGCAAAACTGATAGAGACATACCCCAAGCGACTTACAGCTGTAATCGCAGCAAAAGGTGGCGCTACAAAGTATTAACATAAGGGGGCTGAATAATTTTGCACGCCCAATTTTTCAGTTTTTGATTTGTTAAAAAAGTTTGAAATATCCAATAAATGTCGTTCCACTTCATGATTGTGTCCCACTTGTTGTTGATTCTTCACAAAAAAATACAGTTTTATATCTTTATGTTTGAAGCCTGAAATGTGGCAAAAGGTCGCAAAGTTCAAGGGGGCCGAATACTTTCGCAAGGCACTGTATGTTTTGACCATGACAGTTTACAAACATTAGTTTTCTAAATGACAGGTTATGGTTAATAATATCAAAGACTGCACTGAAATCTAACAGTATAGCTCCCACAATGTTTTTTTGATCAATTTCTTTCAACCAATTATCAGTCATTTGTGTCAGTGCAGTACATGTTGAGTGCCCTTCTCTACAAGCATTCTGAAAGTCAATTTGTTTACCAATTTGCCAATTGGTTTACAGAGAAATAGTATTGTATTTGGTCAAACAATTTCTTTCCCAACAGTGGAAACAAGCTGACAGGTCTGCTGATAGAACCAGTAAAGACCGCTTTCCCTCCAGGTCAGAGAACAGACACCTTCCTCTAGACTCAGATTAAAGAGATGACAGATACGGTGCCATGGGAATTGAACGGCTGGAATTTAGCTAACATTGGAATTCAGAGGAATTGATTTATATTTGAATTCTAAGCCTGCCCTGGAATTTGAATTAAATTAAATTGAATTTACAGGGAGAGAGAATAGAATTTGTGGAATTGACCCCAACCCTGGTTGGTACTATCAACACCAGGGTCATGGGTTCGAATACAACTGGGGTCACATATTCTAAAGTGTATGAACTCATTATTGTAAGTCGCTTTGGATAAAAATGTCTGCTAAATGTCATATTAAACAGCATTATTATCAGTACCTTGTGGTTTGGGCTGCAGTAAGGGCCTGCTGGCCAAGCCTCTTCCATTGACACCCCTCCTGCTCCTCTCACTGGGACTCTTCCCACACAGACCTGTCCGACTGACTCTCGCACTGCGGGGGCCGCTGCCGCGTTCACTGGGGCTGCTGCTTAGAGCTGGAACAGAGAGAGAGAGCGTGAAGGAGAGCAGGAGAGAGCGAAGAGGAACGGTTATATTCCAAACTCTCAACAACACTCATTTGGCCACAGAGTGTTGCGTATGAGCAGATTAAGTGTTGCTCCAGCTAATCCTCACAGAATATCCCCCAGAATATCCCCCAGTCCCCCTCTGCTCTACAGACTATGCACAACCATACAGAGAGGGAAAAAAGTATTTGTTCCCCTGCTGATTTTGTACATTTGCCCACTGACAAAGAAATGATCAGTCTTTAATTTTAATGGTAGGTTTATTTGAACAGTGAGAGACAGAATAGCAACCAAAACATTCAGAAAAACGCATGTCAAAAATGTTATAAATTGATTTGTATTTTAATGAGGGAAATAAGTATTTGACTCTTCTGCAAAACATGACTTAGTACTTGGTGGCAAAACCCTTGTTGGCAATCACAGAGGTCAGACGTTTCTTGTAGTTGGCCACCAGGTTTGTACACATCTCAGGAGGGATTTTGTCCCACTCCTCTTTGCAGATCTTCTCCAAGTCATTAAGGTTTCGAGGCTGACGTTTGGCAACTCGAACCTTCAGCTCCCTCCACAGATTTTCTATGGGATTAAGGTCTGGAGACTGGCTAGGCCACTCCGGGACCTTAATGTGCTTCTTATTGAGCCACTCCTTTGTTGCCTTGGCCGTGTGTTTTGGGTCATTGTCATGCTGGAATACCCATCCACGACCCATTTTCAATGCCCTGGCTCAGGGAAGGAGTATCTCACCCAAGGTTTGACGGTACATGGCCCTGTCCATTGTCCATTTGATGCAGTAAACTTGTCCTGTCCCCTTAGCAGAAAAACACCCCCAAAGCATAATGTTTCCACCTCCATGTTTAACGGTGGGGATGGTGTTCTTGGGGTCATAAGCAGCATTCCTCCTCCTCCAAACACTGCGAGTTGAGTTGATGCCAAAGAGCTCCATTTTGGTCTCATCTGACCACAACACTTTCACCCAGTTGTCCTCTGAATCATTCAGATGTTCATTGGCAAACTTCAGACGGGCATGTAAATGTGCTTTCTTGAGCAGGGGGACCTTGCGGGCGCTGCAGGATTTCAGTCCTTCACGGCGTAGTGTGTTACCAATTGTTTTCTTGGTGACTATGGTCCCAGCTGCCTTGAGATCATTGACAAGATCCTCCCGTGTAGTTCTGGGCTGATTCCTCACCGTTCTCATGATCATTGCAACTCCACGAGGTGAGATCTTGCATGGAGCCCCAGGCCGAAGGAGATTGACAGTTCTTTTGTGTTTCTTCCATTTGCGAATAATCGCACCAACTGTTGTCACCTTCTCACCAACCTGCTTGGCGATGGTTCACTGGTCACGATGGCAACACCCACCCGTAGCACGCGCTCCAGCAGGTGTATCTCACTGATCATCCCTAAAGCCAACACCTCATTTGGCCGCCTTTCCTTCCAGTTCTCTGCTGCCTGTGACTGGAACGAATTGCAAAAATCGTTGAAGTTGGAGACTTTTATCTCCGTCCCCAACTTTAAACATCTGCTATCTGAGCAGCTAAACGATCGCTGCAGCTGTACATAGTCCATCGGTAAATAGCCCACCCAATTTAACTACCTCATCCCCATACTGTTTTTATTTATTTACTTTTCTGCTATTTTGCACACCAGTATCTCTACCTGCACATGACCATCTGATCATTTATTACTCCAGTTTTAATCTGCTAAATTAATGTAATTATGTAATTATTCGCCTACCTCCTCATGCCTTTTGCACACAATGTATATAGACTCTTTTTAAATTGTTTTTTTTTTAAAATAAATGTTCTACTGTGTTATTGACTTGTTTATTGTTTACTCCATGTGTAACTCTGTGTTGCTGTCTGTTCACACTGCTATGCTTTATCTTGGCCAGGTCGCAATTGTAAATGAGAACTTGTTCTCAACTAGCCTACCTGGTTAAATAAAGGTGAAATAAAACATTTAAAAAAGATGGTCTTGTAGCCCATTCCAGCCTTGTGTAGGTCTACAATCTTGTCCCTGACATCCTTGGAGAGCTCTTTGGTCTTGGCCATGGTGGAGAGTTTGGAATCTGATTGATTGATTGCTTCTGTGGACAGGTGTATTTTATACAGGTAACAAACTGAGATTAGGAGCACTCCCTTTAAGGGTGTGGAGACAGACCTGGGAGACAGAAATCTTTTTGATTGAGATGGGGTCAAATACTTATTTCCCTCATTAAAATGCAAATAAATGTATAACATTTTTGACATGTGTTTTTCTGGATTGTTGTTGTTATTCTGTCTCTCACTGTTCAAATAAACATACCATTAAAATTATAGACTGATCATTTCTTTGTCAGTGGGCAAACGTACAAAATCAGCAGGGGATCAAATACTTTTTTCCCCCCACTGTACCTATTATGGTAAAACCACCATACATGGCACCATGTTGCTGAGGCCAAGCAAGAGGTATTGTTACATTATAGAGACATAAAGAGCTTTATTCCTCACGGTAGTCTCCATTAAGATCAGTCATGTACACGGAACAAAAATATAAATGCAACATGTAAAGTGTTGGTTTCATGAGCTGAAATAAAAGATCTCAGAAATGTTCCATACACACAAAAAGCTTATTTCTCGCACATTTTGTACACTAATTTGTTTACATCCCTGTTAGTGAGCATTTCTCCTTTTCCAAGATAATCCATCCACCTGACAGGTGTGGCATATCAAGAAGCTGATTAAACAGCATGATCATTATACAGGTGCACCTTGTGCTGGAGACAATAAAAGGCCACTCTGAAATGTGCAGTTTTGTCACATAACACAATGCCACAGATGTCTCATGTTTTGAGGGAGCGTGCAATTTGCATGCTGACTGCAGGAATGTCCACCAGAACTGAATGTTCATTTCTCTACCATAAGCTGTCTCCAACGTCGTTTTAGTGAATTTGTCGGTACGTCCATACGGCCCCACAACTGCAGACCACGTGTAACTACGCCAGATCAGGACTTCCACATCCGGCTTCTTCACTTGCAGGATCGTCTGAGACCAACCATCCTGACAGCTGATGAAACTGTGGGTTTGCACAACTGACAAATTTCTGTACAAACTGTCAGAAACCGTCTCAGGGAAACTCATCTGCATGCTTGTTGTCCTCACCAGGGTCTTGACCTGACTGCAGTTCGGCGTCACACAGATATTCCGTGACAAGATCCTGAGGCCCACTGTCGTGCCATTCATCTGCCGTCATCACCTCATGTTTCAGCATGATAATGCACTGCTCCATGTCAAGGATCTGTACGCAATTCCTGGAAGCTGAAAATGTACCAGTTCTTCCATGGCCTGCTTACTCACCAGACATGTCACCCATTGAGCATGTTTGTCGATGCTCTGGATCGCCGTGTATGACATAATCAATGTGTAACATTGTCCATTTGTCCTGAGAGGCTATCCATTCACTAGCGCTGCAGAGCCTGCATCTGATGATACAAGCTAATTTGCTTATTTGCTCCATGATCAGTAAATCTACAGAGAAGATAGGATGAGTTCAATGAAGTCCCATCCCAGTAGAATGAATAAATGAAATGTGACCTAAATACCTTTAATAAACTCAATCTCTTCAATCTTAAAAATAGATAACTGTTCTCTTTGCTCTAAAAGTATCATACTTTTTATAGCGTACCTTCAACTCACCATACCGCTATAAAAAAGTATGACTCACTCATCATAACAAGGAAGAATCTCCAGTGGCATTCTACACTCTTAGAAAAAAGGTTTCCAAAACGTTTCCATAGGAGAACCCCTTTTGGTTCCAGGTAGAACTATTTTGGGTTCCATGTAGAACTATTTTGGGTTCCATGTAGAACACTCTGTAGAAAGGGTTCTACATGGAACTCAAAAGGGTTCTTTCTACCTGGAACCAAAAAGGGTTCTTCAAAGGGTTCACCTATGGGGACAGCCAAAGAACCCTTTTAGGTTTTAGACAGCACCTTTTTCTCCCAGAATGTATACATGGTGCTGTACACTGAGTATACAAAACATTAAGAACACCTTCCCAATATTGCGTTTGAAACCCCCCCTGCCTGTTCCCCCCAGAACAGCCTCAATTCGCCGAGGTGTCGATAAGTGATCCACAAGGATGCTGGCCCATGTTGATTGATCCAATGCTTCCCACAGTTGAGTCAAGTTGGCTAGATGTCCTTTGGGTGGTGGACCATTCTTGATACACCCGGGAAACTGTTTTGCGTGAAAAATCCAGCAGTGTTGCAGTTCTTGACACAAACCGATGTGCCTGGCATCTACCACCACAACCCGTTCAAAGGCACTTACATCTTTTGTCTTACCCATTCAGCCTCTGAATGGCACACATATACAATCCATGTTCAATTGTATCAAGGCTTAACAATCCTTATTTAACCTGTCTCCTCCCTTTCATCTACACTGACTGAAGTGGATTTAACAAGTGACATCAATAAGGGATCCTAGCTTTCACCTGGTCAGTTTATGTCATGGAAAGAGCAGGTGTCCTTAATGATTCGTACACTCTAGCTATTTTTACAGCTCCACTTCAATTAAAGACAACACAGGCTTTTACAAGAAATGGTCTAGTAGTGACCGACTAAGAAAGAAAGTCTCACGATCTCCTGGGGCGACTTTCTAAACATGGCCTAAGTTTTGTGGATAATTTTAGAGCTGGCCTCAAGAACTCGGCTGATGAAATGCTTGACATCATCTGCAATCACTTTAAAGGGGAAATTTAGAACATGTTATGGTCCATATAACCAAAATCAAGTCGCCAAGCGGAACATGTATGTTAGTGATTGTAGAGAGTCAGTGACACCCTCTATAGTAAATCTCCAGAGGTTGTTATTAACTTGTCAACCACCCTGTCATTCTGCTGTAAATCACCTACATGTTTTCACTCACAGTGAAATGCAGACCCTCTCCACGACAGAGCAGCCAGTGTGTGGCTCTAGGTGTACTGTATGTCACTGATGTAAACACCTGTGGAGTGTATGGACCTCTGGCCCTACCTGTTTCTGTTGTCTGAGTTGAAGTAGGATGAAGTTCTCTAGGACCAGATTGCCTAACCCCCAAATCTAACTTTAAAGGGGCAATCTGCGACAGGTACATCCCTTTTTTAAAATCTTTAAAATCAATGATATATACCCACTGATTCTTGAATAATAAAATTCATAAATGCCTCATGAGCTTAGTTGAACTGTCATACCTCATCAAAACCCAAAATATGTTTTACTCCATAGTTTGTAAACAATGTAATTGTAAATAAACAAAGTATGGCCTTCAAACTTGGTTAATAAAACTAGAATTGTGTTATCATGGATGGACAGTTCTTGCATCCATAACTCTGTCTATGAATTTGAGAGTGGTTACATTTTTCCAGGACCATCCCTCAGCTGTTTACCCAAACAGTGGCAAGGTGACGACTTTGTTATTGTTTGAACTGCAGATCTCCTCTTTAAAGCTGGAATCCTTAACTGTGAAACAGCCACGTCCGTTTGTGATATTACAACAAAGAAGTTACTGCAAACAAACCCATTTGTTTCCCTTCGGACTACAGAAGAACACAATATGTACTGCAATTTATTGACCATGCTGAGACGCTACTCAGCTCTGTAACAAAACCGCAAGTGGATCTGTTCCCCTACTGCAGATTCCATCTGAAAACATTACGGAGGTGGAAATACACACACACACACACAGGCCTCCTCATGTTAAAAGCGTCCCGCCACAGACCCCCATGCAAATTAGCAGCCAGCGTCCTGTTAAATCAAAGCATGTGGACATTAAGTTGTTAGGGAGCACAAAGAGCCCCTTTCTGGGTTATTTCAGAGACATATTTAATTATCTTCTTCTTTGAGCTCTACCGAGGAGAAGGGGGGTTAGTTCTGTTGCTGTGGCAGATGTAAACATGGCTTCTGTGTGACAGCCTCGTGGGAGATGGGTCCATTAAAACAGCCTCAGGTCTGAATGGTCATGTTCTATCTGAGAAGGTACCAAACACCAGACCAAGCCAACATTTTTGCCATTTCTATATCACACTATTACCACAGTAAATTGAATCAACTCCTTTCCTCTTTTCTTTAATATTAATGTCAGTCTTCTGATGCAGAATGAAAACTGTATTAGCCTACATCAGATATCCTAATTGCATGTTTGCAAGGTGGACTTCTGAGCCTGGGGTACAGGGCATAACAGGATTCTGTGGAAACTGAGCAAATATTGAATAGTGAATGCAGAGCTCAGGTGAACACAATCCCACCTGAGGCTATGTCCTTGATTTACACTATGGGAGACATGGTACCATGGCAACTGGCGCGAACCTTCCCAAGACTACATTATATTTTACTATTGGGCAGGCAGGGAAAACTAGCCTGAGGGCATTCACTTGTATCAAAATAATTTTAGACCGACTGTGGTGGAAATCATGGCATTAGTTTCTCAGCCAGTCAAGAGTAAATCCTCATGAATTATCCAATGAATATGATCAGACATTTATCTAGCATTTATCAAAATAATAACATAGAAATTGTTTCATATGACACATAATAAAAACATTCTTCACAGTATTGAACTGTATAATTTTATTTATTTGTTATTTTACCAGGTAAGTTGACTGAGAACGTTCTCATTTGCAGCAACGACCTGGGGAATAGTTACAGGGGATGAATGAGCCAATTGTAAATTGGGGATTATTAGGTGACCGTGATGGTTTGATGGCCAGATTGGGAATTTAGCCAGGACACCAAGGTAAACACCCCTACTCTTACGATAAGTGCCATGGGATCTTTAATGACCGCAGAGAGTCAGGACACCCGTTTAACGTCCCATCCGAGAGACGGCACCCTACACAGGGCAGTGTCCCCAATCACTGCCCTGGGGCATTGGGATATTTTTAGACCAGAGGAAAGAGTGCCTCCTACTGGCCCTCCAACACCACTTCCAGCAGCATCTGGTCTCCCATCCAGGGACTGACCAGGACCAACCCTGCTTAGCTTCAGAAGCAAGCCAGCAGTGGTATGCAGGGTGGTATGCTGCTGGCAGAGAACCAAAAATAGACCAAATAGACCAATGTCCTCTTGATCTTTCATGACATGTCAACAGAGAAGAGGAGGATAATAGTGAGGTAGATCCATTTAGGAAAAAAATCAGATAACCTCAGATCAGTTTATGTGTTAAATCCCCCCAGTGTACTGCTGGTGCTACTAAAGATATCGCTTCCTTTTAGAAGACCCCTCCCTCCCTGTCAGAATTTCCGACGTGTAATTCCGAGTTGGATGAACGTTCAAAACATGTTTTCCCCGTCTGAGCCCAGTTGTCTTGAAAGCACTGAAGTCTGAGATTTCAGAGTTACAAGTTGTCTTGAACGCACCAAGACACACAAGAATGCATGTTTACCAATACCACCAGGCTCAGAGAGAAGGATAAAGGAATGCATGTTTACCAATACCACCAGGCTCAGAGAGAAGGATAAAGGAATGCATGTTTACCAATACCACCAGGCTCAGAGAGGAGGATAAAGGAATGCATCAATTTAACAAAACCACTTCTCTCCGTAATCAGAGAGAAGAGCAGCGCATCCATATCCATTACCTCACAGAGAGAGAGGGAAAATAACAGGAGAGACCAACCACGATGCCTCTTGGAATGCACAGTATCTTGTTCTTAATTGGATGCTTGAAAAGTCTGTATCTAATTTGTGGTATAACAGTATCTACTTCTAAGTGACATGATACTTTTTCTTTCCAGTCATTTCTTTCCTTAGAACATAGAACATAGTTCAATAGATATGCATACATACCATAGTTAAGTAGATATACTGTATGTAAAGGTAATGAATGTCACAGTCTTTACTGTTTGTTGCTCTAGGGCAATTCTATGATGATACAGATATTTTACAAAAACCCATTTACTTGAAGAACAGTGCAAATGCAAAGTTTGTGCTGTCATTCTGCTACAAAACTTTGCATCTGTTACTGTGTAAATGGTACAATTTTCAGTGGAAATTGTTCAAAGTATTAATTGTGCATAGAGTTGTATGTTTAAAAAAAACAACTTTGCAATCATTGGTTTTTGTTTGACATATATTTTCAAGTGAAAAGTCTGAGTGTCAGTGTCACTCTGTTACTGTGACATTGCCCTGTAGAACATGTTCCTCAACTATTCATTAAAGGCATTCAGCCGGGGGTGAGTCTGTGTGACAAGTACCGCCTTCACACCCCCTTAAGGGTTATGACATCACACAGAGTACCTGACCTGTTACATAAACCATTGATCATCTATCTATCTATCTCACTCACTCCCTAATCCTGAGGAAACATGTGTCACGATTCTCAAGCGAGAACTGTGAGTAAAAACAATAGGCACACCTGTATGTCTCCACCCAGTCAGCCACCTAGCACCCTGAGTCTTAAGAGAGGGAGTGTCTGAGAACAACTCTGAGACTGAGCTTCAGACTATATCTTCAAACTATGATCTAAGTTACAGCTTTTACTTCTAACCAAAATAGACCAGAGAACTGTGCCCAAGGGGTCACTTTACTCTCATCACACAGAATATCCCACAATGTATAACAAATTCTGCCTGGGATTCAAAATGGGTGGTACGGGGATTTCTCATGGTGATTTCCAGTTAGGAGCACAGATGTATGATGTAATATACAAGAAAAATGGAAGGGATTTAGATGTGAAAGTGAATACATCCACAACATATGAGTAAATATATCCACAATTCAAAACTGGTCCTTGGACCTGCAATTACGAAATATTGTGACCATAACATTACTTGATATCATTATCTGATACTTTCAGTGCAAATGCCAACAGCTGTGGGAATTGTCCAACTCCAGGAAACCTCAAAACAACATGACAATATGTTGCTAACTCTTCAATAGAACAACAGAATCAACACTATCTGAACCCCCTGTGAAAAGATGATTATATGTCCCACTGGGCAAAAAAATGGTTGAATCAACTTTGTTTCCACATCATTCAAAAAATTAAATAATACAAAACACGATGACGTTTAATCAATGTGAAAACGGATTAGATTTGCAAAAAGTAGTCAACGTACGAGGATTGTATTTTTTTCACCCAACTTTTAAACATTTTGTTGTTGTTGTTGATTTCATGTTGAATTCACGTTAGTTGACAACTCAACCAAATGCAAATAGAGAATAGACGTTTAACTGATGTCTGTGCCCAGTGGGTTGTGCCTCAGTGAAAAAGGCAAACGTGAGAGCTACACAAAATGAATGACCATGCTGTGCAGTACAGAGTCAGAGAGAGTTTAGGAGTAGGTGAGAACATCTCTTAGAACGTTGTTGGAGTGGTCTAGTCTCTGCTAGGTTCCTAGGGCTGGACGATACTTTCAAAATATCATATCCTATATGTTTCAATTTGAGATTTTATTTTAGAATACAGTTTTAACTATGTTTTATGATTAGTGCATGACCCTAGAATTGCAACAAATACATTCTAAGTGTTTTTTATGGTTTTTCATAATTCTGATGGTTTAATACTCAACCTAAACTAGGACAAATCTGAAAGTGAAGTAGTCCAATTTATAGAATGTTTTTTTAATTTAGCTCTGTATCAAAATATTGTTATGGACGGTATTGTAAATATCCATACCGGTACGTGGAGCCATACCGGGATAGGGGTATTCATGATATATTGCCCTAGTCTCTACATCTGCATCTAAAAACAGACCGAACCACACTGTATATCAACAACAATACCACATTCATCTAAGAAAACAGAGAAAAATGTGAGAGAGGAGGGGAAGAGCTGAAGCACTGACTTAACAAGAGAATAAACTCACCCAAAGCCTCTTCTACAGAGTAGTAGGAAATCCTTACAGGACTGACAAGGCAGCTCAAGCAGGAGTAATAGGGAAGTAACACACAATCTTCCCAGGTAGGCAGACAGGCACTGCACCTAAGAGCTAAGTGACTCAGCACAGTGGAGAGACTCACCAATGGGAAGACTCCTCCCTCACTCCCTCCATCCCCCTTCTCCCTCTCAGAACAACCAGAGGGACAACACACAGAGACAGTACATAGCACACCAACACACAAGTGCAAACACACACACGCACAAAGGCACACGTCACACACTTCACCGTAGCACTATCCCTGTGGTGATCCGAGGGAACCAAGGGTGAATTGGCTCTGAAAGGGTGTGTAATTCAATTACATGTAATATAATGTGCTGAATTAGAATGAGATGAGAGAGAGTTGAACATTCAGCAGCCCAAAGCCCTTTATAATAAGAACTAATCAACTTCAGAAACACCTATACTGACATACCACACTCATCCTTAATAACTAGACTGCATGGAGGGACGTGTAATATACATTTATAGAACCAGGGTCCAATCTAATTCGATCAGGATTTAAGTGGTCATATCTTGATTCTTATAAAATGTAGCAGGGATGGGCAACTTTGATGGGGGAGGGGGCCACAAAAATGTACTCATCCATACCCACACATTTTTTATTTAAATAGGCAAGTCAGTTAAGAACAAATTCATATTTTTCAATGATGGCCTAGGAACAGTGGGTTAACTGCCTTGTTCAGGGGCAGAATGACAGATTTATACCTTGTCGGCTCGGGGATTCAATCTTGCAACCTTTTGGTTACTAGTCCAACGCTCTAACCACTAGGTTACGCTGCCGCCCCATATGCAAAATTGCACCTCAAGTATTCTACTATTCTAACTCTCAACAGTAAGTTGTGACCAGTGGAGGCTGCTGAGGGGAGGACGGCTTATAATAATGGCCGGAACGGAGCAAATGGAATGGCATCAAACACATGGAAACCATTACCACGAGCCTGTTCTCCCTAATTAAGGTGCTATCAACCTCCGGTGGTTGAGACCTCGACTGACTGTATACATATTTTTTGTTTTGTTGGGGGGGTGAAATTGATCCGTGGGCCTACAAAAGGTGGGCCGTTGCCCACCCCTGAAATATAGCAAGGATTACAGCAGTGAGCCACAAATAAAGAAAGTATACCTTTTTCAGTCATACACTAAAACAACCTCCCATAAAACTATTCACACACATCTTCCACATAAACCTCATTAAAGTGTTTACAAAATTCCTCACCCTCCTTTTGCTGATCTCATTTGTTTTAATCTTGTTATGAAAGTAAAAATCTCCTTTTCAGTCTCTCTTTGTGAGGCGGTCTATACACACAGCACAAGGACAGAGACGGTGAGAGACGAGACTGCTACTCTCCTGAACACTCCTTATGTCACAGCTGGGTCCCACTCTCTAACTGTAGGTTTCTGTCGGTCTGTCCACCTCCCCATACAAACATTTACACACACAGACCTTAGCTACTACAGCATTTCTCCCCAGCTAAAAGCAGTATGAAGTCCAAAGTAAACGTTACAATGTCATCCAAGGATACTCACCAAGCCAAAACTCTCTCACACACACACACACACACACACACACACACACACACACACACACACACACACACACACACACACACACACACGAGGGTATTTCCTTCTATAACTGAACCAGTCTGTCAGTAGGGATTCAACTCTGCAGGTGACTCTTCTCATGCTTTCTTAATGCAAGACTTGACCGTTTTTCTCAAAAAGCATTTTGCAAAACAGCAAATGTGTTTTCAAAATGTAGTTGCCTTCTCAAAATATAAATAGATTCATCAAAAATATATTATACAGTCCAAATTGCAAACACATTCATCAAAAGAACACTACTGCTTGCAAAAAGACGAACACAACCATACTTATCTCTTGAGTCCAAGCAGACAAAACAGAAAGTTAGTCTGTCTTTTAAAAATCTAAAGTAGATCAATACATTTCTTTGCATTCACTAACTCATGATGATCAAAATTGGGAGTACAACTACCCAAAGGTGCAGAATGATGGGGAAAATATTTACATTTTATGCATATTTCACCTAACAATTCATACACATCAAATATTGTTTCTGATAAAAAATCTGGGAAAAAATAAGCACATTGTGTGCAAGATTCATTCGTCGCTATCAACACAATCCAATTCCATGTATTCAATATAAAGGCTGGTTTGCTCATTGTTTTGAACACTCTCCATTGGTGAACAGAAACCCTAATGGAGGAACACAACTGATATGAATGTATAGGTTTCAATCTACACCAAAGCAAAGCTCTTTAATGGAAGATCACAATGTGGAAGATGATGAGTAACACAAGAGTTATTTAGAAGGAATCCAACGTCATTCATCTCCAAATGTCTGCAATACTGTAAAAAATATGAACCCCAGACAGTAGGCCTACCGCTATACCCCAGACAGTAGGCCTAGCGCTATACCCCAGACAGTAGGCCTAGCGCTATACCCCAGACAGTAGGCCTAGCGCTATACCCCAGACAGTAGGCCTTCCACTATACCCCAGACAGTAGGCCTACCGCTATACCCCAGACAGTAGGCCTACCGCTATACCCCAGACAGTAGGCCTACCGCTATACCCCAGACAGTAGGCCTTCCGCTATACCCCAGACAGTAGGCCTACCGCTATACCCCAGACAGTAGGCCTACCGCTATACCCCAGACAGTAGGCCTTCCACTATACCCCAGACAGTAGGCCTACCGCTATACCCCAGACAGTAGGCCTTCCGCTATACCCCAGACAGTAGGCCTACCGCTATACCCCAGACAGTAGGCCTACCGTCATACCCCAGACAGTAGGGCTACCGTTATACCCCAGACAGTAGGCCTACCGCTATACCCCAGACAGTAGGCCTACCGTTATACCCCAGACAGTAGGCCTACCGCTATACCCCAGACAGTAGGCCTACCGCTATACCCCAGACAGTAGGCCTACCGCTATACCCCAGACAGTAGGCCTACCGCTATACCCCAGACAGTAGGCCTACCGTTATACCCCAGACAGTAGGCCTACCGTTATACCCCAGACAGTAGGCCTACTGACACAGAAGCTTTAACTGCTGGCTACTCTTCTTCCGTGGCTTAACCCAATGAGAGAAAGTCACAAGTGTTTCCCTAAAAGCTGTCTAGGTTTAAACATCTTCTATTGTACGGGGGCTCCCGAGTGGCGCAGCGGTCAAAGCACTGCATTGCAGTGCTAGAGGCATCACTACAGACCCTGGTTCAATTCCAGGCTGTATCACAACCGGTCGTGATTGGGAGTCCCATAGGGCGACGCACAATTGGCCCAGCATTTTCCGAGTTAAGGTTTGGCCAGGGTAGACCGTCATTGTAAATAAGAATTGTTCTTAACGGACTTGCCTGGTTAAATTAACATTAATAAAATTACAGAAAGTGAATAGCTTTATCAATTTATAGTGACAGAATTAAATTATGTACCAAAGCAAAGTAAATGTTTGGTCTCCTCGGCTATAGAAGGTTGTAGCTCAGATTCTGAATGTCAAATAAACTAATTTGGCTTCTAAATGACCGCTAGGTACCCATTTTGATCCATCCCTAAAGCAACTTCAACAGTTGTCTGTCTGACTTGTTGTCCTTCTTACTGAGATCGCAGTGCATGTATAAATGTTAGGGCTGTCAAACAATTTTAAAAAATGTATGAGTTAATTGCACGATGTGCTGTCATTAATCGCAATTAATTGCAAATTCTGAATTTGCTCAAATTGAGAAGAAATGTAAGATATTTTTTTACAAAAAGCATAACAAAAATAATCACCGCTTGATTTTGTCCAAAGTAATGGTTAGCAAAATCAGGTAAATTGATAAAGCACACTTTGTGTAACCTAAATGTCAACTTTTCTGGACATCGCATCGTTGTTGTTACCTGTATAGATTGTTTTTTTATGTTTTCAGTGTATTTTGAACACTTTCAGACAATAAAATACAAATAAAAAAGACAGCACTAAAATTACAGAAGGTAAACTTGACAGTCCTAATAAATGTAGCTACTTGGCTCAGCTTCTCTAGAGAAATGGAGACTTAGCAGATCTGCTGTAGTGAAAAGGAGAGTTAAACCCAGTATTCTAGTAATGCAGTTACAGACTGAATTCCCTGAGACACTGAGGCCAGAGGATCCACAACAACACAGAGAGACAGACAGGAGGATTTACAGTAAGGCCTGGGATTAAACGGCTGTGTTGAACCACCCAGACCTTTAGATTAACCCTCCCCTCATCCACAGCCCAATTTTAGATTATAGGCTACCCCCTCTGAGGCTGGGCACTTGGGAAAACTGGGAGAGAGGGAGGGAGAGAGAAAGGGAGAGAGGGGGGGAATAAGCACAGAGCAAAAGGAGAAATACAGTTGAAAGAGGAAAAGGACAGATGAACGGAGAGGGAGGAAGCAGACTAGTGGATGAGAAGAGGGAGGAAGAGTAGACGGATAAAGAGAGAGAAAGTGTGGCACAGAAAGGAGAAACTCATTCATCATTACTGCTCTAAGCGATACACAGATATGAAAATAGAACAGCAGAGAGAGAGAGACACACAGGCCTCCTTCAGACCCTGCCTGTGAACCTGTGTGCTGCTGAGGGGAGCGTTTCTCCAGCCCAGAATGCACTGCCCTCTGCATCTCATCTGGATGGGACCATATTCATATTTTCATTGCATTACTTTCACTTTCTCTCTGCCCTAAATTGACATGAACATAAATATAAAAAATATACCTGAGCTGTGAACATGCTGTAGGACTCTTTCTGATAACTGAGACCACAAAAGACTGCGAGCGACCAACATAGTGTAGCAAAGTTAGAATGTGTGTAGTGACACCTCTAACCCCACACTCCCATGCTCATATTGACCTAACACCACAACTTGGTTAAAATAAGAAACACTGACAGTGTTATCACCTAGGGCTGGACGGAGGAAGGAGAGTGCTTTAAGTACACCATGGTCACATCTACACAGTACAGTAAGTACACCATGGTCACATCTACACAGTACAGTAAGTACACCATGGTCACATCTACACAGTACAGTAAAAACACCACGGTCACATCTACACAGTACAGTAAGTACACCACGGTCACATCTACACAGTACAGTAAGTACACCACGGTCACATCTACACAGTACAGTAAGTACACCATGGTCACATCTACACAGTACAGTAAGTACACCACGGTCACATCTACACAGTACAGTAAGTACACCACAGTCACATCTACACAGTACAGTAAGTACACCACGGTCACATCTACACAGTACAGTAAGTACACCATGGTCACATCTACACAGTACAGTAAGTACACCATGGTCACATCTACACAGTACAGTAAGTACACCATGGTCACATCTGCACAGTACAGTAAGTATACCATGGTCACATCTACACAGTACAGTAAGTACACCATGGTCACATCTACACAGCACTATAGGGCCTGTCACTTCACAAAGGTTAAATACTTCTCTTTTAGTACAGTAGACAACAGTAGTTAATGAACAGATAAGGAAAAAGATGCAGTTAAAGAAATAGAGTTAAGAAAATATTTACTAAATAAACTAAAGTAAAAAAGGCTATATACAGGGGGTACCAAGTCAATGTGCAGGGGTACAGGTTAGTCAAGGTCATTTGTAAAGTGACTACGCATAGATAATAAACAGTGAGTAGCAGCAGTGTAAAAACAAAGGGGGGTTAGTTGTTCAGCAGTCTTATGGCTTGGGGGTAGAAGCTGTTAAGGAACCTTTTGGTCCTATTCTTGGCGCTCCAGTATGTGAGGGATTAAAAGAGGAGATAGTGATTCAAAGAGGAGACAGTGATAACTATTTGCACATCGTTACAACACTGTATATAGCCATAATATGACATTTGTGAGTGTAATGTTTACTGTTCATTTTTTTTGTTTATTTAACTTTTGTTAATGATCTATTTAACTTGCTTTGGCAATGTTAACATATGTTTCCCATGCCTATGAAGCCCTTTGAATTGAATTGACTATTAAGAGTGAGAAAGTGGACGAGAGAATAATGAGATACTATAGGTAGATGGAGGAAGTAAGAGATGAGAGATGGATAGATTATGGTCAAGTCTACCTTTAGTGTGTTCGATCTTTACTGCGACACAGACCTCCTCATCAGTGTTCTTGGACTGGAAACAGCTGGCCTTGCCTTTCTTCTCTGCAATGACAGGCCCACATTTACCAATCGTTCCTATATAGTTTACTATAACGTAAGGACACATAAAGCGAGACAGAGAGAGAGAGAGAGAGAGAGAGAGGGGGGGGGGGAGAGAAGCAGTGCGAGAGAGAGAGAGAGAGAGAGAGAGAGAGAGAGAGAGAGAGAGAGAGAGAGAGAACGCTTGTGTGAAGTCTGGAATCTCTTGTGTAGTTTTGAGGGATTCTGGGCAGCAGCTACAATGAGACAGTGCTCTGACCAAGCATTAGGCCAGAGATATGAATACAGTATTTGTGCCAATTCTGATCCACTGGTTCACATGAGGCAAGAGAGTTAATGTGATATTTTCCTCTGAGATTGAATTGTAATGAGTTATACTGTGATGTGTAGGGCATCCTCACTAGGCTAATACACTCACCAGAGCCATTTCATCTGCACATCAAATATTAAAGAGAAAAACAGACACACTACCTTGTAAAATAATGATAGGCACACACGGACTCACACACACACACACACACACACACACACACACACACACACACACACACACACACACACACACACACACACACACACACACACACACACACACACACACACACACACACACACACACACACACACACACACACACACACACACACACACACACACACACACACAAAATGTTCTGATCTTTCTTCATTTTAACCACAAGCAGCACCCACTTCCCACAGTTTGCTGTTACAACAGTGACAGTCAGGATGGGTGTTTAGGGGAAGAGTGGACATGCTTAGTGTGGGGCCATGGGGGGGGGGGCTGTGTGTGAGTGGGGGTGGGGGGGGGTATGATATCCTGGTGCAGGGATTAAAGCAGAGGGCTTTCTCCACCCACCATCTGGACTCCTCATGACATGCTTGCCTGCTGTTCTCTCTTTCTCTCACACACACACACACACACACACACACACACACACACACACACACACACACACACACACACACACACACACACACACACACACACACACACAGACACACACACGGCCTTTCCCTAAGAGGGTGCTGTGTTACCAAAGCAGCCATGAAAACACACCTACCACAGGTTGAGGAGTACAAAGACAGGCAACTCAACATGTCCAATGATGCTTCACTGTGGGGGCAATGTCCGGCAACGGCTCTAACCCCAAACTTCCTCTTCCTGTCACTGCACTTCCTGTTTTTCAGTTCCTTGTTCCTGACCCCCACACACACCCCTCTCCTTAAACATTAAGTCCTAACACAGGACAACAAAGCTGTGACTGGGGAACTCAGCCCAGTGCAGCCAAGGGACTGGACAGGCATGAGGAGTGATGGGGAGCCAGAGGTCACTGAGAGGTTACAGTACTGAATCAATAAGGTACTGTTCACTTCTGAGGAAAGAGGAAGAAGTATTCAGTTAGACATCTGAGGTGATACAGAGTCAGAGATGACAGGGATTTTCCTTGTAGATCAAGAGTGATAGGCTGAGATGTTATGAAAGAAAAACTAGTGACTATACAAAGCTCTGATGAAGACATAGGGAAGTGATATGGTCACAGTCACAGTGCCTTCCACAGTGTGGAGGTATGAATCAATAATGTCTTGTTTTTATATGGAAAAATGACCATATAATCCTGGCCTTCAGGGCAGATGACCTGCACATCACCTGGGAGCTAATGAGCTGTGGTGTTTACGATTAAGATTAATTGTTTGCAATTCATTGTCAAATAGCTCACAAGGTCCAACCAAAATATGACTTCCGCTTTTAACCCAACCCCTCCGAAAGACACACATACATTCAGTACCAGTCAAAAGTTTGGACACACCTACTCATTCAAGGGTTTCTCTTAATTTTGACTATTTTCTACATTGTAGAATAATAGTGAAGACATCAAAACTATGAAATAACACAAATGGAATCATGTAGTCACCAAAAAAGTGATAAACAAATCAAAATATATTTTATATTTCAGATTCTTCAAAGTAGCCACCCTTGATTACAGCTTTGTACACTCTTGGCATTCTCTCAACCAGCTTCAGGAGGTAGTCACCTGGAAAGCATTTCAATTAACAGGTGTGCCTTGTTAAAAGTTAATTTGTGTAATTTCTTTCCTTCTTAATGCTTTTGAGTCAATCAGTCGTGTTGTGAAACGGTAGGGGTGGTATAAAGAAGATAGCTCTATTTAGTAAAAGACCAAGTCCATAATATGGCAAGAACAGCTCAAATAAGCAAAGAGAAACGACAGTCCACCAATTTAAGACATGAAGGTCAGTCAATATAGAACATTTCACAAACTTTGAACGTTTCTTCAAGTACAGTCGCAAAAACCATCAAGCACTATGATGAAACTGGCTCTCATGTCGACCGCCACAGGAAAGGAAGACCCAGAGTTACCTCTGCTGCAGAGGATAAGTTCATTAGAGTTACCAGCCTCAGAAATTGAAGCCCAAATAAATGCTTCACAGTGTTCAAGTAACAGACACATCTCAACATAAACTGTTCAGAGGAGACTGCTGCAAAGAAACCATTACAAAAGGGCAATAAGAAGAAGAGACTTGCTTGGGCCAACAAACATGAGCAATGGACATTAGACTGGTGGAAATCTGTCCTTTGGTCTGATGAGTCAAAATTCAAGATTTTTGGTTCCAACCGCAGTGTCTTTATGAGACGCAGAGTAAGTGAACCAATGATCTCCGCATGTGTGGTTGCCACCGTGAAGCAAGGAGGAGGAGGTGTGATGGTATGGGGGTGCTTTGCTGGTGACACTGTCAGTGATTTCTCCTCTGTTCCTCTGGTGATGTAGAGGTTAATCCAGGTCCTGCAATGCCTAGCTCCACTCCCACTCCCAGGTGCTCTCATTTGTTGACTTCTGTAAACGTAAAAGCCTTGGTTTCATGCATGTTAACATTAGAAGCCTACTCCCTAAGTTTGTTTTACTCACTGCTTTAGCACACTCTGCCAACCCGGATGTCTTATTCGTGTCTGAATCCTGGCTTAGGAAAACCACCAAAAACCTTGAAATCTCCATCGCTAACTATAACATTTTCCGCCAAGATAGAACTGCCAAAGGGGGCAGTGTTGTAATCTACTGCAAAGATTGCCTGCAGAGTTCTGTATTACTATCCAAGTCTGTAACCAAACAATTCGAGCTTCTACTTCTAAAAATTCACCTTTCCAGAAACAAGTCTCTCACTGTTTCCGCTTGCGAGCAAGCCTTTCTAATTGACCTGGCCGGGGTATCCTGGAATGACATTGACCTCATTCCGTCATTAGATGATGCCTGGTTATTCTTTAAAATGGCCTTCCTCACCATCTTAAATAAGCATGCCCCATTCAAAAAATGTAGAACTAGGAATAGATATAGTCCTTGGTTCACTCCAGACCTGTCTGCCTTTGACCAGCACAAAAACATCCTGTGGCGTTCTGCATTAGCATCGAATAGCCGCCGTGATATGCAACTTTCAGGGAAGTTAGGAACAAATATACACAGGCAGTTAGGAAAGCTAAGGCCAGCTTTTTCAAACAGAAATTTGCATCCTGTAGTACTAACTCAAAAAAGTTCTGGGACACTAAAGTCCATGGAGAAAAAGAGCACCTCCTCCCAGCTGCCCACTGCTCTGAGGCTAGGAAACACTGTCACCACCAATACATCCACGATAATTGAGAATTTCAATAAGCATTTCTCTACGGCTGGCCATGATTTCCACCGGGCTACCCCTACCCCGGTCAACTGCCCGGCACCCTCCACAGCAAACAGCCAATGCCCCCACCATTTCTCCTTCTCCCAAATCCAGTCAGCTGATGTTCTGAAAGAGCGGCAAAATCTGGACCCCAACAAATCAGCCGGGCTAGACAATCTGGACCCTCTCGTTCTAAAATTATCTGCCGAAATTGTTGCTACCCCTATTACTAGCCTGTTCAACCTCTCTTTCGTATCGTCTGAGATTCCCAAAGATTGGAAAGCTGCTGCGGTCATCCAACTCTTCAAAGGGGTTTGACACTCTAGACCCAAACTGCTACAGACCTATATCTATCCAACCCTGTCTTTCTAAGGTCTTCGAAAGCCGAGGTAAAAAAACAGACTACCGACCATTTCGAATCCCACCGTACCTTCTCCACTATGCAATCTGGTTTTAGAGCTGGTCATGGGTGCACCTCAGCCACACTCAAGGTCCTAAATGATATCATAACCGCCATCGATAAGAGATATGACTGTGCAGCCGTATTCATCGACCTGGCCAAGGCTTTCGACTCTGTCAATCACCACATTCTTATTGGCAGACTCGACAGCCTTGGTTTCTCAAATGATTGCCTCGCCTGGTTTACCAACCAGTTCTCTGATAGATTTCAGTGTGTCAAATCGGAGGGCCTGTTATCCGGACCTCTGGCAGTCTCTATGGGGGTGCCAAGAGGTTCAATTCTCGGGCCGACTCTCCTCTCTGTATACATCATTGATGTTGCTCTTGCTGCTGATGATTCTCTGGTACACCTCTACGCAGACAAAATCCATTCTGTATACTTCTGGCCCCTCTTTGGACACTGTGTTAACTAACCTCCAGGCGAGCTTCAATGCCATACAACTCTCTTTGGACTCCAACTGCTCTTAAACGCAGGGAAAACTAAATGCATGCTATTCAACCGATCACTGCCCGCACCTGCTCGCCCGTCCAGCATCACTACTCTGGACGGCTCTGACTTAGGTATTCGTAGTTGTCCACGTATTCTAGGTGTCTGGTTAAACTGTAAACTCTCCTTCCAGACTCACATTAAGCATCTCCAATCCAAAATTAAATCTAGAATCCTATATCGCAACAAAGCATCCTTCACTCATGCTGCCAAACATACCCTCAGAAAACTGACTATCCTACCGATCCTCGACTTCGGTGATGTCATCTATAAAATAGCCTCCAACACTCTACTCAACAAACTGGATGCAGTCTATCACAGTGCCATCCGTTTTGTCACCAAAGCCCCATACACTACCCACCATTGCGACCTGTATGCACTTGTTGGTTGGCCCTCGCTTCATACTCGTCGCCAAACCCACTGGCTACAGGTTATCTACAAGTCTATCTACAAGTCTCTGCTTGGTTAAGCCCCGCCTTATCTCAGCTCACTTATCTCAGCACCCACTCGTAGCACGCGCTCCAGCAGGTATATCTCACTGGTCACCCCCAAAGCCAATTCCTCCTTTGGTCGTCTTTCCTTCCAGTTCTCTGCTGCCAATGACTGGAACGAACGGCAAAAATCACTGAAGCTGGAGACTCATATCTCCCTCACTAGCTTTAAGCACCAGCTGTCGGAGCAGCTCACAGATCACTGCACCTGTACATAGCCCATCTGTAAACATCCCATCTATCTACCTACCTCATCCCCATACAGTATTTATTTATTTATCTTGCTCCTTTGCCCCCCAGTATCTCTACTTGCACATTAATCTTCTGCACAGCTACCATTCCAGTGTTTAATTGCTATATTGTAATTACTTTGCCACCATGGCCTATTTATTGCCTTAACTCCCTTATCTTACCTCATTTGCACTCACTGTATATAGACTTTTTGTTGTATTTTTTTTCTACTGTATTATTGACTATGTTTTGTTAATTCCATGTGTAACTCTGTGTTGTTGTATGCGTTGAATTGCTATGCTTTATCTTGGCCAGGTCACAGTTGCAAATGAGAACTTGTTCTCAACTAGCCTACCTGGTTAAATAAAGGTTAAAAAAAAGTTTTATTTCGAATTCAAGGCACACTTAACCAGCATGGCTACCACAACATTCTGCAGCGATACACCATCCCATCTGGTTTGTGCTTAGTGGGACTATCATTTGTTTTTCCACAGGACAATGACCCAACACACCTCCAGGCTGTGTAAGGGCTATTTTACATGGAAGGAGAGGGATGGAGTGCAGCATTAGATGACCTGGCCTCCACAATCACCCGATCTCAACCCAATTGAGATGGTTTGGGATGAGTTGGACTGTAGAGTGAAGGAAAAGCAGCCAACAGGTGCTCAGCATATGTGGGAACTCCTTCAAGACTGTTGGTTGAAGCGGGTTGACATAATGCCAAAAGTGTGCAAAGCTGTCATCAAGGCAAAGGGTGGCTACTTTGAAGAATATAAAATATATTTGGATTTGTTTAACACTACATGATTCCATATCTGTTATTTAATAGTTTTGATGTCTACAATGTAGAAAATAGTAAAAATAAAGAAAAACCCTTGAATGAGTAGGTGTGTCCAAACTTTTGACTGGTACTGTACATATACAGGTTTTGGAAAGGTGCAGGAGGCTGCGTCTGGGGAACTGTTGTTGTGGGGGTAAGTGCCTTGCTCAAGGGCACAACGGCAGGCAATGGCATCTAGGATTTGATACCAGAACTGGCGACCCTCCGGTTGCTGGCTCAACTCTCTAACCGCAAGGCAAACCTGCCACCATCTACCGCCGTGTGTGTGCGCACACTCCATTAATTTCTAGTGCCGTACACTCAACATGTCCCTGCAGTGAGAGGACACTGGCCCTGATTCCATATACCCATTTCAATTTAATACATGCAGTTAATAATACATGCAGCAATACAGAAATGCATGCTGCAATATAATAACACATGCAGCAATACAGAAATACATGCTGCAATATAATAACACATGCAGCAATACAGTATCACATGCAGCAATAGAGTATCACATTCAGCAATATAATAACACATGCAGCAATAGAGTATCACATTCAGCAATATAATAACACATGCAGCAATAGAGTATCACATTCAGCAATATAATAACACATGCAGCAATAGAGTATCACATTCAGCAATATAATAACACATGCAGCAATAGAGTATCACATTCAGCAATATAATAACACATGCAGCAATAGAGTATCACATTCAGCAATATAATAACACATGCAGCAATAGAGTATCACATTCAGCAATATAATAACACATGCAGCAATAGAGTATCACATTCAGCAATATAATAACACATGCAGCAATAGAGTATCACATTCAGCAATATAATAACACATGCAGCAATAGAGTATCACATGCAGCAATACAGTAATACATGCAGCAATACAGTAATACATGCAGCAATACAGTATCACATGCAGCAATACAGTAACACATGCAGCAATACAGTAACACATGCAGCAATACAGTATCACATGCAGCAATACAGTATCACATGCAGCAATACAGTATCACATGCTGCAATACAGTAACACATGCAGCAATACAGTAACACATGCAGCAATAGAGTATCACATTCAGCAATATAATAACACATGCAGCAATAGAGTATCACATTCAGCAATATAATAACACATGCAGCAATAGAGTATCACATTCAGCAATATAATAACACATGCAGCAATAGAGTATCACATTCAGCAATATAATAACACATGCAGCAATAGAGTATCACATGCAGCAATACAGTAATACATGCAGCAATACAGCAATACATGCAGCAATACAGTATCACATGCAGCAATACAGTAACACATGCAGCAATACAGTAACACATGCAGCAATACAGTATCACATGCAGCAATACAGTATCACATGCAGCAATACAGTAACACATGCTGCAATATAATAACACATGCAGCAATAGAGTATCACATTCAGCAATATAATAACACATGCAGCAATAGAGTATCACATTCAGCAATATAATAACACATGCAGCAATAGAGTATCACATTCAGCAATATAATAACACATGCAGCAATAGAGTATCACATTCAGCAATATAATAACACATGCAGCAATAGAGTATCACATTCAGCAATATAATAACACATGCAGCAATAGAGTATCACATGCAGCAATACAGTAATACATGCAGCAATACAGCAATACATGCAGCAATACAGTAATACATGCAGCAATACAGTATCACATGCAGCAATACAGTATCACATGCAGCAATACAGTAACACATGCAGCAATACAGTAACACATGCAGCAATACAGTATCACATGCAGCAATACAGTATCACATGCAGCAATACAGTAACACATGCTGCAATATAATAACACATGCAGCAATAGAGTATCACATTCAGCAATATAATAACACATGCAGCAATAGAGTATCACATTCAGCAATATAATAACACATGCAGCAATAGAGTATCACATTCAGCAATATAATAACACATGCAGCAATAGAGTATCACATTCAGCAATATAATAACACATGCAGCAATAGAGTATCACATTCAGCAATATAATAACACATGCAGCAATAGAGTATCACATTCAGCAATATAATAACACATGCAGCAATAGAGTATCACATTCAGCAATATAATAACACATGCAGCAATAGAGTATCACATGCAGCAATATAATAACACATGCAGCAATAGAGTATCACATTCAGCAATATAATAACACATGCAGCAATAGAGTATCACATTCAGCAATATAATAACACATGCAGCAATAGAGTATCACATTCAGCAATATAATAACACATGCAGCAATAGAGTATCACATTCAGCAATATAATAACACATGCTGCAATATAATAACACATGCTGCAATACAGTAATACATGCAGCAATACAGTAATACATGCAGCAATACAGTATCACATGCAGCAATACAGTAACACATGCAGCAATACAGTAACACATGCAGCAATACAGTATCACATGCAGCAATACAGTATCACATGCAGCAATACAGTAATACATGCTGCAATATAATAACACATGCAGCAATAGAGTATCACATGCAGCAATACAGTATCACATGCAGCAATACAGTAATACATGCAGCAATACAGTAATACATGCAGCAATACAGTAATACATGCAGCAATACAGTATCACATGCAGCAATACAGTAACACATGCAGCAATACAGTAACACATGCAGCAATACAGTATCACATGCAGCAATACAGTAATACATGCAGCAATACAGTAATACATGCAGCAATACAGTAATACATGCAGCAATACAGTATCACATGCAGCAATACAGTAACACATGCAGCAATACAGTAACACATGCAGCAATACAGTATCACATGCAGCAATACAGTAACACATGCAGAAATACAGTAACACATGCAGCAATAAGGTATCAGATGCCTCTTCAACCTCAGGAGGCTGAAGAAATTTGGCTTGTCACCAAAAGCACTCACAAACTTCTACAGATGCACAATTGAGAGCATCCTGTCGGGCTGTATCACCGCCTGGTACGGCAACTGCTCCGCCCACAACCGTAAGGCTCTCCAGAGGGTAAGGTAGTAGTTTTGGAATTGTTAGCTAGATTACTTGTTGGTTATTACTGCATTGTCGGAACTAGAAGCACAAGCATTTCGCTACACTCGCATTAACATCTGCTAACCATGTGTATGTGACAAATAAAATGTGATTTGACTTGATTTGAGATGCAGCAATACATGCAGCAATACAGTAATATATGCAACAATACAGTAACACATGCAGCAATACAGTAAGACATGCAACAATACAGTAAGACATGCAACAATAAAGTTAATACATGCAGCAATACATGCAGAAATACAGTAATACATGCAGCAATGCAGTTAATACATGCAGCAATACATGCAGCAATACAGTTAATACATGCAGCAATGCAGTTAATACATGCAACAATAAAGTTAATACATGCAGCAATACATGCAGAAATACAGTAATACATGCAGCAATGCAGTTAATACATGCAGCAATACATGCAGCAATACAGTTAATACATGCAGCAATACATGCAGAAATACAGTAATACATGCAGCAATGCAGTTAATACATGCAGCAATACATGCAGCAAAACAGTTACTACATGCAGCAATACATGCAGCAATACATGCAGCAATACAGTTAATACATGCAGCAATACATGCAGCAATACAGTAATACATGCAGCAATACATGCAGAAATACAGTAATACATGCAGCAATACAGTCAACAAAAAAGTTAATACATGCAGCAATACATGCAGAAATACAGTAATACATGCAGCAATGCAGTTAATACATGCAGCAATACATGCAGCAAAACAGTTAATACATGCAGCAATACATGCAGCAATACAGTTAATACATGCAGCAATACATGCAGAAATACAGTAGTACATGCAGCAATACAGTCAACAATAAAGAAATACATGCAGCAATACATGCAGAAATACAGTAATACATGCAGCAATACATGCAGCAATACAGTAATACATGCAGCAGAACAGTTAATACATGCAGCAATACATGCAGCAACACAGTAATACATGCAGCAATACATGCAGCAATACAGTAACACATGCAGCAATACAGTAACACATGCAGCAATACAGTTAATACATGCAGCAATACATGCAGCAAAATAGTTAATACATGCAGCAAAACATGCAGAAATACAGTAATACATGCAGTGACAGCAAATACTGTGGCTGAGCAGAGTTACTGTGTCATTGACATCCCTTCACCATATAACCAAGCGGTGCTATAACACACACACACACGTCAGTCCTGACAAGAACTACTTCAGAAAAATAAAAGTTCTATATAAAGCCCTGCTACACTCTGAGAAAAAACTAACCAACATTAATATCTTCAACTGATTCTACACCAGATACACATGACAAACAGATCACTTATCATCGGGCCTAAACTATACACAGGCCTAACTGTACAACTCCACTCCTGACCACAACTGCACTGCTCTCAGTCATAAACACAGCAAATTATTTTGGCATGAAATATTCTCACACAATAGGACAAAATCTACAGTAAGTTAACATACAGTAGGATATAACCTACAGCAAGATTTAAAACCTATAGTAGGACGTAACCTACAGTAAGACTTAACCTACAGTAGGATAGAACCTACAGTAGGATATCACCTACAGTAAGATGTAACCTACAGTAGGACATAACCTACCTAAATACATGTACATCATTATGTACAGTTGCTGTTCTACATACAGTATCTACACAAAGTTACTTTTCCTCAGCAGGAAGCAATGTATTTCAGGATATATCTGACAGGGTGTGTGGGTGTTTGCAGTTATTAAAAGTAAACAATACTCAACAAAACTATCTGGACAGTTCCTGAGTAATCTCTTCTCCAATGTGGCTGTATTCCCCCTGCTGCATCTCTGTACTACACTGCCTCTCCATGTCCCAGTTTGACCAGAAAAGCAGATCACAGGAAGTTAGTTAGTTTGGTCCTGTCCTACGCTGCAGGTTTCCTCATCTAGTGGTGGTTGCTGCATTGCTGTGTTTGTGTTGTTTAACCTCAAGGCTCTGCCCTCCCGCCCTGTCTGTCATTGTACAACCGGTTCCCAGGATGCTGCAGGTGTAATCAGGTGTAATCAGGTGTAGGAGGGGCTAGGGACAGACTGGAGTTGTGTGTGTTTGAGATAATGTGTCACTCTCTCTCTCTCGCTCTTACGTCAGGTCATCAGAAGCACGAGATCTGGTATTATCTCAATCAGGCACAAATCTAAAAGCTGACCTGACCACTGCATTATAAACATGACAAACTCAACTACGCAGAGGGGAACTTGCAGATTGTAACATACTGTTTCACGGAAACATGGCTAGCTTGGGATATGCTATCGGAGTCGGTACAGCCAATGGGATTTTCAGTGCATCGTGCCGACAGGAATAAACATCTCTCCAGGAAGAAGAAGGGCGGGGGTGTATGTTTCATGATTAACGACTCATGGTGGTGTAATCGTAACAACATACAGGAACTCAAAGTCCTTTTGTTCACCTGACCTAGAATTCCTCACAATCAAATGCCGACCGTATTATCTCCCAAGAGAACTCTCCTTGGTTATTGTCACAGCTGTGTACATCCCCCTCAAGCCGATACAAAGACGGCCATCAAGGAACTTCACTGGACTTTATGCAAACTGGAAACCATATATACTGAGGCTGCATTTATTGTAGTAGGGATTTTAACAAAGCAAATTTGAAAACGAGGCTACCTAAATTCTATCAGCATATCGAATGCAGTATCGAATGCATGGTCGAGTAACACGCTCGACCCTTGCTACTCTAAATTCTGCGATGCATACAAGGCCCTCCCCCGCCCTCCTTTTGGCAAATCTGACCATGACTCCATCTTGTTGCTCCCTTCCTATAGGCAGAAACTAAAACAGGAAGCGCCCGTGCTTAGGTCTATCCAACGCTGGTCTGACCAATCGGGTTCGACGCTTTAAGATTGTTTTGATCACGTGGACTGGGATATGTTCCGGTTAGCTTCAGAGAATAACATTGACATATACGCTGACTCAGTGAGCAAGTTTATAAGGAAGTGTACAGGAGATGTTGTACCTACTGTGACTATTAAAACCTTCCCTAACCAGAAACCGTGGATTGATGACAGCATTCGTGCTAAACTGAAAGCACGTTTCACTGGGAATATGGTCGAACACAAACAGTGTAGTTATTCCCTACGTATGGCACTCAAACAGTCAAAACGTCAGTATAGAGACAAAGTGGAGTCGCAATTCAACAGCTCAAACACGAGAATGTATGTGGCAGGGTCTACAGACAATCACAGATTACAAACAGAAAACCAGCCATGTTGTGGACATTGACGTCTTGATTCCAGACAAACTAAACACCTTCTTGAGTCAAACATTTAAACATGTTAACCCTCGCAAGGCTGCCTGCCCAGACAGCATCCCTAGCTGCATCCTCAGAGCATGGGCAGACCAGCGGGCTGGTGTGTTAACGGACATATTCAATCAATCCCTATCCCAGTCTGCTGTCCCCACATGCTTCAAGATGGCCACCATTGTTGCTGTTCCAAGAAAGCAAAGGTAACTGAACTAAATGACTATCGCCCCGTAGCACTCACTTCTGTCATTATGAAGTGCTAGTCAAGGATCATATCACCTCCACCAAACCTGTCACCCTAGACCCACTCCAATTTGCTTACCGCCCCAATAGGTCCACAGACGATGCAATCGCCATCACACTGCACACTGCCCTATTCCATCTGGACAAGAGGAATACCTATGTAAGAATGCTGTTCATTGACTACAGCTCAGTATTCAACACCATAGTACCCTCCAAACTCATCATTAAGCTTGAGACTCTGGGTCTCGACCCCGCCCTGTGCAAAAGGGTCCTGGACCTCCTGAAAGGCCACCCCCAGGTGGTGAAGGTAGGAAACAACATCTCCACTCCGCTGACCCTCAACACTGGGGCCCCACAAGGGTGCGTTCTCAGCCCCCTCCTGTACTCCCTGTTCACCAACAACTGCGTGGCCATGCATGCCTCCAACTCAATCATCAAGATTGCAGACGACACAACAGTGGTAGGCTTGATTACCAACAATGACGAGACAGCCTACAGGGAGGAGGTGAGGGCTCTCAGAATGTGTAAAATAACCTCTCACTCAATGTCAGCAAACAAAAGAGATGATCGTGGACTTCAGTAAACAGCAAAGGGAGTACACACCTATCCACATCGATGGGACAGCAGTGGAGAAAGTGGAAAGTTTTAAGTTCCTAGGTGTACATATCACCGACAAACTGAAATGGTCCACCCACACAGACAGTGTGGTGAAGAAGTGGCAAAAACAGCTTCAATCTCAAGGCCATCAGATTGTTAAACAGCCATCGCAAGCACAGAGAGGCAGCTGCCTACTTACAGACTTGATATCATTTGTCACTTTAATAAATGGAACACTAGTCACTTTAATAAATGGAACACTAGTCACTTTAATAAAGTTTACATATCTCGCATTGCTCGTCTCATATGTATATACTGTATACTGTGTACTACACTGTCTATTCTATACCATCTATTGCATCTTAGCCTCTCAGTCACTGCTCATCCATATATTTTATATTATATATTCTTATCCCATTCCTTTACTAGATTGTGTGTATTAGGTTTTGTTGTGGAATTGTTGATGTTAGATACTGCTGCACTGTCGGATCTAGATGCACAAGCATGTCACTACACTCGCTATACCATCTGCTAACTATGTGTATGTGACCGATACCATCTGCTAACCATGTGTATGTGACCGATACCATCTGCTAACCATGTGTATGTGGCCGATACCATCTGCTAACCATGTGTATGTGACCGATACCATCTGCTAACTATGTGTATGTGGCCGATACCATCTGCTAACCATGTGTATGTGACCGATACAATCTGCTAACCATGTGTATGTGACCGATACCATCTGCTAACCATGTGTATGTGGCCGATACAATCTGCTAACCATGTGTATGTGGCCGATACCATCTGCTAACCATGTGTATGTGACCGATACCATCTGCTAACTATGTGTATGTGGCCGATACCATCTGCTAACCATGTGTATGTGACCGATACCATCTGCTAACCATGTGTATGTGGCCAATACAATCTGCTAACCATGTGTATGTGACCGATACAATCTGCTAACCATGTGTATGTGGCCGATACCATCTGCTAACCATGTGTATGTGGCCGATACCATCTGCTAACCATGTGTATGTGACCGATACCATCTGCTAACCATGTGTATGTGACCGATACAATCTGCTAACCATGTGTATGTGGCCGATACAATCTGCTAACCATGTGTATGTGGCCGATACAATCTGCTAACCATGTGTATGTGACCGATACAATCTGCTAACCATGTGTATGTGGCCGATACAATCTGCTAACCATGTGTATGTGGCCGATACAATCTGCTAACCATGTGTATGTGACCGATACCATCTCCTAACCATGTGTATGTGACCGATACCATCTGCTAACCATGTGTATGTGGCCGATACAATCTGCTAACCATGTGTATGTGGCCGATACAATCTGCTAACCATGTGTATGTGACCGATACCATCTGCTAACCATGTGTATGTGACCGATACCATCTGCTAACCATGTGTATGTGACCGATACCATCTGCTAACCATGTGTATGTGGCCGATACAATCTGCTAACCATGTGTATGTGGCCGATACAATCTGCTAACCATGTGTATGTGACCGATACCATCTGCTAACCATGTGTATGTGACCGATACCATCTGCTAACCATGTGTATGTGACCGATACCATCTGCTAACCATGTGTATGTGGCCGATACCATCTGCTAACCATGTGTATGTGACCGATACCATCTGCTAACCATGTG
This sequence comes from Oncorhynchus clarkii lewisi, assembly GCF_045791955.1. Lineage (NCBI taxonomy): Eukaryota > Metazoa > Chordata > Actinopteri > Salmoniformes > Salmonidae > Oncorhynchus > Oncorhynchus clarkii. The sequence goes on along the minus strand of NC_092148.1, from coordinate 78,527,289 downwards.
TATGTGACCGATACCATCTGCTAACCATGTGTATGTGGCCGATACCATCTGCTAACCATGTGTATGTGACCGATACCATCTGCTAACCATGTGTATGTGACCGATACCATCTGCTAACCATGTGTATGTGACCGATACAATCTGCTAACCATGTGTATGTGACCGATACCATCTGCTAACCATGTGTATGTGGCCGATACAATCTGCTAACCATGTGTATGTGGCCGATACAATCTGCTAACCATGTGTATGTGGCCGATACCATCTGCTAACCATGTGTATGTGACCGATACCATCTGCTAACCATGTGTATGTGACCGATACCATCTGCTAACCATGTGTATGTGACCGATACCATCTGCTAACCATGTGTATGTGACCGATACCATCTGCTAACCATGTGTATGTGACCGATACAATCTGCTAACCATGTGTATGTGACCGATACCATCTGCTAACCATGTGTATGTGACCGATACAATCTGCTAACCATGTGTATGTGACCGATACCATCTGCTAACCATGTGTATGTGACCGATACAATCTGCTAACCATGTGTATGTGACCGATACCATCTGCTAACCATGTGTATGTGACCGATACAATCTGCTAACCATGTGTATGTGGCCGATACCATCTGCTAACCATGTGTATGTGACCGATACCATCTGCTAACCATGTGTATGTGACCGATACAATCTGCTAACCATGTGTATGTGGCCGATACAATCTGCTAACCATGTGTATGTGGCCGATACCATCTGCTAACCATGTGTATGTGACCGATACAATCTGCTAACTATGTGTATGTGACCGATACAATCTGCTAACCATGTGTATGTGGCCGATACCATCTGCTAACCATGTGTATGTGACCGATACCATCTGCTAACCATGTGTATGTGACCGATACCATCTGCTAACCATGTGTATGTGACCGATACAATCTGCTAACCATGTGTATGTGGCCGATACAATCTGCTAACCATGTGTATGTGACCGATACCATCTGCTAACCATGTGTATGTGACCGATACAATCTGCTAACCATGTGTATGTGGCCGATACAATCTGCTAACCATGTGTATGTGGCCGATACCATCTGCTAACCATGTGTATGTGACCGATACAATCTGCTAACCATGTGTATGTGGCCGATACCATCTGCTAACCATGTGTATGTGACCGATACAATCTGCTAACCATGTGTATGTGGCCGATACCATCTGCTAACCATGTGTATGTGACCGATACCATCTGCTAACCATGTGTATGTGACCGATACCATCTGCTAACCATGTGTATGTGGCCGATACAATCTGCTAACCATGTGTATGTGGCCGATACAATCTGCTAACCATGTGTATGTGGCCGATACAATCTGCTAACCATGTGTATGTGGCCGATACAATCTGCTAACCATGTGTATGTGGCCGATACAATCTGCTAACCATGTGTATGTGACCGATACAATCTGCTAACCATGTGTATGTGGCCGATACAATCTGCTAACCATGTGTATGTGACCGATACCATCTGCTAACCATGTGTATGTGACCGATACCATCTGCTAACCATGTGTATGTGACCGATACCATCTGCTAACCATGTGTATGTGGCCGATACCATCTGCTAACCATGTGTATGTGACCGATACCATCTGCTAACCATGTATATGTGACCGATACCATCTGCTAACCATGTGTATGTGGCCGATACCATCTGCTAACCATGTGTATGTGACCGATACCATCTGCTAACCATGTGTATGTGACCGATACCATCTGCTAACCATGTGTATGTGACCGATACAATCTGCTAACCATGTGTATGTGACCGATACCATCTGCTAACCATGTGTATGTGGCCGATACAATCTGCTAACCATGTGTATGTGGCCGATACAATCTGCTAACCATGTGTATGTGGCCGATACCATCTGCTAACCATGTGTATGTGACCGATACCATCTGCTAACCATGTGTATGTGACCGATACCATCTGCTAACCATGTGTATGTGACCGATACCATCTGCTAACCATGTGTATGTGACCGATACCACCTGCTAACCATGTGTATGTGACCGATACAATCTGCTAACCATGTGTATGTGACCGATACCATCTGCTAACCATGTGTATGTGACCGATACAATCTGCTAACCATGTGTATGTGACCGATACCATCTGCTAACCATGTGTATGTGACCGATACAATCTGCTAACCATGTGTATGTGACCGATACCATCTGCTAACCATGTGTATGTGACCGATACAATCTGCTAACCATGTGTATGTGGCCGATACCATCTGCTAACCATGTGTATGTGACCGATACCATCTGCTAACCATGTGTATGTGACCGATACAATCTGCTAACCATGTGTATGTGGCCGATACAATCTGCTAACCATGTGTATGTGGCCGATACCATCTGCTAACCATGTGTATGTGACCGATACAATCTGCTAACTATGTGTATGTGACCGATACAATCTGCTAACCATGTGTATGTGGCCGATACCATCTGCTAACCATGTGTATGTGACCGATACCATCTGCTAACCATGTGTATGTGACCGATACCATCTGCTAACCATGTGTATGTGACCGATACAATCTGCTAACCATGTGTATGTGGCCGATACAATCTGCTAACCATGTGTATGTGACCGATACCATCTGCTAACCATGTGTATGTGACCGATACAATCTGCTAACCATGTGTATGTGGCCGATACAATCTCCTAACCATGTGTATGTGGCCGATACCATCTGCTAACCATGTGTATGTGACCGATACAATCTGCTAACCATGTGTATGTGGCCGATACCATCTGCTAACCATGTGTATGTGACCGATACAATCTGCTAACCATGTGTATGTGGCCGATACCATCTGCTAACCATGTGTATGTGACCGATACAATCTGCTAACCATGTGTATGTGACCGATACCATCTGCTAACCATGTGTATGTGGCCGATACAATCTGCTAACCATGTGTATGTGGCCGATACAATCTGCTAACCATGTGTATGTGGCCGATACAATCTGCTAACCATGTGTATGTGGCCGATACAATCTGCTAACCATGTGTATGTGGCCGATACAATCTGCTAACCATGTGTATGTGGCCGATACAATCTGCTAACCATGTGTATGTGGCCGATACAATCTGCTAACCATGTGTATGTGGCCGATACAATCTGCTAACCATGTGTATGTGACCGATACAATCTGCTAACCATGTGTATGTGGCCGATACAATCTGCTAACCATGTGTATGTGACCGATACAATCTGCTAACCATGTGTATGTGACCGATACAATCTGCTAACCATGTGTATGTGACCGATAACATTTGTTTTGATTTGCGTTGTTCTACTCCATTAAAATAAAACATGAATGTCATTAAAACCGTTTCTATTCTGATAAAATGCCACCAGAAGACAGAGAATACCACATCCATCCACAGTAAGGACATGATCATTAGTAAACAGTAAGTAACTTACACCTCGTTTGCATCAATTCTCTGCATAAACCAGGAAGTGATTTTTCCTAATAGAGATAGCTAAAATGCCCAGTCACATCCCTCCAATCAGAGTGTGCCTGCTGTTCGGGGAAGATAGGGACCAGATGAGCCTCTCTCTCGTCTTTCCAAAATAAAAACAAACAATTATAGAGGTTTGCAAACACACGCACCACACACACACACACACACACACACACACACACACACACACACACACACACACACACACACACACACACACACACACACACACACACACACACACACACACACACACACACACACACACACACACACACACACACACACACACACACACACACACACACACACACACACACACAGGTCATAGGCCCAGTCACATCCACATTAACATTCAAAGAACCAGTCTGGTACAACAACAAACACGGTCTCTGCAGGATGTGGAACACAGTGACCTGAAGAGGTGAACCTGAACGCCCCCCCCCCCCCCCTGCTAAACACTTCATGTCATAACATTAGAGGGAGATGTGCCTGGTATAACATTACAGGGATTCCAATCACAGACAGAGAGAGAGTGAGATAAGTAGAGAGAGAGTGAGTGATTGAGGTAGAGAAAGAGAGCGAGAGAGAAAGACGAGACAGAGAGAATGAGAAAGCGAGAGAGAGAAAAAGCAGGAGGGAACGAAGGAGATATAACAGGGCAGAGAACACAGGAGTCCATATCAGAGAGATCTCCAGGATATTATCTATGCAGGTGTGAAATTAACTTCGTACCTGAGGGAGAGACAATAATGAAGATCTAACCAGACTAGAGGTCGAATGATTATGATTTTTCAATACCGATTATTGGAGGACCAAAAAAGCCGATACTGATTAATTGGCCGATTTTGTATATTTTTTATTTGTAATAATGACAATTACAACAATACTGAATTAACACTTATTTTAACTTAATATAATACATCAATAAAATCAATTTAGCCTGAAATAAATAATGAAACATGTTCAATTTGGTTTCAATAATGCAAAAACAAAGTGTTGGAGAAGAAAGTAATATGTGCCAATATGCAATATGTGCCATGCAAAAATGCGTGACATGTAAAATATGTGCCATGTAAAAATATGTGCCATGTAAAAAAGCTAATGTTTAAGTTCCTTGCTCAGAACATGAGAACATATGAAAGTTGGTGGTTCCTTTTAACATGAGACTTCAATATTCCAAGGTAAGAGGTTTTAAGTTGTAGTTAATATAGTATTTATAGGACTATTTCTCTCTATACCATTTGTATTTCATATACCTTTGACTATTGGATGTTCTTATAGGCACTATAGTATTGCCAGTGTAACAGTATAGCTTCCGTCCCCCTCCTCGCCCCTACCTGGGCTCGAACCAGGAACACATCGACAACAGCCACACTCGAAGCATCGTTACCCATCGCTCCACAAAAGCCACGGCCCTTGCAGCGCAAGGGGAATAACTACTCCAAATCTAAAAGCGAGTGGCGTTTGAAACAGTATTAGCGCACACCCAGCTAACTAGCTAGCCATTTCACATTGGTTACACCAGCCATTAGGCTGATAGGCTTGAAGTCATAAACGGCGCTGTGCTTGCGAAGAGCTGCTGGCAAAATGCACAAAAGTGCTGTTTGAATGAATGATGACGTGCCTGCTGCTGCTCAGTCAGACTGCTCTATCAAATTGAACTTAATTATAACATAATAACACACAGAAATACGAGCCTTTGGTCATTAATATGGTCGAATCCGGAAACTATCATTTCGAAAACAAAACGTTTAGTATTTCAGTGAAATACGGAACCGTTCGGTATTTTATCTAACGGGTGGCATCCCTAAGTCTAAATATTCTTGTTACATTGCACAACCTTCAATGTTATGGCATAATTACGTAAGATTCTGGCAAATTAGTTCACAATGAGCCAGGCAGCCCAAACTGTTACATATACACTGACTCTGCGTGCAATGAACACAAGAGAAATGACACCATTTCACCTGGTTAATATTGCCTGCTAAACTGGATTAGTAGTTATAAGTAGTGATTATGGTTGATTGTTTTTTATAAGATTTTTAAGTTTAATGCTAGCTAGCAATGTACCTTGGCTTCTACTGGATTCGCGTAACAGGCAGGCTACTCGTGGAGTGTAATGGTTAGAGCGTTGGACTAGTTAACTGTACGGTTGCAAGATTGGTTACCCTGAGCTGACAAGGTGAAAATCTGTCGTTCTGCCCCTGAACAAGGCAGTTAACCCACAGTTCCTAGGCCGTCATTGAAAATAAGAATGTGTTCTTAACTGACTTGCCTAGTTAAATAAAGGTATAAAAAAATAATAATCGGAAATCGGCGCCCAAAAACACCGATTTCTGATTGTTATGAAAACTTGAAATCGGACCTAATTAATCGGCCATTCCGATTAATCGGTCGACCTCTAAACCAGACACAGGAGTGGATGAACTCTGAACACTGGGGGAAGAGATCAATATAGGATCTGAACACTGGGGGAAGAGATCAATATAGGATCTGAACACTGGGGGAAGAGATCAATATAGGATCTGAACACTGGGGGAAGAGATCAATATAGGATCTGAACACTGGGGGAAGAGATCAATATAGGATCTGAACACTGGGGGAAGAGATCAGTATAGGAACTCTGATTAGGTGATTACATTGAAGGCAGGCATCATCTCTTTCTCTCTCTCGCGCTATGTAGCCGCTGCCCAGAATCCCACACTTCACATCACACTCTCTCTTTCTCTCTCTTCCCCTCTCACCCTCCCTCCCCTCTTTCCAATCCCAGACAGACAGTGGGTGTTGGACTCTTCTAATCAATGTCAGGCCTGTAGAGCCGTGACATGAGGAAACAGGCAACAGCTGTGGGATGGAGGCTCTGAAATGTGTCAATCAATATTACCAACCATTCACAGTCTTCACATCTGATTGATTCCCAATGGGCTAGTAGACCAGTCTGGCTCTCTGGCCATAAATAACCCAGGTATATTACACAGACTCCATTTAGTGCTGGTTATGTGATACACTTCAATAATAGATACTTATTGTATATTACATGTTATATACTGGGCGGTTCGAGCCCTGAATGCTGATTGGCTGACAGCCGTGGTATATCAGACCGTATACCATGGGTATGAAAAAAACTTTATTTTTACTGCTGTAATTACATTGGTAACCAGTTTATAATAGCAATAAGGCACCTTGGGGGTTTGTGGTATATGGCCAATGTTCCACGGCTAAGGGCTGTATCCAGGCACTCTGTGTTGCGTCGTGCTTAAGAACAGCCCTCAGCCGAGGTATATTGGCCATATACCACAACTCCTTTGGCAGTATTGCTTAATAATAACAAATGGCTACAACAACAAATGCTGGTCTGTCTATTTTGGGTCTACAGTATACACACACAGCTGAAGTCTCGCATTGTGTTCAGTTCCGTGAGACTGTCTGGTCACAATGCCATAGGGTGTCTCTATCCTCTCTCTTTTTCCCTCCTCTTTGCTCTCTCTCTCTCTGACACACACACACAGCTGACATGACAGATGGATCTCCAGTGAATACAGGTGAATGGATGAAAAGAATCCAATAAAATATCAATGAAACAGCATGTGTGAGAGCATGAAGGACTAGGGAAATTATTGAGTTCAACATGAATGACTGCAGGCAGTGAACCCTTCAGCAATCCTCGCAGTGGAAGAGGAGCGCATGCACAGAATGTTCCAGATATCTACATGCAGCCTGGAAGCAGGCCTGGAGGCTAGGGTGTTAATATATATATGTGTGTGTGTGTGTGTGTGTGTGTGTGTGTGTGTGTGTGTGTGTGTGTGTGTGTGTGAAAGAGAGTGAGAGAGAGATCCATATTCTGTGCTGCTCACTGTGTCATAAAAGGATGAGTTGAACACTAAAACATGGTTTCATTATGTTTGACATTTCCCACCACATCTGAAGTTCCTCTTTCATACTTACTTATTTGCTGTCTTGTTCCCCTAAGTCAACTTAGGTCTATTCTAAAACTTTACAGAATGACATCCTCATTGATCCAACCCACTCAGCTAACTATTTGTTTTATTGGGCACTTCCTAGGAGAGTGCCATAGTGTCAGTCAGTATCATAAGCATCCTCATGCTCTCTCTCATTCTGACACGGTGAAAGACAAAGCTCCACAGAGCTCAATGACACCCTCTACCAAAGAAACTGATGACTATGGTGCTGCTGTTTCTGGAGGCACTGACTGTGTATTCCGACTGTGTATTCCGGCGGTGTATTCCGGCTGTGTAATCTGACTGTGTATTCTGGCCCTGGAGTTAAAAGGGGGATGAAAAGTGTGAACATGAAGAGAGAAGAGGTGGAGAACCCCTGACAACCACTGCTAGTGTAACCGATGTGAAATGGCTAGCTAGTTAGCGGTGGTGCGCACTAATAGCGTTTCAATCGGTGATGTCACTCGCTTTGAGACCTTAAAGTAGTGGTTCCCGATGCTTAGTGGGTGTCAGTTGTTGATGTGTGCAGAGGGTCCCTGGTTTGAGCCCAGGTAGGGGCGAGGGGACGGACTAAAGTTATACTATTACACTGAACCCCTGACAACCTCTGCCGCACACCTGACAACCACTGCCGAACCCCTGACAACCACTGCCGAACCCCTGACAACCACTGCCGAACCCCTGACAGCACACACACACACACACACACACACACACACACACACACACACACACACACACACACACACACACACAGTGCTGCATTCATTGTGTTGTCTGATAAAGGTCTTAACACCCCTCCCCTCTCTGCTCCTCTTTAGATGTGCTGCTCCCTCAGTTTAATCTCATTTCTGGTCACAGTGGGCCTCCCTCATACCCCAGCAGCCTCCCTGCCCCCACTCACCCCAACCCCTCCTAGTCTGAACTCCCAGCCTTCAGCCCTGAGTCATGGGAGTCTGGGACAGGGCCAAAGCGGAGCCCCAGAGTCGCCCGAGACTCCCTGCATGCCTGTCGCAAGTACACAACAGGGACCAACCACTAAGAGTTCAGTCTCAGCATGGAAGTTATAAGTCCACAGCTACAGCTGTATTTTACCAAGTAATGGTTTCAGCTGTTAGCGTATCTATCGCTACTAGGTAGAGCTGGAGTTCAGCCTACAGAGCAGAAAGAGTTGATGGCTTCACAAACACAAGGAACAAGCTAATAGTTGAAGCTAAACATGTTGAGTCTGACAGCCTGTGATACAGCACAAACAGCAGGGTGAGCTAGCAGCTTCAGCTACAACAGGCTACATGCAGCCGGTGAGGCTAACACCTCTGCTACAGCACACCACAGGGGCAGATAAGGGCTTCAGCCAAGGATGGCCAAGAAAGATAACTGCAGTCATCCTCCATGTGTGTGTTTTGCATGTGTTCTGCAGTTGTGTTCTACTGAGGGAGGCTGCAGCTGTGGGGTGTTCACCCAACAAAGCCTGCAAGTGCCTCAATGACCCTCCTACCCCCAGTACAGCCACAACACACACACACACACACACACACACACACACACTGCTCCTCTCTGCTCTGGGACTGGTGATAAGCACCTGTCTGTCTACTACAGCTGTGAACACAGTGTTGTGGCTCTAGATGGCTACAGTACTACAGAGCTTCAGTCCTTCTAAAAGAGAAAAATCCACTGACCTGAGACCAGGCTTCCGCTAGTCAAGACTGGGTCTGTGTGTCAGAGTCGACAGCTACCGTTCACATAGATGATCGGATATCCTTCTCCTTGTTACACAACAACCAGAATGAAGAGAAAAGCAACCTCTCCCTCTCTCATTCCTGCCGTTCCTCTTTCTCCTCCCGCTCTCATTCCCTCCGTTCCTCTATCTCTCGCAGACACACATAGGCAGGTTCAGGCTTGCGCTAAGCTGCTTTTGCCTCTCTCGCTCTCTCTCTCTCTCTCTCTCTCTCCACTTCCTCCTTTCTTTCCTTCCTCTCTTCTCTGTGTTTCCAGTCCGTAGTGTGTGAAGATAATCACATTCCAGCGGAGACAGGGCATATGGCGGGGGAACGCCACCCACAGTAAAGCCCCCTCTGTCTGTCTGTCTGTCTGTCTGTCTTGTCTGTCTGTCTGTCTTGCACAGACAATCAGCTCTATTGTGTGGGAGGAGGAGAGGGCTAGAGAGCCAATGGCTCTCATCTGCTGCTACTGCTACCGCTGCTGCTGCTACCGCTGCTGCTGCTACCACTGCTGCTACCGCTGCTGCCGGGCCGCTACCACTGCTGCCGCTGCTGCTACTGCTACCGCTGCTGATACCGCTGCTGCTACTGCTACCGCTGCTGCTACTGCTACCGCTGCTGCTGCTGCCGCTGCTGCTACTGCTACCGCTGCTGATACCGCTGCTGCTACTGCTACCTCTGCTGCTACTGCTACCGCTGCTGATACCGCTGCTGCTACTGCTACCTCTGCTGATACCGCTGCTGCTGCTGCTGCCACTGCTACCTCTGCTGATACCGCTGCTGCTGCTGCTGCCGCTGCTGCTACTGCTACCGCTGCTGATACCGCTGCTGCTACTGCTACCGCTGCTGCTACTGCTACCGCTGCTGATACCGCTGCTGCTACTGCTACCGCTGCTGCTACCGCTGCTGCTACTGCTACCGCTACCTCTGCTGCCGCTGCTGCTACTGCTACCGCTGCTGATACCGCTGCTGCTACTGCTACCACTGCTGCTACTGCTGCTGCCGGCCGCTACCACTGCTGCTACCGCTGCTGCCGGCCGCTACCACTGCTGCCGCTGCTGCTACTGCTACCGCTGCTGCCGCTGCTGCTACTGCTACCGCTGCTGATACCGCTGCTGCTACTGCTACCACTGCTGCTACCGCTGCCGCTGCTGCTACTGCTACCGCTGCTGATACCGCTGCTGCTACTGCTACCGCTGCTGATACTGCTACCGCTGCTGATACTGCTACCGCTGCTGATACCGCTGCTGCTGCTTCCGCTGCTGCTACCGCCGCTGCTGCTACCACTGCTGTTACCGCTGCTGCTACCACTGCCGCTACCGCTGCTGCTACTGCTACCGCCGCTGCTGCTACCGCTGCTGCTACCGCTGCTGCTACCGCTGCTGCTACTGCTACCGCTGCTGCTACTGCTACCGTTGCTGCTACTGCTACCGCTGCTGCTACCGCCGCTGCTGCTACCGCCGCTGCTGCTACCACTGCTACCACTGCTGCCGCTACTGCTGCTACCACTGCTACCGCTGCTGCTACCGCTGCTGCTACTGCTACCGCTGCTGCTACCGCCGCTGCTGCTACCACTGCTGCTACCGCTGCTGCTGCTACCGCTGCCGCTGCCGCTACCGCTACCGCTACTGCTACCGCTACCGCCGCCGCCACCGCAGCTGCTGCTACCACTGCTACCGCAGCTGCTGCTACCACTGCTACCGCTACCACTGCTGCCGCTACCACTGCTGCCGCTACCACTGCTGCCGCTAGTACCGCTACCACTGCTACCACTGCCACCACTGCTACCGATGCTGCTGCTACCACTGCCGCTGCCACTGCTGCTGCTACCACTGCTACTGCTACCACTGCTACCGCAGCTGCTGCTGCCGGTAGCTATGGGGCGGTAATCATTTAGGCGGGTACCTTTGCTTTCTTGGTCACAGGGACTAGGGTGGTCTGCTTTGAAACATGTAGGTATTACAGACTCGATCAGGGAGAGGTTCAAATGTCAGTGAAGACACTTGCCAGTTGGTCCTCGCATGCTTTGAGTACACATCCTGGTAATCTGTCTGGGCCCGCGGCTTTGTGAATGTTGACCTGTTTAAATAGCCTTACGCAGTAATCTGGAACAGCTGGAGCTCTTATGCATGTTTCAGTGTTGCTTGCCTCGAAGCGAGCATAAAAGGCATTTAGCTCGTCTGGTAGGCTCACGTCACTGGGCAGCTTGCGGCTGGGTTTCCCTTCGTAGTCCTTAATATTTTTCAAGCCCTGTCACATCTGATGAGTGTCAGAGCCGGTGTAGTAGGATTCAATCTTAGTCCTGTATTGATTTTTTGCCTGTTTGATGGTTCGTCTGAGAGCAGAAGTGTCCGAATTAGTGACCTACTCCTTGAAAGCGGCAGCTCTAGCCTTTAGCTCGGTGCAGATTTTGCCTGTAATCCATGGCTTCTGGTTGGGAAATGTACGTACGGTCACTGTGGAGACGACATCGTTGATGCACTTATTGATGAAGCCGGTGACTGAGGTGGTATACTCCTCAATGCCATTGGATGAATCCCGGAACATATTCCAGTCTGTGCTAGCAAAACAGTCCTGTAGAGTAGCATCTGCGTCGTCTGACCACTTCCGTATTGAGCGAGTCACTGGTACTTCCAGCTTTAGTTTTTGCTTGTAAGCAGGAATCAGGAGGATAGAATTATGGTCAGATTTGCCAAATGGAGGGCGATGGAGAGCTTTGTATGCGTCTCTGTGTGTGGAGTAAAGGTGGTCTAGAGGTTTTTTTCTCCTCTGTTTGCACATGTGACATGCTGGTAGAAATGAGGTAAAACAGATTTAAGTTTGCCTACATTAAAGTCCCCGGCCACTAGAAGCGCCGCTTCTGGATAAGCATTTTCTTGTTTGCTTATGGCCTTATACAGCTCGTTGAGAGCGGTCTTAGTTCCAGCATTGGTTTGTGGTGGTAAATAGATGGCTACGAATAATATACATGAGAACTCTCTTGGTAGATAGTGTGGTCTACAGTTAATCATAAGGCACTCTACCTCAGGCGAGCAATACCTTGAGACTTCTTTAATATTAAACATTGCGCACCAGCAGTTATTGACAAATAGACACACACCCCGCCCCTCGTCTTACCAGACGTAGCTGCTCTGTCCTGCCGATGCACGGAGAAGCCAGCCAGCTCTATATTATCTGTGTCGTCGTTCAGCCACGTCTCGGTGAAACATAAGATATTACAGTTTTTAATGTCCATTGGTAGGATAGTCTTAATCGTAGATCGTCCAGTTTGTTTTCCAATGATTGTACGTTGGCCAATAATACAGAGGGAAGTGGTGGTTTACGTACTCGTCAGCAAATTTTTACAAAGCAGCCCGCCCTCCTCCCCCTTTTCCTCTGTCTTTTCTTCTCAATGATGGAGGGATTTGGGCCTTGTCTTGACAAAGCAGTATATAAAACAAAATAGCACAGTTGGTTAGGAGCCCGTAAAACAGCAGCCATCCCCTTCGTCGCCATTATATGTTACTGGACATCGCGATACTTCAGTACGTTAGCATTGCACATAAAAATGACCAAGGAGCCAATTTCAGTTCAGTTATGTTCTTGCCATTTTCAGTCTATATCAGTTCAGTTAGTGATGGAGAAAAAAAAGTCTATACAGTTAAATATAGGGATATTATTTTGGACAATATTGAGAAATAATTTCCCCCCTCGTTGGTTGTACCTACACCAAAACTCCAGTATCGTTCTTTCATAGCTTGTTCTCCATCTTCTTTTTAAAAAAGGGAGCCAATTTGTTTTCAGCACTTGTTCAAAACTTGTTTTCTCATGCTCTCTCGTCTCTCTGCAGCAACATCGAATCGCAATAAAACCACAGTATTGAATCGGAATACATATCGTATCGGCACCTAAGTATCGTGATAATATCGTACTGTGAGATCCCTGGCAATTCCGAGCCCTAAGTTCAGTGTGGCTGAAACATCAACTTGATTAAGTTACATTACATAGTAATAAAACATTGAGTCTTGATGAAGTTACGTAATAATAAACATTGAGTATTGATGAAGTTACATAATAATAAACATTGAGTCTTGATGAAGTTACGTAATAATAAACATTGAGTCTTGATGAAGTTATGTAATAATAAACATTGAGTCTTGATGAAGTTACGTAATAATAAACATTGAGTCTTGATGAAGTTACGTAATAATAAACATTGAGTATTGATGAAGTTACGTAATAATAAACATTGAGTATTGATGAAGTTACGTAATAATAAACATTGAGTCTTGATGAAGTTACGTAATAATAAACATTGAGTCTTGATGAAGTTATGTAATAATAAACATTGAGTCTTTATGAAGTTACGTAATAATTAACATTGAGTCTTGATGAAGTTACGTAATAATAAACATTGAGTCTTGATGTTACGCAGTAACAAAACAATGAGTCTTGATGAAGTTACGTAATAATAAACATTGAGTCTTGATGTTACGCAGTAATAAAACAATGAGTATTGATGAAGTTACATAGTAATAAAATATCGCAATACATATATTGGCAATTAAGTATCGTGATAATATTGTAATGTGAGATTCTTGGCAATTCCCAGCCTTAATTTCAGTGTGGCTGAAATATCAACTTGATGAAGTTTATCAGTAATAAATATTGAGTCTTGATGAAGTTACGCAGTAATAAAACATTGAGTCTGGCATTTCAATGAAGACATATAGTGGATAGAGCAGCAGACTCTGGAAGTGCTTGTGGGAAGTTCATCATTTCACATGAAAATGACTGAGATGAAAGTCAAACATCTGGCTTCCTCATTTGATTATTATGTCAAAAAATGTAATACTAAAGCAGGCCCATCACTCACTGTCTTAACAGTGCTGTTAAATGTCACCGTGGCAACTAAGGGTCACCTTGATAATAATCAATGAAAATGTAGACTAAGAGAACCATTCCATCTCCATACCTGTTTTGAATTACAGTGCACAAATCAAATCTTATTTGTCACATACACATGGTTAGCAGATGTTAATGCGAGCGTAGCAAAATGCTTGTGCTTCTAGTTCCAACAATGCAGTAATATCTAACAAGTAATCTAACCTAACAATTTCACAACAACTACCTTGTACACACAAGTGTAAAAGGGATGAAGAATATGTACATAAAATATGTACATATTATATATAATGAGTGATGAGTGATGGTACAGAACGGCATAGGCAAGATGCAGTAGATGGTATGGAGTACAGTATATACAGTGGGGCAAAAAAGTATTTAGTCAGCCACCAATTGTGCAAGTTCTCCCACTTAAAAGGATGAGAGATATATGTATATACTGTACTCTATACCATCTACTGCATCTTGCCATCTCTATGTAATAAATGTATCACTAGCCACTTTAAACAATGCCACTTTTATATGTTTACCTACCCTACATTACTCATCTCATATTTACAGTGGGGCAAAAAAGTATTTAGTCAGCCACCAATTGTTCAAGTTCTCCCACTTAAAAAGATGAGAGAGGCCTGTAATTTTCATCATAGGTACACTTCAACTATGACAGACAAAATGAAGAAAAGAAATCCAGAAAATCACATTGTAGGATTTTTAATGATTTCAGATTTCTGGCTCTCACAGACCTGTAACTTCTTCTTTAAGAGGCTCCTCTGTCCTCCACTCGTTACCTGTATTAATGGCACCTGTTTGAACTTGTTATCAGTATAAAAGACACCTGTCCACAACCTCAAACAGTCACACTCCAAACTCCACTATGGCCAAGACCAAAGAGCTGTCAAAGGACACCAGAAACAACATTGTAGACCTGCACCAGGCTGGGAAGACTGAATCTGCAATAGGTAAGCAGCTTGGTTTGAAGAAATCAACTGTGGGAGCAATTATTAGGAAATGGAAGACATACAAGACCACTGATAATCTTCCTCGATCTGGGGCTCCACGCAAGATCTCAACCCCTTGGGGTCAAAATTATCACAAAAACGGTGAGCAAAAATCCCAGAACCACATGGGGGGACCTAGTGAATGACCTGCAGAGAGCTGGGACCAAAGTAACAAAGCCTACCATCAGTAACACACTACGCCGCCAGGGACTCAAATCCTGCAGTGCCAGACGTGTCCCCCTGCTTAAGCCAGTACATGTCCAGGCCCGGGTATTGTTTAAAGTGGCTAGTGATACATGTATTACATAGAGATGGCAAGATGCAGTAGATGGTATAGAGTACAGTATATACATATATCAGACAAAGGTATAGTAGGATGTGAATACAGTGGAGCTAAACATAGGCATGAGACGATGAGAGAGATATTGTCTCTAGAAACATAATTTAAACTAGGTGATATCACCGCATGTCTGGGAGGTGGCCTAGGTATATTGAGCAGGGCTAGAGGCTCTACAGTGAAATAAGACAATAATCACTAACCAGAACAGCAATGGACAAGGCATTTGACATTAGGGAGAGGCATGCGTAGCCGAGTTATCATAGGGGTCCAGTAAGTAGTTAAGCTGGCTGGAGACACGGCGATTCAGACAGCTAGCGGGCCGGAGCTAGCAAGCTAGCAGAAGGGCCTTAGAAGGACGTCGCAATGGAAGAAGTCTGTTGAAGTCTCCGCATGCAGAG
Organism: Oncorhynchus clarkii lewisi; assembly: GCF_045791955.1. Taxonomy (NCBI): domain Eukaryota; kingdom Metazoa; phylum Chordata; class Actinopteri; order Salmoniformes; family Salmonidae; genus Oncorhynchus; species Oncorhynchus clarkii. Next base: position 78,511,429 of record NC_092148.1, on the reverse strand, counting down.
CCTCCTCGTGCGGCTTCGTCGGCAGACCAGCCGTGATGGATTAGTAAAGGGGCCCAGTCCAATTGGCAAAATAGGTATAGTAGCCCAAGACAGTCCGATATGCTCTAGACAGCTAGCAGGCCGCGGCCAGCAGATGGGCATTCAGGGGCTCGTTGGATGAAGAACCCTCGAGCAGATTACATCGGTAGTCCAGTCGTGATGGATTAGCAGGGCTTCGTGTAGTAAAAGGGGTCCAGGCCAATTGGCAAAATAGGTATTGTAGCCCAAGGACTGGCTGATGGACCTCTTCAGCTAGCCGGGAGATGGGCCTAGGATGGGCTAGCTCTAGGCTAATTGGTGCTTGCTTTGGGACAGAGACGATAGCCAGGAGTAGCCACTCAGATTGCAGCTAGCTAGCTGCGATGATCCGGGTGAAAATGTTCAGAGCTTGCGGTAGGAATCCGGGGATATGGAGAGAAAATAAGTATGGTATGCTCTCGTTTGCTCCGGTATGCTCTGGTTTGAATCGTGTTGTACAAACTGGTGAAAGATTTCCGAGCTAGAGGTTAGCTGATGACCGTTAGCAGTGGTTAGCTGACTACTAGCTAGTAGCTAGTTAGCTGGCTAGCTTCTGATGGGGGATTCCGGTTCTGAGGTAAATAAAAATACTTTAGAAAATAGTAGATCCATACCACATTGGGTGAGGCAGGTAGCAGGAGAGTATTTTGAAGTTGAGGTTTAGAAAAATATTAAAAAGATATGCGAAGAAAAAATATATAAAAATATACTACATACACGGGACACAGGACGAGGACAAAGACGTCTGACTGCTACACCATCTTGGAACAACACATTGTAATTTATGAAGCTCATTCTAAAATACAGACGTAATTTCTGTCCCAGGGGATTGCACTGTGTGCAAGTCTTTAATTTAGACCACAATTAGTTGAATTAGGTGTTAGAGAAGGGATGGAACAAAAACCTATAAACTCCTGTTATGTGTATAAAAAAAACAGTGGCTGTCATGAAAATGTGCCATCATGTACTGAACAAGCTTATGAATGTTGGAGGTTCATTTCCTTGAGATGTTCCACACTTGGGAATAACTTATTTTGTACAATGGACTATGTTTTAAGGACTCATGCACAGATACAGGAAAACCAAAAGGTGTATTTAAAAAATAATAAATAAGTACTAGTGTTGATGTCTACACATGTTTCTGGTTTTGAGGCTAGGGCATCAGGTGACGCAGCTCATCTGTGTAAGGAGAGAGAAAAGCTTCAATAATATTACAATACTGTATTCATTTAATTGAATATATATTCCTGCTTGATATGCATTTACAGTTTATTGGACATGTTATCCTTTATCACATGCCAGTGTTTGTTTTGTATCCAATGCATTTAGCTTACAATAGGATGAAGTAGCCTAAGGCCTAGTTAGACTGCGTCATATCACCTTGCATCATATCACCTTTCAATATTAGTTATCAAAGAATATAAAACTATGTAGAACATCAGTGTCATTTAAAAATATGCACAGGTGTGATATTTCTATTAATTAATCACAACGCAAAAAACAGCAGCTCTAGTACAATATTAGCTTCACAGTGAAACACTACTATTCTGGCTATCAATCATTCTTAAACAGTCAGAAAAATAGCTTATTTAGCTACAGTATGTCAAAAAAAAATCGTAGCCTGCATGGTATCATGCATGCAAGTTTACCTGTCATGTTCACAACAATGGAGCAGCAGACTAAGCAATACGCAAGAAGAGGACCCTATACCGTAGGATAATTATTCTGTCCGGTGTCAAATTCATTCATTTAACAGGTACTGAGGAGATCACCTTAAGTTAGTATAGTTAATGAGAAAGTCTCTGAATAGTTTCCAAGTGGTTACTTATAATTAGTAGTTAGGCTGATTCAGTAAGAATATCTCTCTTCATCCCTCAGTCTCATCCCAGCCCCTGGGCTCTCCTGCAGCTGTGTAGCACCTCTTAGGACCTAGCCTGGCACAAAGCCATTACCCAGTCTCTAAGAGACACACACACACACACACACGCACACACACACCATAATTAAACACACATCACTTACTGCATTAAACACACACCCTGGCTGCATATTCCCTCTCTCTCATCTGAGCCTGGCCGTCTCTCTTCTAATCTTTATCTCTCCCTCTGCCTCCCACATAATGAAGATCACAGTGGGAAAGAACTAGAACGTTGCAGAATGCAGACACATGCACACACACATATGCGCACAGTCGAACATGCACATGCATACACCCACAGAGTGTGGCCTGCATGGCTGATGGGCTGCTGTCCCCATAATGGACACATAAGGGCACATCTGTCACTGGACTGGGGCATGGCATGAATGGAATCTGCCACGCGTCACAACACCCGACCACATTGATTGGCTGTTCTAATCTTACATAGTCAGGCTGGCATGACCTGCTGTGAAAAAAAATGGGTTTCTGCTCTGAGGGCAGATCTGGGCCAATCAAACTCAATACAGTCACACTGAACAGAGAACAGCAGGCCCCCATAGAACTGCAAGATAATAATCTGCCAGACAACAGCACTCATCTACAAAACACAATTGATTAAACAATTTAAGTAACTGAGTGCATTTGAAATCCCTGTAGACGCTTGGATGCTTTAATTATCCCCTTATGTGTGTGTGTCATAGGGAGTGTGTGATACATAGTGTGTCTCTGCCTGGCAGAGAGAGACATATCTCTCATTAAAGGGGCACTGCACTTCCTGATATGGCCTTGTTTTAGATTTGCTTCATTAAGAAATGCTAGCGGGCATGACTGAATTCAAACGTGAGTTGGGTTAAAAAACAACCCATTGCTGGGTAAATAGTGGCCACAACACATATTGGGTTATTCTGACCCAGCCAGTTGGGTCACTTAATACCATTCACAGACAGACTTCATAGTATGTGGCCTGTACAACATTCTTGCCGGGATAAGTCTTTTATATCTCCCGTGCACATGTTGGCAAGTTTAGGAGTGAGAGTAAACCTAGGCGATGAATATATACCATCACAAAGAAATCCATTATTCATTTGTTTTGGGCAATACAATGTTTTTTCAAAAGAATAGAATGGCATATTTTTTGTCTCATTATGTTACTGGTCTGTGCAGCCTATAGCCTACATGGCTGTGCCATGCAAATTAAATCAATAGTTATTTTGTTCATTAAACAGAAAATACATACTTACATGCTGACTAGACCGGGCATGCGCGTGCGCCATCGCACGCATGTTGATTTTGTCCATTCACACCAAACGCGATCAGGATACGCAGGTTGAAATATCAAACAAAACTCTGAACCAACTATATTAATATGGAGACAGGTCGAAACGCTAGCTAGCTTGCTGTTGCTAGCTAATTTGTCTTGGGATATAAACATTGGGTTGTTATTTTACCTGAAATTAATCCAAAGATAAAAGGATACACCGAGTTAGTTTCTAGTAATCGCTCCTCCTTCAGTCTTCTTCTACTTCTTCTTCTTCTACTTTGGACTTTATATGGCGGTTGGCAACCAACTTTAAGGTACATTACCATAGTAGGCTAAGAATATAATGAAATATAACAGAATAAACTACAAATAACATTTTTCCCACACAACTTCCGCCATGGCAATACGTGGAACTGCTGTCATATAAAAAAAGTGATATTTTGAAACAGAGCTCAAGGCAAGCCCATGTCTTTTTTTTCCACGTTTAATCTCTTTCCTACCCTCACTACGCTTTGTTAGAGCAGGCGTAGGGTCTTACATTGCAAGTATCTTCATCATGATACAGATAGAAATGAATAGAAATCTATATTTTCAAAAGCAGTCTTGTGTTTATATTTCACAACCTCCACAGGCTTTTGGAGTTTAGGCTACATTATTGCATGCTAAATGTTTCTGATCAGTGATAGACGAGCAAAAGAATAGAAGAGCTATACCACCTCCACTTACCTGCCCAGCCAGAAAATGTACCAAATATACAGATGTAGATTCAATGAAACAAAATCACCTTGATTGATTAAGACAAGTATTTTGGTCGTGAGTAGGTCTAGGCTACTAAGCGACTGAAGAGCAAAATAATCCACTTGTTAAGCTACATACAGTGACTTCAGAAAGTATTGAGACCCCTTGACTATTTCCACATTTTGTTACATTACAGACATATTCTAAAATTGATTCAATTATTTTTATTCCCCATTAATCTACAGACAATACCCCACAACGACAAAAACATGTTTTTAGACATTTTTATAAAAAAAGGAAATAACAAATTTACTGAGTATTCAGACCCTTTACTCAGTACTTTGTTGAAGCACCTTTGGCAGCGATTACAGCATCAAGTCTTCTTGGGTATGACGCTACAAGCTTAGCACACCTGTATTTGGGGAGTTTCTCCCACACTTCTCTGCAGATCCTTTCAAGCTCTGTCAGGTTGGATGGGGAGAGTTGCTGCACAGCTGTTTTCAGGTCTCTCCAAAGATGTTTGATTGGGTCTGGGCTCTGGCTGGGCCACTCAAGGACATTCAGAGACTCGTCCTGAAGGTGAACCTATGCCCCACTCTGAGGTCCTGAGCGCTCTGGAGCAGGTTTTCATCAAGAATCTCTCTGTACTTTGCTCTGATTTGCCTCGATCCTGACTAGTCTCCAAGTCCCTGCCACTGAAAAACATCCCCATAACATGATGCTGCCACCACAATGCTTCACCGTAGGGATGGTGCCAGGATTCCTCCAGATATGACACTTGGCATTCAGGCCAAAGAGTTCAATCTTGGTTTCATCAGACCAGAGAATCTTGTTTCTCATGGTCTGAGAGTCTTTAGGTGCCTTTTGGCAAACACCATGTGGGTTGTCATGTTTCTTTTACTGAGGAGTTGCTTCTGTCTGGCCACTCTACTATAAACTTTGGTGGAGTGCTATAGAGATGGTTGTCCTTCTGGAAGGTTATCCCATCTCCACAGAGGAACTAGAGCTCTGTCAGAGTGACCATCGGGTTTTTGGTCACCTCCCTGACCAACGCCCTTCTCCCCTGATTGCTCAGTTTGGCAGGGCAGCCAGCTCTAGGAAGAGTGTTGGTGGTTCCAAACTTCTTCCATTTAAGAATGATGGAGGCCACTGACATTTTTTTTGTACCCTTCCCCAGATCTGTGCCTCAACACAATCCTGTCTCGGAGCTCTACGGACAATTCCTTCAACCTCATGATTTCTTTTTTGTTGCTCAGACATGCACTGTCAACTGTGAGACCTTGTATAGACAGGTGTGTGCCTTTCCAAATCATGTCCAATCAATTGAATTTACCACAAGTGGACTCCAATGAAGTTGTAGAAACATCTCAAGAATGATAAATTCAAACAGGACGCACTTGAGCTCAATTTCGAGTCTCATAACAAAGCATCTGAATACTTATGTAAATAAGGTATTTTATTTTGTAATTTTTAATACATTTGCAAAAAAATCTAAAAACCTGTTTTCACTTTGTCATTATGGGGTATTGTGTGTAGATTGCTGAGGATTTTTATTTATGTAATACATTTTAGAATACGGCTGTAACATAACAAAATGTGGAAAAAGTTAATGGGTCTGAATACTTTCCGAAGGCATGGTACAGTACCAAGCTGGCAAAATGTTCTGATCAGTGCTAATGAATAAGCCAACTAGACAAGACAATCACAAGCAGCACCCACCTCAACATAGGTAACATTTCCACAGCCTAATTATAGCCTAACCAATACCCAAACTAAGAGTTACTGAAAAGACGAGTCCCCACACTTGTCTCAAAGTAGCGCGAAACGGTGCTGAAATAGTTGACCACATGCAGGCAGGTTATTGCTTCAAATGTATTTATCAATTGGATGACTTTCGTAGTTTATGTAAGCAGCAATTTGATGCCTTCAACTTCATAAGCCGAGCAACCATCAAGCTTAAGAGAGCAGTGCTTGCCAATGCCCCCTCATTATTACGACTACTTTCATAACAAGCTGTAGGCAGAACTTTACCACAATCATGACTAGGTCGGTTGGAGGAAATAAAGGTAGAGGCTTTGTCGCTGGCAATACATTTCATATATAAAGAAAATTTAGCAAAAAGTTGGTGGGATGCTAAAGTTGGCAGAAAAACGTAATGTTTTGAAAGTTGTATTAGTTGGTTTGATTTCTTTGAAGACTGGAGGCGTAACTTAGTAGGGATGTGGCTTCCGGACAGTTATTTTTGGCCACCCATGAAAGTAAATGTCATTCCGGTTCATCTGTTCTAATGTAAGGTTAAAGTTGAGCACTAACACCTTTGTAGCTTTAATGAGGCTTACTCAAGTGTATGAATTTCTCAACTGCCGATGCATATCCCAACAATGCATATACTTCAATAATAATATTATTAAATGTATAAAAAAATATGTAATGTGCAAAAATATTAAGATAATATTGAAATTTGCAGTGCACAAACTTAACATGTTGTGGGTAAGTAAGAAAATGTATGCGCTCACAACTGTAAGTCGCTCTGGATAAGAGCATCTGGTAAAGTACTAAAATGCTTAAAAAATATATGAACAGGAATTACATTTACTGTCATGGGGAGTTAAATTGCCCCAATAGGCAACCCTTCCTGAAAATAATCTATGGATTGCATAAAAAAGACCCAGCTACTGGGAAAACCCAGCATGAAAGTGAAAAAACCCAACAACCCAACTAAGTGTCCCAACTGGTTGGGTCAAAATAACCCAAATGTTTCTGACTCATACAGTGGTTTGCAAAAGTATTCAAACCCTTAGCATTTTTCCTATTTCCCTTCTCAGAGTCACATCTTCTGACCGACACCACTCCACACTAGAGGTCGACCGATTAATCGGAATGGCCGATTAATTGGGGCCGATTTCAAGTTTCCATAACAATCGGAAATCGGTAATTTTGGACACCGATTTTGCCAATTTTTCTGTTTTTTTTACACCTTTATTTAATCTTCATTTAACTAGGCAAGTCAGTTAAGAACACATTCTTACTTTCAATGACGGCCTAGGAACGGTGGGTTAACCTTACGGTTAACTAGTCCAACGCTCTAACCACCTGCATCACGAGGAGCCCGCTTGTTACGCGAATGCAGTAAGAAGCCAAGGTAAGTTGCTAGCTAGCATTAAACTCAATCAATCATAATCACTAGTTATAACTACACATGGTTGATGATATTACTAGTTTATCTAGCGTGTCCTGCGTTGCATATAATCGATGCGGTGCACATTCGCGAAAAAGGACCGTTGTTGCTCCAATGTGTACCTAACCATAAGAAAGGCATTGATGTTTAAAATCAATACACAGAAGTATATATTTTTAAACCTGCATATTTAGCTAAAATAAATCCAGGTTAGCAGGCACTATTAACCAGGTGAAATTGTGTCCTTTCTCTTGCGTTCATTGCACGCAGAGTCAGGGTATATGCAACAGTTTGGGCTGCCTGACTCAATGCGAACTAATTTGCCAGAATTTTACGTAATTATGACATAATATTGAAGGTTGTGCAATGTAACAGGAATTTTTAGACTGATGGATGCCAGCCATTAGATAAAATATGTAATGGTTCCGTATTTCACTGAAAGAATAAACGTCTTGTTTTCGAGATGATAGTTTCCGGATTCGACCATATTAATGACCTAAGGCTCGCATTTCTGTGTGTTATTATGTTATAATTAAGTCTATAATTTGATAGAGCAGTCTGACTGAGCGATGGTAGGCACCAGCAGGCTCATAAGCATTCATTCAAACAGCACTTTTGTGCGTTTTGCCAGCAGCTCTGCTGTTTATGACTTCAAGCCTATCAACTCCCGAGATTAGGCTGGTGTAACGATGTGATGTGAAATGGCTAGCTAGTTAGCGAGGTGCGCACGCTAATAGCATTTCAAACGTCACTTGCTCTGAGACTTGGAGTAGATGTTCTCCTTGCCATGCATGGGTAACGCTGCTTCGAGGGTGGCTGTTGTCGTTGTGTTGCTGGTTCGATCCCAGGGAGGAGCGAGGAGAGGGACGGAAGCTATACTGTTACACTGGCAATAATAAAGTGCCTAGAAGAACATCGAATTGTCAAAGGTATATGAAATACAAATGGTATAGAGAGAAATAGTCCTAAAATTCCTATAATAACTACAACCTAAAACTTCTTACTTGGGAATATTGAAGACTCATGTTAAAAGGAACCACCAGCTTTCATATGTTCTCATGTTCTGAGCAAGGAACATAAACGTTAGCTGGCACATATTGAACTTTTACTTTCTTCTCCAACACTTTGTTTTTGCATTATTTAAACCAAATTGAACATGTTTCATTATTTATTTGAGGCTAAATTGATTTTATTGATGTATTATATTAAGTTAAAATAAGTGTTCATTCAGTATTGTTGTAATTGTCATTATTACAAATACTTTAAAAAAATTTGCGCCTTTAATCTGTATCGGCTGTTTTTGTCCTCCAATAATCGGTATCGGCATTGAAAAATCATAGTCGGTTGACCTCTACTCCACACACACGCACACAGACACACATTACACACAGCAGTGACACACTCCACACAACCATCTATAGCCTTGTGTGTGTTTGAAGGAATGTGTGTATTTCCATAATGTAGTGTGTGTTATGTATTGTTTGTGAGAGCATGCAGCTCCTGTCAGTGTGCTCAATGAAGTGATCAACGGATGATGTTGAGAGAGAAAGAGAGAGAGCGAGAAAGAGAAACTCACACCAGGAAGTACAGAGATATAATAACCCCACACAGAGACTGTTACAATGCTAAACATAACCTTTTATTGGTAATGCTAAGGTATCTCACCAGAATTGTTCTGCCACTAAAACATCGCAACACAGATCAGTCCTGCTGGTGCTAGAATCAATCATCTGTACATACCAGCTGAATATTTAAACTAGCTACAGGTACTGTAACTGCCAAAATAAAGGAAACACCAACATAAAGTGTCTTAACAGGGTGTTGGGCCACCACGTGCCAGAACAGCTTCAATGCACCTTGGCATAGATTGTACAAGTGTCTGGAACTCTATTTGAGGGATGCGACACCATCTTCCATGAGAAATTCCATTATTTGGTGTTTTGTTGATGGTGGTGGAAAACGTTTTCTTTGGCATCTGTTCAATTGGGTTGAGATCTGGTGACACACCCTTTAAATCCCCTATATCCTTTAAGACTCCTCTTTCATAGTCACTGAGATCTCTTCTAGCCATGCTAGCCAAAATAACAGATCTCTTCTAGCCATGCTAGCCAAAATAATGGGCAAGTGGGGATTTTTATACATGACCCTAAGCATGATGGGATGTTAATTGCTTAATAATTAACTCATGAACTACACCTGTGTGGAAGCACCTGCTTTCAATATACTTTCTATCCCTCATTTACTCAAGTGTTTCCTTCATTTTTCCAGTTACATGTATGTTCCATGTGCCTCAAAACAAAATATATGCACACAACAAATTGATAACCTTAAACAATAGATATCTATTGACAGATCCCAATGATCAAATCACCTCTCATTCGATTCCTTTCCTAGTAAGCTGTAGACATGGTTGGTTGTTCCATGTGGGAGCTTCCCCCTTTCCACTCAGTAACCCAGGCCCATAGCCATCCTCACTACCACAGCCAGAGAACAGCTGGCCATGACCAGATGGCCAGGGGGACATACATAAAGAGATTAATAGAATATGAATGTTTATTTAGATTCTCTCCATTCTGGAATTCTAAATTGACAACATAATGTCCCCCCCAATCAAAAATATCAATTTTATTCCACTGTGACTACTCATTTTACATTATGCAACTGAACTGATGCAGCAGTCAATGAAGTGTCTTCTCTAGTAACCATAAGGCTGTGTTTAGTGTTTCCAGTCCTCCCCCATGTGACCCTCCCCACATTGTAACAATGAGTGTGCTGAAAGGAGCAAGCCTGCTGCTCCCAGCTTTCTTCTTCCAGCTGGCCAACCATGCAGAGGAAATACAAACAGTTACACAGATGGAGTGACCAAATCAGTGGATTTAGAGGAAAGAATTCTTATTGGAGAGACAATATTTCAAAAGCGAAGCATGCTCCATTGCCTCGGCTGTGCATGTTTCTAACAGAAAACATCATCAGTAAGTGTCCCACACAACTGATGACTGCTCACCTCCAACGCTTGGAAAAGTACTTTGGGACCTACTTCCCAATCCGTTTGACTGTGATGCCCAGTTGACATGCCGTCACATGACATTCGGTCACGTGACAGCTCCGAATTCCAACTCGAGAACTCGGGCCTCTTTCTAGAGATCCGACTTTCCGACCTGAAGATCGCTGAGGTTATGATTTTACCTTGTATTTTTCAGAGTTCCCAGTTGTCTTGAAAGCACCATCAGTGCTCTCATCTGCATTAAAACCAAATATCAATCCAGGCTGGATGTGACAGCAGAGATCTGGTGCGCACTGTCGACCTTGACCTTTTCACCGGACGTGCTACCTGTCCCAGACCTATTATTTGACCATGCTGGTCATTTATGAACCGTTGAACATCTTGGCCATGTTCTGTTATAATCTCCACCCGGCACAGCCAGAAGAGGACTGGCCACCCCACATAGCCTGGTTCCTCTCTAGGTTTCTTCCTAAGTTTTGGCCTTTCTAGGGAGTTTTTCCTAGCCAATGTGCTTTAACACCTGCATTGCTTGCTGTTTGGGGTTTTAGGCTGGGTTTCTGTACAGCACTTTGAGATATCAGCTGATGTACGAAGGGCTATATAAATACATTTGATTTGATTTGATGTATAGCTGTTGCCTATTGCTGCGTAATAAATGTTATGTAATATTGGAAGAAATACTTGTTAGTTACATAAATAATAATAAACAAATTATATAAGAATAAATTAGACCGAAGCAGATAGTTCACTGGGACAGGGCGGTATCAATTTCCAAATCACTCTCTCGGTCTCTCGTGTCAACAACTTCTTTGTGTGATTTGCTCCGGTTTATGTGTCACAATATGTCACTTTTAAAAACATATGGTCATAGAGTGGTAATATGTTAGAATGGGCAGAAAAATAATGATATGGTCATAGAGCTGTAATATGTTAGAATGGGCAGAAAAATAATCATATGGTCATAGAGCTGTAATATGTTAGAATGGGCAGAAAAATAATCATATGGTCATTGAGCTGTAATATGTTAGAATGGGCAGAAAAATAATCATATGGTCATAGAGCTGTAATATGTTAGAATGGGCAGAAAAATAATCATATGGTCATAGAGCTGTAATATGTTAGAATGGGCAGGAAAAAAATCATATGGTCATAGAGCTGTAATATGTTAGAATGGGCAGAAAAATGAATGGAGCATCTGACGTCTGGGAGCATAGCCAAAAGATAATGGTCATAAAATGGAGCCTTCACTGGTGGAGAATACAGATTAGTTGCACATCATATCAGTTAACGGGAGGCAGGATAGAGGCCAGTTGTGCTGGAGGAAAGGGGTTAGCATGCTCCTAAGATGGCTGTGTGGGTGGCAGGGATGGTGTAGGGACATAGGGACACAAATCCCAGGTTCAGATTGGAAGTGAAGTGGGATGAAGTTGTTACATTCAAATCACCATTTGCACACCATCCCTTGTTCTCTCAGACACTCACTTTTACTTATGTATACTCCTGCGTCATACCTGTACTCTGTCTGAATCTATATAGTTTATATAGTCAACACTTCAGTATAGAGCCAGGTTAAAGAGATACACAGGGAGTACATCTCTCCCTAAGCTCCTCTGCCGAGCTCTAAGACTGTGGACTGGACCAGAGAGTTGAGTCAACTCAGAGGAGCCTCAGAGCAGCACGCTGTCAGCCAGGCGGGAAACAACACACCACAGTCAGGAATCACCGGCAGTTGCATGGAAAGAAAAACAGGAACTGTGACTGAGCCAGCTAACCAGTTACCTTTTGGCAAGAATAGGTTTGGGCTGGTGTTGCTTCAGTGGGCTTTAGGAGTGTAAAATCTCTTTAGTATCTCCTTTCTGTTGGGTCTATGGACTCACTGACTGATGGATTTGGGGTTTCCCTTGCCTCAAACCAGGCAAGGGAAACAGCTAATTGTATGAGGGGTCAGGAAGCTTTCCGGTTGAAAGAAACAACAACATTAAATAGGACCGGAGTTGAAAAACTCAGTGGCGTTGAACATTCACATGGGTGTGCTGACTGAAACAAACAGAGAACCCCCTGGGCAGGTGGTGGGGGGACAACTGCAGGAAGTGTGTCACCAGACCCTTCCCCTCCCTCCAGCCCAGACAAACTCATACACGCATTTCTGTACAAACACACTCAAATAATCCCCTTCCCTTCACCTCCCCGTAGGCCTGGGGAAGGAATGCCCCGTCTTCCCAGAATGAGAACGGTAGGGTGTGTGTGGTGGAGTAGTCCCTCACACCTGGGAAAAGGGTGAGTGGCCTTGACTCCTACTTTTCCCACCACTAAACATATTGCCCACTAGGCTGGAGAAAAACACTTCCAGGCAAACACGTCTGATAATAGTAGACTCATCCTATCAAATTGACCATTCACATCCTGGGTAAAGAAACGCACGGCTGAGGCTGCACTGTCAACTTCTCTTTATCTGTAGAAAACCAGTCATTGGCCAGATAGGAGGGGTATAATGCAATAACAGAGGATCATTTCATATGAACATAAGGTAAACCAAACCATGGGAAGCTATCTTTTTCCTTAACATCTAATAGAACAAACAGGGGGAAACAGAAGATATTCCATTGTATGTTATCAAAACCGGAAAGGGATTTTTTGGGGCCCCCCCAGTTTTTCGTAAACAAAAAAATATAATTCAGCTACAAATGAGTTTAATTTAAGAAATATGTTCCCAAGTATTCCCACAAATAAAAAAAGACAAAACATAGACAAATAAGAATTTGTTCTTAACTGACATGCCTAGTTAAATAAAGGTAAAATAAATATTAAAAATATGTGATCGTGTCTCAATGTAATCAAGGTATTCAATTATTGTTATTTTGAAATACAATCTATTTTTGGGCTTAGATGTGGTCTGTGTACAAATTATTAGAATTATGTTCCGGCCCCCCGACCAAAATCATCCCTCAGCTGAATCTAGTTGCCTACCCCTGACCTAGTGTTTGCAGACTCACCAATCCCTACCCCTGACCTAGTGGTTGCAGACTCACCAATCCCTACCCCTGACCTAGTGTTTGCAGACTCACCAATCCCTACCCCTGACCTAGTGGTTGCAGACTCACCAATCCCTACCCCTGACCTAGTGTTTGCAGACTCACCAATCCCTACCCCTGGCCTAGTGGTTGCAGACTCACCAATCCCTACCCCTGACCTAATGGTTGCAGACTCACCAATCCCTACCCCTGACCTAGTGGTTGCAGACTCACAAATCCCTACCCCTGACCTAGTGGTTGCAGACTCACCAATCCCTACCCCTGACCTAATGGTTGCAGACTCACCAATCCCTACCCCTGACCTAGTGGTTGCAGACTCACCAATCCCTACCACTGGTATTAATCAAAAGCATTTTATCAGAGACATTTTAGTGAGCATTTACTGCTATCTAGTGGAGTTGTTGGGAACTGGAATTATTAATTACACCACAGTTCAAAATAGGGGTATGGGTGTGTAGACTAAAACCCTCTGAGGAATATTGAAAGAGCTATATTACCCAGTTCCTGCTATGTGAGGAACACACCCACCTACCTCACTGTGATGATATATTCCCAGAGGGACGGGAGGGCTTCTCGGCATACCAATAATGTGAAATAATAGGGGTTGACATGATTTTTCGATGACTATCCCATCCTCTGTCCCCCATACATACAAAATCTGTAAAGTCCCTCAGTCAAGTATTGAATTTCAAGCACAGATTCAATTACAAAGGCCAGGGAGCTTTTCGAAAGCCTCATAAAGAAGGACTGTGATTGGTAGATGGGTAACAATAACAAATCAGCATGGTCAAGTTAATTATTATGCTGTGGATGACGTATTAAACCACACAAAAACATATTTTTGCTATCTCAGATTGTTCTGCCAACAATATACTCTACAACTACAGTACATCACATTTCCAGAGTGGACTCTGCTACTTTTTAAGTTATGATACATGAGCACCACCAACACAGTGAATAGATTCAAACACAGGAAAATAGATTCAAAGTGAACTCCCTCTGTTGGTGATTTGCTGAATGTACTGTACAATCTGTTAGGTTCTAATTTTAAGTAAATAATTCACGGACACTAGAGAAGTTTAACCAAGTTTAATTCTTCCCAAAGGGTCGATACAGCTGGATTCAGACAAAAAACATTTCACACAAGCACTGATATTTAACCCTTTCTCCTATGCTGAGTCTCCTCCTCCACATCTGAACAGCCAATGCATCTCTGTTGCTAGACAGAACCTTAGTGATATCTGTTCTTCCTCACTTCATTTGACCTGACCGCTACCCCAAAGTGCTCACTACTCCCCAACTCAAGGCTGACATGGTTATTGATACCAGACTGTGTCTCTTCTCCTCCCAGAGGATCCCTGATGGCTAACAATAACATATCCTGACATAATGTAAACGTTATGCATTACACTCTCTCCCTCAGTGACATTGTTAGTTTCTAAGATCTCCACCCGTCTCCCCTTATCAATGCCTGCCACATGTAATCACTTCCCTGCACTCAACACGTTCCAAGCTTAGTTGCACACACTATATACCTTCCTCCTATAACCCTTAACTTCTGGTGTAGAGCCTCTAAACCTTAGCACTCCATCAGTGACATGAATAAGTATATTTTAATATTCTCAGAACCCAACAAATCCTAAAGGAGGGTTGTGATTGGTTAATTACCTATAATGTAAGTTTCTATGTATAAAATGGGTCATATCCCAAAAAGTAATAGAGAGCCCACTCTGGAAATGTAACTTGTTTGAAGAGTATATTGTTCCTAACAATATGAAAACAATATATATACAGTATATATATAAAAAAGCTAAATCAGAAAGTGTACCTTTATTATTATTAATAATAATATTTATAATCTTGAATAAATCCATATGAGAAAAAAATTATCCAGAATATAGGCCTAGGTCATTATAATTTGCCGCCTGCTATAGACCACCCTCTGCCCCCAGCTGTGCTCTGGACACCATATGTGAACTGATTGCCCCTCATCTATCTTCAGAGCTCGTGCTGCTAGGCGACCTAAACTGGAACATGCTTAACACCCCAGCCATCCTACAATCTAAACTTGATGCCCTCAATCTCACACAAATTATCAATGAACCTACCAGGTACCTCACCAAAGCCTTAAACACGGGCACCCTTATAGATATCATCCTAACCAACTTGCCCTCTAAATACACTTCTGCTGTCTTCAGCGAGCAGGCCTTTCTAATCGATATGGCCGGGGTATCCTGGAATGATATTGATCTCATCCCGTCAGTAGAGGATGCCTGGTTATTTTTTTTAAATGCCTTCCTAACCATCTTAAATAAGCATGCCCCATTCAAGAAATGTAGAACCAGGAACAGATATAGCCCTTGGTTCTCCCCAGACCTGACTGCCCTTAACCAACACAAAAACATCCTATGGCGTTCTGCATTAGCATCGAACAGCCCCCGTGATATGCAGCTGTTCAGGGAAGCTAGAAACCATTATACACAGGCAGTTAGAAAAGCCAAGGCTAGCTTTTTCAAGCAGAAATTTGCTTCCTGCAACACTAACTCAAAAAAGTTCTGGGACACTGTAAAGTCCATGGAAAATAAGAACACCTCCTCCCAGCTGCCCACTGCACTGAAGATAGGAAATACTGTCACCACTGATAAAACCACTATAATTGAGAATTTCAATAAGCATTTTTCTACGGCTGGCCATGCTTTCCACCTGGCTACTCCTACCCCGGTCAACAGCACTGCACCCCTCACAGTAACTCGCCCAAGCCTTCCCCATTTCTCCTTCTCTCAAATCCAGTCAGCTGATGTTCTGAAAGAGCTGCAAAATCTGGACCCCTACAAATCAGCCGGGCTAGACAATCTGGAGCCCCTTCTGTCTAAAATTATCTGCCGAAATTGTTGCCACCCCTATTACTAGCCTGTTCAACCTCTCTTTCGTGTCGTCTGAGATTCCCAAAGATTGGAAAGCAGCTGCGGTCATCCCCCTCTTCAAAGGGGGGGACACTCTTGACCCAAACTGCTACAGACCTATATCTATCCTACCCTGCCTTTCTAAGGTCTTCGAAAGCCAAGTCAACAAACAGATTACCGACCATTTCGAATCTCACCATACCTTCTCTGCTATGCAATCTGTTTTCAGAGCTGGTCATGGGTGCCCCTCAGCCACGCTCAAGGTCCTAAACGATATCTTAACCGCCATCGATAAGAAACATTACTGTGCAGCCGTATTCATTGATCTGGCCAAGGCTTTCGACTCTGTCAATCACCACATCCTGATTGGCAGACTCGACAGCCTTGGTTTCTCAAATGATTGCCTCGCCTGGTTCACCAACTACTTCTCTGATAGAGTTCAGTGTGTCAAATCGGAGGGTCTGCTGTCCGGACCTCTGGCAGTCTCTATGGGGGTGCCACAGGGTTCAATTCTTGGACCGACTCTCTTTTCTGTATACATCATTGATGTCGCTCTTGCTGCTGGTGAGTCTCTGATCCACCTCTACGCAGACGACACCATTCTGTATACTTCTGGCCCTTCTTTGGACACTCCAGGCGAGCTTCAATGCCATACAACTCTCCTTTCGTGGCCTCCAATTGCTCTTAAATACAAGTAAAACTAAATGCATGCTCTTCAACCCATCGCTGCCTGCACCTGCCCGCCTGTCCAACATCACTACTCTGGACGGCTCTGACTTAGAATACGTGGACAACTACAAATATCTGGGTGTCTGGTTAGACTGTAAACTCTCCTTCCAGACCCATATCAAACATCTCCAATCCAAAGTTAAATCTAGAATTGGCTTCCTATTTCGCAACAAAGCATCCTTCACTCATGCTGCCAAACATACCCTTGTAAAACTGACCATCCTACCAATCCTCGACTTTGGCGATGACATTTACAAAATAGCCTCCAATACCCTACTCAACAAATTGGATGCAGTCTATCACAGTGCAATCCGTTTTGTCACCAAAGCCCCATATACTACCCACCATTGCGACCTGTACGCTCTCGTTGGCTGGCCCTCGCTTCATACTCGTCGCCAAACCCACTGGCTCCATGTCATCTACAAGACCCTGCTAGGTAAAGTCCCACTTTATCTCAGCTCGCTGGTCACCATAGCATCTCCCATCTGTAGCACACGCTCCAGCAGGTATATCTCTCTAGTCACCCCCAAAACCAATTATTTCTTTGGCCGCCTCTCCTTCCAGTTCTCTGCTGCCAATGACTGGAACGAACTACAAAAATCTCTGAAACTGGAAACACTTATCCCCCTCACTAGCTTTAAGCACAAACTGTCAGAGCAGCTCACAGAATACTGCACCTGTACATAGCCCACCATAGCCCAAACAACTACCTCTTTCCCTACTGTATTTATTTTATTTAATTATTTATTTAGCTCCTTTGCACCCCATTATTTTTATTTCTACTTTGCACATTCTTCCACTACAAATCTACCATTCCAGTGTTTTATTTGCTATATTGTATTTACTTTGCCACCATGGCCTTTTTTTTCCTTTACCTCCCTTATCTCACCTCATTTGCTTACATTGTATATAGACTTGTTTATACTGTATTATTGACTGTATGTTTGTTTTACTCCATGTGTAACTCTGTGTCGTTGTATGTGTCGAACTGCTTTGCTTTATCTTGGCCAAGTCGCAATTGTAAATGAGAACTTGTTCTCAACTTGCCTACCTGGTTAAATAAAGGTGAAATAAAAAAAATAAAAAATAAAAAATATTTTTAAGTGGGAGAACTTGCACAATTGGTGGCTGACTAAATACCTTTTTGCCCCACTGCACATATACAAATGTAAAAAGCATATCATACACCCTTCCTCTCAATGAAGTGTCTATGTGAGAATTGCCAGAGCAATCTGAGACAAATTAAAAAACCTTTTGCCCTAAATAAAGCCTTTATGTTTGGTGCAAATCCAACACAACTACAGGGGGTTGGTGGCACCTTCCTTGTGAATGATGGGCTCATGGTAATGGCTGGAGCAGAATCAGTGGACAGGTATCAAATACATCAAACACATGGTTTCTATGTGTTTGATGACATTCCATTTGCTCTGTTCCAGCCATTATTATGAGCCGTCCTCCCCTCAGCAGCCTCCACTGAACACAACACTTCACTGAGTAACTGCCTCTTCATTTTCAAGCATGCCTCATGGTATCCAATTGGTAGTTACAGTCATGTCTCAACGCTGCAACTCCTGTACGGACTCAGGAGAGGCGAAGATCGACAGCCATGCATCCTCCGAAAAACAACCCGCCAAGCCACACTGTTTCTTGACACAATCCCCACTTAACCTGGAAGCCAGCCGCACCAATGTGTCGGAGGAAACACCGTGCACTTGGCGACCGTGTCAGCGTGGACTGTGCCCGGCCCGCCACAGGAGTCGTTAGTGCACGATGGGAAAAGGACATCCCTGCAGCCAAACCCTCCCCTAACCCAGATGACGCTGGGCCAATTGTGTGCCAGCCCATGGGTCTCCCGGTCGTGGCCGGCTGCAAGAGTTACAGTATTGATAGTCATAGCTTCATGCCAAAACTTGAATCCCATATAGAATCGAAATCACATTGAGACTTGGATGGATGAAATCAACGCATTCAATTATTATTAAGAGAACACTCCAATAAACATTCATTGACTTTGTGGCAACAATTTTTTTTTTTTACCTTGGGTGAATACCTTGAACATGCAGGGCCTAACTTAAAGCATGTGATGAAGATCAATGTAGTCTGGCTTTGACTCTAACCTCATGATATGGGCTATCATGGGTTTATACACAGTCACATGCTCATAACAAAGCAGGAGCGCAGAGAGAAAACACAAAACCAAAAAGCACAGAAAGCACGGAGAGCATTAGCGTAGTAACCTAAACTATAGCCTGTTCAATAGGGCCTCCGTAGGGAAACCTGAAGACCTCTGGTTCCTCATTCTGACAAACTATCATTCATACATTAGTCTATGCAGAAAGATGCAGTTGCAGGAAGGCTGTCACTGTAATTCATGGCTAACAATTAACGAGGTGGTAATAACCCATGTTTATGGCATGCCAACTTAACAGACTATAATAAAGCTCTGATATTTATAATGAACTGAGTGAGTTCTGCAACACCAGGGTTTGAGAGTGAGTTAAAGCTAGTTGAGAGAGACAGACGGCTCAGCTCAGCGCAACAACCACCACAATAACAATACACCACAGAGCCATTGATGCATCCAGCCCAGCTATGCTATCCCAGGGTGCCCTGCTCCTTCCCAGGGCAAAGGGAACACAAACAGAACCTTTGTTATGGCCCCAGAGGATGGCATCATACTAAGGCCAGGCGACCAGACAACACTTTTAGATCCAGCTACTTGCTGTCTGTGGTTAATGAGGGAAATTTCACTCAGCAAGCAGAACAATTCCTAAGATGCCAACAAACAAAAGTGCGGTGCAGGTGTTAAACTGACACGCTATAGCGTGATGGCTGGAGATATTGGACATACACACAAAATCAGTCTTTGGACCATATGGGGAAGAGTGTGTTTACAGGAACCACGGGGATGCACAACTCAGAGGAGTTAAACCGCAGGGGGATCCAGCACATCACAGAGTCATATGGTGAATCAAATCAAATGTGATTTGTCACATGCACCAAATACAAAAGATGTAAACCTTACAGTGAAATGCTTACTTACAAGCCCTTAACCAACAATGCAGTTTTAAGAAAGGTGTTAAGTAAAATATAGATAAGTAAAAAATAATAATTAAAGAGCAGCCGTAAAATAACATAGTGAGGCTATATGCAGGGAGTACCGGTACAGAGTCAATGTGGAGGCTATATGCAGGGAGTACCGGTACAGAGTCAATGTGGAGGCTATATGCAGGGAGTACCGGGACAGAGTCAATGTGGAGACAATATACAGGGAGTACCGGTACAGAGTTAATGTGGAGACTATATACAGGGAGTACCGGTACAGAGTCAATGTGGAGACTATATACAGGGAGTACCGGTACAGAGTCAATGTGGAGACTATATACAGGGGGTACCGGTACAGAGTCAATGTGGAGGCTATATGCAGGGAGTACCGGTACAGAGTCAATGTGGAGGCTATATACAGGGGGTACCGGTACAGAGTCAATGTGGAGGCTATATGCAGGGAGTACCGGTACAGAGTCAATGTGGAGACTATATGCAGGGGGTACCGGTACAGAGTCAATGTGGAGGCTATATGCAGGGAGTACCGGTACAGAGACAATGTGGAGGCTATATACAGGGAGTACCGGTACAGAGTCAATGTGGAGGCTATATACAGGGAGTACCGGTACAGAGTCAATGTGGAGGCTATATGCAGGGAGTACCGGTACAGAGTCAATGTGGAGACTATATGCAGGGAGTACCGGTACAGAGTCAATGTGGAGGCTATATACAGGGAGTACCGGTACAGAGTCAATGTGGAGGCTATATGCAGGGAGTACCGGCACAGAGTCAATGTGGAGACTATATACAGGGAGTACCGGTACAGAGTCAATGTGGAGACAATATACAGGGAGTACCGGGACAGAGTCAATGTGGAGGCTATATGCAGGGAGTACCGGTACAGAGTCAATGTGGAGACTATATACAGGGGGTACCGGTACAGAGTCAATGTGGAGACTATATACAGGGAGTACCGGTACAGAGTCAATGTGGAGGCTATATACAGGGAGTACCGGTACAGAGTCAATGTGGAGGCTATATGCAGGGAGTACCGGTACAGAGTCAATGTGGAGACTATATGCAGGGAGTACCGGTACAGAGTCAATGTGGAGACTATATACAGGGAGTACCGGTACAGAGTCAATGTGGAGACAATATACAGGGAGTACCGGGACAGAGTCAATGTGGAGGCTATATGCAGGGAGTACCGGTACAGAGTCAATGTGGAGACTATATACAGGGGGTACCGGTACAGAGTCAATGTGGAGGCTATATGCAGGGAGTACCGGGACAGAGTCAATGTGGAGGCTATATACAGGGAGTACCGGTACAGAGTCAATGTGGAGACAATATACAGGGAGTACCGGGACAGAGTCAATGTGGAGGCTATATGCAGGGAGTACCGGTACAGAGTCAATGTGGAGGCTATATGCAGGGAGTACCGGTACAGAGTCAATGTGGAGGCTATATGCAGGGAGTACCGGTACAGAGTCAATGTGGAGACTATATACAGGGAGTACCGGTACAGAGTCAATGTGGAGACAATATACAGGGAGTACCGGTACAGAGTCAATGTGGAGGCTATATACAGGGGGTACCGGTACAGAGTCAATGTGGAGGCTATATGCAGGGAGTACCGGTACAGAGTCAATGTGGAGGCTATATGCAGGGAGTACCGGTACAGAGTCAATGTGGAGACTATATACAGGGGGTACCGGTACAGAGTCAATGTGGAGGCTATATGCAGGGAGTACCGGTACAGAGTCAATGTGGAGGCTATATACAGGGAGTACCGGTACAGAGTTAATGTGGAGACTATATACAGGGAGTACCGGTACAGAGTCAATGTGGAGACAATATACAGGGAGTACCGGTACAGAGTCAATGTGGAGACTATATACAGGGAGTACCGGTACAGAGTCAATGTGGAGACAATATACAGGGAGTACCGGGACAGAGTCAATGTGGAGGCTATATACAGGGAGTACCGGTACAGAGTTAATGTGGAGACTATATACAGGGAGTACCGGTACAGAGTCAATGTGGAGGCTATATACAGGGAGTACTGGTACAGAGTCAATGTGGAGACCATATACAGGGAGTACCGGTACAGAGTCAATGTGGAGGCTATATACAGGGAGTACCGGTACAGAGTCAATGTGCGGGGGGCACAGGTTAGTCGAGGTAATTGAGGTAATATGTACATGTAGGTAGAGTTAAAATGACTATGCATAGATAATAAACAGACAGTGGCAGCAGCGTAAAGGGGACGACGACAATGCAAATAGTCTGGGTAGCAATTTGATTTGCTGTTCAGGAGTCTTATGGCTTGGGGGTAGAAGCTGTTAAGAAGCCTTTTGGACTTAGACTTGGCGCTCCAGTATTGCTTGCCATGCGGTAGCAGAGAGAACAGTCTATGATTAGGATGGCTGGAATCTTTGACCATTTTCAGGGCCTTCCTCTGACACCGCCTGGTAAAGAGGTCCTGGATGGCAGGAAGCTTGGCCCCAGTGATGTACTGGGCCGTATGCACTACCCCCTGTAGTGCCTTGTGGTCGGAGGCCAAGCAGTTGCCATACCAGGCAGTGATGCAACCAGTCAGGATGCTCTCGAGGGTGCAGCTGTCAAACTTTTTGAGGATCTGAGGACCCATGCCAAATCTTTTCAGTCTCCTGAGGGGGAACAGGCAATGTTATGCCCTCTTCACGACTGTTTGGTGTGTTTGGACCATGATGGTTTGTTGGTGATGTGGACGCCAAGGAACTTGAAGCTCTCAACCTGTTCCACTACTGCCCTGTCAATGAGAATGGGGGCATGCTCGGTCCTTCTTTTCCTGTAGTCCACAATCATCTCCTTTTTCTTGATCATTTTGAGGGAGAGGTTGTTATCCTGGCACCACATGGCCAGGTCTCTGACCTCCTTCCTATAGGGTGTCTTATCGTTGTCGGTGATTAGGCCTACCACTGTTGTGTCGTCTGCAAATTTAATGATGGTGTTGCCTGGCCATGCAGTCATGAGTGAACAGGGAATACAGGAGGGGACTGAGCACGTACCCCTGAGGGGCCCCTGTGTTGAGGATCAGCGTGGCAGATGTGTTGTTACCTACACTTACCACCTGTGGGTGGCCCGTCAGAAAGTCCAGGACCCAGTTGCAGAGGGAAGTGTTTAGTCCCAGGGTCCTTAGATTAGTGATGAGCTTTGAGGGCACTATGGTGTTGAACGCTGAGCTGTAGTCAGTGAAAATTATTCTCACATAGACGTTCCTTTTGTCCAGGTGAGAAAGGGCAGTGTGGTGTACAATAGAAATTGCATCATCTGTGGATCTGTGGGGGCGGTATTGGGTCTGTAGTTTCTGGGATAATTGTGTTGATGTGAGCCATGACCAGCCTTTCAAAGCACTTCCTGGCTACAGACGTGAGTGCTACGGGTCGGTAGTCATTTAGGCAGGTTACCTTAGTGTTCCTGGGCATTAATATTTTCACAAAATCTATGGTGGTCTGCTTGAAACATGTCGGTATTACAGACTCAGTCAGGGACAGGTTGAAATTGTCAGTGAAGACACTTGCCAGTTGGTCAGCAGTCCTGTAGCTTAGCATCTGCATCATCTGACCACTTCTTTATTGACCGATTCACTGGTGCTTCCTACTTTAGTATTTGCTTGTTTAGTATAGATGAATGTATAGCGCTGACCCAGCAACAAGTCATTTAGAAATTAACTAATGACCTCAAATCAAGTACTGTATCTTATGGTGACATGTTGCATGATAGTAATGCAAGGACAACAGAGGGACAATTACTTGGTTGAGAAAAAGCTGTTACTCTCAATGTCCATGCATCTATACAATCCAATGATAATGATGTAATAATGTTCCAGAACTTTCTTCTACAAGAAGAACTTTAAAAAAGAAGAAATCAAACGCAGCAATGCTGCTGTAGTGAGTCATGTTCATCTTGTGGAACTAATGAGCACCCAGCAACAGGATTGAAAGGGAAACAGTAGGTCTTCATTACAGATAAAGATGCTATTACTATAATTATAAACAATGTGCATTGTGAAAAGTAATGTGAAATTTCTTATAACACCACAAATATGCCCAATTGTTCTTATTTTTGGAAGAATCTTATAGGCAGTGATTGTGTAATAAATTAGTCATATAAGTGTATAAGGTATTTGTACTGTGCTGTATTAATAATAATATTTATACTTTTTTATAAATTCTTATGAAGAAAAAAAATCTCCAGAATATAGACATAGTCCTTATTTTAGAGCACACTATAAGGACTATAATGACACCAAGATGTTGTCTGTACGGTTCACGGATCATAGGGTCTGACAGGTGGCATGTATAGTTCTAAAAAGGTCCACTTTCATCATGATTTTCACACAATTTTTTGGGGATAAATGTAAAAATCATATCAAACATCCTTCCTCTCAATGAAGTGTCTATGTGAGAATTGCCAGAATAATCTGAGATACCCAAAATATTTGTTCAGCTTGCTCTGGCATGGAATCGCCCTTGAGAGTAACAGCTTTTTCTCAACCAAGTAATTGTCCCTCTGTTGTCCTTGCATTACTATCATGCAACATGTCACCATAAGATACAGTACTTGATTTGAGGTCATTAGGTGATTTCTACAATGACTTATTGCTGGGTCAGCGCTATACATTCATCTATACTAAACAAGCAAAAACTAAAGTAGGAAGCACCAGTGAATCGGTCAATAAAGAAGTGGTCAGATGATGCAGATGCTAAGCTACAGGACTGCTTTGCTAGCACAGAATGGAATATGTTCCGGCATTCTTCCGATGGCATTATGGAGTACACCACATCAGTCACTGGCTACATCAATAAGTGCATCGATGACGTTGTCCCCACAGTGACTGTACGTACATACCCCAACCAGAAGCCATGGATTACAGGCAACATCCGCACTGAGCTAAAGGGTAGAGCTGCCGAATTCAAGGAGCGGGACTCTAACCCCGAAGCTTATAAGAGATCCCGCTATGCCCTCCGACAAACCATCAAACAGGCAAAGTTTTAATACAGGACTAAGATTGAATCATACTACACCGGCTCCAATTCTCGTCGGATGTGGCAGGGCTTGCAAACTATTACAGACTACAAAGGGAAGCACAGCCGCGAGCTGCTCAGTGACACAGGCCTATCAGACGAGCTAAATGACTTCTATGCTCGCTTCGAGGCAAGCAACACTGAAGCATGCATGAGAGCATCAGCTTTTCCGGACGCCTGTGTGATCACGCTCTCTGTAGCTGGTGTGAGTAAGACCTTTAAACAGGTCAACATTCACAAGGCTGCAGGGCCAGACGGATTACCAGGACGTGTACTCCGAGCATGTGCTGACCAACTGGCAAGTGTCTTCACTGACCATTTCAACCTGTCCCTGACTGAGTCTGTAATACCAACATGTGTCAAGCAGACCACCATAGATTTTGTGAAAATCACCATGCCCAGGAA
This sequence comes from Oncorhynchus clarkii lewisi, assembly GCF_045791955.1. Classification (NCBI taxonomy): domain Eukaryota; kingdom Metazoa; phylum Chordata; class Actinopteri; order Salmoniformes; family Salmonidae; genus Oncorhynchus; species Oncorhynchus clarkii. The sequence goes on along the minus strand of NC_092148.1, from coordinate 78,486,087 downwards.
CACTAAGGTAACCTGCCTAAATGACTACCGACCCGTAGCACTCACGTCTGTAGCCAGGAAGTGCTTTGAAAGGCTGGTCATGGCTCACATCAACACAATTATCCCAGAAACTACAGACCCAATACCGTCCCCACAGATCCACAGATGATGCAATTTCTATTGCACACCACACTGCCCTTTCTCACCTGGACAAAAGGAACGTCTATGTGAGAATGCTATTCACTGACTACAGCTCAGCGTTCAACACCATAGTGCCCTCAAAGCTCATCACTAATCTAAGGACCCTGGGACTAAACACCTCCCTCTGCAACTGGGTCCTGGACTTTCTGACGGGCCACCCACAGGTGGTAAGGGTAGGTAACAACACATCTGCCACGCTGATCCTCAACACAGGGGCCCCTCAGGGGTACGTGCTCAGTCCCCTCCTGTATTCCCTGTTCCCTCATGACTGCATGGCCAGGCACGACTCCAACACCATCATTAAATTTGCAGACGACACAACAGTGGTGGGCCTAATCACCGACAACGGTAAGACACCCTATAGGAATGAGGTCAGAGACCTGGACATGTGGTGCCAGGATAACAACCTCTCCCTCAAAATGATCAAGAAAAAGGAGATGATTGTGGACTACAGGAAAAGAAGGACCGAGCACGCCCCCATTCTCATTGACAGGGCTGTAGTGGAACAGGTTGAGAGCTTCAAGTTCCTTGGCGTCCACATCACCAACAAACCATCATGGTCCAAACACACCAAACAGTCGTGAAGAGGGCACAACATTGCCTGTTCCCCCTCAGGAGACTGAAAAGATTTGGCATGGGTCCTCAGATCCCCAAAAAGTTTGACAGCTGCACCATCGAGAGCATCCTGACTGGTTGCATCACTGCCTGGTATGGCAACTGCTTGACCTCCGACCACAAGGCACTACAGGGGGTAGAGCAGCAGGTGACTATAGAGCATCAGGTGACTGCAGGTCAGAGGAGACGCTTGAGGATGACTCATGACTGTTCACATGGTGTTTCTGAACTCTACAGTATTAACTCACCTCTTATAGAGTCTGCTGCTGGCTCACCCCACTTGATTTAATTAAGTGACATCTAATTTGTCTATTTCCGTTAGTACGAATTCAGCCTTAAAGGGTCACCTCACCACTCTATCCTGGAGGTGACATTGCCCAAAGGCAAAGTTTTCACCAAACAGAAGGCACGTAGGCTATAGTTGGCTCTGATTTCAATCAAATATTTGCAATGCTCCATGTTGTTTGCACAACCACATTTAATCTCCCCACGACAGGGAGAGACAAGACTGGGCCATGTAAGTGTTCCACCCCTCTCTCTCTGTAGCATGCCTAGGCACAGGCTGGACAGACTCTCAGTAACAACAGAAAGAAGGAACACTAGTCAAGGGGTTGAAATAGAAAACTATTTGAGGCATTAAAGAAATTACATAACAGGTTAAGGCATGTCTGCAACCTTCCCCCTCATACATATCTGACTGTTCAGCAGTCAGCAGTCTAGTGCAATGCAATCCCCTCTCTGTACAAACACATACTACAGGTGTGTTGGCCATTCCATACTTTCACAATAGCTCAATAGCCTAGCCCAAGATTATGGCAACCATTTATGTTCACTCAATGACTAGGTTATGTTCACCCAATGACTGGAGGCTCCTGTCTCAGCCTCCAGTAATTATGCTGCAATAGTTTATGTGTCGGGGCACTAGGTTCAGACTGTTATATCTGGAGTATTTCTCCTGTCTTATCTGGTGTCCTGTGTGAATATAAGTATGCTCCCTCTAATTCTCTCTCTCTCTCTCTCTCTCTCTCTCTCACTCTCACTCTCTCTGAGAACCTGAGCCCTAGGACCATGCCTCAGGACTACCTGGCCTGATGACTCCTTGCTGACCCCAGTCCACCTGGTCGTGCTGCTGCTCCAGTTTCAACTGTTCTGCCTGCGGCTATGGAATCCTGACTTGTTCACCGGACGTGCTACCTGTCCCAGACATGCTGTTTTCTCTCTCTCTACCCCACCCGCTGTCTCTAACTCTGAATGACCGGCTATGAAAAGCCAACTGATATTTACTCCTGAGGTGCTGTCCTGGGGGGTCCTGTTGCATCCTCTACAACCACTGTGATTATTATTATTTGACCCTGCTGGTCATCTATGAACGTTTGAACATCTTGGCCCTGTACTGTTATATTCTCCACCCGGCACAGCCAGAAGAGGACTGGCCACCCCTCAGAGCCTGGTTCCTCTCTAGGTTTCTTCCTAGGTTCCTGCCTTTCTAGGGAGTTTTTTCCTAGCCACCATGCTTCTACACCTGCATTGCTTGCTGTTTGGGGTTTTAGGCTGGGTTTCTGTACAGCACTTTGTGACATCGACTGATGTACAAAGGGCTTTATAAATACATTTGATTGATTTATGATGTGCAAGGTATGTGAAACAGTACATACAACTACAGTAACACGATAAGATTGTTAAAGTAATAGTGTGGACGGACAGTGAAGCCAGGCAACATATTTTTTTTTAGTTTCTATGTGCACATGCACAAAAGTAAAAAATTATCACTGTGATGGAATAGCCAAAAGCAAACCCTAACATTTCACAGTATCAAGGCACTACTACACACGTTATTAGACATGTTACACCAAATATTACACTCACTGTACCCAATGTTGAGGATCTGAGTTGTATATGTTTTTTGGCCGTTTGAGCGAAACACGCCACTACCAGCTACGCACCGCCATCGGTCAGTCACTCACCTGAATATTCATCATGCTCCATGTCGGATTCGACAAAAGTTCGGGGTTTCCTCCGGAAAGCGACCCGTCTGAAGTCGTCCATGTCCTTATCCTCTGCTGACCGTTCCAACATCGAAAAAGATTTACAGAGTGAGCAGCTCTATCGGGTAGTCGAGCCTACTCGAGCACTAAAATGCACAATTAGCATTCAACATATTAGGCTACAGTTAATTTCATTCCATGTCAAACAATATTCCAACTAATCATCGACCGCAAAATGAAACAAACGTGTTGACGGTGTCACTGGCAAGTACACATATATTTTCCCAGATAGCCACTATAAACGCTGATGACAAAGTCCAAAGTCAATGCGCTGGTGCGTCCGCTCTGCGCTCCCCTAAATCATCATGATCCGTTTATCTCTGTACAATCACCTTCAAGCAGACTATTTCAAACCCCGCCCTGTTTCACTGTTGCAGACTGTATCCGTTGCTCTGATTGGAGGAGGAACCCCCCCATCCCCGTTCGATATGGAACAAGATTTTAATCAATAGGCTTTTATTGCTATATGAATATCGTGCTGGTTGTAGGAAAACAATAGATTACTGAGAGAACGTACCACTTCCTTGAATAGCTGAAAGGTGTTTTGCCTACAATCTAATGTAAAATAATTACAGGTTGTGCTGTGCCTGTGGTATTGACTGTAATAAACATCCATAATGATAAAGTAACACTTCCAAATAAATGGAAACTGTTGTGAAATGGATGACATACATAAGGTTATTAGGGCCATCATACTTGAGAAAAAAGACTCAGCCAATACAGTCCATATTACTCCAAGACAGTTGTTTTTATTTGATATTGAAGCCGATGTTACACTGTTTTAAATGGAGTAAAAAATATTAACAAGAAACCCAATACAGTATATTGCTGTCTTTTAATTCCTTTTTTCTTTATTGATTAGTGTCTCTAACGCCAGGGCACTGTACTGTATCGCCACCTTCCAATGATGAAGGAACTTGTGCAACAACCAAAGGAGTAGACAAAATGTTCTCCAGACACCAGTCACTAGACTAGCTTTGAACCTCACTCCTCTTCTTCATCTTCTTCTGTTCCACCCAAGGTTTCATAATACAAACAATGTGGTTGCAAACATGCTTTCACCAGCACTAACTGTGTGGATTCTAAGGGTGATTGTCCTTTGTGGTTACAGTATACACATGTCTCACCAGAATAAACCCAAGTAAGTTCAATAAATCCACCCACATTTGTGAATGAATGAATAGAGAACTGTAAGAAAAATCTATCACAATGCATCTGGCTCCAATCTATAAGGAACTAGGTGTTCAGATTCCCCTTCAATAAAGCTGACTAGTTAAACATAAGACATAATCATTACTATCGACTCAAAGGAAAGAGAGAAAGAGATACAGTGGATGTGAATCAGGCAAATGAATCATGCAACTCAAACATTAGCTACATCATCAACACAAACACACGGTTTGTTCTTGGCTCTTCTTGCATTAATGTTTCAACTAGGTTAGCCAGATCATCAAAGCTTTATACAAATTGATCTGAAGGTGTAAGCGTGTGACTCACAAAATCCTTCCTATATCCTGGAAGACTTTGGTATTCATCCCTGTTCTCAGCCTGCTGGTTAGTGTCATGATATCATATCCGACAAAGCCATATACAGGGTAGATCTATACATGGCTCTGATAACCGGAAGAGAGATGCCTGGATCGAGACGTCCACTGTTATTTCTTCAATGCAAAGTCCTTATTGTGCTTGTAAAGAACAATGTTTGGAGGAGAAGGTAGTTTACCTTTGGTTTGAAACTACAGTATTTCATTCATGCCCCAGCATGATATTTGATTACCGTAATTTCCTTTGGGTTAGACATTAAACAAGCAATCTCTGACACATAAACAATGCCATGTTTAAGAAGAGCGAATTCAAATGCCTTATTTAGACAGAAACATGATACTAGGGCTCCACAGCATGGGGGGATTGTGTTATCTGAAATGTGTTAAAACTAAACTGAGGAGGGGAGTCTTGTCACACAGATCAGGGTCGAGTCAACTGGTGCAATTCTAAAGGCCACATCCAGGCTTACTAACCCAGGCGTCACCTCCTCATCTCCTACCTTTAGTATCAGAGTGTCTATGTCAAATCAGATTTCACCTACATGACAACATAATCAATCACCTCAGCAGTAACTGTGGTAAAAACAAAAAACGGATGTAAAAAATATCATCTTTGTCTTGCAAAAAAAGTTGTATAAAAAAAGCATCTCAAGTGTAGTGATGTTAGATTGGTAGTTCAAATCAAGACAACCCACCTCATCAAAGATTACCACTGTAATGCAATATCACTTCCATTCAATTAGTCTCTCCACAATGATATCAAATTCATTGTGTACTTCAACACTACCATGTAAAGACAGAAGCTATTACACATTTAGAGATGATCCTTACAAACTGATGCTTTTACATGGCTAATATTCTGTCTGGTCTGTTAGGCAAGTTTGTAAGCATCCCACATCACCAAAAGGAAACATTGTTATTGACATAAAATGTGATGCTAAACTTGTAGGATATAGGCCATCCAAAACCTTGTTATATTCAATTGGAAATATGTCAAATGTTTTTATTTTTTGACGATATCAATGAGAACATAACAGCCATAGTTTAGTCTAAAGTCTAAGTCTAAACACCACAGCAATAATACTCATTTTGAATTTCATTTTAACGAATGACCAACAACAATCAAATGATATCACAAAACACAAATATGAACAAAACACAAATCAATAAATAACCAAGTCAGTTAAATAGATAATAAATAATCATATAGATACAATACATCGTTTAAGTCAATAATATTTGCTAGTCTGGCGTGTGCACTGCAGTCCGGTCCTCCAGTCTATCTTTTCTGGACAGGATCTGACGTCATTCCAGCCCAACCAGTGAGGAGCACCGCAACCCTCATCTTCTCTGTAACCCGACCAACCAGGAGAAAGTGTGGCCTGTGGAGGCGGGGCTTACTGAGGGAACACAGAAGTGGGATGCCAGGTTGAATGAGATGGGAGACAGGAGTCTCTGGTGCTGTGTGTCTCCAGGAGGCCTGGGCCCATGGGTAGGGGCGCACTAGCTAGATGCCTAGGGACCTGGGGGGTGATGCTGCTGAACCAGGCTGTTGAGTGGGTCCAGGGGGCCTCTGCTGCTGCTGGAGAGGGGTGGTGTCTGGTCCTCCTGGAGGGCTGTCACAATGTTCGGACTCGGACATGGACTGCGAGGAGGACGGGAGGGAGAAGAGAGTAGAGCGAAAGAGGACAGGATAGCAGGGAATATAGTAAAAGGGACATGTATCCCAATGATGCTATAAAGTGCTCAGAAATCAACAAACAAACAAATAGGAGGGACCAAAACTGTTCCCAGAAACAACAGCGATGGAAATTGTTAAAATTTCAGGAAAGGTGAAGCACATTTAAAATATTTTGGGAGAACCGACTTGGTCAAACAACACTATGAATAAGAAAAGAAATAGACAGGACATTAGATTTGTCAGCAGTTACGCATTTGCCTGTAGTGACGATTCAGAGGCAATGAGATACCTACTGTATGGGTGGGTTATAGAGGGCTGAGGTTGGGGACTGTAGTGAGATGAACTAGTTAGTTCTGTATGAAACGGATCTAGGACTGCATTAGTAGAAGAAGCAGAGTATTACTGGTGGCAAAAGTGTCATGCAAAACCAATGAATTTGCCAACAGCAATATAGCCATTATCCTGCTCAATAGTACAAAACAGTTTAATGTGGCTAAGTTATAAAAACCAACGAATCACCCTTTGACTCCATGTGCTGTGAGTAAAAATACACAAGTTTCACGTCTTAATGAGTTAGTTCATAATTTGTGTGTGTGTGAACTATTATACTATTATACTATTATACTTTGTTCCCAGTATAAATTAATGGTAAATAATGTATTGTGTCATTTTAGAGTAACTTTTATTTCTAAATAAGAATAGAATATGTTTCTAAATACTTCTACATTAATGTGGATAGTACCATGATTACAGATCATTCTGAATGACTCATGAATAATGATGAGTGAGAAAGTTACTGATGGACAAATACCTTTTTTGAGGGGGTATGATATTTGTCGATCTGTAACTTTCTCACTCATCATTATTCATGATTCATTCAGGTTTATCCATAATCATGGTAGCATGCACAACGTAGACGTGTTTAGAAACATATTAAATTATTATTTACAATAAAGGTGATTCCAAAATGACACAATACATCATTTACCATTCATTTCTACTGGGCACAAAATATTCTGAAACACAACCAAAACAAACAGCAAATGCATCCAACAAATGTGTTGAGTCACAAGCTTGATGTAGTCACTGTGTGCTTTCAATATGGGACCAAATACTTAACTTTACATTACTTTAATACACATAAGTGAATCTGTCCCAATACTTTTGGTTCCCTGAAATGGGGGGGCTATGTAGAAAAAGTGCTGTAATCCCTAAACGGTTCACCTGATATGGATGACAATACCCTCATATTAAAGCCGACAGTCTGCACATTGTTGGATTTCAAATCTAAACTTTTGGAGTATAGAGCCAAAATAAGAAAGAAATGCTTCACTGTCCCAATAAGTGTGGAGGGTACTGTATATAAAACACAGGAAAATAATGTTTTGACTGCACTGGGCCTTTAAGAACCAGCCATGTGGGGCATGCTGTGTATATCCGTCAGGCCAAAGGCACAAGTAGTGCGAGTAAGAGAAGTGAAAAGAGATGTAGAGCTCAGGCCTCTGGGACGTTACCTGCAGGCTATGGAGGCTCTTAGTTGTGGGGAGAGTGACGATACTGAGGCAGAGGCAGCAGGCTGCTGACAATCTATGAGAAACTGATACATTAGACAGATATACAGAGTGGTGACAGTCAGGGTTAGTGGGACAGACAGACAGGAGGAAAGACTTGTCAGGGACAGAGACACAGTGGCCTCGTCATGTAATAACTCAACATGTCTGAGGAGAGGACGTCAGTTGGGAAACATTCTGTTCTCTTTTGGAGTATAACATGAGAGCATATGGCATTACAATGTTTATGCTTTTAGCAATCTTTCTTGTAATCGCTTTCATTTCATTGGAATTACACATTTTGGAAGTTAACATCTTACTGTAATACAGTCCATTTGAGTTAATACAATTTACACATTCTTATGTTTTTTTTAAATGATTTATTTGTCTAGAAAGTAAATGAACAATGCTTTCTACAGTCAGACATACCACAGAAGTGCATTTTGTGTACTTGTTATTGTGAGAATTGTTATTTATGTTTATATAAGAGTGAGAAAGATAAAGAAAGAAAGAAAGAAAGAGAAAGGGAGAGAGAGAGAGAGAGAGAAAGAGAAAGAGAGCTCTCTGTTCATTTTTCAAGGCCAATAATGGGCTTGTGCATCACTGAATGACTGCTCGTTATTTAAGACCAGCCTCATCTGACCCAACTGACAAGGCATTCCTCTATCCATCCCCCGAGAAGGATGGACAGCACTATTAACGTACAGGACACACACAAGGAAACACACAGACACACATAGAACATTTAAGCACAGTTTCAAATCCAGTCATGTATTTTTCTGTGCTGCACCAAAAGGAGACAAACAAACAAAAACAAACCACTATCATGGTGGCTGTCAGACTTAGTAATCAACTGCTGCTCATGTACGGCTATGGGCTAAAAACAAATCAGCATATTTAGATCAGATGAGTTATAATATCATACACAAATATAAGACATGAATGAATGAATGACCCTGCATTCTTGGGTTTCATTTTTATAGAGTCAAAGTCCAACCAATGTTATGTCACAGGGATTGGAGCTGAATGGACATGGACATTCTTCACCTCTTTTTGTGTCAATAAAAACATTTGACCACTGTAGGAGCCAAAAGCCAATAACCACAGCTAGGTCAGTGTGAGAAGTAACTGGTAGACATTGCCATCTGCTGGCACTACATGGCATGGGCATAGGGTTGATTTGGGGTGCTTTTCAGGGTGTGTCCTTTTCAGGGTGATATGAGCGTAGTAGGGCTGGGTGTGTGGTTAGGGTATCATAGAGAGGAGGCCACACTGGTTTCCATGCTGCTCTGAATGGTTTATCTGCATTTAAACCATTTATATACTTTCTCTTAGATCGGACTGAACAAAGTCACATGCATGCCACAACAAACATCTATCAACACTGACAGAAAAAGCATGACAGTTCATTCTCTCAGTTTCTGTCTCGCACACGCACTGTGTTTGCTATGTTTTCTATATTCATTATAGACTAAGGTCACAAGGAACAAGGAAGTCAAGCTATAGTGTACTTAGTATAATGTAGAGAAGGGACAATGGATTGTGGCTCTGAAATCAGGTAGAGCTTGGTCAGCCAGTGTATCTCTGTAGAGATGTGGAAGGGACTTCTGTCAAATGCTTTTTGCTCTAGAGTTGTGGAAAATGTAAGATTAATATTATACAATGGCTTGAAAATGTTAATCAATCATGGGGAATACAAACCAGAATGATTCCTTGAAATTTTTCTCATGACATTAATAATAATATGATTTGCAGTGTTAAAATTGTTTAATTGGTAGACTGTGTCAGAGACTGCGTTTACACCACTAATTGGTATTTTGACCAATTACATCAAATCTTTTGATGCCAGATCTTCTTCAGAGCTGATCTGATTGGTCAAAAGACCAATTTGTGAAAAAAAGATCAGAATTGGGCTACCTGTGTAAACGAAGCCAGAGAAGTACTGTAAAGTGGCCTACATAGTAATGTACCAATGAAGAAATAGATAAGGTTCCTTTGTATAATTTGCATCGCTGCCATCTCTGCTTAACAAAAGAAGATTCCCAGAGATTTAAACAAGGTTTAATATTTTCTGTGGCAAACATTCATAGGGATAGATCAGAGGAGGCTGGTGGGAGGAGCTATAGGAGGACAGGCTCATTGTAATGGCTGGAATGGAATCAATGGAGCAGTATCAAACACATCAAACATATAGAAACCACGTTTGACTCAGTTCCATTCCAGACATTACAATGAGCCCGTCCTCCTGTAGCTCCTCCCACCAGCCTCTACTGGGATAGACTGAGGAATTCCAATGGCTATCAATGTGTTTCAGCTGTAACTGTGTAAATCGGCCACTGAGTGGCACCATTGGTCAATGAGGCCCACAGTACACGTGGTAGCTCTGCGCACAGTCTATAGATGGTTGGAAAAAGCAACGCATGTATTGACTACAAAGAGACTTTATCATATGCATTGAATACAACAGGGAAAATCAATTGCCTAAGAATGTTAATAGCCATTGGAAAAATAATTAGGTTGTGTGATATGAGAAGTATGTGTCAAGGGTGGGAAATACAAATACACAATACATTGTGTTATAGCGCATCAAATATCTCCAAAATGTACAAGTATCCCTCACACTATCTTAGCTCATTAAACACACCACATCCTCATACACTAAAATTCTACATTATTTTTCATTAGAACTTCACATTTTCTAGTATATTTCTCACATACAGTATATTTCATTTATTCTCTAAATCCCTTTATTTACATAAATGGACAATAGCAACTGTGGTGCCTTATGAGCCCAAAACTACAAAAAGACTGTTGAGTATTGTCTGCAGATGGAACAAGCTCTGTTGGGCTCCTTCTCATAGCCAATCCCTGAGAAGAGTGTCACAGTACTGCATAGGCATAGGTCAAGCCAGACACAGGAAACAGGAAACAGGAAACCAGTCTGTCCTCCTCTCTGTTTCCAACCCACCCCCCTGGACTCAGGGCTGGGGC